>NC_047090.1:138077597-138702597 GCF_902459505.1 Geotrypetes seraphini | reverse complement strand
CCTATATTAGGTGCTGATGTTCTGGAGACAGATATGTACATTTTTATTCCGATCTTTGTGAGTGCGTGAGGGGGTCAGTGAACACTGGAGGAGTGTATGGGGTCTTTACTTTGTCTCTGCAGTGGTTATCTGGTCACCTTTGATACCTTTTGGCCACTTATATCTGTTTTTACATTGTCTAACTCACAACGTATAAGTTCCGTCCAGGAAGTCTAGTAAAACATTCGATTATCGCTGCAGGATGACTAAGTCTAGGTTGGCCCACATCCCACCCCAAACACTCCTCCAAATAGGCCCCTTTCAGCACTGGGTACAAAGCGGTATTCAGAGGCCTAAAATGTCCCTGGATATGTCCAAAAAAATAGGTTTGATTATTGGCACGTGGACGACCTCTCTTTTAGGTGCTGACTTGGGTGGGATTTTAGACATGTTTAAGTTTTGATTATGAGCCCCGTGGCCTAGAAAAAGGGCAGTCAGGAAGCATGTGAAGGGCAGGTGAACAGGGTGAAGGTAAGAAGCAGGAGGGAGGGTGTATAGGATTAACTTATAGCAACTGCCCTTCAGCCTTTATCAAAGTTGCTTTCCCACCCCAAGAAAGAGATGGGGATTGGGCAGGTATGAGTGAGGGGAGAACTCAGGCAATAAAATATTTAAGGGGGCTGCTTCCAAGTCCCAATTCAGTTTTTGCCTTTTTATTTCTAATTTGTGCTCTCCTGTTTTCTATTCTGTTTACATTTAGGGGAAAATTCTAGAAACGGTTAGCGCTACCTAACTGAAACCCGTGCAAAACTTAATTGTTTATAATTGGTGTAATTGGCCTGGTAATTGACCACACCATTAAAAACCTGATTTAAAAAAAAAAATTAGCATTTAAGTTTTGCAGGGAGTACTGCCTAGCGAGGCCTAAGTTGAGATGCCTTGTAGCATCTAATGACACCTACCTGAAAATTAGATGTGGTTAGGGGTGGAGAATAGGTATGGCTGGACTTAGGCATCGTTAGGCATCTGTGCTAGGCACCAGTATATGGCGCCTACCACTAGGATGCCTAGTGATATCTCAACGACGAGACAATCAAGGCACAACAAGGGAGTCGTGAGGATGAGATGTCAATAATTCAGCCATGGGTGTAAAGTTCAAAGTTCATTTTCTTGATAGTAGCACAGTGAGGACTTGAAGACTCGACACTGACAGTTTTTCCTGCATCTATGCCTTTGTCAAGAGTCTCAACGGCTGGCTGTTCTATCACATAAATGCTATAAAGCTATAAAGAGTTGTAAAGTGCAAGTAATACGGCAAAAGTATACTAAGCAAATTACAAAACCCATATTGAACTTTTTACCTTTGTTTTGATGTTCTTGAAGTTGCTGCTCCACAGTTCTGTGGTATTTCAGCTTTACAAGTCTCAAAAATCTCATTACAATCAATGGATTCATTTAGTCTGTATTGATTCATATTAGTTTGTGAGGCTCTTGGGACCAGTTGGATCTTGTGATGCCACATGATGGTAAACATAGTACATTAACCAGACCCGAGTGAGTGGGCTGCAATTTGTGACTCTTTCAAACATTGCTGCTCTCAGGACTTTCAGGAAACCACAGGGGAGCTAATTAAAGAATTTCAAAAATTTCATGGCAGAATTTATTTCACATCTGGCGAGCATTACAGCTAACCATGTACACCTTTGAAATATGGTTACATTATAAGAAATGCAGGGTTTAAAAATTTTTTTTGGGGGGGGAGATGACAGAGTTCTTGAACGTGTCCTTAACCACATGAAAGAAGGGGCACTGTGCCTTTAGGAAACATTAGGGATGCATAAACCTTAAAAAAAGGCTTCAGTTCTGGTGTGCTGAGGTTTCAAATGGTCTTTTATCTGTTCCGCATATTCATCATTACCAGAAGAGAAACAACATTTATGAATTGGTTTGCAGTTAAGAATTCTTTATTTGAAATTTATTCATTTATGAATGCATAGATATTTTATTCACTCTTCTATACTGTTCTCCCAGGGGAGCTCAGAACGGTTTACATGAATTTATTCAGGTACTAAAGCATTTTCCCCTGTCTATCCCAGTGGACTCACAATCTACCTAATGTACCTGGGGCAATGGAGGGATTAAGTGACTTGCCCAGGGTCACAAGGAGCAGCATGGGTTTGAACCCACAACCTCAGGGTGCTGAGGCTGTAGCTTTAACCACTTCACCACTCTAGAAATCAAAGTGAAGTACAAGTGAGTCAAGTATAGGACAATCAAGCCATTGTGACATCACTGCTCTTAGGCATCGGTGGAATGAAGCATTATGATGTCACAATACCAGCTCTGGTTATCAGAGGCTGAAACTTTTCACACTATTTATTTATTGAATTTTCTATACTGTTCTCCCAGGGGAGCTCAGAATGGTTTACATGAATTTATTCAGGTACTCAAGCATTTTCCCTGTGTGTCCTGGCGGGCTCACAATCTACCTAATGTACCTGGGGCAATGGAGGGATTAAGTGACTTGTCCAGGGTCACAAGGAGCAGCGTGGGTTTGAACCCACATCCCCAGGGTGCTGAGGCTGTAGCTTTAACCACTGCGCCACACACTCCCCTATATAGGAGCAGGAGGACAGAATAGCATTTTTAGAGGGCACATTAAGGGGTCCTTTTTGCTAAGGTGCGCTATCCGATTTAGCTAAATGCTAAGGCGCTTATAGAATAAATGGGCACCTTAGCATTTAGTGCGCACTAACTGTTAGCGCGCTAAATCTATTAACATGTGTTAAATTGGTTAGCGTGTGCTAAATCGATTAGCGCGCCTTAGTAAAAGGACCCCTAAATCATACCTTTAATACATTCTCAAAGAGGATGCATTAGTATGTTAAAAATCATGAAAGATGTGGCGAGGGAGAGACAAGGTGCTCTGAAGGGAGAACTAGGCAGGAAGTGCTCCAAGTTTCCACCAATTATAAGAAAAAAAATACAAGGGGAAGAAATTTCTCCTCTGAAGCCCAGCAATCTTTCCCTTTCAGACAAGCGACAATTCCGGAGCGACTTACTCATTCCATGGACTAGATCTGCTGGGGCACTAGAAGCGGTATCCTTTGGAAAACTAGAAACCCTGCTGAGTCATGAGAACAGACGCGGAGGGCCTTTCCAATACAATGTCCAAATCCAAACGTTTTGCGGAAGACACCCCAAAAATCCAATACCAAACGTGCCCATTTTCAAAACTGCAAAACCACATCCAATAGAAAAATGCACAAAACAAGCCACTGGAATGTCGGTCTGGTCGCAGCAGAGTGGTGGGGCTAGGGCAGAGGTCTCAAAGTCCCTCCTTGAGGGCCACAATCCAGTCGGGGTTTCAGGATTTCCCCAATGAATATGCATGAGATCTATGTGTATGTGCTGCTTTCAATGCATATTCATTGGGGAAATCCTGAAAACCCGATTGGATTGCGGCCCTCAAGGAGGGACTTTGAGATCCCTGGGCTAGGATTACCAGACATCCAGATTTCCTTGCACATATCCTCCTTTTCGAGGACATGTCCGGAGGTCCATCACTTTGTCTGTGTTTTGAAAAGCTTCCAACTGGCAGTGACATCGGGAAGGCATCTGCGCATGTGTATCGTGTATCTGCGCATCGTGGTGACATCACGCGCAGGCATGTGACATCATCACGTCACACCAGTGCATGCACAGATGCCCTCCCAACAAGCAAACAAGTTGAGGGGGCGAGGCTGGGGGCAGAACAGGGCATGACTGGGTGGAACTGGGTAGGCCTGGGGACGAGTCCATGGGTCCGGATTTTCGTTCTGTAAAATCTGGTAACCTTAGGTAGGGCACCTCATAGGGCACTGCAATGAACTTCGCATAAAAGGTTCCGGGTACACATCTCATCATAATTCCCTTATAGTGTGTGGTGAGGCCTTCAAAACACACCCCAAACCTACTAGATTCACCTATACACCACAAAAATAGCCCTTATGCCTGCAGGTGGTACCTATATGAGTAGGTCCAGTAGGTTTTGGGTGGGTTTTGGTGGGTTCATACACTCCACCACAAGTGTAGTAGTTAGAGTGGGATAGGGGCCTGGGTCCCCTTCTGTGCTGTCCATTGCACTAACCACCAGGCTACTACAGGAACCTGATTCTCTACTAGGAATGTCCAAAACATCTGAAGCTGTCATACAGGCAGGTATGTACTGTTTCATTTTACATCTTTGAGGGCTGGGAGGGGGGTCAGTGACCATTGGTGGAGTGGGGGTGTATAGAGGATCATGCCTACATCTCTCCATTGGTCAACTGGTCAGTTTGGGCACTTCTTTTTGGCATTTATTCATTGTTAAAACAGGTCAATCTAGCCCCAAATGTCAAAATTGTACCCTGAATGTACTCTAAAATGATTGATTAGGGCAGAAAAATGTCCAGATCTTAAGCTTGCCATAGTTCTGCCTCCAATATACCCCCTTGAGATTTATTCGAAATGTGGATGAACAGCATAGAAATCCATGTAGAAATTAGGTTTTGAGTCTGTGGTCTAAGAAAAAAAGATATTAATTCTTCTATAGCTTATTTTGGTATCACAACAAGTGGATAATTGTGAATGTATTTTTAAATTTCTCATAAAACAATTTAAAAAACAGCAAATAGGTTTTGAAAATAGCAAAGCGGAAGAATTTGGCATGAAAAACGTCCATCTGCCCCTTTATGTTAGTTTTTGGATGTTTTTCTTTTTTTTGGAAAATGAGCCCCATAAGAAAATTGGAAAAGGCACCGTGAAGGACGACATAAATGATAAAGGGGATGGGACAACTTCCTTTTGAGGAAAGGCTAAAAAGGCTAGGGATCTTCAGCTTGGAGACGAGATGGCTGAGGAGAGTTATGATAGAGGCCTATAAAATAGTGAGAGCTTGCGCGCGCTGCATTGCCGCGCGTACTAACCCCGTGCTACGTGCCAAGAACTAACACCAGCTCAATGCTGGCGTTAGCGTCTAGCGCACGCGGCAATGCAGTACCCGCTAAGCGTGCGCTAAAACCGCTAGCGCAGCTTAGTAAAAGGAGCCCTGATACTTAATTTACTGCAGAAATATGCAAGTGAAAGGCCTGGAATGTGCCTTAGAAGCTAAATTCTTTGCCTCTGCTACTTATTATGACTCCTTGCCTCTGGGCAATTGCGACTTAAAAGGATTCAGCTGAAAAACAGGTACAACTTGTTAACTGGAATAACGCATGCATATTCAAGAAGAAAAACAGATTCTTTTTTTTTCATTCTAATTTAAGGCCTATTAGTATCAGGCCTGAGTAGGCACTGCTAGCACCTGACACAGACTTTAAAATCTTGAAAGGGACGAATGTGTGCAGCAACTAAATTTTGCATTGTTAAATGGTCATTTTTCTCAATGGAGGAGAGTAAACAGTGGTGTGCCGCAGGGGTCTGTACTGGGACTGGTGCTGTTTAACTTATTTATAAATGATCTGGAAATTGGAATGACGAGTGAGGTGATTAAATTTGCAGATGATGCTAAACTGTTCAAAGTTGTTAAAACGCATGCGGATTGTGAAAAATTGTAGGCGGACCTTAGGAAATTGGAAGGCCGGGCATCCAAGTGGCAGATGAAATTGAATGTGGACAAATGCAAAGTTACCGGATGCTAGGGTCCACCTTGGGGATTAGTGCCCAAGAAAAGGATCTGGGTGTCATCGTAGACAATATGATGAAATCTTCCACCCAATGTGTGGCGGTGGCCTATAAAGCAAATAGGATGCTAGGAATTATTTTAAAAAAGGGATGGTTAACAAGACTAAGAATGTTATAATACCCCTGTATCGCTCCATGGTGCGACCACATTTGGAGTATTGCATTCAATTCTGGTCTCCTTTTCTCAAGAAAGATATAGTGGCGCTAGAAAAGTTCAAAGAAGAGCGACCAAGATGGTAAAGGGGATGGAACTACTCTCGTATGAAGAAAGACTAAAATGGTTAGGGCTCTTCAGCTTGGAAAAGAGATGGCTGAGGGGAGATATGATTGAATTCTAAAAATTCCTGAGTGGAGTAGAACGGGTACGAGTGGATCAATTTTTTACTCCATCAAAAATTACAAAGACTAGGGGACACTCGATGAAGTTACAGGGAAATACTTTTAAAACCAATAGGAGGAAAAATTTTTTCACTCAGAGAATAGTTAAGCTCTGGAATGCGTTGCCAGAGGATGTGGTAAGAGCGGATAGCATAGCTGGTTTTAAGAAAGGTGTGGACAAGTTCCTGGAGGAAAAGTCCTTAATCTGTTATTATGAGACATGGGAGAAGCCACTGCTTGTCCTGTTTCGGTAGCATGGAATATTGCTACACCTTGGGTTTTGGCCAGGTACTAGTGACCTGGATTGGCCACCGTGAGAATGGGCTACTGGGCTTGATGGACCATTGGTCTGACCCAGTAAGGCTATTCTTATGTTCTAATACAGAGCAACAGCTTAAACTAACATATCTGTGTTAAAATGCCATTTTTATACGTTAAAAAAAATTATTCCACATCCCCTACACATATTTTCCCTGGATTCTATATATGGATCCCAAAGTTGCACACCCAACTTTAGGCGTGATTCTAAATGTGCACGCAAACAAATTGCTCTTGTGTACATATTAGATGCCGTCAACTCAAGTCGGTGTACAACCTCGGGGTTAACTTTGACTTGTCGCTTTCCTTCTCATCATTTATCCAACACACTGCCAAAGCTTGTCGCTTCTTTCTACACAATATCGCTAAAATCTGGACTTTCCTTGCTGAGCACGCTGCCAAAACTCTCATCCACGCCCTCGTTGCCTCTCGCCTTGATTACTGGAACGTGCTTCGTCATCTCTCTTCTCTTCAATCTGTTCAGCATTCTGCTGCATACCTTGTATTCTGCCAGGGTTGTTATGCTCATGCTATCCCCCTCCTCAAGTCACTTCACCGGCTCCCTATCCGCTTTCACATACAGTTCAAACTCCTCTTACTGACCTACCATTAAATGCACTCTGCAGCTCCTCAATATCTCTCCTCTCTTATCTCTCCCTCTATTCTGCCCCGTGAGTTCCACTCGTCGAGCAAGTCTCTCTTGTCGGTACCCTTCTCCTTCACTGCCAACTCCCGACTATGTCAGTTCTGCTTTGCTGCGCTGTATGCCTGCAACAACCTGCCTGATTTGATGCGTCAAGCTCCATCTTTGGCGATTGTCAAATCCAGGCTGAAAGCCTATATTTTTCAAAGTTGCGTTTAAGTCTTAAACCAGTTTAAGTCTTAAACCAGTTTAAAGCACCATATTGTTTATCATTTCCTCTGTAGTCCTCTACCCTCTCTCTCCTCATTCCTCTTTAAATCCTATTTGTCTGTCAGAATTAGATTGTAAGCTCTTTTGAGCAGGGACCGTCTCTTACATGTTTAATGTACAACACTGCATGCATCTAGTAGTGCTATAGAAATAATAAATAATAGTAGTAGTAGTAGTATTTGTGGGACTGTCTGCCAAAAATCTGCTTCATAAGAACGTAAGAATTGACAGACCAAAGATCCATCAAGCCCAGTATCCTGTTTCCAACAGTGGCCAACCCTGGTCCCAAGTACCTAGCAGAACCCAAATAATAGCAACATTCCAGAGCCGAGACTGTGATGTCATAATGCTTCATTCCACCAATGCCTAAGAGCCAGTCTCATCAGTGATGTCACAACAGCTTGATTGCCCTATACTTAGGGTTGCCAGACGTCTGTACTTCCCCGGACATGTCCTCCTTTGTCTGGGTTTTGAAAAGCCTCCCAAATTGCGTCGGGCAGGGAGGAAGTCCACTCATGCGCGGACTTCCTCCCTGCCTGACGCGATTTGCAGACAATAGCGGGCAACGGGAAGGGGCAGCCAAGAGCAGGGCTAAAGCAGGACTGGGGGTGGGATTAGGGCGGGGATGGATGGAATTGAGCAGGCGTGGGGGCAGGTCTAGGGGTCTGGATTTTCCGATTGGAAAATCTGGCAACCCTACCTATACTTGGCTCACATAAGAGCTGCCATACTGGGACAGACAGAAGGTCTATCAAGCCCTTTTTCCAACAGTGGCCAACCCAGGTCCCAAGTACTTAGCTAGATCATAAGTAGACTCCAATGTGTGCAGAATGCTGCTGTGAGATTGTTTTTTTTAAAAAAAATCTCAGCACCTATGACCATGTTTCTCCTGCTTTGTCTTCTGTATATTATTTTAAAGGCTTTAGTATTGGCATTTAAAGTTTTTCTTGCAATGATTCCAGGATATATATCTAAGAAATTGCCAATTTACATTCCTACACACTCTTTATGATTGCAAAATGAGAGTCATTTCTGTGTGCTCTAGGCAAGATCATTTTATTTAGAAGCTGCTTGTAAGCAAGCTTATTCTTATTTTATCACAAAGTTTTAGAATGAGGCACTACTTGATGTTCCAGATTTTAACAAATTTAATTGGAGATGTACCGTATAGGGACTTGATCTTTATGGCCGTGGGACCTCTGTTATAAAACTCCCTTCTAAAGGAATTGAGAAGGATTGAGTCCTTGAGATCATTTAATTCATTAAAATGCCTGTTTTCTCATGCATTTTTATGAATTCAAACAGAACTTTTAGATATTGTTCACGTTTTTGAATACTGAATGTCTTAAGAGTAATATGTTTTAATGTTATATTTATGCTGTGTATGTATGTTGTCAACTGATTAGAATTGTAGATTTGTGGTATATACATTCTTTTAAAATAAATAAATTAGATGGGTTATTGTTGTTTCGCAAGGCTGTGAAAATTTGTTTTGAATTCTGTCTTTTATTGAGTTATTAGATGGGTGACTACTGTTTTTATAAAGTTGCAATAATTTATTTGTTTAAAA
Organism: Geotrypetes seraphini; assembly: GCF_902459505.1. NCBI lineage: Eukaryota > Metazoa > Chordata > Amphibia > Gymnophiona > Dermophiidae > Geotrypetes > Geotrypetes seraphini. The sequence goes on along the minus strand of NC_047090.1, from coordinate 138,693,736 downwards.
TTTTTGTTTATCATAGGATTATAATTGTAATTTTATTTTGTCCATTGACATAATTGCAAATATAACTTTGTAACCCATTCTGGGCTTTTTGGGAGGACGGGCTAAAGAAAGAATAAATAAATAAATATATAGCTATTTATTTACCACTTTAACGCAGTGGTCTCAAACTCAAATCCTTTGCAGGGCCACATTCTGGATTTGTAGGTACTTGGAGGGCCTCAGAAAAAAAATAGTCAATGTCTTATTAAAGAAATGACAATTTTGCATGAGATAAAATTCTTTATAGTTTATAAATCTTTCCTTTTGGCTAAGTCTTAATAATAATATTGTAATGTATAGCTAAAGAGACATATGATCAAGAAACTGTTTTATTTTACTTTTGTGATTATGATAAACATACTCAAAATAGTACCTGGCGGGCCACATGTGGCCCCTGGGTCGCGAGTTTGAGACCACTGCTTTAACAGCTTATTCTGTAAGTTCCTCATGTTGTATGGGCTCTTGTCTAATTGTAAATTGCCTAGAACCTTTATAGGCACAGAGCAATCCACAAATTTCAGATTAGATTAGATTATAAGAACAGCCTTACTAGGTTAATGTAGCTGGTTTTTAAAAAAAGGTTTAGACAAGTTCCTGGAGGAAAAGTCCGTAATCTGCTGTTGAGACAGACATGGGACGGTAGCATGGAATGCTGCTACTCTTTGGGTTTTTGCCAGGTACTTGTGACTTGGATTGGCCTCCGCGAAGACAGAATACTGGGCTAGATGGTCCAGTAAAGCTATTCCTATGTTCTTATTGCTTCTTCCGTTCTGAAGTTGCTATAAAGGTATCATCGTACTTGGTAGCTGAACCTTTAACTTTTTAGCCCGCATGGCTTTTCTACGCTTATGAAATACTTTGAACACACAGGTTGGATCTTGTGTAGACGAAAACCACTATAAAAGTGAACATTTTATGATCTCTAGATAAATGAAGTAAATTATACAATGAATTATGATGATACTTAGCTTAATTTAACCCAACAAATGTGTCTTCCCTGTTTATTCATGCCCACATCTATATTTGAAAGAACTGAAAATTATAGTGTCTGCATTCTTTTGAATAGCTTTTCTGTGAACATTCTTAAAAGGACTGTCTGTTTCTCATACCGTGCAATAACAATCATTCTGCAGTCATTTAAGTAGCTTTTTCAGGCCTAGAAACAATCTGCCATTTGAAAATGAACATCCTCCCCTCCCAATAAACAAAAAAAAGTAACCTGAACAAGTTTGATTTCTATAGTTGTAATCACAAAATTCAGGAGGAATATATACAAACATAGAATTCATCTAATTTTCTCATTCCTGACATAAGAAAGTTGAAGGGGAGAGTGTGCAAGAAAAGAATCTCTTTATTTTCTATTTACTTTTGGAGTTTTTAGCCAGTTTTCAGAAATTAATTTGATTCATTTTAGAAATTAATGGTCTTTATATGCTTTTATTTCTATGTTTAAAAGATTACCTACTTTTCCTTTAAAAAATCTTAGCTTAAGAGGTGAAATAATGCCCTTAAGAGCACGTACATCAGCCATAGATCTGAACTTTTGCCTAATTATTGGAGATACTCAAGTAACTAATAGCATTTTATAAGTTACAGTATACTCCCACATATTCTTGGTTCACAGTTCGCAGCCTTAATCATTCACGTTTTTTTCTGTCCGCCTCTTCCACGATCCAGAACCCCCACCGTGCGCATCCTCTGGCCCCCCCAGTCTGCTGTGCCTGACCAGCCCGCGACCTGGGATCCCTGCCGTGTACATCCTCTGGCCCCCTGATCCGCTGTGCCTGACTAGTGATTCCAGCCTGGGTTGGAGCCGCAAGCGCCACCACCCACATCAGCACTCGCAGTAGCCGCCACAGCTGCCCCTGCAATCCTCTCTTGCCTCTAATCCCTGCTCCTCTTCCGCATCCAATAATTGTGGTTTTTCAAAGTTCGCGGGTGCTCCTAGAGCACAACCTTTGTGAACTTTGGGGGTATACTGTACATAAGAACATAAGCATTGCCATACTGGGACAGACTGGAGGTCCATCAAACCTAGCATCCTGTCTCCAACAGCAGCCAACCTAGGCCATGAGTACCTAGCAAGATCTCAAGGAATAAAACAGATTTTATGCTGTTTATCCTAGGCTTATGGATTTTTGTTTTAGGAAATTTTTTAAACCTTTCACCACATTCTCTGGTAATGAATTCCAGAGTTTAATTACACGTTGAGCAAAGAAATACTACTTAGAAGCTTCATCGCATGCCCCCTAGTCCTAGTATTTTTGGAAAGAGTAAACAAGTGATTCACATCTACCCTTTCCGCTCCACTCAGTATTTTATAGTCCTACATCTTATTACCCCTGAGCTGTCTCTTCTACAAGCTGAAGAGCCCTAGCTGCTTTAGCCTTTCCTCATAGGGAAGTCATCCCTTCTCTGTACCTTTTGTAATTCTGCTATGCGGTAACCAGAATTGCACACAGTATTTGAGGTTTCACCCAGATTCCTCCAATGCATATGCCTACCCGTAATATGCATTATTTATTTATTTATTTTACAAACTTATATTCCACCTAAATCCTATATGCGTATTTATAGAATAGTACATAGGTAGAATTTTGGCCTTTATGCATGTATGTGCTATTGTTCTAAATATTTACAAGCATAATTGGTAGTTAAATATTGGCATTTAGCGTATTGAATTACCCTGTGTGCTTTTATGACACTCAGCTGTAAGGTGTAATTATCCCACTTGACTGCCTGATTGGTTTGTAATTTTTATATTTATAGCCATAAATTTTCATAAACCCCTGCCAAGATCTATGTGCACATCATCACTATTTGTATTAAATTATAGGCCTACAATTAAATACTTGTCATGAAGAACTCTTCAATATAATCAACTTTTACCTCTTCATGCTATCACATCCCTCCATTAACACTCAGGTTCGTAAAATATTTTTGTGGACCTTCAGAACATGAATAACGATCAAAGAATATTCAAAACACTCACTCAGCTCCTCATTAGTCCATTTTGCATATTTATTTTTATATCCACCGACTTCATATTAGTTCATGTTTAAATCTACGTTTATCTTCTTCATGCTTTTAAACTAGAAGTCCAATTAAGCACTTATCTGAACATTCCAGTCTCTTGTTATTCATTTTCACCAGTCCCTTTCCAAATACATTGCATAGTACCATGTTTCACTTGTTGCTGCATCAGGGGATTGGGTTTCTGTTTATCAATAACAAGAAATAAACTTCTCTCTCCTTACCCCTTTAATCAGCAAAAAAATTATTTTCCATAAACTCATTACATAAGCACCACTTCTACTTAACCATACAGCTTCTAACTCAATAAAGATGGTGTCGTTGTCTTCCATATTTAAATCAGTCAGATGAAAAAATTCAACCAATCATGTTTCACGCTCATCCTTTCAAATGTATTAAATCCCTCATTTTAAATCAATGACATCAACTCCAGTTCTTAGTTTAAATCATGAGGCAATATTGTATTTAACTCATATATTCATTTTTCCTTATAATTCAATATCTTTTTCCAATCACCTCCCTCCCACCTACAGTCCATCGAGTCAATAATCCTTCATCATAACTCCGATATTGTTTGGCTATACTAAATCCAGTATGTCACCAAAGGAGCTTTTACATATTGATTATTTTATTTTAGATTTTTGTTCATTAAGATGAATTTTTATAGGTCTTATTGTTCCTCCTATGTACATTTTTTTCACAGCAAGGAACAACAAAGAAGGTGAGCAATTCGTGCTCAATCCCTTTTATTGTGTTAGACTCGACACGATCGTGTTTCAGCCCTAAAAGGGCCTGCCTCAGGAGTCTTGCATTAAGTGAAGAGCAATACTTGCTGTTTTTACAAGCGGTGGTGTTTTCCATGGTTTAATGTCAACTCAATAAAAAATAGGAGTATGTGAATTTGTACATCTTATCCATCGCATTTTAACAACAAGACTCCTGAGGCAGGCCCTTTCGGGGCTGAAACACAATAGTGTCGAGTCTAACACAATAAAAGGGATTGAGCACCAATTGGTCACCTTTGTTATTGTTCCTTGCTCTTCACTTGTGTGGAGGTGGTTTCTCCTGTTTGTTTTCCAAGCACTTTTTCACATGGACATATTAATATGTATAGCACAAGTGAAACATGGTACTATGTCGGGTGCCAGTAGAGAGAGGAATTCCACAAGGATCGACCTTGTTGGCCCTGTTATTTAATGTCAATATGGCGGAGTTAGGGAAAGTGTTTCAAAATCTAGGAGTACAGTATAGAATGTATACGGATAATATACTTTTCTTTTTCCTGATTGAAAATAAGAGGTTGGCAGCTGAAAAACAATTGAATTTTTCTATGCAGAAAGGAGTGGAGTGGATGACAAGTCATAGATTGCAGTTAAATGTTAACAAAACTGAAGTGATGATAATTGGGAATGATAGTGGAGGTGATGAGATGAAGAAGATGAATGTGTTGAGCGAACAGTTGGATGTGGAAAGTGAGAGGTTAGTACTGGGAGTTTGGTTGGATACACTTTGACCATGAGTCAGAAAGGGTATGGTCAATTACATATGTTGTATAGATGGAAGCCAGTATTGGTGCCCTATGATTTTTGAACAGTGGTACAAGCGATGATACTGGGAAGATTAGATTTCTGTAATGTGATGTATTTAGGGGTAACAAATGCAAAATTTAAAGCCTTACAACTTTTGATGAATTCAGCGGTGAGATTATTGATTGAAGCATCAAGGACGGCCCATGTGACACCTCTTTTGAGACAATTGTATTGGCTGCCAATACAACAGAGGGTGCAATACAAAGTATTGTCAATAATCCACCAGACTGTATATCATGTTGCTCCAGTTTGTTTTCATGATTTGTTAAAGGTATATCAGCCAAGGAGGGTACTAAGATCTGAAGGTAGAATAAGATTGTCAGAAGACAAACCCCCTTATTACTAAGGTATGCTAACCGATTAGCGTGTGCTAAACGCTAACACGTCCATAGACTAACATGCACGCGTTAGCGTTTAGCGTGCGCTAATTCGATTAACGTGCGCTAATCGGTGAGCGCACCATAGTAAAAGAGGGCCAAAATAGTATGTCATGTAAAGATAAGTAATTTGATGATTTTGACAGCTGGGGTGAAACTATGAAATGCCTTACCAGGGCAAATATATTTAATTGCAGGTAGTGTCATTTAAAAAAAAATTATTAAAGACACATCTGTTTGTAAATGCATTTATGTGAGAGAGCGAAGTGCTGGGCAGCAAGGCAGTTAATAGACAATATTTTTATACATGTATGCATTTTTGTAAGCTGATTATGTATGCTGCTTGGAAACCACCTAGATCTTTAGGCGGGGTATAAATTTTTAAATAAATATATATATGGAAAGGGAATGGTGAAGATTAATAACAAGACTGAGATGTTCAGATAAGTGCCTTATTGGATTTATAGTTTGATAAAGAATAAAGAGTGAAGAAGATAAAGGTAGACTTGAATATGAAGACTGTGGATATAAATGCAAATATGCAAAATGGACTAATGAGGAGTTGAGCGAGTGTTTTCAATACTCTTTGATCAATACTCACATTCTCAAGGTCCACAAAAAGTCTTTTAAGAAATTGAGGGTGAATGAAGGATTTGATAGCAGAAGGGGTAGAAGTTATATACATCATAACTATGAAATGTTTTGGCAGAGTATATGAATTTTTCTTGGCTCACAGAGGACTGCAGTAGCTAATTTTCCTATATGGAAACGCAAACTTATTTCTGTGATTTTCCTTATCATTATTTGAGAAGCAGAAATATGAATTAACCACACAAGTCAAGCTCTTTGCTAGCACGTGTGGAACCACTGATTTTATTTATCCTTCTGCTGCATGATATCAAAACACTGATATCCCACACTTTGGTTATTGGTGTTTATGAAAGAGTAACCTTCAATCCATTATACAGCAAGAAAGAAAACATTTATAATACAGGGTTCTTTGTACCAGAGCACAGAATGAATCTCTGTTAGACCATTCGGAGAGTGGGACACAGCACATGCAATACCTGAAATGGCTTCACCATCCATGTAATATGCAGCATACTGAATTTTGTTTCACACATTAAAATAGACTCTTTAATGAAGAACTGTATAGCCATGAGAATATCTGCAGTAACACTATTTCAATAGGAGCAAACTAGCTACATACAGCACTATAAATGAACTCACATTTGCAGTTTGCTAGACATTTGCTATACCTCCCCTGCCCAGCGACCATGATAAAACAACTAAAACAATACAAAATACAGCCCTAAGACTCATCTATTCGCTGAAACACAGACGCATACAACGATTCACACTGGCTCCCAATACAAGTGAGAGTACACTTCAAATTCTATTGCCTACTATTTAAAGCTATAAATGGAGACAGCCCAACCTACTGGAACAACCGACTAACTCAATCCACCTCAACCAGACACAGGTGAACCCACTCACTATTCACACACCCGCCAACCAAAAATGTCAAACAAAGAAAACTATATGACAACCTAATTATGTATTACCTAATTTCGCGACAATTCTTATGTAATCCACTTTGAACTGCAAGGTAATGGCGGAATAGAAATCACTAATGTAATGTAATTTGCTGCTATGTTAGAAAGAGCCCAATATCAAAGAAATTAAACAAAACGAGCATAAGAGCTTCAAGTGCAAACTACAAAAGCATCTGCTACTTATAATAGTCCCATTTACTATCATTGGCTCCTCTCTGAAGTCGGGAAAAACAGAGCAGTAAAAAACTCAGAAAAACATCAGAGAAAAAGCTGTTCTTCAAAAACCCAGACTTAAGAATAACAAGAAGTTAGGCTCATTCACACAAAAGCAGCAATATCTGGACGTGGTTGGAAATGCGCATTCTCAAAACACTCTTCCCATCACTTATCTTTATGAGCTTCAATCTCATCAAAATTTGCACACTTCTCTTTCAAGTCCACTTGTGTTTGGAAGAGAAACAGATTATCGACAAGGTCCTTGTTTCGCGGACACTACCGCCACTTCAGGAGAAAAAAACAGTGCTCATTCACTACCATTTTTATCTCCCGAAGCAGTGGTAGTGCCCATGAAACAAGGACCTTGTCGAGAATCTTGCTTCTCTTCCAGACACAAACTCTATCCCCAAGCTTCATCAAATGAAGACTTCCTTCAAAGATGGCCCAAGCTCCCTTTTACCAAGCTTGGCAGGCAGCAGCATACATGTCACCAATACCGGCACTGAATCTTTGCTTAGTTGTCGGTGGCTCAAGGATGCTGCCCCCATCTGTTTTGGCTGCCTTTAAAAGAAGTCCCCAGTTGGTGGGTACTGGGGCCCAGGGCAGACAACATAGAAGATCCCTCCCCTCCTCCAATTCCCTCTCCTCCCTGCTTCCCCTCCAATGTCCTAACCAGCCATTAAAATCATACCAACAAACCCTCAAATACCATGGCCTGGGTTCCATAAAGGTCAAAACCAGATCATAATCAAGGTTAGCATGGGCTTTGAAGGTAACTCCAATAGTAGTCACGTAAGACTGGGTTAGGCAGACTTTTATGGTTTGTGTCTTGAAATTACTGGAAAGACATTTTTCTGCAATAACACAGCCCCCCCCAAAAAAAAATTCTTGGTACTTTGGGTGTTATTTGGGGCGCTGATTCAGACTGTAGAGCAAGCCTGGTCCTTATTCAAAGACACGGTAAATGAGGCACAAAACCTGTATATACCCAGATTTAGGAAAGGATGCAAAAAGAATCAAACAAAAGACCCGGAATGGATAACCAAGGAAGTTAAGAAAGTGATTGGAGACAAGAAAAAATCGTTTCGAAAGTGGAAAAAGGACAAAACCGAAGAAAATTGGAAAGAGCACAGGAAGCATCAAAAAGAAGGTCACCGAGTGGTCAGAAAAGCCAAAAAAGAATATGAAGAGAGACTAGCCAAGGAAGCAAGAAATTTTAAACCATTCTTCCGATATGTGAAAGGAAAGCAGCCGGCGATGGAGGAGGTGGGACCTCTGGATGAGGGGGACAGGAAGGGAGTGGTGAAGGAGGAAAAAGAGATGGCTGATAGACTAAACATGTTCTTCTCGTCGGTCTTTACAAAAGAAGACACATCCAACGTGCCAGAACCAGAAAGAATCTTCAAGGGGGGGTCAAGAGGGAAAATTATCATGCATGGAGGTAAGCATCGAAGACGTACTCAGGCAGATAGATAGATTAAAAACTGACAAATCTCCGGTCCCAGACGGAATCCACCCAAGAATACTGAAAGAGCTCAGAGACGAAACAGCGGAGTTACTGTGGCATATTTGCAACCTATCCTTGAGAACAGGGGTAATCCCAGAGGGCTGGAGGATAGCAAATATTACACCTATCTTCAAAAAAGGAGCGAGAGGCGACCCGGAGAACTACAGACCGGTGAGCTTGACCTCAGTTCCGGGGAAGATGGCCGAATCACTGATCAAGGAAAGTATCAATGAGCATATAGAAAAAAATAACCTGATGAGAACAAGCCTGCATGGTTTCTGTAAAGGAAGATCATGCCAACCGAACCTACTGCACTTCTTTGAGGAGATAAGCAAACAATTGGACAAAGGTGACCCCATAGACATCGTATATCTGGATTTCCAGAAAGCCTTCGACAAGGTACCCCATGAGCGCCTACTGAAGAAACTGTGGAGCCATGGGGTGGAAGGGGATGTGCACAGATGGATCAAAAATTGGCTGGTGGACAGGAAGCAGAGGGTAAGAGTAAAGGGACACTATTCTGACTGGAAGGGGGGTCACGAGTGGTGTCCCACAGGAGTTAGTGCTGGGACCACTGCTGTTCAATATATTCATCAATGACCTGGAAATGGGGATGAAGTGCGAAGTTATCAAATTCGTGGACGACACAAAACTCTCCAGCAGGGTCAGAACTGTTGAGGAATGCAAAGAACTGCAGAGAGACCTGAACAAGTGAGTGGGCAAATAGATGGCAGATGAGCTTCAATGTAGAGAAATATAAGGTCTTGCACATAGGGAAAGGGAACCCCTTGTATAGCTATACGATGGGAGGCAGGGTACTGGGGGAAGGCAACCTAGAAAAAGACCTGGGGGTATTGGTGGATAAAACAATGAAGCCGGCGGCACAATGTGCAGCGGCCTCAAAGAAAGCGAACAGAATGTAGGGCATTATCAAAAAAGATATCACTACCAGAACGAAGGAAGTTATTCTGCTGCTGTATCGAGCAATGGGGCGCCCGCACCTGGAGTACTGCGTCCAATACTGGTCGCCGTACCTTAAGAAAGATATGGCGATACTCGAGAGGGTCCAGAGGAGAACAACAAGGATGATAAAGGGCATGGAGAACCTTTCATATGCCGAAAGGTTGGACAAGCTGGGGCTCTTTACCCTGGAAAAGCGGAGACTTAGAGGGGACATGATAGAGACTTATAAAATCATAAAAGGCATAGAGAAGGTGGAGAGGGACAGATTCTTCAGACTAGCGGGGACAACAAAAACAAGAGGTCATCCAGAAAAATTGAGAGGAGACAGATTCAAAATGAATGCTAGGAAGTTCTTCTTCACTCAGAGGGTGGTGGACACCTGGAATGCACTTCCAGGAGAGGTGATAGGACAGAGTACATTATTGGGGTTCAAAAAGGGACTGGATGACTTCCTGAAAGAGAAGGGGATAGCAGGGTACAGATAGAGGGTTACTTACAGGATATTAAATAAATAGGGTATAAACATCTTAGGAAAGGAGCACTTACAGGTCATGGACCTGGGGGGCCGCCGCGGGAACGGACTTCTGGGCGCGATGGACCCCTGGTCTGACCCGGCAGGGGCAATGCTTATGTTCTTATGTGTATGTCTTATGCTCTACATTTTCACAATGTTCTTTTATATATTATATGCTCCTTTTACATTATCATACATTTTGGCATCCGCCTTTCATTCTCCATTTTATGGTCTGTTATACAGACTGTGCAGTTATGCTTTTTTATGAAGGTGCATTTATGTTTTCTGTATATATGTTTTTAAATGGTAGAATGCTTTAATGTTTTAATTTGTACTGCTTATTTTTTATTAGTGTCCCCTGAGGAAGGTGTCTTCATACGCTGAAACAGGGATCCTTGCTGAGACTATTTGCTTAATAAAGACCTTTATCACTGGTTGAAAAGATACCACCCTTGCCTTTGGGTTTGTTTGACTGTCCTTTATCGAAGGCGAGGTGCTCTTCTGTTGGCCTGCTCAAAACACTTATGCTAGCCATAGAGGTGGTGTAAGTGCTCACACTTAAATGCTGGAGCTAAGCAAGCAATTATAGCATCCTGTAAGTTACATATGTAAGTATGAGCCCTGCCCAGGTGTCGTCTATGCATACATGTACCTGTAAAGTATATGCTATGTAAGATAGACATACATTGATACAATAGCGCTTAGGAGGACTCACGGAGCAATTTTGGCATTTATGTGCATATGTGTACACATTTACTTGCATATATGTCATTATTCTAAACATGTATGCAAGTAAGCAGCATGTGAAAGTTAATGTTTACTTTACAGAATGCTCCCCACAATGTTTGTCTTCTGTCACGGAACAAAATAGTAAAGGGTGTCCTTGACTTTTTAAATATACAAATGACTTTCAAGATATGGTGGTGCATCTGTGCATGGTTGAAAAAAACTTGTTGCTAAGCACTTCGGAATTTTGGCCATGATCAAATTATGATGCAGCTGTGAAGAAGTGTGCAGAATTAGAGACATTCTGTAAGAAAATCTTGTTTGATCCTTTTGTTTGTTTATCCTCCGCCCTTATCCAGGGCGAGGTACACAATTACATACAAAATAAGGCATTACATTTAACGTACAAATCACATTGACATGAACACACTATAAAACAAATTGCACACTTACATACCAAATATAAAATTACATGAAACATACAAGTCACCTCAATGACGAACATCATTATAGCCAATAAAACAGACCAGACCATGGACTATTGAACAAATGTTATTAAATACCAGCTGTTTAATAACTTCCAGCCACTGCTAGACTACCAGGTTTCAAGGCAGGTCCAGCAGAGGCCTGCAACAGGCCATTTTGTTGGCCCAAAAATCTCTGTTTATATTTGAGTATATACGGTAATTATTATTGATCATACACTAGTTGCTCTATATCAGTGCATGAAGAGCCCAGATTTTTCCATTTGTTCACTCATTTGTTTTCTAATGAGTGAGGACAAAACAATTCCAGACAGCTGAGTCTTTCCTGAGTTTTATTGAAATGTATCTTCAATAGGATGGACCTGAGAGGCATTTCATTTTAAGATAGAGATCACTGATAGCAGCTCTCTGGATATACAAACCAGGTAATTTAATAATTTTAACTAAGTCAGTATGTTGCCATGGGAAAAGAGGGTCTTTTTCAATGTACCTTGTATGTTTTTTTAATAAGATAAGATTGGTCTTTAGAAGATGGTTTTCTATTCACTAAAGGCCTAGTCAAGGAAATGTTTGCTATAATTAGTGATGGGCAAGTTGTACATGACCTGGTTTGGATCTACGGGTCATAGCTGGCTTGACCCGCTGAGCCAGATCAAATCTGGATGGAAAATTTCATTCACTAAGAGCTTGACCTAACTCTGAAGGTCAAATTTCATCTTCTGTTGCAAAAATATCAGCAGAGTCTATGAAGCTTGCTGTGAGGTATCAGATCTGAATCAGAAGTAATTTGGTTTCCTCCATTCAGAGACTTCCTTCCATAAGTTCCTGTCTTCCAAACATACACCTAATGCATGATGAATAAGGCTAGGTTTGGTCTGTATAATTCTTTCATTCTTAAGTACTATTATTTAATTCTACACAGTACTGCCATCCTGAACAAGTTATATTTAGATGAATTGCTTATAAGGATGCAATAAGCGATCAGCACATCTCATAGAGGCACATGTCAATAGATGAGATGTACCCATTCCTTCTCCCAGCACTGCCAAAAAGATTTCCTGATACTCTAATAGACCCTTCATCCTTCCATTTCTAGAGATGACCCTTTGATCCCACCCTTATCCCTCCCCCAATAACTTCCTCTTCTATGAAACTGCGATAGCAGTTTCTAACATGAGGAGCCGCACTGAATGGCCTGGGCTGCTCCCGACGCTCATAGAGTTCCTATGAGCGTCGGGAGCAGCACGGGCCATTCAGTGTGGCTCTCTGTGCTAGAAACTTTCGTAGACGAGGGGGTAAATCTCTCACACTCCCAAAAAGTACTTTTAGCAGGATGCAGGACAAATGCCCACTTAATTTTGTCTCCCTGCTGCCATCTTCTAAAATGGCGGTCTCTGACCTCCATATGGTGCAGCCTGGGATGTACCACATGGGGTCAGTCTGCAAATAAGTGAACTTTTCCCTTTTTTGCTAGTCTGGGTGGAATCTACCATAGGGGGGTAGGCATCATCATTTTGAAAAATGTGCAGGCAGGAACAAGTGGGCACCACTCCTATTACAGGGACAAGGGAAGGTTCTTGGAGGGGGTCACAAGGAGTTGGAGTCTATTAGACTACCAGGGAAGTTTTTTTTTGGGGGGGGGGTTGGGGGTCCACTAGACTACTAGAGAAATGTTTTGGGGGTTGTTTCTGGGGTCAGGGATTGGAGAATTGTGGGATTAAAAATAATGGAAAGTAAAAGAAATGGCACAGGTGCTATTGTAGAAGGATGAACTAACCCTTACATACCCCCTCAGACCTGGAGTTCAAGTTTCCATATTGTGCTTGATTTAAAGGCTTCTGCTGCAGTTTTCTGTAGAGGGGTGGTATAGCTAACAGCCTCTTTACCATTGATTTAAATATGATACATATTGATGTTTAAGAGGAGTTCTTGCATCTGCGCAAAACCTTTTCCTGCATCAGGCATCCAAAAACGAGTGGAGACTTCCGTCTACATTAGCTTTCTGCATCATCCAATTAGAAGGAATAAGATGTTAGGAGATTCATGGACTAACATGAGGCAACAGTAGACTACTATTTATTTATTTATTTAGATTTCTATCCGGTCCTCCTGTCCTCATGTCCTTCAACAGTAAGTCAAGGACATGACTGGACATGAGACATAGTGTACATACGAGAAGTGATATAATGAGGTGTCTGTCTGCTGGCGTCCATTTAGTTGAAGAGGAGAGTCTTCACTGCTCTTCAGAATGCCATCAGTGAATTCTGTGATCTTATCTGTTCAGGCAACTGGTTCCATATTCGAGGGATAAAGTGAATATAGGATCGTTTACGAGCTGTTTCCATCTGGAGGGATCTTCATGGGGGGATGCATAGTTGTCTCTCTGCTTCAGAGCGGAGCGGGTGGTTGGAGGTGTACTGGTGTCAGTAAATTAAGATAAATATTGTAAGTCACAGCTTCCCAAACCTGATCCCATAGCAGTCAGGTTTCAGGACATCCACTATGAATACACATGACATAAATTTGAAAATGTTGGAAACCATCATGTATATATAATATTATCTCATACAAATCAGTTTTGGATATCTTGAAAACCTAAGTGGCTGTGGGATCCCCAGAACAGTTTTGGGAGGTCTACTGCTGCTTGGTGGAGGAATCAGTTGATTTGGATGGGATAATAGCATATGGGGGAAGAAGGGAGGAGTGGAAACTAATGGGATGCTGCTCTGGAGATAGGTTTGTAAGTGAAATTTCTATGTGAAGGGAGAAAAGGCCTTGTGGACTGCAAGGGGAAACAAGTTCTAGAGTCAGATACAACATAAGACAATCTTGGAAGTGGAAGTGAACAAGGTCAGACTCAGGGAAAGATGGACATTAGAATCTTAATGGAAACCAAGATTCAGTTTAAAACAGGCTAGCAGTCACTGGACAAAACTGTCAGAAGGAGGAAGTAAGAATAGATTTTGGGGAGAAGAAGAAGATGATTCTAGGAGCAGCATAAGCAAAGAACAGGAGAAAGTCTTTATATATACATATATAATAATAATAACTTTATTTTTCTATACCGCCATAGTCAAAAGACTTCTAGGTGGTTCACATTGATAGAAGGCTGGACAATCAGCGATTTACAGAGTGCTTGAAGAGAAAATTACATAATTGATTGGAGATACATGGGGAGAGAATACATAATAGATTGGAGAGAATACATAATAGATTGTAGGAACATGGGGAGAAGATGGGGAGAGATTAGAGATACATAAGGGAGAGATTGGAGATATATGGGGAGAGAATACATGAGAGATTGGGGTTACCTGAGAAACACATCAAGGATCGCAGCGGGGCAGTAATAAAGTGGGAGAAGGTCAATTGCTTAGGCAATGAATTTGTCAAATAGAGCGGTTTTAATTGATTTTCGGAATGCGTTGTAGGTCTGTCCGGCTTTATTTATGTAGTTTCCCAGCCAGGATTGCTGTCTGTTTGCTTGGAATATGAAGGTTCTGTCTAGGAAGGATTTGTATTTGCAGCCTGTGATCTATGGGTATGCAAAGATGTTTACCCATCAGGAGAGGATCCTGCCTGGTTAAATTGTACTGGCTGAGTGGTCCTCAAATTTTCAGAGGTGCATAACTGTGGGCAGTTATTTGGGTACAGATCTGAATATCGTCAAGCACCCAGATAACTTTCAGTGGACCGGCGGAAGACTAAGAGAACTAGTGTTCAATGTTGGTATCTAGATTAGGCCCAGCATCAATATCTACATCATTTTATGCCTGGGTCAGTTTATGCCTTTAGATCATTAACTGCCATGGGCTGAATATGTGTTTAGTGCTCAGCAAATTACTTAAGAGCTATATTTAACTGCTATTAAAAGTAGACGTTCTTATGAACACATTATGGTTGCAGGAGAAAAGTACACATACTTAATTATATTTTCAATTATATATGTGTAGCTTTTCTCTGGGAGCCTCAATTACAAAACCAGCACAGGCAAAGGTCCTGTGTACTTCTATACTACAATCCTTCAGTCAGTTTTCAAAAATGGGTCTACACAATTGGTCCATAATGCTGCAGCAAGGCTAATAGAAGGTTGTAAGCAACATGACCACGTCATACCATTTTTGGAACAACTTTACTGGCTACCAGTACAATACAGGGCTAAATTTAAAACTCTATGTCTGATTTTCAAGGCCCTTAAAGAAAATGGTCCAGAATAACTGAAGAATAGGATCTCTCTCTACACACCTCCCAAGGTAAGTAGAGTCCTCCCAAGGAGTATCCCTTCCCAACCACACCCTCTCCAAAGGACATCACACAATGTAAAACCCGCCAGTGAGCCTTCTTTGGGGTAGCCCCCACACTCTGGATCTGAAATGCACTCCCTGAAAAGCTGCACTCTTGTACTTCAGGAAGCAGGTAAAAACCTGGCTTTTCTCCCAGGCCTTTAATGGAAGACATAACTAATTTGCTAGTCATACACACACTCAAGGAGTGACACCGGCTACACACACTATAGCAGGATGTATATCCACTCCTACCCCTAGCTAAGGTAATATTCAAACACTTTTTCTGACCTGTTGTGCAATTTTCTTTTAATTAATCCCCTTATTTTCTTTTTTTTAATATTTATTTATATTTATATTTATTACATCTCATAACAAATCCAGGTAAATGACAAAGTATAAGTTATCCCCCCCAAAAAAAATCATTCCACATTTTAATCCACATTAATGGGACTCCAGTTCAAAGATTTTTATTTATTTAATAAAATACAAATGTAATACAAATATAAATCTTAACAAAGCAAGATACAGACAAGTTGTACAAAGCAAAGAATCATAAAATATTATCTATGTAATACAACAAGCTGACTCCTGTTTAAAAAGAGAGTGTCAGCACAACCTGCAGCCATAACCATATACAATATCCAAAGCACAGAGGAACACTGGACTTATTCATATTTATACGTATAAATATGAATAGCGTATAAATATGAATAGCAAGCCATGATATAATGCATAAGTTCTGTTGTAGATATCTATATCCTAGCACAACCACTGAATGCCATCAGTCTGTATGACTAAATTGTTCCCTGGAAAAGTTTCATGTTTCAAGTTTTTATTAAAATTTGATAAAATCGCTTATCCAATTTCTAAGTGAGATACAAATTAAAAATATACAGAGGAGGCAAATATTTTTAAAAAATAAAAATATGCCAAAACAATACTTTAAAAAGAGAAAAACAAAGACATTCAAATGGCGTAACCAATCAAAGACAACTGTTACATGACTTACCAAAATGAAAAGAGAAGAAGGGGAGAAATACATTTGAAAAAGGATAGAAAACAAGTAAGAAAAAAACAACAGGGGGGACACTGAAACTTGCTTCTTTGAAAAAGAGATTGGAAGGAGTACAGGTGAGGCTTAGATGTTGAAAGCATCCTTAAAATAATGGCTAAGTAGGCCTTTGGAATGATTTAGATTTTCTTCCTCTGTTATTGAGGCGGGTAGCATATTCCATATCTGTGGGGCGACTACTGAAAAAAATGTCTTGTCTTTTGGTGCCTATTATTCTCAGAGAGGGTACGGTGAGTAACTTACAGTCAGAAGATCTAAGAGTGCGGGACGGCTCATATGGGATCAAATATTTCTCTATAAATTGAGGTGATTTTGTTGCATCATTTTGAAAGTTAATAAAGATATTTTGTATGAAATCCGATGTTTAATTGGCTTTATGGCAGCATTTTAAATTATTTGGAGGCATCTTAGTTCCTTAGGGGGGGTTTCTATGATAAGCTATTGCAGTACTCTAACTTTGCAATGATCAGCGAATGGACCAGGATGTTCAATGATTCTGGCTCTACAAATTTAGAAATAGAGCGTATCATTCTGAGCTTGAAAAAACAGGATTTGACTAAAGTGCTTATGTGTTTGTGGAATGACAGGTTTTTTTTAAAAATCAAATGGCACCCCTAAGATTTTTATTACGGAGACACAGTCAAGAGGAAGGTTGTCCAGAAGAACTGGGGCATGTACTGAGATTCCCTCCTTCCAGGGGAAGATCATGGTTTGTGTTTTTGAGGTGTTTAATGCTAGCTGGTTCTTGTTAAGCTATGATCTGATTTGATTTAGTTTCTTATTAATTTCAGTAATTTCTGTAAAGTTTTCTTGGCTGAGAGGGTGTAACAATTGAATACCATCTACGTAGGCAAAGGCAGAGAAACTGATAGATTGGCATAGGGTAAGAAGGGGAGATAAGTAAATATTAAATAGTAGAGGAGATAGAATTGAGCCTTGGGGAACCCCATTTTGACAAGCGAAAACATCCGAAGAAGAGTTGTTGAACAGTACTTTTGACTGACAATTTGTAAAGTAAGACTTGAGCCACTTGAGAACTTGGTCTGTAATCCCAATGGATTCTAGTCTTCAAAGGAGGAGGGAGCGATCTACTGTATCAAATGGAAAGATTGAGTGAGATGAGAAGCACAGAGTTATGGTGATCTAGGTGATACAATATGGTAGTTGTCATACCCAGAAGCAAATGTTCCATTGAGTGATTTGTCCTAAAACCTGTTTGCTCTGGGTGCAGAATATTTGTCAATTCAATAAATTCAGAAAGCTGATTGAAAACTAGTTTCTCAGTCAGTTTTGCCAGGAATGGGATTTTCGCTATTGGGCGGTAGTTTGATTCTTCAAGGGATGCTGACTTTCTGATATTTCAAGATGGGGTGAATGATAGAGGTTTTCCACAGTTGGGACACTGTTCCAGTTTTTAAGCTATTGATTATTAACATGTGGATAAGACCCTCAAATTGAGCAAAAAATTCCTTTAGGATGAAGGGAGGGATCACCTCTGAACTAGATCCCTTAATGTTAATGCCTTGAAATATGCGTTGAAGCTCAGCTCACGATGGAAGTTTGAATACTGAGCACCTGGCCATTGGTAAGTGGCTGTTAGAGGAAAAAGATTGATCCATAATGTTTTTGGTGTGATTGGAATTAGCTTGAAGGGATATTTGTTTTTTAATTTTCTCAATTTTCTGCTGATGGTAGATTTACAGAATTGGAGTCAGTTTTCTTTGGATTGGGAGCTAATGCTTTTAATATCTTATATAGGACTTTTAGCCTTATTGATTCTTGATGAATAGTACTTTTTTTTTAGAATGGTTAATTTTTGCTTTATAGAAAGAAGCCTGGGCATTGAATTTGTTTAGATTATTGATAGTTTTATTTTTTTCTCCATTTACGTTCGAGGCTCCAGAGCTGCTGTTTTAGTACATGCAAGTCCTTCAAATACCATGGGTTTTCTTGCTTTTGGGGCAGGATGACCCTAAGAAATTATTTATTTCAACAGACAGGCAAAATATATATCTACAGTCACTTATTATCATCAACTTCTGCATTAATTTCTAAAACATTCTCAAGGAAAGGCTAGTCCCCTTATTTTCTAACCCTTATTACTCTATCTTGTCTGACTATGGGCTCCTTTTACAAAGCCACGCGGAATAGCGCACGCTCTAGCCGCTACCACCTCCTTTGGAGCAGGGGGTAGATTTTTGGCTAGCACGCAATAATCCGGTGCGTGCATTAAAACCGGTAGCGCGGCTTTGTAAAAGGAGCCCTATATGTTCCTTCTTTGCTTACACCCTATACTGTCTATTAAAATGTTTTAGTGCATATTGTATTACTTTTCCATGTAGCACACTATGCTATTCTTTGCATTGTCATTTGAATATTTTTAATGCTGTAGTTGTCTATTGCTTATGTTGGACTTATTCTTGCTGTACATCACCTTGAGTGAATTCCTTCAAAAAGGCGGTAAATACTGTTATACAGTACTCCCCCGATATTCGCGGGGGTTCTGTTCCAGGAACCCCCGCAAATGTTGAAAAACCACAAATACGGTTTTTAGCAGGGGAGACAGGAGAGGGCAGCCGACCGCTTCTTCCTATACTAATGTCGGGCCTCACCAATCAGGAACTGCGTGTCAAAGCCCAACTTTAGTACAGGAAGAGGTGGTCAGAGCATACCGCAAGTGATTTCCTTCACTCACCGGCGCTCTGGCTGCCCTCTCCTGCCCGGTCATTTGCGGTTAGAAAATACCATAAATGACTGGGACTGCGAATCGCGGACTGCGAATTCGCGGGGGGAGCACTGTAGTTCTATTTTATCCTATTGACCTTACATATGTACTCTTAACGTGTATTGTTGGCTATGGTTGAAGGATTTTTTAAGTTGTTAAAATACAATAAAGAATATTGAACTTTAAAAAAAAAGGCAGCAAATATATCCTAAATATCTACAGAAATCAAATGACCTGTCACCCATAGACTTTGCTACTATGCAATTTACTGAAGTTTGCCCTTCTCCCATGTGTGTTGTTTCAGAGCTACTGCGACCTATGGTTTGGTCATTAAGTTTGAGGACATTTAGGATGTATTCAGCATATCAAAACAAACATGGATTTGGAGCAGTTGCAAGAGGCTAGGTTAATGCTGAAAGTGCATTGTGAGTAATAAGCAAAGGCCTTGAGCTTCCTGTCTAAAACTGTGTTTCCCTATATAAAATGAGAAAGTAAACTTTATCATGTCGGGCTATTTAGTAACCTATTAGTTCATTCATCTGTTCATCATTTGACAGGTGGAAGTACTAGCTCAGTGTTTAGTTTTAATTATAAGGCATTCCAGATGTGGACTAGCAGATAAATTAGAACCAGAGAGGCTCGTATGTCTTTTCAAGTAAACTGGCATCAATGTATCTGGTTTTCATTTTTAAATGTTATTACAGGTATTGCAATGATATTCACAGTCTTAGCCTGTTCCAATAATTGACACCATTAAAGTTCCTAAGCAGATTTAGAATGTGCAGAAAAGTGAATTTGTCTTAAAGAATGACGCTAATAATCTATTTACATGCACGAGATGCTTCTGAGTTTTCAGCCTGAAGGTTGCCTGATGCGGTCTTATATTCCAGATTTCTCACTATTTATGCTCCCTTGTTCGCATGACAGACTAAGATACACAGATTCAACGTGAGACTTTTAGATCTGCCGTGGTTCAAGTTGAAGGATCCCATTTATGGATTGTTTTGCTTTAAGAAATGGAAGCTTTATACCACTGTTTAGAAACTTATTGAAAGCACTCTTTTTACCCAGGCTTATAGCACAAAATCTTGAAGGTTTGATTAGTATAGTGAATATTTGCAGTCCTTATAACTATTGGGTGAAAGACAACTTTTAGCTAAAGAAATTTACTGCTCCCCACTTTGTATACTTTCAGAGACTCCAAAGAAAAGCCCTTATCATTTAATGCCGCCTTGATTTATATGCAAACAAAACTACAGTTATTTCTTTATTTGGTTTTATAACCTGTCCTCCCAGGAGAGCTCAGAATGGGTTACAAGGTTACATAATAAAGTGTATTTATAGAAAGTGATGACAAACATGGCATGGCAGGATGTTGTCTGACAAAGATGGTAAAATATGGTTAGCAAAGCGTGGTAAAACATGACATGACAGAACATGACATGACAAAACACTTAAATCATTCTAGATTTATATCCTTAATATACCATTCTACAGAACTTTCTTTGTTAGGACTTACTACTAAAATACTATACCATCTTGATCATCACCAATCAGTACTGCTTATTTCCTTAGATCTTTCCTCTGCCTTCGATACCATAGATCACAGCCTGCTTCATGAAATCGGTTTATCTGACCAGGTCATAATAATAATAATAATAACAGTTTATATACCGCAGGGCCATGAAGTTCTATGCGGTTTACAAAGATTAAAAGATGGTACAAGTTGAATGAACTTAACATAGGTGAAAGATAGAGGTTAACAATTCAAGGGAACCGCTATTGAAACAAAAGAGTTGTCTAGTTCATGGACTGGTTTGTTTCCTACTTTACTGACAGATCATCTAAGGTCATTTTTAATGGCACGTCGTCTGAACCATCTACCACTAAACACGGAATACCACAGGGTTCCATTTTGTCACCATTGCTCTTCAATATCTTTATGTCGCCCCTTCTGACAGTGGGCCAATCTATTGGCTTTACCACATTTGCTTATGCTGACGATGTGCAATTAATCCATCTCATCGACCTCAACAATATAGAGTAGGTGGAGTCCATTAACCATAAACTAGGAAAAATTAAATCATGGTTAGACTCAAATAAACTGTCTCTAAACATCAACAAATTGAAACTTATGATCTTTCCTTTTAAAGAAGGAATAACACTTCAGGCCCCCCTGAAGCTTGAATCGCTCCCATCAAAGTTGTCCATATTCTAAAACTGTTAGGAGTTACTTTCGACAGTAAATTTTCTTAACATTTTCACATTAGCATGGTCGTTCAGAAATGCTTCTATCGACTCAGGATGATACGTTCCCTTGCAAAGTTACTAGAACCAGCCTCTTTGAACACACTGATCCACTCTCTAGTAATTTCTTGCATAAACTACTATAATGCCCTGTATAAAGGCATTACAAAAAAGGAAATTAGACGGCTTCAGATGTACAAAATACAGCTATTAAGATCATTTATGGCGCAAAGAAATATGATTATGTTTCACCTCTTCTAATCAGTGAACATTGGTTACCAATTGAACATAGAATAAGTTACTTTTAACATTTACAACAAAATTAAACAATCAACCAGAGTTCATTAACAGACTTAATTCCTTATAATACTTTAAAATCTCTTCGTTCAATGACTCAAAATCGTCTCGTCTTTAAAATTAATCAATATGTTGCGCTCCAATAATTTTGCTGTCACTGCCCCTCCTCTCTGGAATTCGCTGTCAAACCATTTGTGTAGTGAATCCGAAATAAAACAATTTAAAGCAAAATTAAAAACATTCTTGTTCCAGGATGCCTTTGGACAACAACTGTCCTCTTAAGGACAAAAAATTAATATTAAAATTATTATTTTTTACCCTAACCTATTGTGTTTTCCCTTTTTTGTTTCACTTCTCTTTTACGATTGTAGTTCTTCCCCTTTTTTCTTATTGTTTGAAGTTGGTCTATATGTCTTATTAGTGTTTTATTAAGACACCTAGATTTTATCTATTATCCCCAGTTTTAATGTTTTTATGTAAATTTTATATTGTACACCGCTTAGAAACCTGATTAAGCGGTTTAAAAAATCTTTTAATAAACTTGAAACTTGAAACCATCTAAAAATTTTTAATCTTTGACTTTCAATCTCACTTTTTGGGATGGGTCACCCTTGCCATCCCTGTAAATGGGAGCCCTGCCCCACCAATGCTTCACTAGTGTGTACGCTCCCCTTGTGAATACACACTGTGTAAGTTAAGCAGGTATTTGTAGAATCTCATTTGGGTGCCCTGCTGGAGCTTTTGTAGGGAAGTATAAATAGGGTTACCAGACATCTGGAAAAACCTGGACGTATCCTCTTTTTAGAGGACTGTTCTGGCTCCCAGGCAGACTTTCCAAAACCCGGCATTTGTCCGGGCTTTGGAAAGCCCGACGAGCTCCAGCCGTATCTAGAGGGCATCTGAGCACACATGGATGACGTCACACACATCTGCACATGCTCCAGGCCCTCCAATCGCGGCTGGAGCTTGTCGGGGAAGAAGAGCGGAAGGTTGGGGGATGGGGCAGAGCCAAAGGTGGGATTGGGAGGGGCCAGAGGTGGAGGCAGAATAGGACGGGCCCATGTGTCCGGATTTTTGTGGCCTGGAAAATGGAAACCCTAAGTATACATTCATGTATGTAACTGCTTATATTCTAGATAAGTACTTTTATAATAGACCTTTTACATGTGTAAAACCACAGTTTACCTCTAGGGGGATAATTTTTTCCAGGTTGCTAAAAATTAGGCACAGGGGTGCTACACATTAAGCACGAATTCTATAATGATAATTATGCATATAATTGCCATTATAAAATACTAGCACAAGTCCATAGTTTCGTGCCTAGGCACGAGCTCTAATAACAGCTCAATGGCTAGTGTAAATGTGATTTATGCATTGTAAACCGCTTGGATCCTTTTAGGCTGTTATGCGGTATATGAAGTTTTTAATGAACATAAACATTAGGGGCATAACTACTAATTTTCTAGAACCTGTGTGCATAAGTGGCAGACATGCCCCTGACCTGCCCTTGCCCCTCCTAGTCACACCCCCTTGCGGTTGAACACCATGGATTTTGCACACACTATTTGTAGACTACTGACTAAGGGCGTAACTGCAAAAGAATGCCAATTAGCACCAACTAAAAACCAACAATAGTGACTTATTGGTAGTTAATGCCAATTAGAAGTTAATTATTAAATTAAGTCATGCATGTAACTAATATTGGTCTATAACTTGCACATGTAACTTTACTTGTTAAGAGCTAGATTCAGTTAATGGTGAACAAGATAATAGCACTGAAAAATATTAGTGATGAACTGTATTTTCTAACAGGCATTCTGGGATTTACGAACAGTGTGTATAGGGTTAACAGATTTCTGTTTGGACAATCCGGACTCCTAGACCCGTCCCCCCAGCCCAGCCAATTCCACCCATCCCCACCCCATCATTCCCCAGTCCCTCCCCCAGGCCCGCCCTAGTCCTGCCCCCCGCTGCCTACTCTCATCGGCCAGGACGTCCACACGTGCACAGATGCGACGCAATGATGTCACACAAATGCGCGCATGCGTGTGACATCATCACATGGCATTTGCGCATGCAGGAATGCCCTCCTGCCCGACGCAATGTGGAGGAAAGCTTTTCCAAATCCAGACAAAGTACCAGGTTTTAAAAAGCCATCTGGACCCCCAGACAGGTCCTCAAAAGTAGGACATGTCTATGGAAATCCGGACGTCTGGTAACCCTAAATGTGTAGCACCAGGATCAGCACTAGAGAATGACATGGTGACAAAATTCATCACCGTTCCCGTCCCCGCGGATAACCGCGGGAAATAATCCCATGTCATTTTTTAGTGTCTATTTCAGCCTCAGTCCTTCCACATCAGCATTCTTCAAAGCAAAGCTTGCGGGTCAGTGGTTGTGGCCATTCATACTCTGATTCTTATGTGAGCCAAGGATAATGAAGCCATTGTGACATCACTGATGTGATTGGCTCTTAGGCACTGGTGGAATGAGGCATTATGATATCACAATATCTGCTCTGGATACCAGAGACTGTCATTCTGTAGTGTCTATCTCAACTTCAGTCCTTCTACATCAGCATTCTTCAACGCAAAGCTTGAGGGTCAGTGGTTGTGGCCATCCATACTCTGATTCTTTCCTCTCTCCTTAATGAATGACATGAAGATGGTTTCCCGCGGTTATCCGCAGGGAAGGGAACGGTGATGAATTTTGTCACCATGTCATTCAGCACCAATTGAAATCAGGTGTAAATTCCGGCATGCATATTGCATGTGGATTTGCACTATTCTATAACACCGTGCATTTTAAGGGAATGGCCCTGACCTGCCCATGCCCCTCCCATGGTCACTCCCTTTTTAAAGATCCATGCAGAAACACCTAGGTGCTATTCTATAAATGAGTGCTTAACCGTGTTTCTGGCTGGAAGTGTCATTTCTGCCCCATTTGGTGCTTTGCATCCATTACTACGCTTTTCTGTGCCTAATATTCAGTGCAGAATTAGCACCTAATGTTCAATGCTATATATGGAATTTCCCCTGTACGTGCAAATCTGTGCCTGCAAGTTTATACAATTAGGGGGAAGGTGAGATTTGTAAAATGTCAATCACAGGGAGGTCTCAAAACACATTCGGTACAGGTTGCAATTTAGAGAGGAAAAGGGTCTCAGAAACCCGCTCTGATTATCCAAATCTGAGTCTTAAAGGTTGCAGACTTCAATCATGGACCATAAAAAACCTCTCTCCAACTCATACAAAATCAAACAATTTCTAATTGTGTTACTACACTATAATTTCTAAACAACAAACAGCAAAAACATTCATAGGTGCTCTAACCCACACTTATCTTTAATCTAAATGAATCACAAAAACATATCCAGCATGGGTTCAGCCAAAGGTGATCTTGCCAATTTGCTTGACTTCTTTGAAGGTGTGAAAAAAAACATGGATAAAAGTGAGCCGGTTGATGCAGTGTATCTAGATTTAAGGAAAGATTTTGACAAAGTTCCTCATGAGAGACTCCTGAGAAAATTAGAGTCGTGGGTTAGGAGGCAATGTGGATTATGAACTGATTAGAAACATAGAAACATAGAATATGACGGCAGAAAAGGGCCATCGGCCCAACAAGTCTGCCCACTCTAAGAACCCTCCCCCCTAAGCACTTCCTCGAAGTGAACCCACATGCTTATCCCATTTTTTCTTAAAATCGAGCACGTTGCTGGCCTCAATTACCTGAAGTGGAAAATTATTCCAACGATCAACCACCCTTTCGGTAAAGAAATACTTCCTAGTGTCACCATGAAATTTCCCACCCTTGATTTTTAATGGATGCCCTCTTGTTGCCATAGGTCCTGTAGAAAACAGAGGGTAGGATTAAATGGCAATTTTTCTCAATGGAGGAGAGTAAATAGTGGAGTGACTCAAGGATCTGTATTTGGACTGGTGCTATTTAACTTGTTTATAAATGATCTGGAAATTGGAACTAAGAATGAGGTGATTAAATTTACAGATGATAGTAAACTGTTCAAAGTTGTTAAAATGAATGAAGATTGTGAAAATAATTGGAAGACCGGGCATTCAAATGGCAGTTAAATTTAATGTGGACAAATGCAAAGTGATGAACGTTGGGAAGAATAACCCAAATCATAGTTACCAGATGCTAGAATCCACCTTGGGTGGCAGCACCCAAGAAAAAGATCTGGGTGTCATTGGACACAATACGCTGAAACCATCCATCCAATGGGCAGCAGTGGCCAATAAAGCAAATAAGATGCTAGGAATTATTAAAAAAGGGATGGTAAACAAGACTAAGAATGCTATACCGCCTCTGTGTTGCTCCATGGTGTGACCTCACCTTGAGTATTGTGTTCAATTTTGGTCGCCTTATCTCAAAACAGATATAGCAGAACTAGACAAGGTTCAAAGAAGAGCAACTAAGATGATAAAGCAGATAGAACTTCTCTCATATGAGGAAAGACTAAAGAGGTTAGGGCTCTTCAGCTTGGGAAAAAGACGGCTGAGGGGAGATATGATTGAAGTCTGCAAAATCCTGAGTGGTGTAGAACGGATACAAGTGGATCGATTTTGTACTCTGTCAAAAATTACAAAGACTAGGGGACACTCGATGAAGTTACAGGGAACGCGTTGCCAGAGGTTGTAGATTGGTTAACATAGCAGGCTTTATGAACAGTTTGGACAATTTCCTGGAGGAAAAGTCCATAGTCTGTTATTAAGACAGAAATGGGGGAAGCCAATGCTTCCCTGGATTCGGAAGCATGGAATGTTGCCATTTGTTGGGTTTTTGCCAGGTATTAGTGACCTGGATTGTTCAACGTGAAGATGGGCTACTGGGCCAGATGGACCATTGGTCTGACCAGTAAGGATATCCCTATGTTATCTTCTTATAGTCCACTCGATTGTGGAATGTAGCCCTAAAGGTTTAACAGACTGCAATCTGAAAATCCAACAAGCCCGTTGACGTAATCTTTTTGTATGTTTTTGTGATTCATTTAGATTGTATGAGATTTAACCACAGCCTGTATACATTTTTGAATGAAAATCTTTATAGCACACGCACTTTTATGGCTCCGTTGTCTATTGGAGACTGAAAATTTAAAAGCACGTACATGGCATTTGGACAGTGTTCAGTGCCATTTTTTCTGCAACCAGTTATCTTATTGGATAAATCTATGCACCGGTGGATGTGAGTGCATGAATCTCCCCAGCCTAGGCAAAGAACATTAGCAGTCTCTATTTTAGGGCTGCCTATGTGTTAAAGGTGGTTAGACCAATGTGAACTGGATAACAGCAGCTCTGGAATGGAGTTGCTGCCTATTAGTATAGATTCATGAAACCTGATGTGCACTGTTACTGAACCAGTAAACATCTTGCAAAAAGACAGTTGGAGTAGGGTTACCAGATTTTACTAATGTAAAATCCGGACCCATTGCTCTGCCTCCAGGCCCGCCTGGTTTCACCAAGACCCACATTGTTCTACCCAAGTCACACCCTGTTCCGCCCTAGCCTTGCCCCAGCCCCGCCTCCTCAACCTCTTCTCATGCTCGGAGTCACATCAGAAGGACATCTGCATCATCTGCGATGATGTCACATGCATGTATGCATGCGTGTGACATCACCATGTTGCATCTGCATAAACGCAGTTGCCCTCCTGACATGGTCTCCAGCTGGAAGCTTTTCAAAAGCCAGACAAAGTGCCGGGTTTTGAAAAGCCGTCTGGATGCCCGAACATGTCCTCTAAAAAAAGGACATGTCTGGATAAATCCAGACGTCTGGCAACCCTAAGTTGGAGACCCAGCTTTTGGGTTTCCAGCAACTTCTAGATATGTGCAGTGCATGAGACCCGAGGCAATGCTTGGATCTCTCTGAATCATCAGAGGTAGGGTTTACCAGAGGTCCGGATTTCCCCGGACATTTCCTGGGGTCCGGACAGCTTTTCAAACCCCGGCACTTTGTCCGACGAGAGCAGTCAGCTGGGGGGGGGGGTATGGAAGGGGGGGGGCGGGCTGAGGCGGGACTGGGGCATAACGAGTCGGGAATGGGTGGAACAGGGCGGGCCTGGGATCCGGGTCTAGGAATCTGGGTCTAGGGATCTGGATTTTCCATTTGGAAAATCTGGTAACCCTAATCAGAGGTTTCTTAAGCTCCTGTCTTTGGTGAGAGAATGTCTTTTACACAATCTCTACCATAAGATCAGAGGATCTTACCAACACGGGGGATCTTACAATTAGGAGATATTTACAACATTTATATCAACTTTACTGAAATGGACTCTGTACATAGTAGAACAGCCTCTCTCCCATTTGGGAAGGAAGGAAATAAAGTTTGTTCATAACTGCCTGTGTGGTCTGCCATTATTCAGAAGAGAAAGAGAAAAGTGTTTGCTGCGGCCTGCCAGAAACGTCTGGTCCTCTGCCTCATAGCCGAATATAACAAGGGGACCATCTTTACATTATAGTAAGTTTCTATTTCATTAATGCGCTAAGATTCAGCATTTATATTTGGTCTGCTAAATGTTGGCCTGTATTATTTTTATTTATTTAAAACCTTTGTAGTTCGCATATCAGACGTCTATGCGGATAACACCATTACATGAATAATAAAATTAGACAGACTTAAACAAATCAAAATAAAACATCACCATACACTATATTTCAGAGTATCACTCAACCCTGCTGCTAGACTCCTGAGGAAGCTGATATTCCAGGTGAAGAGAGTCCCTTCAGGCGGACTAAAGATGATTGAAGTCTGCAACCCATATGACTCAGATCTGAATAATTGCCTGAGCAGGTTTCTGAGACCATTTTCTTCTCTAAATTGCAACCTGTACTTTATGGGTTTTTTTGAGACCTCCCTGTGATTGACTTTGTTCAGTTTGGTCTCAGAACATTCAATTTTTTTTCAGTCAGTAAGTTTTGTAAAAGCCCATGTCCACAGATAAAGCCCTTTTACATGTGGGAGGAGCTTTGAAGATCCCTCTCCTTATGTATATATATATTTTTCTGAATAATGCATCCAGAGCTTCTACCCACCTTGATGAAAGAAGTCTTGGAAGACATAATGATAGCGAGCAGCTCTGATAAATTAGATAAATAACTTGTTTGGTGAAAACTGAGCCTCTTTCCGAGGCAGAAATGTTAGACATTTATCCTCTGGAGTGTGATTGAGAGGGTGAGAAGTTAATTTGGCAGCTTTCCTTCTATGGTTTCATAATGTTTCCCCCCCCCCCCCAGCTTCAGCGGAGCCCTGCGATTTCAGGGCTTTGCTCCTGCCCTCTTACAACGCCAGAGCATGACCCGAAACGAAACCCCTCTCCCCAGGGTACATCCTGAGCAGCAACAGCTCAGCTCAAGTGTTTCTTCTGAACAGCCGTCCAGAGCACTCGATCTAAATCATGCCATTTCCTTCACAGTATGGCACAGTTAACAAGTCGGTGTATCCATACAAGCTGCAGATGGCAGTTCAAAGGGTGCATGTTCCCCGGCAAGATAAAGGGCGGTGAGGTTCCATGGGTAGGCTCATTACTTGCATTCAGCCAGGGGCTCCATAGGGGTATGAGGGAGGAATGGGGGCCAGGCACAGAGTGCAAATGCATGTCTGCACACACAGAGATGTGAGCATTTGAAGAGGTCTGTCTCAGGAGAGCCTGCAGAGAAACATTTCCTTCACCTTCAGTGCTCTCGCCCCCCCCCCCCCTCTTACAGCACCTGGTGACAGAGCACCACACTTTAAAACCTAAGGCCAACTTTTACAAAGCCGCAGAAGAAGTTTCTTTCTATTGCATGCCGGTGAGGTAAATGCTCCAATGTTCATAGAATTCTTATAAAACTTGTATTGAAGAACCTTGCACTGGAACTATGGCAAATTGTAACCTGTAACCCAGTGGTCTCAAACTCGCGGCCCGGGGGCCACATGCGACCCGCCAGGTACTATTTTGAGGCCCTCAGTATGTTTATCATAATCACAAAAGCCAAATAAAACAGTTTCTTGATCAAATGTCTCTTTAGCTATAAATGACAATATTATTATTAAGACTTAGCCAAAGGGAAAGATTTATAAACTATAAAGAGTTCTACCTCATGCAAAATAGTCATTTCTTTAATAAGACATTAACTATTTTTTTCTGCGGCCCTCCAAGTACCTACAAATCTAAAATGTGGCCCTGCAAAGGGTTTGAGTTTGAGACCACTGCTGTAACCTATATGCTATATATATTGGCATTAGAACCCTAGTATGTGTCCAATTAGGAAAAATCCAGTGCAAATCATAACCTGTTAACTGTACATTATGTATGTTTAAGCTGTAACCCGTTCTGAGCTCTTTGGGGAAAATGGGATAGAAAACGAAATACATAAATAAGCGTTAGAGCATTTACCTTGCTATGATAGAAACCTCTACTGCAGCTTTGTAATATTTTATTTTTTTTATACTGTTCTGCTAGGGGAGCTCAGAATGGTTTACATGAATTTAGTCAGGTACTCGAGCATTTTCCCCTGTCTGTCCCGGTGGGTTCACAATCTATCTAATGTACCTGGGGCAATGGGGGGGGGGGGGGGGGGGGGGGAATGAGTGACTTACCCAGGGTCAGAGAGAAAAGTGTGGGTTTGTGGGTTCAAACCCACACTGCTCTCTCTGACCCTGGGCAAGTCATGTTCAAGCTGTAGCTTTAACCACTGTGCCACACTCTCCCCCTCAAAGTTGTATAGGATGTCCAGGATGAAAAAGGGACGCCCAAGACAGGATATTCAAATTTACTAGGTATTTGTTGGGCATGGAGCCTTTTAAAGGCCACGGGAAAACTAAATTTGGTGGCATACAACAGGAACAGCTGTTTTCCAAAACAAGTATAAAAATATACAGACACCACTTGGGACATTATGGGGCTCATAATCGAAAGAGAAAAACATCCAAAAACCGGCCTAAGTCGGCACTTGGATGAACATTTCTCAAAAACGTCCAAGTGCCGATAATAAAACTGGGTTTGGACGTATTTCTAAACGACCTAGGCCTTCATAGTGCCGCTCAACGTCCAAAGCTAAATGGTGCGTTTCGGGAGGCGTGTCGAGGGCAGGAGTTGGGCGGGATGTGGGCTGGCTTAGACTTAGTCGTACAGCATATATAACCGAAAGTTTAACAATAGAGCCTAGATGGAACTTAGACATTGTGACTTAGACCATGTAAAACATGGTCTAAGTCACAAAAACATACCTAAACTCACCAGATAAGCACTTCAAACACATAACACAGACCCCCACACACTACCCCAGTGATTACCAACCCCCCCACCCCCATAAAAATTATATTCACAACTTTAAATTTCAGCCTCCAGACCATCATCATCTGGCCGCCTGGCATAGGAAAGCCTAGTCGTCCAGCCCAGAGGCAGCTTAAGTCATCTTGGGGGTGGGTTAGGGACCCATAGACAAGAGGACCCATGCCTATAAGCCCCTGTAATCACTGCATTGATACTTAAACATGTGCATTCCCCTATACACCCCCAAAACCCTTTTTGACTGGCATATAAGTGGCTCCTGTAGCCATAAGGGCTATTGGGATGGTAGATAAGTGGGTCTAGGGGATTCTGGAGGTGGTTTGGGGGGCTCACCGTCACCTATAAGGGAGCTGTAGTGAGGAGAAGCCATGGTACCCTTTTTGTGAAGTTCACAGCAGTGCCCTGTAAGGTACCCCCACTATTTAGGTGCCATGTCTGAGTGTTCAGTCCATCACTTTGCAGACCCCTCCCACGTCCAACAGGGCTTGTTCTAGGCATTTTGGACTTGGACGAAAAGTTGGACGGAAATGTGGTATAAAAATGGACAATTTAGCAGCTTGGACGATCAGATCGGCAGGATGTATAGTTAGACGATTTTTGAAAGTAAAAAAAGTTGGACGTCTCTTTCGAAAATGTGTCTTAGGCTCTTTTTAACTTTGGACGACTTGCGAGATGGACGTAAACGGACTTAGACGTCTCTTTTGATTATGCCCCTCCACATCTGTAAGTAGCAGCATCTAAACCTTTTCACATTTGTCAATTTACAGATATAAATGGCCTTTTTAAACATGCCTATTCCTTCTAAAATCATCTCCTTAATCTGCCTAATTTTTCTGAAAACTCTGTAAAATGCAATGCAGTTGCCTGCACAGTGCCTTAGCGATCAAAAGAGGTCAGAGAGTAAGCTATCAGCAAATGCAATAATCTCCGTGTTCTGCATGCCATATATATAGAAATATAGAAACATGATGGCAGATAAAGGCCAAATGGCCCATCCAGTCTGGCCCAGCTGCAGCATTTACTACCTCCTCCTCTTCCCATGTGCTTGTGAGACAGTCTTGGTCTTCACCACCCCTACCGGGAGACTATTCCACGCATCTACCCACTTTCTGTAAAAAAAATATTTCCTTAGATTACTCCAGAGCTTATCACCTCTTAACTTCATCTTATGCTCTCTCATTCTGGAGCTTCCTTTCAAATGAAAGAGACTTGCCACATTCACATTTATGTCACATATGTATTTAAACATTGCTATCATATCTCCCCTCTCTCGCCTTTCCTCCAAAGTATACTGTACATATTGAAATCTTTAAGTCTTTTCCCATGTGCCTTATGACGAAGAACATTGACCATTTTAGTAGTCTTCCTCTGGACAGACTCCATCCTCTTTATATGTTTTTGAAGGTGCAGTCTCCAGAATTGTACACAATATTCTAAATGAGGTCTCAGTAGAGTCATATACAGGGGCATTAATACCTCCTATCACACCCAAGTCCTGCTCCTCTTTCATATACAAAAGTTCTTCACTCCCTAATCTTTACTGTTCCCTCAGGTTTTTGCAGCCCAAATGCATGAACTTGCATTTCTTAGCATGAAATTTTAGCTGTCAAATTTCAGACCATTCCTCAAGCTTCACTATGTCTTTTCCTCATGTTATTTACATCATCATGGGTATCTACTCTATTGCAGATTTTGGTGTCATCCACAAAGAGTCAAATCTTACCTGACAGTCCTTCTCAATATCGCTTACAAAAATGTTAGAAAAAAAAAACTAGGCCCAAGACCAAAACCTTGAGGCACACCACTGGTAACATCCCTTTCCTCAGAGCGATCTCCACTAACCACTTCCCTCTATCACCTTCCACTCATCCAGTTACTGACCCAGTCTGTCACTTTGGGTCCCATCCTAAGGGCACTGAGGAACACTGTCAAAGGCTTTGCTAAAATCTAAATACATCACATCTAGTGAATTCCCTATATGCAATTTTCTGATCACCCAGTCAAAGCAATTGATCAGATTTGTCTGACAAGACCTGCTTCTATTGAATCCATGTTGCCTCGGATCCTGTAATCCACTGGATTCCAGAAATGTCACTATTCTCTCTATTTAAAAAGCTACGACAATGTGTCGATCAGTTTAAATTCAAAAAACAGCAAACAACCCAATTGTTTGTCACCATATTCTTATGACTTAGCAGTTCTTTTGGAATAGAAAATATAGTTCTCCCCTGTTGATTTTAAGATTTTAGTTTGTTATAATTATTATGTTTGTTTTAACTATTTAGTTTTTAAACGGTATAGAAAAATTGTAAATAAATACATTTCCATTAATTTACTTACCACAGAAGTTAGACTTACTGACCTGTAGTTCCCTACTTCTTCCTTACTTCCACTTTTGTGGAGAGGGACCACATCTGTCCTTCTCTAGTCCTCCGGTACCACTCCCAACTCTAGAGAAGCATTGAAAAGGTCAGCCAACAGAGCCACCAGAATTTCCCTAAATTCCTTTAATACCCTTGAATTTATGCCATCTGGTCCAGCCTCATCGCTTTGTCAATCTTTAGTTTAGATAGCTCCTCATGAATACAATCCTCTGAAAATCAATCAGAGTCTACTATGCATTTGTCTTCTGCGGTTATGCTCCTGGTGCTTCAGCTGTGAATATAGAACAGAAATATTTGTTAAGCAATTCAGACTTGTCTTTATCAGCTTCTACATATTTCTCCCCTTCACCTTAGAGTCTCACAATGCCACTTTTGTTCTTTTTCCTATCACTAATATATCTAAAATATGTTGTCACCCTGTTTTACTGTGTAGGCTATTTTTCTTCCATTTGCATCTTTGCTTTCCTGACTACTTCACCATACTCTCTTAACTTTTCCAGATATTTTTCCCTGTCTTCCCCTTTTTGCAATCTTTTGTTGTTTATGAAAACTAGCTTCTTTTTTCTTACCTTTTCAGCTACTACTTTTGAGAACCAAAGTGGCTTTCTTTTCCTCTTACTTTTACTTACTTTCCTTACAAAATGGTTTGTTGCCCTTACAATAGCTCCTTTCAGTTTTGCCCACTTCTTTCCTACTTTTTCCAGATGTTCCCATTCAGACAATAATTCCTTAATGTAATTCCCCATCTGAACAGTTAGTTGTTTTTTTTAAAGTCTAGAACCTTTACTTCTGCACTAGGCTTCTCTACACCTGTCTTAATATTAAATCACACTATGTGGTGATCACTGGATGCCAGATGATCACCCACTGTAACATCAGAAACACTTTCCCTGTTTGTAAGCACTAAGTCCAGTATGGCCCCATTTCGCATGGGTTCCATTACCAATTGCTGGAACAGTTTTTGTAGTGAATCCAGGATCTCTCTACTTCTAGAAGACTGCAATAATGATACCCCAACCAACATCTGACATGTTAAAATCACCATTAGTAATACTTCCCTTTTTACAGCTATATTCTGAATGTCTAAATGGCATCAATGTCTCCTCTGCTAGAGGCATTTCTACAGCCCAAGTTAGACACGAGTTAGTGATGAATCTAGGAAATACATCAGTCCTCTCAACTTTGAAACATTTATAAATTAGAACCACATTGCTGAAATACTTTTAACTAATGTCTGTATTACTGCTGTTACTAAACCCAAACTGAGCCCCCGGACTCTGCAGGAGGCATAATACTGTATATACTTGAACATAAACCCATCCAAATTTAAACCGAGGTAACTTTTTTCTCCTCAATAAGGGGAAAAAAAGGTTGACTCTAATATAAACCAAACTCAAGTCAGTCTTGTAAGGTTACTGTGGGAGAGAGTGGCCTAGCGGTTATAGCTTCTTGTGACTCTAGACAAGTCATTTAATCCCTCAATTGCCCCAGTTGGAAACTTTTAAGTCTATCTACTTTACGATATCTCAGAGGTCCAGCAACCTGAAATTAACGAACACTTTAAATGTTAGCAATGTTCAATTTGTTCAGAATTACAGGAATTTGTTAACCCAAATGATCAATGAATGATTCATTTAAGGTTTTATACTACCTGTCTATGATATAAAAACATAAATAAACATAACTTAAATTTTTAATTTATATACCGCAAAAGCCTTTTGGTTCTATGCGGGTTACAAAAGAGATGGTTTGACCATTGTCAGTGAGCTGCAATAGATAGAATATTGGTTTCATAGAAACAGGAACCTCTTCCTTGTTTCAAATAGCAGTCTTTATAAAAGATCTTCTTAAACCCTCAGCGTCACCACTCAGAACTCAAACTTATCACTGTTCCGAGCTTTACGTGGCAAATCGTCACTGGGTCTGTTTTATCACTTAGTCATGTATCAAGAGCTTAGAATAACTTAAACTTAAATAGTTTTAATTTTTAGTTTTACTTAGCTTTATACGCTGTTATTTCTATTTATAGATGTCTATATCAAGCAGGGTGTCACAGCCGACATGTTTCGCGGGAACCGCTTTATCAAGGCTCCACCCCCTTTTGCTGTCAACCTCCTCGAATACTCTATCTATTAAAACTATTAAAACTATTTAAGTTTAAGTTATTCTAAGCTCTTGATACATGACTAAGTGATAAAACAGACCCAGTGACGATTTGCCACGTACAGCTCGGAACAGTGATAAGTTTGAGTTCTGAGTGGTGACGCTGAGGGTTTAAGAAGATCTTTTATAAAGACTGCTATTTGAAACAAGGAAGAGGTTTCTGTTTCTATGAAACCAGTATGTATGAGGTAGCCGTTTGATTTTTCATGCTATATATAATAGATAGAATATTGGCATCAACGAGTTAACAATAGTTTCACATTGATATGCTGCTTTGAAAGGATTAAAAGAATTTTGAATCAATTATCTATATCATACAAGAATCAGTTATCTATATCATAAGATGTCCTTGCAATCTTCTGTATGTAGGGTACATGGCAAGAGCATTTTGCCCAAGAATGATTGAGCATTGTCATTGTGTTAATACTCATAAAATGTCAGCTCTGATGATCAGACACTGTATTTCAGCTGGGCTTGTATTTGAGGAGTTGGATGTCTGGGTACTGGAACATTTTTCCCCCTTTTGACCAAGAAAGTCTCGTGGCAGCAAGAACAAAAATGGATATTTAAATTAAATTCTGCAGAACCCAGTGGTCAGAATACTGCAATACAGTGGCAAGCTTTCTATAAGTAATAATTGATATAAAATTTTTGGATGTATTTTGAATGTGTTTAGGTATCCATATTTGTTATAGTTTTGGGGTTGGTGGTTAAGTTATTGTTTGCATTTGCAAGCCTCACTGTTGAATTTAGACAGTGGGAAAGCTGATTGGGGGATGCTAAATCTTTTTTTTTTTTTTTTTTTTAGAGGGGGGTCTCACATATGTTCTTGCGACAATGTTTTCTTTAAAGAGGGAGGTACAAGGAGAGAATGCCAAGCTGCCATTTTTAAGTGCTGATTGGCTGTAGTAAGGATGAAATATGTGTTTTTATCTGGTTAAGAGCAATTTTGTTAGTTATATTTGTGAATATTGCAATATTTTTCTTTATTTGGCAGTCTCTTTAAGTGAAACAATGAACCTTTGTTGGAACTTCTTTGTATGCAGCAACAATGTAATGTTGATGACAGCAGCTCAAAGAAAACTATCATCTCTTATAATAAAACCGTAAGCGGCACATGTACACTTTTATCGGCGTGCTTCCATGATCCGTAGGTCCGTGGCCGGCAAGAGTACGCGTGTGCACTTACTACGGCCCCACACACGGCAGAGAAATGTTAAAACGCGGAATCCCCCCTCACTTACTGTAAGGCAGAGTTTGTCGTCGTCGTCGCTTCCCCCCACCCTCGGCGCACCGAACCCCTGTTGACCCTGCCATCCAACCCTCCCACCGCTGAGTCCGGCAATGAGAGGTTCCTTCAACAGGAAACGTCAGATTGAATTCAAATGCTCCCGGCAGGTCGGGAGGGGACGGAGCAGGCTCGCACGCCCAGCGGGAACAAGGCAGGAATGAGACTCCCTGCAGGAGCCGGCCCGATGGCTGGAGTTCGCTGCTGAGTCCGGTGAGGAGTGGTTCCCTCAACAGGAAGCGTCGGTTGAATTCAAATACTCCCGGCAGGTCGGGAGGGGGCGGAGTAGGCTCGCACGCTCGCGGGGACAAGGCAGGAACGAGACTCCCTGCAGGAGCCGGCCCGATGGCTAGAGATCACCGAACTGGATAGGGGGAGCAGGTAAAGGGTGCTGCAGTACAGGAGGAGCAGGTGCTGGACAGGGGGGAGGTAACATGAAAGGAGGCCTACTGCTGGACAGGGGGAGCATGGAAGAGGTGCTGTTACATGGGGGAGGAGATAACAGGAAGGGAGGCCTACTACTGGATAGGGGAAGCAGGGAAGAGGTGCTGCTAGATGGGGGGGGGGGGGTAAAGGAAGGGAGAAGACCTACTGCTGGACAGGGGGAGAATGAATGGGTGCTGCTGGACAGGGGGATACTTAAAAAGAAGGATCGATTTTGTACTCCGTCAAAAATTACAAAGACTAGGGGACACTCGAAGTTACAGGAAACACGTTGCCAGAGGTTGTAGAGTGGTTAACATAGTAGGCTTTATGAAAGGTTTGGACAATTTCCTGGAGGAAAAGTCCATAGTCTGTTATTAAGACAGACATGGGGGAAGCCAATGGTTGCCCTGGATTCGGTAGCATGGAATGTTGCCATTTGTTGGGTTTTTGCCAGGTATTAGTGACCTGGATTGTTCAACGTGGAGATGGGCTACTGGGCCAGATGGACCATTGGTCTGACCAGTAAGGATATTCTTATGTTATCTTCTTATAGTCCACTCGATTGTGGCATGTAGCCCTAAAGGTTTAACAGACTGCAATCTGAAAATCCAACAAGCGTCCTGTTGACGTAATCTTTTTGTATGTTTTTGTGATTCATTTAGATTGTATGAGATTTAACCACAGCCTGTATACATTTTTGAATGAAAATCTTTATAGCACACACACTTTTATGATTCCGTTGTCTATTGGAGACTAAAAATTTAAAAGCTACACAGGGGGAGCAGGGAAGAGGTGTTGCAGGTCAGGGGGGAGGTAAAAGGAAGGGAGAAGGGCTACTGCTGAATAGGGGGAGCAGGCAAGGGGTGGTGGTGGACAGCCGAGGAAAGAGACAGAAAGTGGCCAAGTAGAGAAAAAGAAAGAAAGACAGACCCACACATATTCTAGCACCCGTTAATGTAACGGGCTTAAAGACTAGTACAGTAATAATATGTTGTGGCAGCTCTGGAAGATTGCAACACTTAGGGCTCCTTTTACTAAGGTGCGCTAGTGTTTTTAGCGTGCGCTAACCATGCGCTAAATGACAAATTCTAAGCTTTATGGAGGGGTTATCATTAAGCGTGCGTGGCATTGTGGCGCATGCTAAGCATGCGCTAAAACCGTTAGCGCACCTTAGTAAAAGGAGCCCTTAGAGATGAACTGATTCCTTACAGATAAATGATATTGTGACTTCTGTAATGGTGGCTATATTCTTTTTTGAAGTATTTTGATATCTCTGAAATTTGATATTAGATAATTGAATTGGAATATGTATATGGGAGCTACAGGGACATTATAATGAAGTAATTTCCTGGAGTTTTTCTTAGGACCTGTGATGTGCATGAAGAGTGTGTGGTTCAGATCCAATGCTGCTCCTTGTGACCCTGCTCTAGGCACAACTAAAAGTTACGTGCCTAGCTGAGCGCTTAAGCACGCTCAAGAGCAGCGATTCTGCAACAAGGCGCCTAACATGTAGCCACGCCCACGTCTAACGCGCATAGAGCCTATTTTTTTGAAGGCCGCCTAAATTTTTAGAGGCGCCTTGTTGCCGAATCACCCTTTCTTGATAGGCGCCTAAGTTTCATTATTGCTGATTAAAAACCTTAATTGAGCTTGTTAATCAATTTAGACAGGCGCCTATCTAGTTGGGTGCCTCCGAAATAGGTGCCTAACATTGGGCGCCGGTTACAGAAAGTGGGCCTAAGTGTCGGTTCTCGTATCCAGCCCTTGCCTTCTGAAACCTGGTGTAAACCCCAGCACCCAGGTTAGCCATGGAGATCTATTATTCTGCAACACTGTGCGCCACATTTTGGAATGTCCATGCTCTGCCATGCCCCTCCTATGACATACCACCTTTTGGGTTGCATGCTATGGGATTTAAACACACAGCATTATAGAATAAGGCACAGACAGATGCATGCACAAATTCTAAATTGGTGCCAATTGACATCAATAATTATTTGCTAGCGTCCAATTATTGATGGTTAACAAGTTGCTCATGCTTCTTGGCAGTATGGCTAAATTTGGGCACCCAAATCTTGGCACCATATATAGAATCCAAGGGATATAGTATGCTGATCCTTACCAGCACATACACATTTACATCTCATCTGTTTTAGAGCAGGTGCAAATATGTGACCTACATTCCCTGGGGTAATGCTATAAAGACACATAGACGTATATAAAAATAGGTGAAACATATGCTCTATGGGTCTGTTATAAAACTTGGTGCCACAATGTAGGCGACAAGGTTGGGAAGATGACTTCCATTCTGGGATCAGCATTCAAGACAAAATGTTTTAACTGCAGCGCCCTGTTCACATTCAAAAGGGTGCTGCGATTAAGATTGGAAGTCATCTTCCCAACCCTACTTTCTTGTTTTTTTTAATTGAGATTTCATATAGGAGTTTTGTTCTGCTTTTGCCTGGCCAAAATATAGGCACCACCAAGGCTATTATAGAATATTAGTACAAAGCTGTGTTGGTGTGCCAAAATGTAGTCATGCCTACCTACGACAAGTCAATGGCTAAGTGATAGTGTTCTCTAAGTGTCATTTGGTGATATTCTCATGGCCTTCCCATGCTCCTTCCACACCATGTTAAGTGCCACTGGTGCTTTCTTTATGGAATATCGTAGACAAGTATAGTGCCTCTGAAGTGTGCAAGTCCTAGCATTCAGTGAACTTTGTGTGCGCTTGCCCCCAGATTCTATATAGATCTCCCAAATTTAGGTGCAATCCTGAGTTGCACATGCAACCAATGGTGTAGTAAGGGTGTGTGGGGCAGGTGGACCACACTGGGCACCGTTTTGGTGGGGGCACTGGCATATCTCTGCCCTCCCTCCCCCACGCCACATTCACACCTTCCCTTCCCTCTGTATCTCTTTAAATCTTTGCCAGCACGAGCAACTTCTCTGACCTGCTACTCACACAGACCTGGTTCCCCTCTGAAATCACTTCCTGGTTGTGGGGTCAGGAAGTGACATCAGAGGGAAAGCCAATGTTGGTGCGAGCAGGAGGCCGAAGAAGCTGCTCAAGTTGAAGATTTAAAGAGGTACAGGGGGAAGAGAGGGCATGAGTGTGGCGGGGAGGCACTACTGTGGGCACCTTCTACCCTCGCTACTTCACTGCATGCAACTAAATTAGTTGCTAACAATCCATTGTTGGCATTAAATGGCACGAATTTGGAATTGCGCGCTCCACTGCCTATACGCAGTTCTGCAAAGAAACACACCTAAATTGTCTCAAGTGCAACCCAAAAGTGGGCATGGCCATGGGAGGGACATTCCAAAAACTTACTTTTAGTGTTTTTAGAATTTGGAGACTGCACACCCACTTTTGAACCAGTAGAGACAAGGAATTGTCCCTACACACAGCTGATTGGTTTTTTAAAGTCATCCTAATTACTCATCGATTATTTAGATGTTGTTTGTACAGTATATGAGGACATTTGCAAAACAGTGCTCCACATTCGTGAAAAGACCCCCGAGGCAGGCCTTATGGCCGAAACACGTACGTGTTGGGTCTTGAGTGAGTAAAACGAATGAGCACCACAGGTCTCCTCCTTTGTTTTTTTTTTTCACCTAACTTGGGTGTCAGGGTTTATATTAGGTTTCTATTTGTGTAAGTCCTTGTACCCAAAGTTGGGTGTGGGAATCCTAGCTGTGTACTATTCAATAAAGGGCATTCATCCCAGAGCTCTGTTTATAACACAACCGTCCTCAACTACCACGGCCCCATCTCCCCGGCCTTCCGCACAAAGCACTGGCTTTCGATCAACAAACGGTGCACATTGAAGGCCTTGGTAATAGCACATAAAATAATCTATGCCACCACCCCAGCCTACACAGGATCCAAGTTAACCCTGTACACCCCCACCCGCCTCCTCCGCTCTGAAATAGAGAAACGCCTATGCATCGCCCCAGGAAGGTCTCTCCTGTCAGAAATTGCCCAAAAATGCTCCTACAACCACTTCATCCCCCAACTCTGGAACCAACTCCCCCCGCAAATCAGATTACAGAACTCATTGATGACCTTCCGGAAAGCGGTGAAGACCCTCCTCTTCAACTAAAATTCCAACTGCAATCAACCCCCCCTTCCCCCCCTTAAATTCCCCCTTTCCTTCCTGCCCTCTCTTCTCCATTCTTCTTAACTTGTACTTAAGTTGCTGTATAGTCACTGTACTGTCCAAATGTATTCCACTGTGAATATTGGCTTGTAACCTGTTCTGGGAGGACGGGATAGACGGGATAGAAATCTAATTAAATAAATAAATAAATATCTTGTCTAATGGTGCAAGAGGACATCCTCGTATGATATTAGCATTTAAATCCATGCAGATTGGTGGAGTGATTTTG
Source organism: Geotrypetes seraphini (assembly GCF_902459505.1). Taxonomy (NCBI): domain Eukaryota; kingdom Metazoa; phylum Chordata; class Amphibia; order Gymnophiona; family Dermophiidae; genus Geotrypetes; species Geotrypetes seraphini. The sequence continues at coordinate 138,652,169 of NC_047090.1, read as the reverse complement.
CATTTTTAATAATATTTTTCTTTTTTTCCCCCCCCACTACTTTATATGTTACTAGCATGTTTGGTGAGTGGATTTATGAAACTTCTTTATATAGCTCATGTCCTAAGTAGACCCAGCTTGTTATTTACCGTTACACTTGCTCATACATGCCGTTTCTGCCGTCCTGGCAACGATATACTTATCACATTGAAATGATGAAAATAAAATGCTGTTGGCCACTCTATTTCCAGTACTGGTTTCAGATCTTCACTCCTGGCTGGCCTCTGACCCCCTGGTGACTGATGCAGCTGTTGAGTCTTTTTGTTGTTTTTCCTGTTTTTCTTCTGCTTTGACTTCAGTGGAAAACAGGGTTAATTGTCAACCTAAAGTCCATCATTATACCACACAATCTGCTGATATATCACAGCAATGAAGGCTATTAGCCACCTGGTCTCAATCACTGAGTACTAGGGCAAAATTTATATTCATAAGAACATAAGAACAGCCATACTAGGTCAGACCAATGATCCATCTAGCCCAGAATCCTGTTTCCACGGTGGCCAATCCAAATCACAAGTACCCTGGCAGAAACTCAAAGAGTAGCAACATTCCAGAGCTGAGATTGTGATGTCATAAAGCCTCATTCCACCAATGCCTTAAAGCCAACCTCACCCGTGATGTCACAATGACTTGATTGTCCTATACTTGGCTCACATAGGAATAACCATACTCAGTCAGACCATCTAGCCCAGTATCCTGTTTCCATAGGGGCCAATTCAGATCACAAGTACCCTGACAGAAACTCAAATAGTAGCAGCATTCCATGCTACGGATCCTAGGGCAAGCAGTGGCTGTCCCATGTTTGTCTCAATAGCAGACTATGGTTTTACTGCTGGAGTGAGTAGCAGCTGGGTGTGACATGAGGAGTGGCTGGCTTTGACAGCTAAAGGTATGTTCCACGTGCTGGTGTCACGACTGCTGATAGTACAGCTGCAGATACTGCCACCTCAAGAGACGGTGGAAAGTGCAGCCTAATTACTAGCAGCTGCTATAAACAGGGGTGCCACAGCAGCACTTTCCTTGTGCTTCTGAAACCCTCTGGCACCTCTAATCTCATTGAAACAGGCCAACACTTTCTATCCCCCCTGGAACGCAACCTGATACCTCTGATCTACCCCCTAACAACCCCAGACACCTTCACATGTCTGATACCCCCAAATCAGATCCCCTATACCCTCTGCTACTCCCTTTATGACAAAGTCCATTTCTAAACTGTCTAATGCAATTCCTGGGACAAACAAAGAGCCAACAATGACCTGCTTGTAATTATCTATTTGTAACTCTGAACTAACTGTATTAATAGTTGTACTTGAATGTCTGTGTCAATCTGTCCATTGTACGAGTAACTTCCTGGGTAACTGACCCAACCTCTTGTAATGTAATCTTACCTTGAATTGACCTTGAACTGAATAGGTATAGGCGGAATAAGAAACCTGATTAACATAAACATCAATGTTCCTGGAGTTGGAGAATAGGTGGCACCGAGATGGGATCAGCACTTATGCAAATATTTTCTAATAAATAAACATATGGGGGGGGGGATAATTCCATAAAAGGCATAATTGGTGTCTATGACAGGTCAATGGCTAAGCGATAGTGTTCTCTAAGTGTTAATTGGTGACATTCTCATGACCTTCCCATGCTCCTCCCACATCTGTGAACCCTCGCAGGTACATGCTAAGTGCCATTGGTCCTGTCAAAATTCAAAAAATCATGAATACGCACCAAGGATCTCTGAAAGAGAACTAGGAGTTGTAGAGACTGGGATGTTGGTTTGGATGGGCAGACTGGATAGGTCATATAATCATTTGCTGCTGCCGTTTTCTATCTTTCTGGGTATCAGACCAGCTGAGAGAGTGAACATTACTGTCTCTTGAAAATGTTCTTTGGATGCCGTTCAGCAGCATGCCGTATGTATTGGCTATGAAATATTCAGATTAGAAGCTGTGGTAAAGTAGCCACCAAGTCGATTAAAATATCTGGGCAGAAAATTTGTATTAGGGGACAGTCAGACAAGCAGAGTTGTAATTTTATTGCCTGTTGGAAAGGTACCATATGAGCAAGAGGGTTGTACGTTGGCTGGGATAAGAAGCTTGTGGTAAAGTATCCTTCTGAAAGGTTCTGTCTCTTGCCCACCTACCCACCCTCCCCTCTTCCTATCCCTCAAATGCTTTCATGTTTTCCTCAGATATACTGATATTTGTCTATATTTGCTTTTTTCTGCTGAAGAAGGGTTACTTTCGAAAGCTCATCATAAAATGCATTGAGTTAGTCCAATAAAAAAAGGTATCACCTTATTTCCTTTGTTTTATTTCTCTATATTACCTTGGAAAGTGTTCTAACACGGCCACCACACCATTTCACAGAAGATTAATGCCAAAGAGATGAAGTCTGTACTGCAGACAGTCAGATCAGCCAAAAGCTGTAGTCAGCAACTGTGACAGGTTGGTGCATTAAAGCTCATAGTTTGTAGTCCGCAAAATGGAGTGTCATACCAGCTGAGAGAAGGACATTTAGGGGGCAATTCTATAACTGGGCACCTCAAGGTAGATGTGAAGTGCTGAAAACCAATTCTATAACACCATCTGAAATGAACCAGCATTTATGACTGGTGCTGCCCTAATGTTTAATGTTTACCTTTCATCGTTAGGATCGTGTTTGAGTTAGAGGTCTGCACGGGAACGGGGATCGCAGGAATCACACGGGGGTCCCGCGGGAATCCCCCCTAACCCACGGGACTCCCACTAGGACCCCCTTCTGGCCCACAGGACTCCCATGGGGGACCCCCCTCTAGCCAATGGGACTCCCACGGGGATGGAAGGCTTTGGAAGCAGGGTTCGTCCATATAATATAATGGACACATCAGCCTTAGTAAAAGAGGGGGTTTATAAGTTAATTACCTGAACAGAAAACAAAAAAAGGGTTCCACCAAAGAGATTCCACAAGGAAAACAGCGGCACAAACACAAAAGAAACTGGAATTGATGATCCTGTCAGAAGTAATTGCTGCTTTTTATGGGGACGGGCGGGGATGGAGGTAATTCCTTGCGGGGATAGGTGGGGACAGAAAGGATCCTGACAGGGACGGGTGGGGACGGAGAGGATCCTGGCGGGGATGGGCAGGGATGGGTGGGATTTCTGTCTCCGTGCAACTCTCTAGTTTGAGTAGTTTGGCTATTTTAATGTTCAGCTACGCCGACGACATCACTATCGTAATACCCTTTAACTCAGTTCTATCTCAGATCACTACTAAAATTGAAACCATAATGAAACAGATGTCTATTTGGATGCAGCAATTTAAACTTAAACTCAATCCTGACAAAACTAAATTTTTCATGGTGTCTCTTAGTAAAACTCTTCCTGAATCCTCCATTAGTATAAATTCAACGATCAAAATATTAGGAGTTGTTTTAGATCAGCATCTCACCATGAAGCCTCAGATAGATGCAGTAGTACGTAAAAGTTATTTCACCTTATGGAGGTTACGAACAATTAAATCCTATTTTGAATTTGCTGCTTTTTGACTATTAGTGCAATCACTACTACTGAGTCTTCTCAACTATTGCAACATTGTCTATTTGACAATCACTAAGAAAAAATTAGGGAGACTGATACTAATACAGAACACAGCAGTCAGGATGATCTGCGGCCTGAAGAAATATGACCATGTCACATTCTATTACTGTGAATTACATTGGCTTCCTAGGGAAGCTCAGGTGCTGTTTAAGCTGGATTGTTTTTGCTACAAAATACTGTATTGATCAGCTCCTCTGTAATTGGTCAATAGATTTTCCTTAGCTTCATATAAACACAGCAGAAAAACTCATCCTTTGTTTAATTTTCCTTCTGTCCAAGGCTGTAGAAGTTAAAAAATGTCTTGATCATACACTTGCGTACCAAGCAGCCTCTCAGGACAAAGAATTTCAAGTGTTATTGCTCACAGCCTGTTCTTATAAACATTTTAGAACACAGCTGTAGACTTATCTGTTTTCCAGGTATCTGATTAATTAATTCATTTGTACTATGCTTATCGTTAATAGTCTTTTGTAAATCGCATTGAACTTGTGGTTACGCGGTTAACAAGCACAATGTACTGTAATGTAATGTAATGTCTTACACTCAGATTTCAGTCCAGAGCCTCAGCTTACGTCTAGCGCCCAACCCACGACTTCGTCAGGAGTCGCATGGGAAAATGGTCCATCTCTCTTCGTTCTGCCATCTCAGAGTGGGCTGGCGGAGCTGCAGTGTTTGGTTCCAGCCTTTCAGGAGCAGGGAAATTGAAGCAGAGGAGTCACTTTTGTGGTACTGGCCCTGACTGACCAGGCTCAATTGAAGACATGGAATTAGAAGCTGACTGAGACTGAGGGTAGTGAAAATGACTGGGGTTTATTTTTATTTTGCTTAATTTTTGTTGGGCTTTTTAATTTTGCTATTTTTTCCTGCTTTTATTTTTTAACATTTTTGTTTGGGGTTCTTTGATAGTGAAGTTTTCCCTTCTGATGTGCCTTTTATGCACCTATAGTATTGCATTTATTGTGTTATCTTTTCCCTCGTCCTGTACAGCCATTACAAAAATCAATTTAATTTTTTTATAAACTGCTTCGAATTACCTATGTTCAAGCAGTATATCAAATGCAATAAATCCAATACAATTACTTGTATAAGTCAATATTAACATGCCTAACGTTAGGCATAAACATTTACACCAGATCAATGGCAGGTATAAACATTTGTGCCTAAGGGCTCCTTTTATTATGCTACGCTAGCGATTTTAGTGCACGCTACAATGCTGCGTGCGCTAGATGCTAATGCCTCCATAGAGCTGGCATTAGTATTTTCTGTGTAACATGGGGGTTAGCGCACACTAAAAATGCTACCGCAGCTTAGTAAAAGGAGCCCAAATGTTCCATGATATGTGTGTAACTTAGGGCTCCTTTTACTAAGCTGCAATAGTGTTTTTAGCGTACGCAGAATTTTAGCACCCGCTACACCCGCGCTGCACGGCTAGAACTAATGCCAGCGCATATGGCAATTTAGCGTGCACTTATACCACTAGCGCAACTTTGTAATAGGAGCCCTTAAAGTGTTATAAAAATTATTATTAAATTAAGGGAACTCCCTCTCTGGCTTAGAGAAACATATATTATAAAGCACTATTAATTTTGGGAAAGTTAGCTCGCTTGATTAAAACTTAGCTCTGTAACCATAATTAAATATATAATATATGTGAACATTTATTGAAGAACTAAGACTCAGAACATTTATAAGCACACTGAAAGTTTATTTTCTTTTTAGAGCAAGTATAAAATTAAAATCAAGCACATAGAAGCTGTTACGGATGGGGTCTTTAGCAGAGATAATAGAATTAAACTAAACAAAATTTCCCTAAGATTAAAGGATCAAATTTACTCACAAATTCTGGTTGAAAAGTCCTTAGGAGGCCGTCCTGTAGGCCTGAGTTAAACACATGTGCAGGAGGCACATGGTTGCAGAGGGAGGTTGCAGCTTGATCCAGCACTGGAAGAGGAAAAAGAGACAGAAGGGCCAGCGTGTTCAGGCTTTATAGATGTGTGTGTGTGTGGGGGGGGGGGTCCCCATGTTGCATCAAAACTCAGAGGCAGTCTCTAGTATCACATCCAGTCATAGAGCAGTGCATCACAGACCAAGGCAGTTTTTATCTAGATGATATCATCTGATTAGATTTTCTTGTAGACTGGGGGGGGGGGCATCCATGCTTTTCTTTATTCGCCTGAGCTGCATCTGTCTGGCCATGTCTTTGTCCTTTAAAATGGCTCAGTCCTTTTACTGGCACAACCAGTCATGCTTTTGTAACAGGTGCTTTTAGCACAGCACCTGGATAAGATGATTGGGGGCAGGGCTTGAAACTTTTCTTTACTTTAAGTCATTTCAAGCAAACTTACAGTACATCCAACAACTAAATATAATAATTGGGAATACAAGCACACATTCTACTACGGATACAATTAATATAATAAACCATATTCAAAATACTTATTAAACCTTAAAAGAAAGGAAGAGAAGGAAAAAAGGGGGGGGGAGGGGAAAAGAGAGACCAGTTTGTGTATGGAGTGTGGTCAAAGTAGTATTTGCAGAAAATATCACGCTACAAAAGTAATCCTTAAATTATGCATGCAAAGTACAGACCTGCCTATGCCCTTCCTATGCTGTACCTATAGTAGTTATGAGCTAATATACTTACGCATTATTTTATAGAAAGCATGTGGTGTATATATATGCAAATAAAAATCAATTATTTTGGCACCTCTGCCCGTATGCACACTTAAGTACATATACTGAGTTAAAGGATTGTCCTTTTATTCCCTGTTTGATATATCCTCTGGATTAAGCTATGTAAGACAGCTACATGTTAGCTGTGAAAGTTACAGATTAGAAGCTCACAATGAAGTATCTATTTTATTTTGTAAGTAAAGGATATAAATAGTATACCAGAGTCCTGCCTCACCTATAGATAAAGGAAGACGATGCACAGTTTCTGACCCAGACAGCTGATGTAGAGGTCTATAACAGCTAAGTATAAAGGAAGGTATAGTAACTTTGTCTTTCATCACTCTATGCAACATTCCATCCCATGTTTGGTCTCTTCTCCTCCCTCCAACCCCCTGTCTTGTGCCCTATTTCAAGCTCCCACTTTCTTATTTACCCCCAGTGATTGAGTCCCTACGGTCCTCTACTTGGGCACCCAATAATGAAGCTCCTGCTCCAATCCTCCATACAGTTGATTTCTAGATCTTTTTCTTTCTCTAATAACTGAATTTCCAAACTCCTATATGAGAATCCATATACTTCCATACCTTCACATATCTCCTCTGACCCAGATCTTCAAAGAAGGGGGGAGAGTGTGGCACAGTGGTTAAAGCTACAGCCTCAGCACTCTGGAGTTGTGGATTCAAACCCACGCTGCTCCTTGTGACCCTGGGCAAGTCACCTAATCCTCTCATTGTCCCAGATACATTAGATAGATTGTGAGCCCACTGGGACAGACAGGGAAGAATGCTTGAGTACCTGAATAAATTCATGTAAACCATTCTGAGCTCTCCTGGGAGAACAGTATAGAAAAATGAATAAATAAATAAATAAACTTGTATCATGCCACTGCCATAGTCTTCACTTGCACCTCCTTCTGCCTCTAGGGGCTATTTTGAATAGCTGACTCCTATGAAAAATGAACTGTCAGCATTTCAATTCCTTATTTTTTGACCCCCTTCCTCTACCTTCCTCAGCTCTCAAGCCCTTTGCAAATTTAGTTTTGCAGCAATTACTGCTGATTTAAAACGTAAAACACAGAAATCCTGTGATGTAAGTGCAATTAGGAAAAAACAACACGTTTCACCTCTCGATAGATTTTTCTCATGCCACCTTATAAATGTAAGCTAACGCCTTTTCCCCCAAAGGGTAGAAGACCACGGCTGATATCCTGCTTCCTGATGGAGTTAGTAATCAGAAGATCCTCTACCTTTATTATGACAAATGATTTCATTGCCCGGCCCGCTGCAAAGCTCTTATGGCATCAGAAGGGAAAATAGTAAAACTGCAAGCCCCATCTCTAAAAGGTAAAATTTGGAATGATAAAAGTCAGATATAAAAGGAGAGGAAATGGGAGTATTGGTATAAGTTCCTCTGTATCTGTGTGATGCTGTATTGTCTTCACATGTTTCGTTGTGTTTCTCTTTAGGGTTCGTGTTAGAACAGGAAACTCAGTAAGCTTATTGGAAACTGCTGCATACTACAGACCTGCTGACATCTGCACTCCACAAACTGTGGGACAACGAGTTCAAAAACCACAGGCAGAACTGCAACTGCTTTTGAACTTTGAAAACAGAGATGGAAAAGCTGTCTTTCAGAAATGTGAAGAAAACTATTTCCAGTGGGCCCTTGTAAGCATGTTTGAATTAGGGAGGCAAATAAAGTCATTTTCCTGTCGCCAATTGTTAGAAGCATTGAATGACAGATGGAAGGCAGTCAAATGAAATGTGAAATACAGATCTTATATAAATTCAGTGTTATCTCTTTTTGCCAGTCGGACTATTATTAATACTGTTTCCCCGAAAATAAGGCTTATCCCAAAAATAAGCCCTAGCATGATTTCTAAAGATGCTCCTAATATAAGCCCTACCCCTAAAATAAGCCATAGTTATGATCGACCCCCCCAAAGACCCCTCCCTCCGAATGTCCCCAACACACCCTGACTCCATCCCTGACACTAGTGCTGTCTGATTTGCTGAAAAAAATCGGACTTGTCAATTCAGCAACCCCCACCCCTGCTGCTTTAGGAGGCCTCGGAGTGGAGGTATGTCAGTCTCAAGGTGGGAGGGTCGGTGGGGTTCTGCTGCACAAGGGGATGGGTAAGAGAGGAGAAATGATGCTGCATATGGGGGGGGAGGGGGAGAGGAAGGAAAGAAGAAGAATTGGGGTAGAGAAGAGGAAGGGAGAGATGATTGTACATGAAAAAATAAGACATCCCCCAAAAATAAGCCCTAGTGCATTTTTTGGACCCAAAATTAATATAAGACACTGTCTTATTTTCGGGGAAACACGGTAGTAAGGGATCAAACAAAAAGCTTGCGCATGACCTTAACCCCTCCCCTCCTCCCTTTTTACTAAGCCGTGGTAGAGGTTTCTAGCATGGCCCAGGGCGCTAAATGCTCCAATGCTGCTTCAGTGCTCATAGAATTCTAAGAGCATTGGAGCAGCGTCGGATCATTTAGCGCCCTGGGCTGCAGTAGAAACCTCGACCCTGGCTTAGTAAAAGAGGGCCTAAGTTAGTGAATATTTGATCTGCCATCACATTCATCTTTCCCATTGTAGCATTTCACGTTGCAGAAACAGCAGGGACTATTTTGAATAGCTTGCCTTATTTGTAATATATGTAGACATTTAGGGGCAAACTCTAAAACGCCTGAAGTTAGACATCCATAATGTGGACGTCCAGCAACTTAGGCATCCAAATAAATTGGAAAATAAGCCCAATTATCGACTTTAAGAAGCAATAATTGAAAGACGCCCAAAAGCTGTGCGAGATTCACAAAATAGGCAACCAGAATTTCATAGACACCCATCGGAAAAAGAAGCACCTAACAGGATAGGTTTGGGCATGGTTTTAATATGCACATCCACTTACAGAATTGCATGGTGCTGAGCATCCTAACGCATCTATATTTTTGCCTAAAATGTAGGCGTTGCAAAACCAGATGGACGCAACTTAGGCATCACTTAGGCGTGCCGGAGCCATCCACATATAGGTGAATGGGGCTTCTGTTTTATTTTTGCGGTGGGGGGAGGTAAAGAGGACTCCTCTTTAATATTAATGGAAAAAGATGTTTACTAATGCATTACTTAAGCAAAGCACATAAAAAATATATTGCATACTAAACCTATTTTTTATGGTGTTAAGAGAAGTCCTCTTTGATAATAATCGAAAAAGAAGTTTAATAATGCGTTACTCAAGCAAAACATATGATAAAAAGTATTGCATACTAAACCTTATTCCCAAAGTTTAAGAAAATAAGGAGAGAAATCCTACTCACAATGGCTATGGCTCAGAGCAAGTAGATATGTCTGATGCACAATCTTGACATCATTGTGACATCATCAATATGCACCTAGATAGCAGTACCCTGAGGTTGTGGGTTCAAACTCTTCACTGCTCCTTGTGATCCTGGGCAAGTCACTTAATCCCCTTGAGCCCACCAGGACAGAAGGGAAATATGATAAAGTAGCCGAATCTAAATTATAAGATAAAATATAATAGTGGTGATTCTGTAAAATTGGGCTGCCTTCTGCATCCCATTTTACTGCATTCAATTTTGATATAAAAAACAGCATAAAATCGCCATTCTAATGATGTCATACCACTAAAACATGATAACTTTATAGAAGGTGTGAAGATGTCTATGTGACACCTAAAAGACGATCCTTTAAAGCACAGGTGTCAAAGTCGGTCCTCGAGGGCCAGAATCCAGTCGGGTTTTCAGGATTTCCCCAATGAATCTGCATGAGATCTATTTGCATGCACTGCTTTCAATGCATATTCATTGGGGAAATCCAGAAAACCCGACTGGATTCCGGCCCTCAAGGAGGGACTTTGACACCCCTGCTTTAAAGCATGCCTAACTATATAGACACACAGATGATGTCATACACATCCGCGCATGCTCCAGGCCCTCCAGATGTGGCCGGAGTTTGTCGGGGAAGAAGAGAGGAGGTTGCTGGAGGCTGAACTGGGAGGGGCTGGGGAGGAATGGGGCGGGGCCCAAGGCGGAACTGTGTGTGGCTGGGGTAGAATGGGGTAGGGCCGAAGGCAGAATGGGGCAGGGCCATGTGTCTGGATTTTTGCGGCCCAAAAAATGATAACCCTAGCTCAAGGCATTCAGGTACAGTAGGCATTTTTCTGTCCCTGGAGGGCTTGCAATTTAGGTTTTGCATCTCAGGCAATGGAGAGTTAAGTGACTTGTCCAAGATGTAATGGGGCATCAGTGGGCATTGAACTCTGGATTTCCTGATTCTCAGCCTGCTGCTTCAACCATTAGGTAAAGCTAATAACACCTAATGTTTGGTAACTCAACAGAAATTAAAGACTAGCAGAGCTGAAGCCATTTGACTTTCCCACCAAAATTCAGATTGGTGGACTGCCTTGTTCCCAATCAGGTCAGTGAACCCACTATTTCCAAAGTCACACTGCACCCTGAAGAAAGCCACAGCACGATGGCTGAAACGTCGGTTTCTACATGACAAAGATGCAGCGAGACCCGGAAACCTGCAACAAACCTATCTAAAACATTGATAGGTAATTATTGTATAGTTGGCAGTAACCTCAAAATTTCTGTTACAGTACTGCTGAACGTTACTGCTCACCTGGCCAGGAAAATGCTGGACTGGGGATCTAGAGCAGACTAAACGGCAAATGTTAAAGTATCAGCTTCTATTTCCAGAATACTTGGAATACTATTCTGTTTGTTGCATCATTTCGCTGTGCATTATTTTATGTGTGTGTGATATTCTGAGGCTGTTCTTGATATGTTTTGCACAAGAATAATTATAACTAAATTTATTGTCTGGACTAAAATATCACTGGTATTGAGCTGCTATTTAGCTTTCTGTGTGCAATGCAGAACCCAGCATGCCTCACAAGCTGTACTTTTATTGATGTTCTTTCAATCAAAGTTAAAAGTTAACCTCCCACACACTATAGGCTTAAAGGGCCTGATTCTTGAAACGCACGTTACGATTGCAGGTGGCAGTAGGCATCCTACCACCGTCTAGAAGCTAATCGGGTTGCATGCTTTTTTAAAAAATTGAGCGAGGATGGTATAAATTAATATCTGAATTATTAAATAAAAACCCAAATACTAGTCTTAGAGACATCTGGAGCATAGAGATAAAACAGTATATTTCTGCATCTCAATGGCCACGAATTTGGACTTGGAGGATGAGATGTACAGCGTCAGCATCTAGGAAACAAACCTGTTTTTTCTTGTTGCATAGAATTTTTTGGACCCCAGTTCATTTGCAAAAGTTAGACAGTTCTAAATCTAATAGATGCTGGCACTGTCATCTAGACATTGGGACATTGGATCATCTGTTGTTCTATTGTCCGCTGATACTCAACTTTTGGAAGGCAATATGGGGACAGATTAATATTATATTGGAATCAACAATTCCATTGACATAAGAGGTAGTCATATGTGGAACATTACTGCAGATTAAGCCCCCCATGGACCGCTATAAATGCCGGCTTTTCCTAATTATGACAGGGATAGTCATGCAAATGGTAATTCGCAATTGGAAAAATTACAATCGCCTTAATTTTCCTTTTGGTGGGTGAGTTTATGCTCAAGCTATAGGTATGAGAAAATGAATGCTGATAGGTTGGGGCATAGCAATTTATATAAACTGGTTTGGGGCCCGTTGACATCTTTTACTTCATTATAGTTGTCTTTTGTCTTTAATTTTTGTTTATTTCCATGCACATCCAGGACAGGGTGGGAGGGGGGAGGGGGGATATCTCCTTAAACTGCCTTGACACTGGGAGAGCATCAGGGTGTCCCATGGGCAGAGTTTGGACAGAGCCGGTTATTATCTCATTAGTGGCAGTGCAGTGCTGTGTGGCACAGTGGTTAAAGCTAGAGCCTCAGCACCCTAAGATTCTGGGTAGAGAATGGCATGGGGACCACTTTGTCCCCGTCCCCGCAGGAACTCAATTCCCCCCCTCCCCCATCCCCGCGAGTTTTATCGCTGGCTCTGCTCCAGTCCAGTAAGCGCTGCTTAACCGCCCAAGCCTCGAACTCTTATGATTTGAATGTGTGAGGCTTGTTCAGATGAGGACAGAGCTTGCAGGAATGAGGCAGATACAGGAAAAGAACTCTCAGGACTGGACGGGTAAATGAGTCCCCGCGGGGATGGGAAAAAATTTGTCCCTGTGCCATTCTCTAATTGTGGGTTCAAACCCACACTGCTCCATTGCCCCAGGTACATAAAATAGATTATGAGCCAGGACAGACAGGGAAAAATGCTTGAGTACCTGAATAAATTCATTTAAATTGTTCTGAGTTCCCTGGGAGAATGCTATAGAAAATTCAAATAAATAAATAGTGTGAAAAGTTTCAGCCTAACCAGAGCTGATATTGTGATGTCATAATGCCTCATTCCACCAATGCCTAAGAGCCAACCTCATCAGTGATGTCACAATGGCTTCATTATCCTATACTTGGCTCATTTCTACTACATTTTGATTTCTAGAGTGGTGCAGTGGTTAAAGCTACAGCCTCAGCACCCTAAGGTTGTTGGTTCAAACCCACACTGCTCCTTGTGACCCTAGGCAAGCCACTTAATCCCCCCATTGCCCCAAGTACATTCAACAGATTGTGAGTCCACTAGGACAGAAAGGGAAAATGCTTGGGTACTTGAATAAATTCATGTAAACCATTCTGAGCTCCCTTGGGAGAACAGTATAGAAAACGAAATAAATAAACCAACCAACTAGTGTTAACCCAGATATTCAGCACAATACAGAAAGTCTACAACTCATCAAGTAGGAGAAGAGTAACATATATATAGAAAAAAAAACTCCATCTCAAAAAATATTTATCTAAATAATGATGTGCTCATAATTGTCAAGAACATTTTCTTTGCACTTTCAGCATATCATTGCCTATCCGGTAGAAGAAAGAAGGCAGTTTAAGGAAATATTTAGTGGCGCTGTCTGGTTGCTGCTGAATAATCTTCTCACTGGTACTTAGGGCTCCTTTTACTAAGGTGCACGAGGGCTTTAATGCACAGAATAGCGTGCGCTATATTGCCCTGCGCGCTAGACCTTAACGCCAGCATTGAGCTGGTGTTAGTTCTAGAAACGTAGCGAGCGGTAATTTCCTGCTGCGCTAAAAACGCTAGCGCACCCTAGTAAAAGGAGCCCTTAGACGGGTAAGAACCACTTCTACCCGGAGATGCTTCTTTGAATATTGATGGACTTCTTTTTGATATTTAGAAAGCACACGCTGGTCACAAGACAGGATATATTAAAGTGCTGCTGATTTTCTGTGCCAGTAATTATAACCAGAAGATCATAACTGTTTTGTTGGATTGTTTTTAGACACTCTGAATACCTTCTGGTCACCTCTGTCACTGATATGTATGGGTATTGTACATTACATTACATTACATTAGTGATTTCTATTCCGCCATTACCTTGCGGTTCAAGGCGGATTACATTCAAACTAAAAACAAGAATTACATTCAAATTAAAAGGAATAGAATAAGCGATGACATATAATTTTTTAAGGTAATAAACATTGGGTAAAGAGTTACCAAAGGGAAGTGGAGGTCTTTAGGAGATAAGAATAGGGTGAAATTATAAGAACTTAAGAATTGCCATACTGGGACAAACCGAAGGTCCATCAAGCCCAGTATCCTGTTTCTAACAGTGGCAAACCCAAGTCTCAAGTACCTGCCAGAAACCCAAATAGTAGCAACATTCTAGAGCTGAGACTGTGATGTCATAATGCCTCATTTCACCAATGCCTAAGAGCCAGTATCATCAGTGATGTCACAATGGCTTGATTGTCCTATACGTGATTCACATAAGAGCTGCCATACTGAGATAGACCGAAGGTCCATCAAGCCCAGTATCCTGTTTCCAACAGTGGCCAACCCAAGTCCCAAGTACCTGCCAGAAACCCAAATAGTAGCAACATTCTAGAGCTGAGACTGTGATGTCATAATGCCTCATTTCACCAATGCCTAAGAGCCAGTCTCATCAGTGATGTCACAATGGCTTGATTGTCCTATTCTTGATTCACATAAGAGCTGCCATACTGGGACAGACCAAAGGTCCATCAAGTTCAGTATCCTGTTTCCAACAGTGGCGATTCCAAGTCCCAAGTTCCTAGCTAGATCCCAAGTAGTAAAACAGATTTTATGATGCTTATCCTAGGAATAAGCAGTGGATTTCCCCAAGCCATCTCAATAATGGCCTATGGACTTCAATTTTAGGAAATTATTCAAACCTTTTTAAAACCCCGCTAAGCTAACTGATTTCACCATATTCTCCAGCAACGAATTCCAGAGTTTCATTACATGCTGTGTGAAGAAATATTTTCTCTGGTTTGTTTTAAATCTACTACTTAATAACTTCATCACATGTCCTCTGGTCCTAGTATTTTTGGAAAAACTGAACAAGCGATTCATATCTACCCTTTCCACTCCACTCATTATTTTATAGACCTCTATCATATCACCCCTGAGCCATCTCTTCTCCATGCTGAAAAGCCCTAGTCACTTTAGCCTCTCCTCATTGAAGCAGGTGGTTGATGAGGGGGAGAGAGAACAGTTCTGATGGGAGTAAAGGTTGAGAGGAGGGAAGCTAGAGAAAAGGATGGTGTTTAAGACTTTATTAAAGCATCCTAAATTCAAATCCTTGTTGGGTCTCATCCCATGTAAGCCAAAGAAAATGTCAGCTGCTGACAGCCTAAAGATCAGAATGTGTTTTTTTGGAAGGTCAGTTTTCTGGTAGGAAGAAATAACTATGTGGGATGCAGGCATTTCATGGATATCTGAGTACCTTGGGAAAAGAAAGGAGGTTTGGTCTTTTCACTCAGCAACCTAATAAAAACTAGACAAATAGTCTTACATTTAATATATGGTTTTCACCAATTCATGCTTCTTTTGTTAGGAACAATTATGGTCTGTGTAGAAAAGAGACTGTTAGCTATAAAGAAAGTTTTTGATATTGACAAGTCACCTTCAAGTTAGGAAAGGGTGCAGAGCCTGAGCTTAAATGATTATGAAAGCAATTAAAAGTAAATAGATAGAAGATAGGTGATTCAAAAAAAGCCTCATCTCTAGAAAATGGAATACAGCTGATATATATGTACTAAAACAAAACTAATTATTTTAGTTCTCTAATAAGCAGAGAAAAAGACTTTGGTAATGTCACTTATAAGAAGGGCCGCTGAAAAGTTCTCAGCCCAACCAACATAGTCTCAAACGAGGGCTAAACACTTAGTCCAGTGATTTTCCACTTTTTTTCACTCTGTTGGAAAAATACAGTAGAAAATCACTGGACTAAGTATATAGCCCTCGATAAGAAACTGCCCCAACTTTATTGGTTGGGCTGAGAACCTTTCATCAGCCCCTCATATCGTGCAATGGTACTTATTAAAAATGCTGAAAAATGTAACATCTTTGGCCCCAAAAATTGTGCAAGCAATCCAAATAAGTTTAGTTAAATTGTTTTTCCACTGTGTGAACTCATGCCTTTATTGGTTCAAACATCATAATTCAGTGGTCAAAATGCTTATCTGAATTGGTGTCACAATTAAAAGACACGTGCACGTCATCACGTCAAAATTCACTGCGTTTGTTGTACTTGCGGGAAATATATGAAATGTGGCTATATGTGGATAATATCCACAGGATTTATGTGGGTATTATGAAAACAAAAAAATGACAAACTCCACACAATACAATCAAAAGATAACAACCAAAAAGTGGAGCAGGTTCTCAAAATCATATAATTCAATATCAAAACATCCTCTTCTTTAATATCTACAGCATCAGCCAATTGTGAAGCATTCAAGGAGGGGGTGGGAGGGGAAGACCTCAGACTCTCCTCAACTCATTTCAGAACAGTATGTACTGATCAACTGAATGGGTTGTCTTTTAAGAACATAAGAAGTTGCCTCCGCTGAGGCAGACCAGAGGTCCATCTCGCCCAGCGGTCCACTCTCACGGCGGCCCATCAGGCCCACTGCCAATTTTACAATTTACCTCTAATCCTATCCCTATAACCTTACCTCTACTCTACCTTACCTGTACCCCTCAATCGTTGGTCTCAATTGTCCCCTCCCCTCCTACCAAATTAAGGAAAAAATAGGAACTTAACTGATCCCAATGGGGCCCGTTTCGCCCTGAACTTCTTCAAGTTTATTAAAAAGTTTGTTATACCGCTTATTCAAATTTCTAGGCGGTGTACAGCAATAATAAAAAGGGGAAATCATTAAAAATTACACAAACGAAAAACCACTGAAGACCGAAAAGTAAACTCCACACAAATAGGGAAAAGGGAAGAACTACAATATTTAAAATAAAGCACATTTAAAGGGAAAAAACAGTAGGAAGGGAAAGACTGACAATTGTTTAGTCCTAAAAAGGACAGTTTTATCCAAAAGCATCCTCAAATAAGAAAGTTTTGAGTTTAGCTTTAAATTGTTTAAGAGAGGGTTCCATCCGCAAATGGGGAGGCAATGAGTTCCAAAGGGTAGGAGCAGTAACAGCAAAATTATTGGATCTCAAAGTGTTGATCGATTTGAGAGATGGGACAATTAAAAGATTCTGCAATGTGGAACGAAGAGATCTAGCTGGGTGATAAGGAGTAAGAAGTTGATCAATAAATGCTGGTTGATTGAGTGATTTAGTAGTAAAAGTTAATAACAAGATTTTATAGTTAATTCGATGTTCGACCGGTAACCAGTGAGCATCAATTAAAAGAGGTGAAACATGATCATATTTTCTAGCACCATATATAATTTTAATAGCAGTGTTTTGTATTATCTGTAGACGTCTTATTTCCTTTCTGGTGATACCCTTATAGAGGGAGTTACAGTAATCTATACAAGAGATGACTAAAGAATGGATTAATGTATTCAAGGAAGAAAGGTCTAAGAGTTTGGAAAGAGAGCGAATCATTCTGAGGCGGTGGAAACATTTCAGACCCATACATCCATAAGCCTTGTTCCAATTCAATCCTGCAACGTAAAACTAACCCCCTCTTTTACTAAGATGAGTTAACCGATTAGTGCGCGCTAAACGCTAACACGTCCATAGACTAACATGCATGTGTTAGCGTTTAGCGTGAGCTAATTTGATTAGCGCACGCAAATCGGTTAGAGCACCTTAGTGAAAGAGGGCCAAAGTTCCTATTTTTTTCCTTAATGAGTTGAGGGGAGTCTGAGGTCTTCCCCCCCTTCCTTGGATGCTTCACAATTGGCTGATGATGTAGATATTAAAGAAGAGGATGTTTTGATATTGAATTGTGTGATTTTGAGAACCTGCTCCACTTTTTGGTTATCTTTTGATATTATGAATACCGCATGATATCAGAATAAGTTAAACAAGTTTATTATATGGACATGATTTACAAACTTCTGTGAGGTGTTTTGAAATAATATTGTGAGAAACTCTGCAGAGGTTTTTTTTTTTTTTTTTTACAATGATCTAAGACAGGGGTGGGCAACCTTTTTATACAAAAGGCTACATGAATGTCAGTACTATCCTGAGTAGGCTGGGAATGCACAAAGCTCCATAGACCTTCTGTAATAAATAAGTAAAAATTTAATTAAAAGCAATAAAAACAAACAGATATTCTAAAAATATTTGTGAAGTACACTATATAAAATCGCCAAAACTCTGGTTAATGACGTTTTCTATGAATATTTCCTGTGATCTCATGGACCACATAAAATTCAGTAGCAGGCTGCATTTGATCTGCTGGCCACAGGTTGTCCACCCCTCTTCTAAGATGTTGAGTTTATATCTGGGGTTTGCATGGAAAGGCTCCACGTAAATAAAATAAACACAGCTCAACTGATTTCAGTTATAAAATTTAGGGGCCTTATCTCTTCTGTTTTGAATGACTGTCACTTCCTATTAGGTTCCAACTTTATTGATATGAATGAAAACTGATGAACACCATCTAATGATGTTAAGAAAATGAGGAAAAGATCTCAAGATTTTTTGTTATATTATGCTTTAGTGTCAGCACAACACATTAAGGCATAACTTCTTATCATGGATCAGGAAAATCTTGTGTGTGTTTATTGTGGATTTGATATATTTTTTTCTGTTATTTTTTATTTGCTTCAAATTGTGTGCAAAGTACAAAAATAAAGCTTTTTATGAACAGCAAAATGATGAAGTTTTTATAAATGAAAATAAAGTAGTTATCTTTATCCCAATGGCTGTTCCATTTCACATCAAGGCTTCATTGGGGG
Organism: Geotrypetes seraphini; assembly: GCF_902459505.1. Lineage (NCBI taxonomy): Eukaryota > Metazoa > Chordata > Amphibia > Gymnophiona > Dermophiidae > Geotrypetes > Geotrypetes seraphini. Next base: position 138,633,607 of record NC_047090.1, on the reverse strand, counting down.
AGTGCTTTATAACGACTGAACCATCCTTGTTTGATATAATATGCACTGCTTCATTCACTGTTCAGCCCTAAGGTGTTGTGCTGACACTAAAGCAAAGTATAACAAAAATATCTTGGTGTTCATCAGTTTGCTTTCAAGTGACATGGAATTTTAAACACCATTTTTCTCCTCAAACTAATTTTGAATCATTCAGCTTTATTGATACACATAAAAATCTTTACAAGACTTGGGTGCAGAGCATATGAAACAGAGGCTTACTTTAATAGATGCGCTCAGGAAGTGCTACTTCAGCTCCAGTTACTACATGGATGCCAAGACACATAACATAAGGCTACTCATATGCTGAGCTGGCTTGTGGACTGCTCTATTGAATGATATTCAAATAGCAAAAAAATACTTGGATTTTGGAGAAACAATTGAAAACCTGTTACAGTATAATTTCGTTATAACGGACTCGCTTATAACGGAATATAGCAGACGAGACCACTGGTCCCAGCCGTGCGCCTTTATGAATATGCAGAAAATCACCGCATATAGCGGACTCGCATATAACGGACTTTTGCATATAACGGACAAACAATTTGTCTCCCAAAGCCGCTTTTAGCTGTAGTTTTGTTTGGCTATAACGGACATGCAGGCTCCGCCTACAAGGCATGTGGCGTGCCGGTGAAATAGTATCAAAATGCAGCCCAGAAGAAAATGACAAGAGTATTTTTCTTTCCAGTACAGTACGACATAATGCTTTAGAACAGGGGTATCCAACCTGTGGCCCAAGGGCCGCATGCGGCCCCTTGAAGTATTTTGTGCGGCCCCGGTCAAGGGCGATACAGCGTTTTCCTCTGCTGCCCCCAGGTGTTTACCGTCTTGCAGGCTCCCTCCTCTGTCTTGCTGCAGCATTTGTGCGGCCCCAGAAATTTTTGGGGGGGCCAATGAGGCCCAGGGAAGCCAAAAGGTTGGACACCCCTGCTTTAGAACATCTTTTAGTGTTCTGGTTTTACAATCATTTTGTGCCATATAAATGTTTTGCTGAGTTTTGTTATTGATGTTGCTGATATTCTTGTGCAGTGACTGTACGTTGTTTCAAGTTGACCTAAATAAAGTTTTAAAAAAAATGCAACTCTGGCTATAACGGACTGTTTTTTCAGGTCCCTTGAAGTCCCTTATAACGAGATAATACTGTATATTTATTTATTTATTTCCTGCCCACTTTTCATCAGGGGCCTTTCTGTAAGCTCTTAATGTGCAGTTAGCACATGCTAACAGGCTACCTCATAATGTTTTAAAACGTTGTATGGGTAACCCGTGTTACCTATGTTTAAAAAATATTATTAGGAGGGGGCAGAGAGTATGTGTTCCTCTGTTATCCAGCTAGCATGTAAGGATTAGCACATGGTAAGTGGATAATGCTTGGCTAATGGCAGAGCACTTAGGTCCTGATTATATAAAAAGCATCTACTGAGTTAGGCGCCTAACTTAATTTTTTTTAAGTTGGTTAATTGATGCTGATAATTGAATGCACCATTAAAAAATAATTAGCCAACCATCTCACACTAGGTATCTACACATATAGAAAGTAGGTATGGTTAGGGGCGGAGTTTGGATGTGAATTGAATTAGGAGCCGGTAGGCGTCTATGTTAGGAGTCAGAATATAAGACTAGAAAAATCCTAGCTTAATTTTATTTTAAAAATTTCTATATTGTTTTTATCCAAAACGGTTCACAAGGGGTTACATACATAAAATGTTAAAAGTCTATACAAAATAATAAAAAAATAAAATAAAATTGACATATTCAGTGTAGCATAAATTCAATGTAGTATAAATCAATTGCTTAGAAAAATGCATTAACAAATAGTTGAGTCTTCAACATTTTCCTAATAGAATTCCTCTCCCCACATTTTCAAATCTGACCAACAAGGCCGTTCCATAGCTTAACTCCTGCACATGTAAAAGTCATAGCATTCGTGTCTACATGTTTAGGGTTGGCCTTTGTTTTCAACAATGCAGCACCTGTAGAGCACAAGGACCTTTGTGGTTAATAAAGTGACATCAAATTCTTAAAAATTTCAGGCATTGTTCCATATAAGAATTGATGACATAACATGATTGCCTTGTACTGAATCCGAAACGCAACTGGTAACGAATGAAGTTGTTGAAGATATGGAGTAATATGCTCATATCTTGATGTTCCAGTTATCAACCTAGCTGCGGCATTATGATGCCTACTGGTGCTTAAGTTGATTTAGGTGATGCTAGGTGTGATTCTACAAACAGCGCCTAACTGACCGACATACAGTAGGTGCCACTTTGCTAGGCACTTACTGAGTTAGGGGCCATTATAGAATCTGGCCCTCAGTGCCTTCTAAATAGAAGGCAGTAAGGCCTGGATTCTGAACGCAACATCATAATCAGCAGGTGCCTCAAAAAATAGCACCGGCCGCATGTCCTCAGATTATGGTGCCTTTTTCAGAATCAAGACCTGTGTGGAAGGTGGGCACTGGAAATGTAGGCCAGGGTTTTGCAGGCCTACATTTCTGGCACCTACCTTTGACGTCGATTCACACGTAGCGGCGCCAAACATCAGCCCTGCCCATAACCACGCTTATTTTGATGTTTGGCATGACTAAGCATCTGCATAGAAGTGATTATATTGGTGTGTTTTGTAGGCACCTCATGGCACCTACTCTTTTTAAAATTTGTTTTTAATTGTTTTTTTAATGGCATGGTCAACACCGTTAATAGCCAATTAAAACAATTATCTTAGGCGCCAGCAGAGTGCCTACCAGCACCTTCCTAACAGCACTGCTTTTAGAATTTGGGCCTTACTGCTCTTGTGTTACTTTTACGCAGATAGTGTGGACCAATGGAAACATTTGCACATAACCTGCAAACCCCGCCTCCCAAAGCACACAAACCCCCCAAAGAAAAGAACAACAAAAAAATCCCACCTATAAAACACCTAATTAAATCTGGGTTTAGTGCATGGGAAAATCTTGCTTTAGAATACACTAATACCCGGATTCTTATATATGTTGTTTAAAACTGCAGAAATTTGGATGCATGCCCACATTTCGTGTGTAACTTAATTGAATAATAAACAAATTAGTACTGATAGCCGAGCGCCAATAATCAGTTCTAGTGCAATGTGTCTAGTGGTCCTGAACACTAGGGTCTTGTAACCCAACCAGAAAGCTGTCAATCATATTTTCCAACTTCTCCTCCTTCCCCTTCAGTTTGTTTTCTGAAAGCAAGTTGATCAGAAGTGTTTTTGATCTGCTCTGCCATTTTATTATTTACAGGATCTATGAAAAAAGATAAAGTGTTGCATGTGCTGGATGACAAGCGAGTGAATCTTTGGTACCTCATAATTACCGAGTTTCGCCTTTCAGATCAATTTTTTGTTCTCACAAGTCATGCCAAGAAAGGGAGATCAGCGTCTAAAGCCTCGATCTCCAAATGGATTAAAATAGCCATTTCTTCTGTGTATGTGGGCTATAGTAAATAACTACCAATTGCGTTGGAAGCACACTCCACTAGAGGAGTTGCTGCATTGTAGGTGGAGACTAGGGCTGTCTCGCCCAAGGAGATTTGTAGAGCGGTTATATGGTCTACCTTTCATGCCTTCATCTGGTTCTATAGGGTGGACGTAACAGCTGGGAAGGATGCCACTTTTTGGGCCTCCATCTTAGAGACAGGCACAGTGAGCCCACCCTAGACTCTGGGGACTGCTTTGGTATGTCCCTATGATTCAGGACCACTAGACACATTGCACTATGGTTTACGGTTTGTTTATTTATAATCCGCCTTTTACAAGGCGAAGTACAACACACACATAATAGAGCTTCACAAACATTTCAAACATCTTGCAAAAGTAAAAAAGAAAGATTAAGATCTTATTATGTAGATTTGTTTGTGCTCCTGAAACCCCGCCCTGTGTATGGGCTTTGTCTGCATTCTGCCATAGGATCGATTGAATTTGAAGAATTTCTGTCCCTCAGAAGACCTGAGGAAAACAATATAAAAGAAGAAGATGATATATAAGCATTTCCTCATGACCATACACTCTGGTTTAAGGTTCTGCTTGTCAGAAGGGCATGTGAGTAGCTCCTATGAGCTCTATACATACAGTAGTTGGTGCTAGTTGGAGAAGTCTGGATGTTATAATGTTTTTTTCTTATGATTATTACAGAGCAGAACAAACTGTGGTGTCAGGGATCTTGCCCCATTTCCCTCCTTCCTGTTTTGTTTTTTTTATTACAGTGCTACTTGCTTGCTTTTGTACAAACTGAGGGGGCAGGAGCAGCTCCAGGCTGGAAAACATGATTGACAGTTTTCTGCAAGCAACTTGCAGGCTAGTATACAAGACCCTATCGTTCAGGACCACTAGACACATCTACAAGAAAAAAGATTACCAAGGTAAGAACCTGATCTTTCTTTATTAGTGCTAATTGGCAACAATTAGAATTTATGTACAAATCTTCCAAGGCACATTGTATAAAGATTAGAATTGCCAGATTTTCCTTTTGGAAAATACGGCCCCCTAGCTCTGCCCCCAGCCCACCTAGTTACACCCATGCCCTAATCCTGCCCTAATCCCGCCCCCAAGCTCACCCTAGCCCCGCCCCATGCTGCCTACTCTTGTCGGGCAGGGAGGAAGGGCTGGACATATAGGATGAGTTGTATTATAGAAAAGCATTACTATCATATCTTTGTTATTTGAATGTTCTGATCTGTGCTTATTAGATGCTGCATGTCTCCATTTTAGTATGTATTACATCTCTCTCATTTGAATTTCAGTGCTTTTAAAAAGTATATTTTTGGGGCTGACTGACTCCTGCTGGAGATTCCACTCTCCAGTCAGGCACCCCTGCAGCCCACCACTGACAGCTGCCGATCGAGGAGAGGTCCTCTCTCCTTGGGATAAAGACCGAGTGAGCCATGGAACTAGAGGGCTGACTGACTCCTGCTGGAGATTCCACTCTCCAGTCAGGCACCCCTGCAGCCCACCACTGACAGCTGCCGATCGAGGAGAGGTCCTCTCTCCTCGGGATAAAGACCGGTGAGCCGCGGAACTAGAGGGCTGACTGACTCCTGCTGGAGATTCCACTCTCCAGTCAGGCACCCCTGCAGCCCACCACTGACAGCTGCCGATCGAGGAGAGGTCCTCTCTCCTCGGGATAAAGACCGGGTGAGCCGCGGAACTATAGGGCTGACTGACTCCTGCTGGAGATTCCACTCTCCAGTCAGGCACCCCTGCAGCCCACCACTGACAGCTGCCGATCGAGGAGAGGTCCTCTCTCCTCGGGATAAAGACCGGGTGAGCCGCGGAACTAGAGGGCTGACTGACTCCTGCTGGAGATTCCACTCTCTAGTCAGGCACCCCTGCAGCCCACCACTGACAGCTGCCGATCGAGGAGAGGTCCTCTCTCCTCGGGATAAAGACCGGGTGAGCCGCGGAACGCGGCCCGTGGACGCGTGCCCAAGGCCGCGTGGCCGAAGAGGCATGGCCAAAGGGGCCGGACACGCCCCTTTGGAGCCCCTTCGGAGCCAGGAGGAGCGAGGAGTAATTGGAAGAACAATGGGGAAACGTAAAGCCAAGATTATTTCTTCTTCATCACCTTCTAATATCTATGGACCTATGGATCATCATCTTTTAGCTCTACAAGCGATATCTGAAGGTAAGACTGATGTTTCTTACCAATCTGCCTCTCTCTCATCTGGTGAACCCACGCCTCCACCCCAACCTTTAATTGCATTATCGGAGAAGGCTGACTCCATTTCCCAGTCTGGACTGGACTTAGCCTCCCCATTACCTTCAGAGTTGGACTCTAAAAATAATTCTTTAGGGGAACATTCCTTTATGGTCTCTCCTGTTTCAATGCCTACCGGACCTATTCAAAGGCCGGAGGTGGGCAATAAACCAATTACTTTGCAAGATGTCTGGACGGTTGTTAATAGAATTGAAAGTTCACTACAGGGCACAGTAGTGCAATTATGTAAATTTTCTTCAGAAATAACACATAAAGTGGCTGAACATGATACTCAATTGATAAATATGGGGAAAAAATTAGAAAAAATTGAATCAACTGTACCTGTATTGCAATCTTGTATGATATATCAAGTAAAAGATAATACTTTACTACATTTACAGTTGGAGAAAATGGAGAATGCTTTGAGATCTAGGAACCTCAGATTCTTGAATTTTCCTTTATCTCATTTTCTTTCTCCCTTAGAACTACTTAAAATGTATTTAAAAGATGTACTATCTTATACTGGTTTAGAAAGGTTTTGTCCAGATAATCTTTACTATTTATCCAGTAGTATAATAAAGGTTTCAGAAGAAGGGGGGAAAGATCAATTAGTGTCTCCTGACAGCTTGAATATTTCCCAATTCTTAGAGTCATCTAAAGACTATATAGCCAAAAGAGCAACATTATTAGTCACATTTAAAACTGAGGTGGAAAAACAAGATATTCTTAAATTGTATTTCCTAAATAAAACTGCAATGTTCTGTGGTCAACAGATAAATGTTTTTCCAGATGTCTCTAAGCAGACACAATACAGGAGGAAGCAATTCCTACAACTTAAGGATAAAACCTTGAGTGTAGGTGCTTCATTCTTCCTTAAATTTCCCTGCAAATGTTTGGTGGTATATCAAAATACCAAATATATTTTTTTAGATCCAACTCATTTAGAAAATTTTCTTATAGATAAACCTAAGTTGGACATTTTACCTGTTACTAATACAGAGGTTGAGATGGAATGATAAAAGGAATTATTATTATGCTTGACTCTAGAGTGTATTTAAGTTGATTATACTGATTATGTTTAATTATTGCTTGTTTAAAGGATGAATCAGGAACAGCCAGCCCTAATAACGTGGACTTAAAAATTATTATCTATTTTTTATTTTTAATTCCTGTACTTGTTTATTTTTCCTGTATTTGTTATTTTTTTATAACAATTAATAAATAATAAATAAATAATTTTTTTAAAAAGTATATTTTTGAACTTTTCATGGTTGTCCTGCCTTTTGGGGGGGGAGGGATTTTTTTGGGGGGTGCCTTAAAAAGGGGTGGGCCTTTTGTGGCAGGAGGGATTGGGCATCTTTCCTGCCATTCCGCTGCTGTGGGGGGAGGGTGATTGGCATGTGAGAGTTGGCATCCCTCCTGCCAATTTTCTTTCGCAGGTGGTTGGGTTTGGCATGAGAGGAGGAAGTGGGCATTCCTCCTGATGTTTTTGCTGGTGTGGAGAGGGGAGGGGGAGGGAGGTTCATGGTGCCGGTTCATTGGGGAGAGCCATCATCGGCAATGGGGATGCTTTTTTTTCTCTTTTTTTTTAATGGGACAGATATTGTGGTTGAATAACACGCACAGCATCTGTGCCGATTAAAGAAAAGAAAAAAACAGGTTTCCTGTCCTGAACAGTTGAGTGGCAGGAGTTTGCTTTTGTGGCTTCCCCTGCAACTCCGCTGTTTGGGCTTCCCCTGCTGGCTCTGAGCATGTGCAAGAGTCACTCTCACAGTGATCATTGGATGGCAGAGTTGGGGATTACGACGAACATCCACATGAATCATTTGCATGAAAACTTTTTAGTGCATCAATAGCTCTTTCTGAATCAGCCAAAAAATCAGATCAATGCAGACAGTCTTACCAATCCTCTTAGTGCATCTAGGCCTAAGTATGCTTTGTTTACACCCTCTGAAATAGGTTAACCATTCCAACTAAGTAATCTTTATTTACATGCATCCTAAATAGCTCTGGCAATGGGCACTATATTCATCCTTTATACATAAAAGACCATTCCACCCTGTCAAATGCCTTCTCTGCATCCAAGCACACACAGAAGGACAAAGTTGTAATGCCAGGGGGGTGTTATTACAAGAGTGCCTACCTGACACAAAGCCCATTTGATGCATACCTATTATTTTTGATAATACCTTAGCCAGATGAAGAGCCAAGAGTTTACCATCTAAGTTTAATAATGAAATAGGTCTATAATTAGACACTAACATTGGGTCCTTTCCTAGTTTAGGGAGGACCATCATAAGTGCCTCGGCCATTGTCCCTAAAATGTACCCCGCTGATATAACAGATTGGTAAAGATGTAAGAATTCTGGCAACAAACTATCTTGGAAGGATTTAAAAAAATTCGACCATATATCCATCATGTCCTGGTGATTTCCCATTTCGCAAAGACCCCCAATGCTGCCCTGAGTTCCATTAACATTAAAGGAGCTTCCAGAAATTGTGCTTGCTGTTCAGATAACTTTGGTCCTTCTAACATATCCCAAAATCTTTCCTCTTGTGCAGTCATATTCTGAGGAATATAACTTTTGATAAAATTGTAAAAATTGGTCCCTAATTTCCTTCTGATTAACCAGTATTGTACCTTTATTATCTTTAATAGATGATATCCTCTCCCTGTTTCTTTTTGTTTTTAGGTGATTCGCCAGTATCTTCCCAGCTTTATTAGTGCCTGCATAATATACAGCAGTGGTCCCCAACCCTGTCCTGGAGGACCACTGCAGTAGCCAGCCGGGTTTTTGGGATAGCCCTAATGAATATGCATGGGGCAGATCTGCACTCCTATCATCTTCATTACATGCAAATCTCTTTCATGCATATTCATTAGGGCTATCCTGAAAAACCGGACTGGCTGGTGGTCCTGCAGGACAGAGTTGGGAACCACTGATATACAGCATTATTTATAAAGAGATCTTTGCGCTCCCTATGACTTAAAGCAGAGTTGTATTTAAATTTTAGCCCCATGAACCTATTTACCACCCTCGCATCCCATCTTGTGGCAAGTTGTGCTTCCAGATTTGCTTTCTCGTTTTCCCAAACCCCCACTTCAGCTAAAGCTATTCTATTTTTATAGTAAGCAATAATATGACCCCTAATAGTTACTTTGAATGCATCCCAGACTGTCTCAGGTGATATTTGCTCTGAATTATTCAATTGAAAAAAATACCTGAATTTTCCCCTGCATTTCTTCCAAAAATTGGGGATCAGTAAGTAACGTATTATTAAAACGCCAGACAGGCGAGGAGTTAGAAATCAGTGCTTCTTGGATAATGATCCAAATACCAGCATGATCAGAGAGAATTATATCCTCTATTTCCACCTGAAGAACTTGGTGTAGCACGTGATTTGATATAAAAAAAATAATCAATCAATTGTGCGCAGTTTGAATCTGAGCCAACATTTTGGTGCCATACCTAGAATCCAGGGGTATGTGTTTGCTGTGGATCATCAAAGGCATTGTCCCTTTCAGAGCACCAGGCCTTGAGCCATTCTGCCTGTTGATGTCACACTGTTGGGGAAACCTGTGGAATCATTATTACAACAGTGGCTGTAGGGCAGGATATTCAACAAACTGTGTGAGAAAAAAAAGTTAACAGAAGACCAGCCTGTTCAGGGAGTTGGTCAGCAAAATGCAACAGTGTTTATCACAACATTGAAAGTCTGTGATTAAAAACGGCAAAAAGACCTGAACAAGAAAGGATTTCAGCCTGTAATTTCTCTACAGTCCTGGCCTGCAGTTCCTTATGAGAAAGCTCAGCGGATCTTTTTTTTTTTTTCCTTGTCCATCATCGGCTTGTAATTATTACCATTCTCAGAGCTATGCCAGATGGGCTTTTTAAAGGCAGGCACATAGCTTGTTTATGAGAGAAATGTGGGGGGAGGAATAGAGACTGAGCTATAATATTACTCTACGCTGAGTTTTATCTAGGTCCAGCCAAAGAACCGCAGCGTTCCCTCTCCATTCCCTCGCCACGCTTCATCGAAGCAGGTCTCTAAATTTTGGTTTATGTTAACCTTCAAAGAATAGTACAGAGGGACCAATGATAGTGTAACAGGGAACAAGAAGACCAGAGATGTTCATCCCTTAGTGCACATTTGGTTGGATTGAACACACTAAAATTTTTAGTGTGTACAGACTTGATTGTACCTATGAATTAATGTATATACAATTGATTTGTACATGCAAAAAATTTTTTTTAGCATGCATACAAAAAAGTCTATTAAATGAAATGTGTGAAATGAACTGAAAAAAAAATACATTGAAATATCAAGAAAACATTTCTGTGAAATCTGAAAGCGAACTGAAAACGTTTTGGCTCTTTGTATCCTTACAAAGACTGCTCTTCAGTTCATATCACTAAATAGCACAATTATTTTTAGTATTATTTTTTTTTTTTAGCGCAGCTCTGTATGGAATACATATAGAAAACCATCCCTGCTCAATCAAACTTTCAGGAAATTAATTTGTTATAGAAAACATAGCTATCAACAGGAAGAAAAAGAATTTAAGAATTAATAGCAACTCCAACAAGGTAACTGAAAGCACTGGTGAAGCATCCTTTCTCAAGGGAGAAAGAGACATGAAAACAATGCATTTGCATCATTTTTACCAGCTGTCACCTTTCCCCAAGCTTCGGTTATCAGTGAGGTTTTTTTATCCTCTGAGAACAACTCTTCTGTTGCATTATCGTATGAACACTTTGTGAAGAGGTAGGGGTCAAGGAGTTCTGCTGAGTAATCAGGGGAATGGCAAGATGGACTAACCTAAAGTTCATCTTGTTACAGGCTGGCAGTGTTGGGTATCCCAGAAGGCCAAGCCAGGTCTTCTATGAGCAGTTAATGAGGCGAGACTAGCAACAGATAGCCACTTTCAACTTACAAAAGCTGCTAGATGTCTCTCTTTACTTTCAACCATTTCAGTTCATTTGAGCTGCTGTGGGGTGTTTTGATAAACTACCTTCTTGATGCTCACAGTAGTATCATTTATTAACCTCACACTTAAAGTTTTGAAATCTAGAAAGATCTGTAACAATGAAATATAAGAAAACAAAGCATTCAAAGAAGGATAGGTACAGAGTGTGTGTGTGTGTGTGGGGGGGGGGGGGGGGGGGGGGGAAGGCTAGCTTCAGAAATGCCATTAAAAAATACCAATCCAGAAAGATAACTGAAAGATGATAGAAAAAATAAAAAGATCCAGAAAGATAACCAAAAGATGATAGAAAAAAAAAGAAGATAAAAAGTTGTACTTTGAAGAAAAACTTAAGCTATTTGTTCCTAATTAGGTGAACTGCTCATTTTTATATCCCTTATTATTTTATCCATGTGATGGTAAAAGATCCCTTTTGTCAAAATATTTTCCGAATGGATAAAACTAATTAGCTGGAATGTAAAATAATCCAGACAGTAAAAGCACTGTGCTCAGTGTTCGCAGACTGAAAAGGGCAAATTAACTTGCCAGGGTTTCCAGTCCCTGGGGCACAGGCCTGGAATTTAAAGCTTCCGAAGAGAGTGCTGGTGCTAATGGATTTGCATGAAGCTTGGCATGCTAATGGAGATTGTCTCTTGTAATGAGCTTTTAATTAGGTCTGCTTGGTGCTTGACCCTCTTGTAATGGGGGCCACTCCTGGGATGACAGCATTTTAACCCACAGGTGTGAATAACCAGAGCCTGTAAACAGGCCTTGCATTCTCGGCATTCTCCAAGCGGGCCTCCCCCATTCTCCCAACCGGTTAGTCGAATTGAAGCAAAGAGTGAAAATATGCAAAATGCTACTTCTCCATCTCCTCCCCCTTTCTCTGGACTCCCTCATGCCCTAAACTATGATGATGTGTTTATTCCTTTCATGGGATATTTCCTGGCTCAGGTCTGCCAAGGTGAAACATTGCTTTAAAATGTTTCCTCCTTCCCTTATCAACATGCAATTTTCATTACCTTGTTTTGCTCTTGTAATTTGCAATTCCACTGCATGCTGCTAGAAGTTCAAGAGTACGTCTGAGGTTGCTCTAGTGAAGCATGCGGTATACACAGAGGCTTTTTTTTAAAATAATTCCTTCATACAGTGCTCTATACCTTATCGTAACACGCTATTAAAGTCTATAAAATTAATATTGCTTTTGTAGCAATGTTGCGGTTTACCCTTCTATTATCTCAGATATACAGTAAGAAAGCTTTGTTTTAGTACTGCACTGCTTAGTTTACATGGAGCAAGTGGGATAATTTGACTGGGGGCAATTTTGAAAATAAATGAAGGAGCAGCCCAACGTTTAGAGTAGTGGACTGAGAACCAGGAAAGCGAGGGTTCAAATTTTACATAGAAATGTAGAAACATGATGGCAGATAAAGGACAAATGGCCCATCCAGTCTGCCCATCCGCAGTATCTACTATCTCCTCCTCTCTCTCCAAGAGATCCCACGTGCCTGTCCTATGCTTTTTACAACTCAGACACAGTCTGTCTCCACTACCTCTACTGGGAGATGATTCCATACATATACCACCCGTTCTGTAAACAAGTATTTCCTTAGAATACTCCTGAGCCTATCACCGGAAGACTGGAGGGTGGCTGGCGTGACATTGATTTTTAAAAATGGTCCAGAGGTGATCTAGGAAATTATAGACCAGCGAGTCTGACGTTGGTGCCGAGCAAAATGGTAAAGACTATAATAAAAAACAAAATTACAGAACATATACATAAGCATGGATTAATGAGAGAAAGCCAACATAGTTTTAGTCAAGGGGAATCTTGTCTCACCAATCTATTACATTTCTTTGAAGGGGTGAATGAAGATGTGGATAAAGGTGAACTGGTTGATATTGTGTATTTGGATTTTCAAAAGGCATTTGACAAAGTATCTCATGAAAGAATTCTGAGGAAATTTGAAAGTCATGAGATAGGAAGTAATGTCCTATTATGGATTAAGAACTGGTTGAAAGACAGAAAACAGAGAGTAGGCTTAAATGGTCAATATTCTCAATGGAGAAGGGTAAATAGTGGGCTTCCCCGAGGGTCTGTACTAGGACAGCTACTTTTTAGCAATGATCTAGAGATGGGAATAACTAGTGAGATACAGGCAGTCCCCGGGTTAAGAACAAGTTATGTTTTCAAAGATGTTCTTAAGTCAGATTTGTATGCAACTCAGAACGTGTAGATTTTAAGATTCTTGCTGCTTACTTCTGTTCCCAGCTGACAAAAGGGTTATAGTGTTCCCTCTAAGGAATAGCATGTACAACCATACAGTGTTCTTAATGTGGGCATGCATCATTCCTGAATTTGTTACAGAAAAAGCGTAGGAGTCTATGCCACTGGAAATATTACTCAGTGAAATCAAATGAAGCCACAACCATGTTCTTAAGTACAAGTCATACTTAAATTGGGCATCTATAACTCAGGGACTGCCTGTAATTAAATTTGCTGATGAAACAAAGGTGTTCAAAGTTGCTAAATCACAAGAGGACTGTAAAAAATTGCAAGAGGGTCTCGGGAGACCGGGAGGCTGAGTGTCAAAATAGCAGATGTTTAATGTGAAGCATCTGGGAAAGAGGAACCTGAACTAAAGCAACGTGATGCAGGGTTCCGCATTAGAAATCACTGCCCAGGAAAAGGATCTAGGTGTCTAGGATACGTTGAAATAGAGAATGACACGGTGACGGTTTACCCGCGGCCACCGAATTTAGACCGCGGGTCACCGCCGAAAACGGGGAAGAAAAATAGTAGTCGCTGCGGTGACGGGGACAAGGTCATTCACCGACCGCGGAAACGGTGAATGACTTTGTCCCCGCAGGCCAATGTCCCCCCTTCTAAGAACCGCTATTCACCCGTGTTTCACCGTGTTCGTGAACAGACACAAAATGGGACATATAGTTTAAGAACTCCCTTTCCCTTTCTTTCTCTCGCTCTTCCTCCCCCCCCCCATAGCACCACATCCCCCCCCTCCATCTCAACCCCCACCAGCCCTACCTCCGAACTTGTTTTCGAGATCACCGGCCTGCGACGGCCCCGGAGCTTTCCCTCTGCCGCGCCTGCCCTCCCGGAAACAGGAAGTTCCGTCAGAGGGGGGGGGGGAGGGCGGGAGGCGAAGCTGCGTCAGAGGAGGGCGGGACGTCGGTGCGGGACGTCTTCAAGGTTGGGTTTTAGGCGAGGTGTAGGAGTTTCGGCGACCCGCACGCTATCAAAGAGCCGCTGCTGCTCAGTTTCGGTGACAGCGAAGAGTACGAAGGTAGGATGTGGGGAGTTTGATAGTATGGAAACGTTTAGAGGCTGGGGATTAAGAGGGCGAGAGAAAGTTAATTTCCGGACTGTCCAGCTTTATTTTACTGTTTGGGGGTTGGTTTGTTTTTGCAATTTAGAATGCACAATTATGTACTATGGGTTTTAAGGAGGGAGGGTGGGAGGCAGTCCGTCTCCCCCTTACAGAACCATTGGTGCTAACTATTTAGGGCAGCTATAGCGCTGCATACTAACAGATAGGTGTGTGCGTAGCCCTTTCCACCTACAGGCAGTAAGATAAATTCAAAATTATTCTTAAACCATTTCTATTTAATGTATGCTATTGGAAAGAGTAGCTAAGCTAGTCTCTTTTAGTAAGCCATATTAGAGGTTTCAATTAGGACTGTTTTTGTGAAAAAAAAAACCAGCTCTGTAATGAAGTCTGGCTGGGATACTCTTGCAGCACTGAGCTGGTTTTTTTTATTTACAACCCCTTTTCATGTAGGACTGTGTCGTTTTATGTCTGTGTATAGCTAGTCCAAGGGGTGGTGGAAGATCAGTGATTGAAAAATTTTATGAAAAATAACTATTTTTAAATTTAGTGATCAAAATGTGTCAGTTTTGAGAATTTATATCTGTCTATTTTCAATAGTTGTTTCTGAGGTGACATCGCATATGAAAACATTATCATTGAAAGATGTATTGTCATTCTGCTAAGGTGGGTATTTATATGTAAGACAATGACTGAAGCTAACTTTTGCAGTTTGTAATTTGTTGCTATTTTTGGGTTAAAAAATAAGAACTATTAAAAGTACATGTCGTGTTTTGTTTTTGTATAGTTTTTAAGTAATATTAAACAAAGTTTTAAAGTTTTAAAGTTTTTAAGTAATATTAAACAAAGTTTTAAAGTTTTAAAGTTTTACTGAATGTTTCCTTTAAACGTAAATAAAGAAAATTATATAAAATCGTACCCGTTTGAGGCTTTTATGTATGCGACGGTGACGGTGACGGGGCGGTGAATGGGGTTGCAGTGGCGGTGACGGGGCGGTGAATGGGATGGCAGTGGCGGGTGACGGGGCGGTGAATGGAATGGCGGTGACGGGGCGGTGCAGAGGATGGTGAGACGGTGACGGGGCGGTGACGGGGACCAATTTTTTCACCGTGTCATTCTCTACGTTGAAACCCATAGCTCAATGTGCGGCGAAAGCTAAGAAAGCAAATAGAATGTTAGGAATTATTAGGAAAGGATTGGAAAACAAAGATGAAAATGTTATAATGCCTATGTATCGCTCTATGGTATGGCTGTACCTTGAATACTGTATGCAATTCTGGTTGCTGCATCTCAAAAAAGATATAGTGGAATTAGAAAAGGTACAGAGAAGGGTGACGGCAATGATAAAAGGGATGGGATGACTTCCTTATGAAGAAAGGCTAAAGGGTCTAGGGCTCTTCAGCTTGGAGAAGAGATGGTTCAGGGGTGATATAATAGAGGTCTTTAAAATGCTGAGTAAAATGGAAAGGGTAGATGTGAAACACTTGTTCACTCTTTCCAAAAATACTAGGACTAGGGGGCATGTGATAAAGCTACTAAGTAGTAGATTTAAAACAAACCAGAGAAAATATTTCTTTACACAATGTGTAATTAAAAAAGATTTAGATAATTTCCTATAAGAGAAGTCTTAGGTCATTATTGAGATGGCTTGGGGAAATCCACTACATATTCCTAGGATAAGCAGCATAAAATCTGTTTTATTACTTGGGATTTTGCTAGGTACTTGGGACCTGGGTTGGCCACTGTTAGAAACAGGATACTGGGCTTGATGGACCTTCGGTCTGTCCCAGAATGGCATTTCTTATGTTTATCCTATGCCTTCTCACTCTGAATTTTCCTTTCATTTGAAAGAGACTCGCCTCATGCGTATTTATACCATGTAAGTATTTAAATGTCTCTATCACTTGACCCTCTGTGGCAGGGGCGAGCAACCAGGTCTTTGAGGGTCACAAACAAATTGTTTTCAAGGTTTTCACAATGAATATTCATGAGATCTATTTGCATATAATGGAAGCAGTATATATAAATTAATCTAGAGGACTTTGGTGCCACAGGTACATGCTTGACTGCATGGATGTCAGAACGAGGGGGGGCACAGGGGCCTTGACCTCCCCATAAATTGGCAGCGGCTCTGCTCCCCCACCTACCTCCTCTTTTAGCTGCTCTAATTTTAAATTTTTGGCGTGTAGCGTGTTATTCTTTCTGACCCCCCACCCCCACCCCCACCCCCACCCCAGCAGGACTCTGTGGCACGACATCTCTCTTCACCTCTCAACTCCCCCACACTTCTTCCCAGGTCGCTGTTATTTTAAATCTTTGGGCAGCTGCAGTGTCAATGAGTTCAGCCTGGAACCCTTCATTCAGCAGCAGCCCGCCTAGGCGGGAACAGGAAGTCACTGCTGAATGAAGGTTTCCGGGGCAGGCCGACGGCAGAAAGCTGATCTCATTAATGCTGCAGCTTCCCGAAGATTTAAAATAACAGCAAATGGAGAGGAAGTGTGGGGGAGTAGGGAGCTGAAAAGTGATGTCATGCCGCAGGGTCCTGCTGGGGGGTGGGGTGGGGGGGAGAGAAGAAGAACATATGCTACACGCCACGGGCTGGAGGTAGGGGGTTGGGAAGACAGGGAGGACAGATGCTGCACAGACTGGGAGGGGGTTGGAAGTTACAGATGCTGCACAGGCTGGGGGTTGGAAAGGATTGATGGTGCATAGATGGGGTGCTGGGAAGGGAGGGAAAGAGAGATGCTGCCAGTGGGGGAGGGAAGAGAAAAAAAAAGAAAATTGTTGGACATAGGTGCATGGAGTGGGAGGGAAAGAGGGATGGTATACATGGGGAAAGAAGAAAGAGGGAGAATTGTTAGACATGATAATGGTGGCGAGAAGGAAGGGAGGGGGAGAGATGACTCAAAGAAGGGAGAGATGTCAGATTCTGAAGAAGGGTGATGGGAGGAGAGAGAGAGAGTTGTCAGACCACTGGAAGGGGAAGGGGAAGGAGAGAGATGCCAGACCAGGGAAGAGAAGGAGGGGAGACAGATATGCCAGATTGCAGGAAGGAGGTAAGAGAAGGAGAGACATGCATAGAGGGAAGAGGGAGGGAAGAAGAGAGAGATGCCGGACTATGGGAGAGGAGAGATATATTCCTGACCACAGGAGGGGGGAAGGGGGAGGATAGAGATGTCAGACCAAGAGAAAGAGAGGTGATGTTGCACAGGGATGGAGGGGAAGGGGAGAAAGAGGAAGGAGGTGGTGCACAGCAATGGGTGTGGCAGGGAAGAGAGAGGGAAAATTGATTCTTATGGATAGATGGGAATAGGGTTGAAGAAAGCGAGAGAATATGGTACACATGGATAAATGGGAAGGGAAGGAACAGTAGATTTTGAGAAGAAAGCAGAAAAATGGAAGAAAGTTGAATGTTAAAAGTTAATGCCAAAGATGGATGTAGGGCAGAAAGTGAAGAAGGAGAGAAAATCAGCAAATGGATAAGAAGGCCCTGGAAACACAGAGAACAGACAGAAGGAAGTGCAACCAGAGACAGGAAAAAGATGATAGAAAAATAAAATCACCAGACAACAAAGGTAGGGAATATGGATTTTTTTTTTTTTTTAAGTTCATGAAATTTTTTTAAATTAATTTTTGACAACAAAACAAGTAAATACAAAGGCATCCATTCAACAATAGCAATACAGTTAGTGATAGAAATGTGTCAGTTTTGAGAATTTACATCTGCTGTCTATATCTTGCACTATTCAGAAAGAAATAAATTGCTTTCTATTTCTCTGGTGTTATAATGCATGTAGAGTCTGACATCCTAGGGTTTCGTTTGTGTATATGAGTTCTTTTACCTCCTCTTTTACAAAACTGTAGCGTGGTTTTTAGCATCAGCCGTGGCAGTAGCTTCCACGCTTATAGAATTCCTATGAGCGTTGGAGCTGTTACTTCCACGGCCGGCGCTAAAAACTACAAAACTACAGTTTTCTAAAAGGGGTGGGGGGGGGGTTAGTTTGAGGTCCTGTGTTTGCATAGGGGTAATCTGTGTTCTGCATGTGTGACCATGGCGAAGTGTTCTGGTAGGAATGAATGTTAAGAAGCATACAATATAGCTTAATTTTGTGGTTAGCCATTATGTATTGTTAAGATTATATTGTGTGTACAGTGCTCCTCCCCTGCGAATTCACGGTAGGCGATTCGCGGTATTTTCCGACTGCAAATGAGCAGGAAGGAGAGGGCAGCCGGAGAGGCAAGAGAGGGCAGTCTGGAGCGCCGGCAAGTGAAGGAAATCACTCACACTATGGTCCGACTACCTCTTCCTACACTAAAGTCGGGCCTCACCAATCAGGAGCTGAGTGTCAAAGCGGGCGGGGTCTGGAGCGGAGCTTTTGGGTCACCCTAAACAAAAAAGTGTTCCGCTGTCTATCTATAGGCATTGGAACAGGGGGGAGGGGGCACAGGGGCCGTGGCCTCCCCAAAAATTGGCAGTGGCTCTGTTTCCTGCCCTGTCCTGTCCGTCCATCATACCTCCTTGTCGATCCCTGGTGGTCCAGAGGTGCAACAGGCAGGAGCGAGCTTTCCATGCTCCTGCTCCGCTGCTAACTCGGTCGGATGGTGGCTGCTGCGAGTTCTGTTTTCTTCAGCCACTGAGCTGCACTGAGCAGGAAGTAGGGACAGGGTGCAGAGCCTGACAGAGGAGGGAGGGAGGGGGGCTGGGTGCAGAGTCTGACAAGGAAAGGAGGGAAGGGGGCTGGGTGCAGAACCTGGCAGGGAGGGAGGGAAGGGGGTTGGGAGCAGAACCTGGCAGAGAGGGGGCTGGGTGCAGAACCTGACAGGACTTGAATATTAAGCATCCTGACTTATATTCGAGCCAACCATTTTTTCTCCTTTTTGGGGGGAAAATGGGGGACTCGACTTATAATTGGATCGACTTATATTCAGTATATACGGTATCTCCTTCCTTCCCCCCTAGCGGGACCCTGCCGCACAACCTCTTTCTTCGGCTTTCAACTCTCAACTCCCAAACTCTCTCACACCTATCTCCTCCCCGGTGTTTGTTTTTTAAAATCTTTGAGCAGTATCGACATGATCAGTGTTTTGTCGTCGACCTGCCCCGGAAGTCTTTTTTCAGTAGCGATTTCCTGTTTCTGCATAGGAGGGTTGCTGCTGAAAGAAGACTTTCAGGGCAGGTCGATGGCAAGACGATGATTTTGTCAACGCTGCCCGAAGATTTTAAAAAACAAACACCAGAGTGTGGGAGAGTTTGGGAGTCATGAGTTGAAAGCTGAAGAAAGAGGTCATGCGGCAGGGTCCCGTCAGGGGGGAATGAAGGAATTAATGTTATACACGCCATGGGCTGGGGGGTAGGGAGTTGGGAAGGCAGGGAGGACAGATGCTTAGGGGGTTGGGAAAGACAGATACTGCATGTACGGGAAAGGGTTGGGAAGGACAAATGCATGGGCTGGGGGGGTTAGGAAAGGAGGAAAAGAGAGATGCTGCACAGGTGGGGTAGTGGGAAGGGAGGGAAAGAAATGCTGCTAGTGGGGGAGGGAAAAGGAATGGAGAATTGTTGGACATAGGGGTGTGGCATGAGAGGGAAAGATAAATGATGTATATGGGGAAAGGAATAAAGAGGGAGAATTGTTGGACATGATAGTGGTGGAGAGGAGGAGCGATGATTCAAAGAAGGGAGAGACATCAGACCACTAGAATGGGAAGGAGAGAGGTGCCAGACTACAGAATGGAAGGGAAGGAGGGGAGAGTGAGATTCAAGCCTACAGAAGGGAGACGAGAGAGATGTTAGACCTCGGGAAGAGGAAGGGAAGGAGAGAAAGATGCCAAACCATGGGAGAGGAGAGAGATTCCAGGCTATGGGAAGGAAAGGAAAAAGATGCCAGACCATATGAGGGGGGAAGGGGGAAGACAGAGATGTCTGACCATGGGAGAGTGATGAGTTGGTGCATAGAGATGGAAGGGAAGGGGAGACAGAGGGAGGAGATGGTACACAGCAATGAGTGCGGCAGGGAAGAGATAAGAAGAAATGCTTCTTATGGATAGATGGGAGTAGGGGAGAAGAAAGAGGGAGGAGATGGTACACATGGATTGATGGGAAGGGAAGGCATGGAAAAGTAGATTTTGAGAAGAAAGCAGAAAAATGGAAGAAAGTTGAATGTTAAAAGTTAATGCTAAAGATGGATGTATATTCAATCAACTATAATAAGGCATGGTACTATGGCTCCAAAATAGAGGAGATAAGAAAGGTGGATACTATGAACAAAAAAACTCTCTTCAAAGTTAATGAAGATTACTTTAGATTTGTGGTCTTGTCATCTAATATTTTCAAAAATATATATAATAAAGTTCATATAAATAAACACAAAAAAGTATAAAGTAAAAATAAAAATTGTCTATTCTATCAGAAGAAAGACCTGTTTCAGCGATTGTGAAAAAAAACATACGCTATGACTGGACGGTGAGCTCCGCCAGGGAGGCTAAAACTCCCCAATAGAGCTCCACTTTTCTGAGCACATGGAAGTATCACTAATCAATGATCGAGTCTTTTAGGACATATTGATATACTGGAGAGAGTTTTGTTGTTCAAAGATGGATGTATGGCAGAAAGTGAAGGAGACAGAAGGAAGTGCAGCCAGAGACTGGGAAAGATGGTTTGAAAACCAAAATCACCAGACTACAAAGGTAGGGGAAATGATTTTATTTTCAATTTAGTGATTGAATTGTGTCAGTTTTGAGAAATGACATCTGCTGTCTATATTTTGCACTGTTAACTAAGGAAGTTCTTCACCCAGAGTGGTGGAAAACTGGAACGCTTTTCTGGAGGCTGTTATAGGGGAAAACACCCTCCAGGGATTCAAGACAAAGTTAGACAAGTTCCTGCTAAACTGGAACGTACGCTGGTAAGGCTAGACTTAGGGCACTGGTCTTTGACCTAAGGGCCGCCGCGGGAGTGGACTGCTGGGCACAATGGACTACTGGTCTGACCCAGCAGCGGCAATTCTTATGTTTCTATTTCTCTTTTTTTTAATTTTATCTTTATTTGGCTATTTGTTACAATTCATTAATAACAAATATTCATGAATATCTACAAGAGCTCCATATAGAGAAACATATATAAGGAAATTAATCAACCGTGATCTAGTCTACATTATCTGTTTCTATTTCTCTGGGGGTTGTACAGCATGCAGTCTTGCGTCTTAGGGGTTTCTTTGTATATATTAGTACTTTTAGTTTGTGGTCCTGTATTTGCATAGGGGTTATCTGTGTTTTGCATGTGGGACCAAAGCCATGTGTTCTGGTAGGAATGAATGAATGAATGAATGAATGAATGAATGAATGAATGAAAAACATACAGTGTGCTTTGCGTAGTTTAATTTTGGGGTTAAACATTATGTATTGTTAATAAGATTATATTATGTGTATATATATGAAAAGTGAATGGAAAAAATGGTATTACAATTAGTGCTATTATGGGGGGTAGAGTCTGGGAGGAGATTGGGCTGGGTCTGGGGCGGAGCTTGCACCTCCCCCTCCAAACAAAAAAGCGTTCCACTGCCTATGCACTCATGGATTAAGTGGATATACTTTGGACAATCTCTGAGCCTTGGATATCATATCTCCACAAATGAATAGTTTAACATTTTTGGCTCACCATTGTCTCAGCTATATATCTAGGAATATAAAATCCTATTGGACCAAACAGTTGCCAGACATAGTAAAGAGTCCTGTCATCATGCTTTCAATTCATTTTCATTTGGTCATTATTTTTGAAAGTTCATCTGCTTGAAATGGAATTACCTTTCATGGGGGGGGGGGGGGA
The DNA here is from genome assembly GCF_902459505.1 of Geotrypetes seraphini. Classification (NCBI taxonomy): domain Eukaryota; kingdom Metazoa; phylum Chordata; class Amphibia; order Gymnophiona; family Dermophiidae; genus Geotrypetes; species Geotrypetes seraphini. The sequence continues at coordinate 138,611,723 of NC_047090.1, read as the reverse complement.
AGAATCCTGTTAGTTCCTGCCTACTTCTTTAGTATTCTTGTTTAATCAGAGCCAGCCTCCATTATGTGACGTCACAAGCTTTTAATTGTAACCATCTGGAGGCAGGTGGTACCCATATTTTTAAATATTCCCCATCCTTTTCACAGTCTAGTCATTTCAGAAGAAATCCTCAGCCAAAGGGCACTTATTGAATCAGGGCTCCCCTAGTCACCAGAATAATAGGCTCTAAGCCTGTATACTAAGTCTTGTCCTTGAGAAATAACCAGGACTCTGTCCTTCTATCCCCCATGCACTAGGCACTGTGAATGCTACTTCCACAGGACCCCCATCCTTTGCTCAACTTGACCCATAAATCAAAACCAGTCCTTCACATGGTACACAGTGATCCCTTTCCAGACACTTACCCCTGGATTCTAAATAGGTTACCCAGAGCTGGGCACCAGAATTTGTGAATGGATCCATATCCACACTCAAATTAATTGCTTCAGGTGGTGCTAACAATCAATTAGGCACTTGACACTAATTAGGGGTTATGCTTGGATCTAAGATCCGCTCAGTCCTCTAACAACCATGCCCAATTGTTCTTTAATTTTATTTATCTTTATATACTGCTCATTACACTGGTTTTAAGAGTAGTTTACATTAAAAATAATCACAGAGCTTGCAATTAAATCTTACAATCTCAAAACATAAAAAATAATCAATATTGCTTACATTTATCTCCCCTTATATCAATCTGTGCTGCTTACCAGTGCAAGCTAAATGCCCATTCTAATCCTATGGGTGGCTCAGCATTTAGCTCGCACTGCTTGGCAACGTGGCTTGATAAAAAGGGGGGTTAGATTTTTACAAACATATTAATAAAACATACGATAAAACACCCTGGAATGTGCAAGCCTATCTTTTATATATATATCTATATATATCAACGAATAACCCACTCCTTCAAATTATATTACAGCAATGGATAACCTACTTCTTCAAATAACATTGTTTATTGAAAGCTTCTATACTGCTACTAATGACTAGGTAGTCAATTCAGAGCAGTTTACGTTAGTTTCTATAATGGTGTTACAATACATGAGCTTCAGTAATGGTGTTACTATACATTGCAGAAAGCTGAAGAAAACGGCTGTTTTCAACACTTTTCGGAATGCAAAGTAGCTGCTCAAATCTGAAATCATAGCACGCAAGGTATTCCATAACCTAGAACCTGCATAAGAGAAGATCCTATTTCTTGTAGATGTTTACCTTATCACATGTAAATACGGAAGCTCCAGCTCTAAATAAAAAGGCATGCTAATGGGAGGGGGAGGGGGAGGGGCTTGGGCTGGTCAGGGGCAGTCCATGAAGTTAGGTTGCAAAATAATGGCCATCAGCAGCTAACTTTGGACATCGAAATTACACCAGCTTCTATGAGGTTAAGTCCCGGTACTCATAGTTAGGTACAACCTGTGCGCTCTCGCCTCTGTTCTATAAAGGTTGAGCATCCTTTATTGAATAGAGGTTCAAAGCAAATCCTTTCAACGCCTAATTTTCAGCACTATACGATAGAATCTGATTGCCCTCGGGACATTTGTCTTGCTGCAACACTGCTTTCCATGCCTTTTCTCCTTAGTAAAATGGGCTATTACTGTCTGTACTTGCAAACTAACATATCTTCACTACAAGTTAATAAATCTTCTAATTCAATTCTTGCATGCTTTATACATTGTTTATACACTCTTAACCAAAGAACTTGCTTAAAATTGTGTATGTGAGTTGGATGACAGCGGCAGTGGGTGGATCCCTGATGAAGCCATAGCGAAACATGTTGGGTCCAGCTGCTCAGTCTGTAAAGTGCGCATCAAAAGATTTAGACAACCATTGAGATAAGTAAAAGGTTTAGAGATAAACTACTAATGGAGCAAATGATTAACTTGTGATTTAATTGTGGGAAAAGAAAAAGAATCAAAATAGATCTTCTAACCTAGACCTATGAGGATTTAACACATAATTCTCCCCGCTGATAAAAATCTTGTTTTGGGTAGTGGAGTGGTGTTTCTGAGGTCTTTGGTTAAGAGTGTATGAACAATGTATAAAGCATGCAAGAATTGAATTAGAAGATTTATTAACTTGGAGTGAAGATATGTTAGTTTTCTCCTTAGTGGACATAACTCCCTTCACCTTTTTCCCTCTTCCTGTCCTTTTTCAGTGGTTAAGTCAACCAAAGTTCCATGAAACAGCAGTTCCTCCCACTGAAGACCTTGTGGGAAATGGCTATTCTAGTGAAAGACACAAAATGGTCTCCTCCCTCTCTACATTCATACTTACCTCAATTTCCTGAGCTTTCCCAGACCTGGAACATTTCCTGCTTTACACATGGCACAGTGCAAAAAATGTAAGTACCTGATGAGGGCACCAGAGATCCCTCAGAATTTTCCTACACTTGTTTTTGGGTTTTTGGTGGGTTTTTTTTGCAGCAGTATATGTTAAACAACTCTATCAAGCATTTCCTTGGGAATGCTTTACTACAAGTAATTAAAAATTTCAAAAAAAAAAGCCCCCCCAAAACATGACAACAAAACCCTAGTTGGTATTGCATTATGTAAGAAGTCAATGATAATCCATAAAAATCATGTAGTGATTTTACTGCCTTACTACACAATATCATAGTTACAAAAAAATGAACATTTGTTAGCATGCATTCAGTTTTCTAGTGTACCTTTAAATAATTTGTGTCTTCTAAACTGTTTTAATACATATTGCACTATGAATTAACACACATTACGTTGATTAGCATATGTTATAAAGATATAACCCATGTTAACATTTTTTTATTTAAAAAAAAAGTGTGTAAAGAATTTTTAAAACGTGAAAATAGAAAAAAATGTCTAAATGAGTAAAAAAAAATTTGCCCTGAACACATCCCTCACAGATACCCTGTAAAAAGGTATTATACTGTAAAAATACAGTAATTATCACATGAGGGACTTGTGACCCCCCTCCCCTATCTCCGCTGCACCCCCTCCCCCTTACCTGAATACAGAAATGGACATCCTCACTACAGGAGAGAGTGGGCATCTCTCCTGCTGTTGAGGGGGACGACGACGTTGGGGTCAGGTCGCGGGCAGGATTTAAAAAAATTATTATTTTATTTAGTGCTGCAGGAGAGAATGGGCATCTCTCCTGCTGCCGGGAGGGGGGGGGGGGGGGGGGGAGGTGCATTCGTGTCAGGTCGGCCAGGATTTTTTTTAGTGCATTAGGGGAATGCTGTAGCCGTCCTTACTATGTTTTATGCAGTTGAAATCTAATTTTCATCCTACTCTGAAAAGACAACAAAACTTGAAAAAGTCTATTTAATAATGGTGAGATTGATGATATATTAATGTATGGAGTTTTTTCAGACCAGTGATGATATGAGTGGCTTAGGGTACTGTGCAGTCTTGGTCACCCGTGTATGAGGACTGTTTTTCTCCCCTTTTTTGTATCAATAATTTTTTGTCAGTTTTGTTGGATTTTGGATAAATGTGATTGCCTGCTAAACACAACAAAAGCGTGTTCTTTGCTCTTTATATACAGTTTATGGTATGGCATAGTATGGGGTATAGCAGGGGTAGGGAACTCCGGTCCTCGAGAGCCATATTCCAGTCGGGTTTTCAGGATTTCCCCAATGAATATGCATGAGATCTATTTGCATGCACTGCTTTCAATGCATATTCATTGGGGAAATCCTGAAAACCCGACTGGAATACGGCTCTCAAGGACTGGAGTTCCCTACCCCTGGGGTATAGTATTAGTTAGGACTATTTTTAATAGTAACTTTCAAGCAACCAGAAACTACATTTATCTGGCTTCTATCAATTCCCATGGGTGCCGGTTAACTGAGAGTCTACTGGAGTAGCAATATTCCATGCTTCCAATCCTAGGGCAAGCAGTGACTTCCCCATGTCTGTCGCTAAAGCAGACTATGGACTATGGTTCCGGTGTCCTCTTTTTTGACTTACCAAATCTGGTAAACCTACAAAACACTTCAAGTGCCCCTGGTACCATAGTAAGATTGTTGATCCTGCTGGGACAGATAGGGAGAATACTGATTACAATGAATTGTAAACTGCTTTGGGTGAATCTCTTCATGAAAAGGCAGTTAATAAATCTAAATTAATGAATAAATGTGTTAAAACAATCTGTCAGCTGGCCTTAATGTACTACAGCAGTTATATAATGCTGCTGGTATTTGCAAACAATCCGTGGCCAGCTCTAAGCATTCTGCCCATAGCTGCATGTGTAATAATGGAGTTTCTAGGAGTATTCACACACAGCATGCCATATTTTGGTTGAAGGGGCGTTAGCAATTTTCATTGTATAATATTTATTAGATTAATTATTTTGTCGTTGGGTTTATGCTTTGATATTTGAAAGCACTTCTTAAAAGCATTCACTGCTACATTTTAAGGGCTGTCTCTTTTTGTATTTGTTTAGGGCAGTGGCGTACCAAGGGGGGGCGGGGGGGGGGTCCGCCCCGGGTGCCAAGCCCTGAGGGGGTGCTCCTGGTCCGGTCCAGTTCCCCCCCCCCTGCGCCGGGTGTCGCGTCTGGAAACAGCCTGCAGCAAGATCACGATACCAGAGATCTTTGCCTGCTTCGACTGTTTCCTCCGCCATGGTCCTGCCCCCTCCTCTGATGTCAGAGGAGGGGCGGGACCACGGCGGAGGAAACAGCCGAAGCAAGCAAAGATTGCTGGCATCGCGCGATCTTGTTGCAGGCTGTTTCCCCAGGGCAGTAGCGTACCAAGGGGGGCGGGGGGGAGGTCCGTCCCGGGTGCCACCTTAGGGGGGGTGCACAGCTGGCCCGGTCCCTATCGCGCTCCTACCCTCCCAGCGAAAGCAGCATCGGCGCCATTACCGAAAAAGGTAATGGCGCCAGGCCTTGGAGCACCAAGGCAGATCGCTTCTCCCCCCCTCCCAGCCGAAACCCTGCTGACCATCCTATCTCTCCCCCCCAGTGAACCTTTCCGACCCTCCCAGCGAAAGCAGCAAACCTCCCTTCAATAGCGTCGGCTTTATCCTCCCTCTGCCGCATCACTGATGACGTCATCAGTAACGCGGCAGAGGGAGGAGAAAGCCGCGAAGGAGGTTTGCTGCTCTAGCTGGGAAGGTCGGAAAGGTTCACGGGGGAGAGATAGGAGGGTCAGCGGGGGTTCGGCTGGGAGGGGGGAGAAGCGGACTGCCTCGGTGCTCCATTACCTTCTTCGGGCAGCTGTAGCGTTTACAATTCGCTGCTGTTGCCGGCTTCAGGCCTTGTTCTCTGCCGGGTCCTGCCTACTTCCTGTTTTCATGAAGACAGGACCCGACAGAGAGGAAGGCCTGAAGCGGGCAACAACAGTGAATTGTGAATGCTGCTGCTGCCCGATGAAGTTCAGGACATCAGGACATCGGGGAAGGAGCAGGGAGAAATCGGCTGCTGGCTTGGGGGTGAGGGTAGGGAAAGAATCGTGGAAGTGGAGAAATTGGCACGATGGCTTTGTGCGGGCTAGGGGGAGAGAGAAAGAAAGGAAAAAATAAAGAGGGGGGGGCCAGGGGGAGAGAGAAAGAAAGGCAGAAATAAAGAGGGGTCAGGGGGAGAGAGAAAGAAAGGCAGAAAGAAAGAGGGGGACCAAGGGGAGAGAAAGAAAGGCAGAAATAAAGAGGGGTTCAAGGGGGAGAGAAAGAAAGGCAGAAAGAAAGAGGAGGGCCAGGGGGAGAGAGAAATAAAGAGGGAGGCCAGGGGAAGAGAGAAAGAAAGGCAGAAATAAAGAGGGGGGGGGGCCAGGGGGGAGAGAGAAAGAAAGGCAGAAATAAAGAGGGGGGCCAGGAGGAGAGAGAAAGAAAGGCAGAAATAAAGAGGGGAGCCAGGGGAGAGAGAAAGAAGAAGGACCAGAGACTCATGAAATCACCAGACAAAAAAGTAGGAAAAATGATTTTATTTTCAACTTAGTGATCAAAATGTGTCCGTTTTGAAAATTTATATCTGCTGTCTATATTTTGCACTATGGCCCCCTTTTACTAAACAGCAATAGAGTTTTTTAGCGCAGGGAGCCTATGAGCGTCGAGAGCAGCGTGGGGCATTCAGCGCAGCTCCCTACGCTAAAAACCGCTATCGCAGTTTAGTAAAAAGGGAGGGGGAATATTTGTCTATTTTTGTATAGTTGTTACTGAGGTGACATTGCATAAAGTCATCTGCCTTGACCTCTTTGAGAACCCGCGGAATATAAATGATAATTAACATTTTCTCTGCGTACAGCGTGCTTTGTGTTTTTAAAATTTTATTGTTGGTAGATCATTTTGACTTGGCCACAAAGGTAAGGGGGAGGGAGGGAGGGGAGCTGCTGAAAGACATCTAGTAATCCTTGCAGGCTTGACTGCAGGGAATTATTTTTGTAAAATCATGTTTTGTTATGTGACTGGCATTATCTAGACTTTAATTTCTATGAATGAATAGAATGAAAATGATATAAAATTACTTGCTTGTTTTTATGTGCGTGCGCTGAAGGAAAGTGGAGAGAGAGTGGGCTGAGGATGCTGAAGGGAAGAGAGTGGGGAGAAGACGCTGATTTATAAATTGACAATTGTACAGAATATTGTTTCTTTTTATACTTTAATATAAACAATTCAAGGCTTGTGTGGATGGAATCAGGTGGTTTGCGGGGATGGGGACCGAGCTTACGGGGATTAGTCCAATAAAATGGTATTTTTTTATTTCTCATTATTTGTTTTATTTTTATTTGTTAATTTATAAAGTGGTGATTGTTATGTATCAGTTTTTTCAAATTTACAACTACTGTCTTTATATTTTGCACTGTATTAGAGGACATGTGTTACTGTTTTTTGTGGTGTTGCATTGTATCCAGGGTCTGGTTTCTTGGCGGATCAGTTTAACTTTTGTCTACATATTTCTATTTTTAGTTTGTGATTATTCCATTTTGGGCGAGGGTGTATCTCTGTTCTGTGTGTATGAAAAAGACATAGTTTTCAGTTGGCATTGACTACAGGACCAATTGACTGTGCGGGATCTGGCTTGTTTAGTTTTACAATGTATGTGTTGGTGTTCTAGTGCTCACTGCAGTGTTTAAGATGAAGCCTTTTCCTAGGTACACTCTTGTGGTGCGATATGTAGATTGGTACTAAAAATCATATTTTTCATATAGATGGGGGGGGGTGTGTCAAAAAATGATGGGCCCCGGGTGCCACATACCCTAGGTACGCCACTGGTTTAGGGTTCTTTGTTTTCATTTGAAAGCTTCCGTCTTCTCCATTGAACTTCCGGATATACTGGAACTGGGCCCTGGTACCATTAGTCTTCATATCCAATGCCCAGGTTCTTCTCCTATTTTTAACTTGTCTTCTCTGTTTGCCATTTCTGTGACAGACAGTCCATGCCAGATCTAAGAAATCATAATTCTTTCTGGACATTGCTGTCTTTAGGAGGGCAGAAGATATGGGGCTGCTTGCCCCTGGCCCATGCTTTTAGGCATAAGAGCCAACTTTTGCAGATGCTTAAACCCTATGAAAATTACCCCTTCCTGGATATAGTCAAAGAGTTTGCTCAATATTGTACCTACAGCACCTGCATGTGATGTCACCAGTCAACGTCTGCGCATGGCCCCGAGTCTAGTGTGCCACGGTGGAAAATGTTTGCAACACACTGTTCTAGAGCCTGGCCCATGGGTTTTACCATTATGCAAAATCTGAAACCTCTTTCCTATAGGGACTGTGTGTGGTGCTATCTAATTTTATATTTATTTAATAGTAATTTAAAGTGTTCCTCTCCAGTGCTCTGTCTCTTTGCTGCGGTGACCTCTGTGGTAGTGTCTGGATACTAGTGGTAAATGCCCTTTTGGTCTTGAAAACATCTTTCTGATTTGCATCAATGTGTTCATTGTGGTTCACAAGTACCACCACTGTGCATTGGCTAACAAATTATAGAGTCACAAAGAATAAAGATCCAACAGGTCTGCAGTAAGTGTCAAGCAACGGAAACCTAAAGACATCTGCAGAATTGATGTACTTGATGCAGGATTTTTATTTAAATGAATTAAACATTGTTTAACAAGCGATCTACCTTTGTTAAAGGGAAACAAAGACCCAACACAGTCCGTGTTTTGATTAAAACATCTTCCTCAGGGGTCCGGATGTTTCTTTTGGGGTAAACAATGTCATTCCCCTACAGATTTCATGTACTTAACCCAAGCTTTCTTGAATTCAGTTACAGTTTTCATCTCTACCACCTCCACCGGGAGGCAGTTCCACAAATTCACTACCCTATCCATGAAGAAATATTTCTTCCGGTTACTCCCGAGTCTGTCCACTTTCACTTTCATCCTATGACCCCTCTTTCCAGAGCTTCATTTCAAATTGCAAGAGACTTTCCTCCTATATATTTATACAATAAAGGCATTTAGACATCTCTACCTTATTTCTCCTCTCCTGTCTGTCTTACAAACAGTAGTGTAGTAAGGGAGGCGGAGGGGCGGTCCTCTCCGGGCGCTATCTTGGTGGGGGCACCAGCACTCCTCCTCTTTTCTGCCCCCACTGCTCCTTCCCACTCCTCTCCCTACCGTACACGTGCCTTCACTCTCCCCACCACTCTTTGTCGGCATGAGCAGTAACTCCAACCTACTACTCGCGCCAGCATTGGCTCTTCCTCTGATGTCACTTCTGGGTCCTGCGCCTAGGAAATGATATCAGAGTGTGAAATGACGCCAAGGCGGGCAGCAAGTTGGTGATTCTGCTTGCGTCGGGAAAGTTAAAGAGGAACGGGAGGAAGGAAAGGGGCATGCGTGCACGGCAGGGGGCGGGGAAGGATCAGGGGAAGTGGAGAAGGTGGTGGGGGAGAGGCACCACCACCGTGGGTGCCTCTCACCCTCACTACCCCACTGCTTCCAAAGTACAGTATACTTATTGCGATCTTTAAGTCTGTCCCCACTGGCCATTTTAGTAGTCTTCCTCTGGATGACTCCATCCTGTTTATATCTTTTTGAAGTTGTGGTCTCCAGAATTGTACACAATATTCTAAACTAGTCTTTTAGCCCGTTACATTAACTGGTGCTAGAATATATGTCTGTCTATCTTTCTTTCTGTCTGTCTCTCTCCCTGGCCCCCTTTGTCTGTATGTCTTTCTGTCTCTCTCCCTGCCTCTGTGGCTTTCTTCCTTTCTTTCTGTCTCCCTCCCACTGTCTATCTTTCTTTCTTTCTCCCTCCCTCCCTCTGTCTTTCTTTCTATTTGTCTCTTTCCCTGCCCCCTGTGCAGCAGCCACAGCAGCATTTCTCTCCCCCCCACTTCCCTGTGCAGCAGCCACAGCAGCATTCTCTCCCCCTCCATTTCCCTGTGCCGCAGCATTTCCCCAACCCACTTCCCTCAGCAGCAGCAGCATTTCCCCCACTTCCCTGTGCAGCAGCCGCAGCACCAGCATTCCCTTCCCCTCCATTTCCCTGTGCAGCAGCATTTCCTCCCCCACCCCAGTTCCCTGTGCAACAGCAGCAGCAGTATTTCCTTCCCCCTCCACTTCTCTGTGCAGCAGCAGCATTTCCCTACCCCCACTACCCCATGCAGAAGCTGAAGCAGCATTCCCTCTCCCTCCATTTCCCTGTGCAGCAGCATTTCCCTCCCCCAACCCCACTTCTCTGTGCAGCAGCATTTCCCTCCCCCAACCCCACTTCCCTGTGCAGCAGTAATATTTCCCTCCCCTCCATGTCCCTGTGCACCAGCAGCAGCATTTTCCCCTACCTCCTTCCCTTCCCGCAGTCTGGTCTGCTCCCTTAGTCCCTTGCCGCCCCCCTTTCCTTCCCGCAGTCTGGCCAGCTCCCTTAGACCCTTGCCGGAGTTTATTTTTAAGTTTAAAGGTGCCGCGGTGGCTCCTCTCAAGATCGCCGCCTGCGCTGGAAGCCTTCTCCAACGCAGGTGCGGCTCGTGAGTAGAGCCGCCACGTCGGCTTTTAAACTTAAAAATAAATTTCGGCTGGGCGTGAAGTGTAAGGGAGCCGGCAAGACCGCACATCACCTTGGGGTCTGCGAGAGAGGGACCGTTTTATGCACACATGCGCACTCCTGCCGGCCACAGACCTATGGATCATGGATCACACAGATAAGAATGCGCATGCACACTTAGCGTTTTATTATAGTAGATGAGGTCACAGAGTCTTATACAGAGGCATCATCACATCCTTTTTCTAACTGGCCATTCCTGTCCCGGATTGATTCCTTCCTAAACCTTCCATTTCTGTTTTTATTTTACAATGAGTGCTTTGACATAATTATATTGTAACATAGTAAATGATGGCAGATAAAGACCCAAATGGTCCATCCAGTCTGCCCAACCTGATTCAATTTTAATTTTTTCTTCGTAGCTATTTCTGGGCAAGAATCCAAAGCTCTACCCGGTACTGTGCTTGGGCTCCAACTGCCGAAGTCTCCATTAAAGCTCACTCCAGCCCATCCACACCCTCCTAGCCATTGAAGCCCTCCCCAGCCCATCCTCCACCAAATAGCCATATACAGACACAGACCATGCAAGTCTGCCCAGTATTAGCATTAGTTCAATATTTAGTATTATTTTCTGATTCTAGATCCTCTGTATTCATCCCATGCTTCTTTGAACTCTGTCACCGTTTTCCTCTCCACCACCTCTCTCGTGAGTGCATTCCAGGCATCCCCACCCTCTCCATAAAGTAGAATTTCCTAACATAGCTCTTGAATCTACACCCCTCAACCTCAAATTATGTCCTCTGGTTTTACTATTTTACTTTCTCTGGAAAAGATTTTGTTCTACGTTAATACCTTTCAAGTATTTTAACATCTGAATCATATCTCCCCTGTCCCTCCTTTCCTCTAGGGCAGGGCTGCCCAAGTCCGGTCCTCGAGATCTAATGGAAGGTCAGGTTTTCAGGATATCCACAATGAATATGCACAAGAGATATTTGCCTGCACTGCCTTCTTGGTATGCAAATCTCTTTCAGGCATGTTCATTGTGGATATCCTGAAAACCTGACCTGCCAGTAGATCTCGAGGACTGGACTTGGGCAGCCCTGCTCTAGGGTACACATATTCAGAGCTTCCAGTCTCTCCTCATACATCTTCTGGGGCAAACCTCCTATCATTTTCGTCACCCTCCTCTGGACCACTAGAGATTTACTGCAAGAAGTATGACTAGTGGTACTTCTAACTTTCACTTCAGTTAAGATGTTTTGAAACAGAACAGTGAGGCCCCGTTAGCCTTCTTTTCGAAGTTGCAACGAAATAAACTTATACATGCTTTTGCATCGGGCAAAGCCAGCATTAAATATTTGCTCCGCTCAGTAATCTTTTAAGTAGGAAGTTATTCATCCTTATTGCTAGTCAGTTCTCTGTGGTGGTCGTGGCAACAATCTTTTTATTGCTCCTGTGTTTAGTTCTTCCTTGACATGATAGAAGTCAGCTGCAGTTCAATGAGCTCACCATTTGTGCAACTTAATTGCTTGCTTCCTTCAATAAGTACTCCGTTTTTCCTTTTATGAGTAGGGTCCTTAGAAAAATGAGGCTGAAAGATGCAACAGTCCACTGTTAATTAACCTCTTCCCCAAACATATTAGTGGAAGAGGTCAAACCACCACCAAGTGCTAAACGTTCCATTGTCAGGGAAATTTTCAGCTGAAATGGGAATCCTACCTGAACTATAAGAACATCTCTGGTAGTCTGAAGACAGTCTCTCTCTCTCTCTCTCTCTTTCTCTGTGTTTCACATTCTTTAAAATGCTTTCAAATAATTACATTTCTTAATCCATGAGATATTAATTCACAATTACTCAAAGCTATCAGCTCCAACTTAGTTATAATTGTAAGCAACAAATAAATGTATCTGGTTATTGAATTAATTTACTACTCCTGAGAATTTCCACTTCTTTCAGGAGGTCAGTCATCTGTAACAAGTGAAAACTAAAATATAGGTGGATAGTAGGAGAATGGGGATTTATTAACTGCCTTTATGAAGAGATTCAACCAAAGTGGTGTACAACAAGTGCAGTTTAACATAAATCTTACAATTTTGTTAACAGCATAGCAATAGTAAAATGATCCAACGTAAGCATAAATACAGACATTGAAATTAACTTGGAGATGGCACATCGAATCCTAGTAATAGGATTAATATGAAATAATATCAGAAATATAAACATTTAACAGCACTATAGAACAATCATATAACAGAAATATAATAAATGTCAGTACAAGGCTTAATAGGCAGCATGGAAGAATATACAAATAGCATAGTGAGTGTGTAGCGCAGTGGTTAGAGCAATAGCTTCAGCACCCTGAGGTTGTGGGTTCAAATCCCATGCTGCTCCTTGTGATCCTGGGCAAGTCAATCAATCCCCCATTGCCCCATGTACATTAGACAGATTATGAGCCCACCAGGACAGATAGGGGAAAATACTTGAGTGTCTGAATGTAAACCACTTAAACTAAGTCGATGAAGCCGTCCACACAATGTGCGGCGGCAGCAAAAAGGGCAAACAGAATGCTAGGAATGATAAAGAAGGGGATCACGAACAGATCAAAGAAGGTTATCATGCCGCTGTACTGGGCCATGGTACACCCTCACCTGGAGTACTGTGTCCAGCACTGGTCTCTGTACATGAAGAAGGACACAGTACTACTTGAAAGGGTCTAGAGAAGAGCGACTAAGATGGTTAAGGGGCTGGAGGAGCTGCCGTACAGCGAAAGATTAGAGAAACTGGGCCTCTTCTCCCTCGCACAGAGGAGATTGAGAGGGGACATGATCGAAACATTCAAGGTACTGAAGGGGATAGACTTAGTAGATAAGGACAGGTTGTTCACCCTTTCCAAGGTAGGGAGAACAAGAGGGCACTCTCTAAAGTTGAAAGAGGATAGATTCCGTACAAACATAAGGAAGTTCTTCTTCACCCAGAGAGTGGTAGAAAGGTGGAATGATCTTCCAGAGGCTGTTATAGGGGAAAACACCCTCCAAGGATTCAAGACAAAGTTAGACAAGTTTTTGCTGAACAGGAATGTGCGCTAGTGGGGCTAGTCTCAGTTAGGGTGCTGGTCTTGGACCAGAGGGCCGCCGCATGAGCGATCTGCTGGGCATGATGGACCACTGGTCTGACTCAGCAGTGGCAATTCTTATGTTCTTATATAAAAACTAAAAATAAATAAACAGATATAATACAATCTCAGCATGATAACAAGGTAATCCACAACTTCAAGCAATGAAGAGGACCCAACATGGTCTGTGTTTCAATCAAATTGTCTTCTTCAGGGGTCCTGATGAGGTCTCTTCAAATGTTTTGTGGATCTAATGGCCTAATGCCCATACATGTTGGGTATTTGCTCTAGCAGATGTTACAGGTGGTCAAACATTCTTTTTTTTTCAAATTATGTCTTAGATCAATTTGTCCATTACTTTTATTTTGATACATTGACTAATGATTCAACAACTCGACTACTATAACTCTCGTTATGCAGGCATATGCTAAAAGGATATTCGTAGACTTCAAATTGTACAAAACACCGCTATTCAGTTGATTCATAAAATACATAAATTTGATCATATTACTCTCCTTTTTAAAACAGCACATTGGCTATCCATAAATCATTGTATTACATATGAAACACTTCCATTGATTTTTAAAATGCTGAATACAGGGGAACCTCCTTATCTCATTTGCCTTCTTAGCCCATATATAAAGTCAAGATATTTTAGATAAGCAAATCAAAGACATCTTATAATTCCAACTCACAGTGAAATTGTTCATAAACATGTTAGAGCTGCCATTATTACTTTAAATGGCCTTAAGCTCTGGAATTCTTTACCTTTATCTTTTCAATCACTGACTTTATTGATAAATTTAAAGCTTATTTAAAAACATTTTTCTTTCTAGATGCATATCAAACCTGATGAACATTTAACCACACTGGAAGAGTCATGCTAAATACAAAGTTTGTCAAATGTGTTTACCCTCTCCTCTAACCTTCCAAAATTGTGTTTCGCCCTCCTAACCTCACTTTCATATCATATGTGATATATTTGTGTCACTAATCACCCTTACCCTTTCCCGATGGATTTTTAGATTGTAAGCTGCCCAGGTTTGCCTTTAGTGCGGGACAGTAAGATTTGAATAAACTTGGAAAACTCAGATAGCCCTGCAGAGGCAATTTAACCAATCAGGAGCCTCTCCTGCCTGTTTAAATCAGTTTGAATATTGGCCCCTAGGTTTTTGCATTTTTTAGATAGTTTTCAATAGCAAAATTAAATCAAATTGTCCCCTGTCAATCACTCCTCTATACCCCAGGTCTAACTGAGTCGTTATCTGACATTTGTGCATGGGAGCAAGTGTCTAGACATTCTTATTTATAAAGTAGGCGTGGGTTTTTTGCCTAATAAGAGCACATGCACATTTCTCGAACCCACCCCAACCGCAACTAGAAAATTCCCCTGTAGCAGCTTTTCCAAAATCATTGCTTGGACATTGGCCATTTTCACATGTAAACCCCCAATTTCTACATACACTTTCTAAAATGACCTCCTTGTGATCCTAAGGTGGGTGCCTTGTGGGCAGTTCTATAGAACAGGGGTGTCAAATGTCAGTCCTCGAGGGCCATAATCCAGTCGGGTTTTCCCCAATGAATATTCATAAGATCTACTAGCATACAATGAAAGTAGTGCATGCAAATAGATCTCATGCATATTCATTGGGAAAATCCTGAAAACCCGACTGGATTGCGGCCCTCGAGGACTGACATTTGACACCCCTGCTATAGAAGAAGGCATTAATGTTTACAAGACAAATATATATGTAAATGTGTAGAATACATGCCCATCTACACATATTTGTATTTCTTTTTTATTTGGTTACTTTTATATTCCATCCTCCCCAACGAGGTCAGAATGGGTAACAAGATTGACATACCTAATGCATGGACAAACAAATTATGAATTTACTTGTGAACAGTAATATTAGATATACAGAGTCAAGTAAATGCTGCAAGTCCAGTTACATGCTGGTCTGTAACTATGCATTATGTCCCTGTTAGCTCATAGCTTGCAGGTTGATGTACGGGCCCAATATTCAAAATAATTTAAACAGCCAGAAAAGCCTCCTGACCTTTTAAATCACATATCCAAGACTAACCAGGCATTTTCATCAGCATTTAACTAGATAGTGCTGCTGAAAATGCCCAGTTAGCATTCAGGCTGAAACCAGCTATTTAGGGGGGCCTTCTGCAGCTGGAGTCAGCACTTAGACCACAGGTGTCAAAGTCGGTCCTCGAGGGCCGGAATCCAGTCGGGTTTTCAGGATTTCCCCAATGAATATGCATGAGATCTATGTGCATGCACTGCTTTCAATGCATATTCATTGGGGAAATCCTGAAAACCCGACTGGATTACGGCCCTCGAGGAGGGACTTTGACACCCCTGACTTAGACAGTTAAGTGTCGATATTTGGCTCTTAACTGGTTAAGATAACCATATAGATGCAGTTCTGTGTTAATGCAGGTCTTCATAGCGAGTTAAGTGCCGAATATCACACTTAACTGGCTATGTTTTTGCTGGCTCCCTATACCCAAAATTCAGTGCTGGAGCCTGCACATGGCCCGGAATTGAATTTCTGGGTTTAACGTTGGCAACAGTCAGCACAACACTGCGGTCTGAATATCGGGCCCAAAAAGTCTGGGTGGACCATGGGCAGGCTCACACTGACCACTATAAATGACAGAGTAATATACGTTGCAAGAGTATCTCTAGAATCTAGGCGTATTTGCACCAGTTCTAAGGACCAGATTCCATAAATGGCACCCTAGTTAGGCACTGCCATAGGTGCCATAATTATAATAATAATAATGGTTTATATACCGCAGGACCATGAAGTTCTATGCGGCTTTCAATGATTATAAAAAAATGTTACAAATTGAATAGAATTGACATAAATAATATCTATTGTTTAGCAGTTCTAGAGATCTGGTATTGTGCGAATCAGTTTCCTATGTACTTTAGGAAAAGATATGTTTTCAGTTGCCTCCTAAATTCCCTATATGTATTGGCAAGCGTAAGTAGTTGTTTCAGATCGTTGCCCCATAATGCTGCATGATAAGAGAGAAGATGTCGGTGATGAATTTTGAATTTGTATCCTCTAACCGGGGGCGGGAACAAAATTCAAGTTTGAGCTTCTTTTATGTCTATTGGTTGAAAAGGAGAATAGGTCGGTTATGTATTTGGGGGCTAGACCGAATAGAACCTTGGTAATTGAACATGTCATTGAAGTTAATTTAAAAATTAAAAAAAAAAAAAAAAAATGAAAGAATAGGTGTGGAATTCCACGTGGCACATAGCGACATCTAAGTGGAGGCGCCTTCCGATGTCTAATGATGCTTACCTGAAAAGTAGGCATGGTTAGGGGTGGAAAATAGGCTTGGTTGACTTAGGCATTGCTAGGCATCTGAGTAAGGCATCGGTAAATTAGGCCTAGTAAAATCTGGCCTAATATACCGGCACCTACCTCTAGGACACCTAATGACACCCAATCACACTTAGGCACCGCTAGGAGGGTTTCTATAAATGGCACTTAGTACTTGATTGACAACCGTGCTAAGCGGCGCTGTTTATAGAATCAGGCCCTTAAGTGCTTATGCCTAACTGCACACATGTGTATATACCCGGGCTTGATGGACCTTCATTTTTTTTTTAAAGCTAGATTTATTAACTGCCATTTTCATGAAGAGATTCACCCAAAGCGGTTTACAATACACTGAATAGTAATCAGGTACTCTTATGTATTTTCCCTAGCTGTCCTGGTTGGCTCACAATCTAACTGGGATATCTGAGGCAATGAAGGGATTATTTATTTATTTAAAACATTTGTAGCCCGCATATCAAACATTTATGCGGATAACGCCATTACATGCATAATAAAACTAGACAGATCAAAATAAAACATCTCCATACAATATACAATTCAAATATAAATAAATAAACTAAATAATAGCAAAACTAAAAAAAATACCCAAATCT
This sequence comes from Geotrypetes seraphini, assembly GCF_902459505.1. Lineage (NCBI taxonomy): Eukaryota > Metazoa > Chordata > Amphibia > Gymnophiona > Dermophiidae > Geotrypetes > Geotrypetes seraphini. Next base: position 138,594,707 of record NC_047090.1, on the reverse strand, counting down.
GAAAATGCCAGTGGAAAAAAGTGGGCTTTCAAACTTTTTCGAAAGGCCAAAAACGAATACAGTCTGGGACTGAGCTCCACAACGATGGTCCAGCTACTTGAAACATGCGAGCACGATTAGCAATTTTGGTCACAAAGTGGATTGAAGGAATGATCAAATACGGTAGTCTCTGCCTTGTGATCTTAAAGAACGAGGAGGATTATTTATTTATTTATTAAAAAAAATTATATCCTACTTATCAACTAAGCGCGCAACAGTCGGTACAAACACACAAGTAACAAATATCCAAAAACTACATTAAGTGACTTGCGCAGAGTCACAAAGTACAGGTTGGGTTTTATCCAAATATGGTAATGCTTATGTTCTTATGTACATACAATGTTTCTGCTTTGAACCCTGGAGCTGGGCTGAAACCACTTCTCATTTCATACAGGCTATCCCAGTTAGGCTTTGAACCAGTGGTCTATAGAAATGTACTTTGTGATACTTGGAAAATGAGTGCTTCGAAATCTGTCAGTATCTGGACTCAGCCAGCCATCTGGTCTCTGATATTCCTGTAGCAAAATACCAGTGTTCAACATACACGCAGTAAAGTATTTGAAAATGCTTCTTTCCGATGTTTCCCTTTAAGTTGATTCTGTTCTTCCAAATCACATGGACCTCACCAATAGCTTTGAAGAACATGAATTTCCTGTCCCTTCAGTTCTGGCAGTTGTTCTCTGCAGACACTGGCTTTAGTACCCCATAATTACTTTTTCATATTTTTAATATAGCAACACATGGTTAAGCTTGTGGTAGAAGGTCAAGTGATGTCTTAGGATCATGACAACTCTATGAATAATTTTAGGAATAGTTCTATTTGGTTAGAGAAAGGAAGAGGCCCTTTTTTCAAGTTATAGTATATAAAAATAGGAGTCTATATTTACTTTGGAATTTTAATCCTAGATTTGCACTAGAGATAATGAAACCAAGAATAGATTAGCATTCTACTACGTCTTACTATTACTTATCATTTCTTTAGTGGTGCTAGACATGTGCAGTGCTGTATATAAACTTGTAAGAGTCCCTGATTGACAGATCTTACAATCTTTTTAAGAAAGACAAACAGAACAAATACAAGGTTATGGAAATGATTAGAACACAAAAGACAAATAATGGCCTTAAATCAAAATACCAAAAATACCCCTCAATGGCCTTAAATAATGGCCTTAAATCAAAAAACCAAAAATACCCCTCAATGGTCCAAGTTAGCTTTAACTGAGATTTCTACAGCAAGATGTGTTCATCCCAGGTGTGTGCTAATCATTGCAAGAAAACACAAAAAAGGTCCACCACGATAATTCCACAACAACAACCGCAAAACAAAAGACAAAAAGCCGTGGAACCAATGATCTTGAGATCCAATTTATTTGAAAAATGGTGCAGATGTATATGCAATAAAATGTATAACAACACAAAAGGCACAGTAAAATAGTGGCATAGACCCGACACGGGCCATGTTTCGGTCGTGACAATGATCTTCTTCCGGGGTCCAGTCTTGCTAATAGCCACAAGCTTAAAAATACAAAACAATGCAATAGAAAACTGGGTGTCCCGATCATCCTCCGATCCGCGCATGCAAATGGGAAAACGTTTCCTCATTGGGTTTTTACAAGTTTAAATATGTCCTTGAATTGAATTGATTCCTGAAAAACCACACAATAAGGGGCTCCCCTTGTGGTTTTCTTGGCACAATATGAGTGGTTTGCCATTGCCTTTTCCCATACAGTGTGAGGCACAAAGAGCTGCTGTAGGATTTGAAGTAGAGAGTTGTGCGGGAACAGAAATCCCACCCATCCCCACCAGTATCCCGCCTGTCCCCGCCCACCCACGCCAGAATCTCATCCATCCCCGCCCATCCCTGCGAGGAATCTCCTCTGTCCCTGCCCATCCACCCATAAAAGTTGCTACATTTTGTTTTTCCATCATCGTGATCCCAGTTTCTGCTTTTGTCTACCTTCTACTAATTCTCTTTCCAGGCCTTGGGAATCCCAATTCCATCCCCATGGAAGTCTCGTGAACCAGGTGGAATCCCCATGGAAGTCCCATTGACTTGGGGGGGAATCCCCATGGGAGTCCCTTAGACCTGGGGGGGGGGGATCTTGAAATCCCCGTTCCCATGCAGACCTCTAATTTGAAGCTCAGCCTTCTAGTTTGCAGTCTGCATTGGCTCTCTTTTGAGGCCAAAGTACTTTTTAAGCTGAGCTGTTTATGCTTTAAGGTCCCCAAATTACCTAATGAAACATTTCATTTTTCCCAGCTCAAGACACTCAGTACAGCTCTCAACCTTATTTGAATTTCCCTCAGTCAGAGGTTGTCATTATTAAAAAACACCATAGCCGATTACTCTCCTACCATGCAGCTCTTTGGGATCTGATTTTTCACAAACTTCACATTACCTCAGTCGTTACATGAGCTTTAGGAAATCTTTAAAGTCCTATTTATTTAGTTAGTACTTATGCTTTTCTATATACCATAGTTTTTTTCTCCATAAGATGCACTTTTCTACCCCCAAAAAGGGGGTGGAATAGGGGTGCATCTTATGGAGCGAATACCCACCCACCCCTACACCCCCGTTATCTTATTTAGTTCCTCCAGTGGTCCTGCCTTTTCCTCCAGCTGACTCCCAAACGAACTGCAGCAGCGTCAGAGCAGATAAAAGGCAGGTGCAAGCTTTTCGCGCTCTTGCCTTGTCCTGCATCGCTGCGTGAATGGCTGCCTCAGTTCCTCAGGCGATCTGGTGGTCCTACCCTTCCCTCCGGCTGACTCCTGAACTAACTGCAGCAGCATCAGAGCGGGTAAAAGGCAGGCGCAAGCTTTTTTGCGCTCCTGCCTTGTCTTGCATCGCTGCGTGAATGGCTGCCTTGCAAGAACTGACGGCAGCCATTCATGCAGCGATGTGGGACAAGGCAGGAATGCGAAAAGCTCGCGCCTGCCTTTTTCCCACTCAGACACTGCTGCAGCTAGTTCAGAAGTCAGCCGGAGAGAAGGACTGCTGAACTGCCAGAGAAACTAAAATAAGGTATGGGGGGGGCCCTGCCTGCCTATCTGCCTCGGGGGGGGGGGGTGCCCTGCCTGCTTGCATCAAGGGGGGTGCCCTGCCTGTCACTAGGCCACTAGGCCTGCCTGTCACTAGGCCTGCCTGTCACTAGGCCACTAGACCTGCCTGCCTGTCACTAGGCCTGCCTGCCCTGTGCCCTCTTCCTGCCTACCACTAGACCACCAGAGGGGGAGACAGGGTACAGAGCCTGGCAGGGAGAATTTGGTTCAGAATGGGTTTTTTTTCTTGTTTTCCTCCTCTAAATCTAGGGCGCATCTTATGGTCAGGTGCGTCTTATGAAGCAAAAAATATGGTAAATGAAATTTTGTAAAGATCAGCTGTTGAAATTATTTGCAGTTAGCTGTTACTGTGTCAGCTTCTCTTCAATTGTGAGCCGCTTGGATCTGAGAGGTTTTGCAGGATATAAATGCCATGTTATTTAATATTATGTTATGCGCTAACCAGTAGGCTACTTCTTTGTTCCCATGTTGGATTTTACACCAGCTCAAAACTTTTATAGGTTTTTTAAAAAGTTCTTATTTTGGTCTGAGTTTTACCTTGGGGGTTAAGGGAGTAATTCTTTTTTAACACCATGTAGTTCATTTCTACCTCCAAATGAAACCAAGTTAAAATAATGATCTTGCTATCTGTAGATTAGTAAAATGATGCAGCTGAATGAGGGAATGGTGCCACTTATATGTGGAAGTTGCAACATTGCCACCTCCACGTGGAAGCTGCTGAGTCCATCGACAAAAGCAAAGAGGAAAACTGCAGAAATGATGTACAAAGAACAGGAACTTTATTGGATGAAATAAATAATAGTAAGTCAAAACATGGTTCTCATAAATGAGATGGATGGACCCGACATGGTCCATGTTTTGAAGAACACTATTTCCTCAGGGGTCCAGATTACTCAGTGTCACACTTAAGTGAGAACCATATGATGTGGTGCGGCTACACAATGTATGAACTGATTAGTTCGTACACTGTGTAGCCATGTCACAGGATCCTCTGGTTGCCCGTTTCACTCAAATTTAATGCCAATTTGTTCAACATCATATGATTCTCATTTAACTGTGTAGGCAAAGAGAACAACACCTCACCTTGGGATATATGCAGACAAATAGAAAGGTAAGGGAGGCATCTTTTCAACCAATGATCGAGTCTTTATTGAAATCAAGTAGTCCCAACAAGGATCCCAGTTTCGGCGTATGACAACACCTTCCTTAGGAGACGCTTAGCTAGTAGTCACTGAGTTCAAAGCTCTCTGGAGTGTACAAACAGCAGCACTCATGGCGATCCAAAAGGAGGGTGTTATCATACGCTGAAACTGGGATCCTTGTTGGAACTACTTGATTTCAATAAAGACTTGATCATTGGTTGAAAAGACACCTCCCTTACCTTTCTGTTTATCTCATTGAAGTGTGACACTGAATAATCTGGACCCCTGAGGAAGGTGTGTTCTTCAAAACACAGACCGTGTCAGGGCCTTCCATCTCATTTATTAGAGCCACATTTTGACTTACTATTGTTTATTTAATTCAATAAAGTTCCTGTTCTTTGTACATCATTTCTGTAGGTTTCCTCCTTGCTTTTGTCGATTGACTCTCACTGCAGACTTGTTGGACTCGTTAATGTTTTAGCTGTTTTGTTCATGCCATTCATTTTTTAAATATGTATATTTGTTAAATGGCTGCTTCCACTTTACATGCCACCAGCCCTAACCTGGACATCTCAGTTTTGACCTCTACATTAATGTGAAGTATCAAATCTCTTTCATGACGCATTATCTATCCAAGACCCAAAACATATTCAACTTTACAACTATAGTCAACCCTTGCATTGATTTCAGGGATGGAGGGAGCTTCAGCCCAGATTAAGGGGTCATGAAGGTACTGAATTAAACCCGTCATAGCACGAATCTCACAATCACTGCCAACTGCCATGTTACATACTGAGTTGCTGATTCCAATAGCTATAACAAGGCTCACTGGGGCCATCACAGTATGTCCCTATAGAAGGGTTATACCAAGTAGACAAAATTAGAAGAGTGCACTCATGATTTGGATTGGCTATTGTTGGAAGCAGGATATTGACCTAGATAGACCATTGGTCTGACCCAGTATGGCTATTCTTATGTTCTTATGAGAGGAGAAGTGGTTCCCTGAAGCTGTATAATGACTCAAGCCAGGATTTTCAAAAACCTACGTTAAGAAGCGACGGTCTGCTAACGCAGTCATTTTGATAGCAAATTGAAAAAAGCAAGACATTCTCAAAAAATTGCGCATGCAAATGAGGTTGGCGGACAGCAGTGAAGATTTGCTTAATTTGCATGTACCCATCGCTGGTGATAGCGATGGGCACATGCGTAGAAAAAACATGTAAAGAAAAAAAACCCCAAAACACAACAACCATGGGAGAGATGTTCAATTTCTCCTGCTGTCAACCTACAACCCCCCCAGCAGCAGGAGAGATGCCTATTCTCTCCTGCTGCCAAGAAAACCATGCCGCCAGTGAACACCCCCCTCCAAGAACAGCGTCGAACCCCCCCCCCCCCCCCCGCAGCAGGATAGATAGCCACACTCTCCTGCTGCCAAGAAATCCCAGCCGTGCACCCTCATGCAGCGGGAGAGATGCCCACTCTCCCCTGCTAGCAAGTAACCCCTTCCATGGGACGGGCCTTATATAACCTGGGCCAATCAGGGCCCCAGGCTCCTCCCCAGATGCACCAGAAAGGGACCTAAGACCCTTCAATTGCCCAGACGCCCCATAGGAGGGGCCTAAGGCATCCAGGCCAATCAGTAGCCTGTTTCCAACAATGGCCAACCCAGGTCCCAAGTACCTAGCTAGATCCCAAGTAGTAAAACAGATTCTATGCTGCTTATCCCCAAGCCATCTCAATAATAGCCTCTGGACTTCTCTTTAGGAAATTATCCAAACCTTTTTTAAACCCCACTAAGCTAACTGATTTCATCACATTCTCTGGCAACGAATGCCAGAGTTTAATTAGACGTTGTGTGAAGAAATATTTTCTCCCGTTTGCTTTAAAATCTTCTACTTAGTAGCTTCATCGCATGTCCCCTAGTCCTAGTATTTTTGGAAAGAGTGAACAAGAGATTCACATCTACCCTTTCCACGCCACTCAATATTTTATAGACTTCTATCGTATCACCCCCATGAGCCATCTCTTCTCCAAGCTGATGAGCCCAAGCCGCTTTAGCCTCTCCTCATAGGGAAGTCGTCCCATCCCTAAAATTATTTTTGTCGCATTCCTCTGTACCTTTTCTAATTCCTAAAGTATGCATTCCTATTGCAACATTTAGAGAAGTAAGCAGCATTTGTGCAGTGCTGTTATAGCAAAGAAGATATAGTTTGAGCACTGTCCTCAAGACCTGGTGCTCTCAGCTAAGAACGGGCAAAACCAGCTTGTATCTTTGATAGCATGCATGTTTTGATGTGGAGCACCCAAAGCAACAGCATTTGTCAAGGAGAACAATGACAGATTAAATTGCAGGATGCTCTTCTATCAGGATGGTGTCAGGTCAAAAGCGTGCCGGGACAAAGGCGCGCCCAGACAATTGAGCACAGCGCGGAGGTGCGCGCCGCTCAAAATTACTGTTTTTAGGGCTCCGACGGAGGGGCGTGGGGGGGAACCCCCCACTTTACTTAATAGACATCACGCCGCGTTGTGGGGGCATTGTGGGAGGTTTGGGTGGTTATAACCCCCCACATTTTAATGAAAACTTCACTTTTTCCCTGTTTTTAGGGAAAAAGTGAAGTTTACAGTAAAATGTGGAGGGTTACAACCCCCCAAACCCCCCATAATGCCAGCACGATGTCTATTAAGTAAAGTGGGGGGGTTCCCCAACAAAACCCCCCGTCGGAGCCCCTAAAAACTGTAATTTTCTTCGGCGCGCGCCTTTGTCTTTTGCGCCGTTGTCTATGAACCATCAGGATGGAACTGGGAAAAAGCTTGCATTGTTCTCTATGCCATATCAACAAAGGTCTACAAAAGATTCAGTTGATTAAACGAGCTGGCAAAGAATGGCAAGCGTTAGTTAATCAGACCTGCCAAAAGTCACTAATACAGCTGATCACTATTAAACATTTAGGGCTCCTTTTACTAAGCTGCGGTAGCGTTTTTAGCGCGTGCTAACCCCCGCGCTATAAGGAAAAACTAACACCAGCTCAATGGAGGCGTTAGCGTCTAGCATGCGGCATTGTAGCGTGCGCTAAAACCGCTAGCGCAGTGTAGTAAAAGGAGCCCTTAATAGAAATAGAAAAATCATGAAAAATGCTTGCAGGATTTCCCCCTGCTCTTTTTTTGCTGCTGTTTAGAAAGATTGCATCCTTTTGCTGGATGAATGGCATGCTGCCAGAGGTACATACGAGAGTTTCACTGCTGCTCATTAGGAAATAAGAGTTTCTATTCCTGCTCTTAGAAGGAAAAAGCCTTTTTCAGATAAAGTGTATGATACTATTCATGCTGGTTCTGATAACCACAAGCTTTGCTTCCAATATGATAAGAGCACCCTTTTCATCCCTTTCTAATCATAGCCGCTGCCTTAATCTTTTAATAAGTGGTGGCTTTGAAGGTTCACTTGCTCATTGGGGAGCTCGTGCAAGCAGCGTGAGGCCGCAACACTGATAACCAGAGCAGCTTCAGTTATCATAAGTGCAGCAATTAGAGGAGGAAATTCTGAACTTGAATTTGTTATGACAGTTAACCACTTGTTAGATTAATATGCAATTTCTTGGTATTTTAAGCCTCTCTCTCCCCAACCACACGCATACACTTTCTCTCTTTCTCCCTAAATCTCTTTGCAATTATCTGTGTTATTAATCACCTTTTTCTTATTACATGCAAATTCCTGGCTCAAGTAAATGGTATTATTTTCAGAAGTTTATCTCCTGCAAAAGCCAAATGTGTCCTACTTACCACATAGTAAACAGAATGTTCTTCATCTCTTAAAGCATCTATCTGCTTTCCTTAATGCTATTATCTTACGTATTTTGTAAAGGGATAAATTTCCAAGCATGCCTTGATACATTGCCTGTGCCATAGGCAGTGGAATGCTTTTTTGTTTGGGGGGCCCGCAAGCTCCGCCCCAAACCTCGCCCCATAATGGTACTAATTATAATACAATTTTTCATATATACATACAATATAATCTTCACACTGTATGTTTCTCAGCATTCATTCCTACCAGAACACCTAGCCTTGGTCACACATGCAGAACACAGATAACCCCTATGCAAATACTGGACCACAAACTAAAAGTACTAATATATACAAACAAAACCCTAAGATGCAAGACTCTGCAAGCAGTACAACCCCCAGAGAAATAGAAACAAATGCATTTCTTCCTCAACAGTGCAAAATATAGACAACAGATGTAATGTCTCAAATCTGATACAATTCAATCACTAAATTGAAAATAAAATCATTTTGGTTTTCAAACCATCTTTCCCAGTCTCTGACTGCACGTCCTCCTGTTTGTGCTCTTAACTGTGTATCCAGGGCCACCTTATCCATTTGCTGTTTTACTCTCCTTCACTTTCTGCCATTCATCCATCTTTGATCCAGACTGGGGATTTTGAATTACAGTCCACTCGAGGGGGCAAAACTTTCAAAATATGATTAAAATTCAAGCACCTTTCCAGCGACGTTGTACCGCTGTTAGAGCACCTTACTAAAGAGCTTATGAGCACATTTAAATATTTAAAAGCCTTTAAATGTTACATGATGATATTATTTGAGAAACATGCGCAGTATTGATAAGGGGGGTCTTCTGTTTTGTTCTATACTGTACATCCATCCTTAGCATTAACTTTTAACATTCAACTTTCTTTCATTTTTCTGCTTTCTTCTCAAAATCTACTTTTCCATACCTTCCCTTCCCAACTATCCATGTGTACCATCTCCTCCCTCTTTTCTCCCCTACTCCCATCTCCTCCCTCCTTTTTCTCCCCTACTCCCCTAATCCATAAGAAGCATTTCATCTTATCTCTTCCCTGCTTCACCCATTGCTGTGCACCATCTCCACCCTCTGTCTCCCATTCCCCTTCATCCCTAAGCACCATCTCATCACGCTCCCATGGTCAGCCATCTCCTCTTCTTCCCATAGGCTGGCATCTCTCTCTTCTACCATGGTCTGATATCTCTCTCACCTTCCCTCCCTCTTCCCGAGGTCTAACATCTCTCTCCTCTCCTTTCTGTAGTCTGGCATCTCTCTCTCTTCTCCTTCCCTTCCATTCTGTGGTCTAGCATCTCTCTCTCTCTCCTTCCCATTCCAGTGCTCTGAAATCTCTCCCATTTTTGGGTCATCTCTCCTCCCTCCCAGTATAACATTTCTCCCTCCCTCCTCTCCACCACTATCACATCTAATAATTCTCCCTTTTTCTTCCTTTCCCATATACATTTTTTCTTTCCCTCTCACGCCACACACCTATGTCCAAAAACTCTCCGTTCCTTTTCTCTCCCTTCCCACCACTCCACCCGTGCAACATCTCTCTTTTCCTCCTTTCCTACCCCTCCCTAGTCCCTGCATTTGTCCTTCCCAACCCTCTCCCAGTATGTGCAGTATCTGTCTTCCCAACCCCCTGAGCATTTGTCCTCTCTGCCTTCCCAACTCTCTACCTCTTGCACTCAGCCTCTTCCTGTCAGGCTCTGCACTCAGCCCCCTTCCCTCCCCTCACCCTGTCAGACTCCAGCCCCCTTCCCTCCCCTCCTGTCAGACACTGCACCCAGCCCCTTTCCTTCCCTCCCTTATTAGGCTCTTTACTCGCAGAATCGGGTTTTTCAATGAGCACTGCCCCAGCCCCCCTTTCCTTCCAACCCGTCAGGCTCTGTTTCTTCTGCCACTGAGCTGCAAAGAGCAGGTGCATGCTTTGGCACGCCTGCTCGGCGCTGAGCAGCTTCTTGATTGGCAATTCGTGGGAGCCAATCAAGAAGCCGCTCAGCCCCGACATGATCAGCGTCTTATAGTCAGCCTGCCCCAGAAGTCTTTCAGCAGCGATTTCCTGTTTCTGCAAAGACAGACTGCTGCTGAAAGAAGACTTCCGGGGCAGGCTGACGGCAAGAAGCTGATCTTATCTATGCTCCCCGAAGATTTTTAAAAAACAAACACCGGGGAGGAGGTTGGTGTGTGGGAGAGTTGGTTGTCGGGAGTCAAGAGTTGAAAGCCAAAGAAAGAGGTCATACAGCAGGGTCCCGCTAGGGGGGAAGGAAGGACATGACACCAACCAGTGGGGGAGTAGAGCCACTGCCAATTTTTGGGGAGGCCATGGCCCCTGTGCCCCCCCCCCCATTTCGATGCCTCAAACAATGGATGAGCAAAGGCAGTAAAAGCAGGATCCTGGGTCACAACAGTGCTGTTTTGCAGTAAAAGCAGGGTTTCAATGTCAAAATAAATTGTTTCAGGTGCAAAATTTTCCTCTGTGATATGCCAGAAAATGGAAAGAGAAGCCATGCTTCTTAACAATAACATCATTGAGGGTGGGGGGTTTCTGTTGAATATGTCAGATAATCAAGACTGTATTGTAGTTGGCAATCCTAAACTCTTGAGTCCTCAGCTCATCTGGCATGATCCCTTTAAACCTTTGGGCCCTAGGCAGGTGCCTAGTTTGCTTATGTCTTAATTGAGCTCTATGCAGGATCCTACGTTGTACAATATGGCAATAACATCTTCCCAGGTAACTTATTTTATAATCAAATTGTGTTCATTTCTTAAGAATTCAATAAAAGTTCATGAACATACAATGAAAGCATATTTTGGTTAAAACATTACAAGTTCTTACTTTTTTATGTACTGCCTTTAGAACTAATGCATAACTGTGAAATTCTCTAGGCACAAAGAGAATGCAGTTTAATCACGAGATCTTAGTACTTCAGTTTACAGAACGTGTTGGCACTCTGCTTTAAAAGCACTTCTTGGCTCCTTATCCAATAGAGTGCCTGGCAATTAAAGTTATAGCTCAAGAAAGACTTCAAAAATCATTCAATATAATCCAAGCTCTTTAATATTATAATGCATTTACATTTTGTCAACATTAACCATTAAGAGCTGTAAAGAGTGTCATTACACTTGTAACTTATAACAGGTAAGAAAAGATTTTCCATAGCAATGTACTAGTGGTTGACATACGGCATCTTATAAAAGTCTTTTTACATTCCGCTGTCTAAATATTGCAACTTAAAAAGTGCCTCAACTTGTCTCTAGGATATTCTGTTTCTATTTTCTTTTTAAGTGGAGATTCAAGTTCTCATATTTAGCTCACTTTGGTGCTCATTTTCAAAACAGATGGATATCTCAAAATGCCCCTAAAAAAGTCCATCTGCCAAAAATGACCAAATTTTGATTTTCGAAAAGCAGAATTTGGACATCCTATACTGCAGTTTGTCCAAATAGCAAGGGGGAATATTGTGGGCATGTTTAGGATGGGACTAGGGAGGGCCCAAATTTAGGACAAACATTCAAGTCAAAGAAGAGTGTCCTAAGTTAGATGTTTCAGGTGCCTACATGAAAAACATGCCTATGATCCACCCCCTACCCACACTTACTTTCTGATAGGCGCCTAACTCAAAGTGTTAGGCATCTACCAAGTTAGGCACCTACCATTCAATTTACATCAATTACAAGGTGTGAATTGTTAATTCGGTGCTGATTAAGCCTTTTAATTAAGTTAGGTGTCTAGATTGGTTAAGCATACCGATCTAAGCACATAACTTTAGGTGTCATTTATAGAATCTGGGCAAAAATGTCTAACTTGGGTGATTATGGTTATAGGAGGATACTTTTTAAATATAACCTTCTCACTTTTCAGATTCTGACTTTGGTCTTCCTCTACTCTTATTTTCTCACTTGATTCCCTATTCACTCAGGAGGGTGCTGCGTTCCTCCAATCAATTATTACTGTCTATTTCATCCTTTAGGCTGCTGTTTTTGGATATTTACAGAGACTCTAGTTTCTCTGTAATGGCCCCAACTCTCTGGAACTTTCTCCCATTGTATCTGCAAACAGAAAAATTGCTTAAGTCTTAAGTCTCACATGAAAGCTTATTACTTTAAAATGGCATTTGAACCTAGTTCCTAATAGTTTGTCACTTCACAACTTTTTGCTATGACTTGTGTCTAGGCTAGGGCGTCATTATCTTTGTGACTTTTTCTCTATAATTCAGACTAGGTAGTTAATTTCCTTGTAACTTTTTCACACTACTTGTGACCAGGTAGTACTATGGCCCAAATTCTATAACCGGCGCCTAATGTTAGACACCTATTTTGGAGGCGCCAACTAGATAAGCACCTATCTAAATTGAATAACAACCTCAATTAAGCTTTTTAATCAGCAATAATTGAAACTTAGGCGCCTATCAAGAAAGAACGATTCTGTAACAAGGCGCCTCTAAAAATATAGGCGGCCTTCATAAAAATAGGCGCTATGCATATTAGACATGGGCGTGGCTTTGTGTTAGGCACCCTGTTACAGAATCGCTGCTCTTAAGCGTGGCCGCCTAACTTTTAGTTGTGCCTAGAGCTGGCCTATTTTTTGGGAACCTCCAAAATAGGTGCCACTGATTCACTAAATAGAACCCAATTTTACTTGAATCACGCTGAACGGTGCCTATTTTGGTGCCTAACATTTGGGCGCTTCTTATAGAATTTGCCCTTATCTGTGTTAATCTTTACTTCTCTTTCTTTTTGTTTCTTCCGCACCTTGCCCTCTTGTTTCTATCCTGCTTGTTTTTCTCTTAAGTTATTGTAAACCTTTCCTGCTCTTTTCGTCCTCTTGCGTTTAGTTTGGTTAATTTGTCTGTGCACATTCCCCTTGTCTTGTTTTTATTTTAAATATGGCCCACTGTTTTTATTTATTGTACACCGCTTTGATTTGACTTTTTTTGTTAAAAATGGCGGTATATCAAATAAAATAATTGTAACTGTATTGAGCAGTGCCACCTACTCCTATATCTATGTCTAGGTGTTCTTATATTCTACTAAAGCAGTGGTTCTCAATCCTGTCCTGGGGACCCCCCAGCCAGTCGGGTTTTCAAGATATCCCTAATTAATATGCATTAGAGAGATTTGCATACCTGTCACTTCCATTATATGCAAATCTCTCTCATGCATATTCATTAGGGATATCTTGAAAACCCGACTGGCTGGGGGATCCCCAGGACAGGGTTGAGAACCATTGTGCTAAAGCCTCTAGAGTCCAAGTGGATTACCATACAAGAGACCTGAACATTCTTGGGAATTTGCGTACAGAAAATTATCGATCTAAAATATGAATCTTCTGGGTAAGGACTCTGAATATCAGTATAATTTAAAAAGCATCTAGGTTATACATTCAAATACAATGTTCAGCACTCAGTTGAATATTAATCTTTGCATATTAAAGTGGACTGTATGAAGAGCCTATTACTTTAATGAATTGAAATATATATCAAAGGACATAACATGCTAGTAAGTCTGTTACATCACCTCATAAATTTTCCCTCCCACTGTGAAAACATCAAAAATGTGGTATCATACACTTCCAGCTCCGATTCTGAAGCATAATCTGCTGTAATAAGCTACTTGTAATGTGCTATAAACAATGAAGTCTCCAAAAAGGAAATGTATAAAGACTCTTTGGTTTCTTTAAACAAACTTTTGGGTGTTCTGGGGAAAGATGTCAAAAGAAGAGATAGTGGGATGTCATGTTTCTTTATTTGTCAAAATGACTCAGATACAATGAAAAATCAATGATAATAAATAGTAATACTTTCACTTCAGTTAGACAATTTCCTACTGAATCGGAATGTATGCAGGTAGGGCTGGTCTCGGGGCACTGGTCTTTGACCTGGGGGCCACCTCGGGAGCAGACTGCTGGGCACGATGGACCACTGGTCTGACCCAGAAGCGGCAGCTTCTTATGTTCTTAAATTGATGCGTGATGTCAAATTGTACAATGCCAGAACAGCACAGGCTCTATAACAAGTTAAATAGAAGGAAAAAGCCTCAGACAAGGGCCCTCCCACCTCCCACAAAAAGTGGTTTTTTTAAAGGCAGTTGAGCGGTCTCCTCATTGGCAAAAAACCTTCAGCAAAATTGATAAGACTCTGTGCTGTGCTGTGGAAAACAGAAAAAGATAGAAGAAAAAATTATTCAACCTATCTTCAGCAGTAAACAGTCTAGCCATCATGTGCATGAAAGAGTAGAAAGTAACTGAAAGAAACAAAAAAAGTTTATGCACAAAACAAAGAAATAGAATTAATGAAATACAAAAGGGCATTTTCCATAGGACATGTAAGTCCAACTCAAAATGTCTAGAGTTGGATGTTGAAAATATCGGGCCATAACACCCCCCCCCCTAAAACCCAAAAACATCCAGGAAAAGAATGATTTGAAAATGAATAAGTACGGTAAATGTTTACAAAATCGCAATATAACACACATTCTCCTGGATATCCAAGAGCATCAATTGTACAAACCCTAAAACGTCTAAGTTAGACATCTCATGTTTCAAGACGTCCAAAGTAGATATCCCTTTAAATGTTGTCAGAACAGTAGTAACAGGACATCCCCTACATGTAGATCTGAAGTGAAAATGGCACAAAACCAGATATGTCACTGCTAGAGAGTGCCAAGTAGCAATGAAATATCTTTTCCTAAAGGAATTAATCTGCTGAGACCTTAACCAGTATACACAGTTGTGTAAAGCTTGGAGAATCTGAAACTAGTTTTGAAAGCTAAATGTTCTTTTGAGAACTGAAGGTCTAAAGTCTTAAGAGTGATCTCTTGACTTAGAATTCTTAAGTTCAAATATTTTATTATATTTTCAATAAACAGCAATCAAAACAAGAACAATAAGATCAAGCTTTCAAAAGGTAATGCATCTAAATATATATGATCTGAGAGAAAAATTCTGGGTTCAGACATTGCATTACAACTAAGAGGAGAAATATGAAAAGAAACTAACATAAAAGTAAATCAATAGTAATGAGAGAGAAAAGAGAAGAAGAGAAAGAGAGAAAAGAATGACTGCTTGGTAAGTTTTCATAGATATGAGACATAGAATATATATCATATAGTAAACACTATCACATCAATCGGTGCAAAAGTCCAATAATGGTTTCCATATATTTTGTGTTTTGTGAAGTGATCCCTTACGTTCAGCAGCTGCCAGTTCAAATTTAGCAGTAAGGCATATCTGATTCCACCACGCCGAATAGGACAGTGCCGGCGAATTTTTCCAGTTAGCCAAAATCTGCTTGATAGTAATAGCAATTAGGGCTTTAAGTAGTTTGGCTTGGGGTTCAATTAAAGGAGACTTAAGTCCATAAGGGCCATACATAACAATGGCTAGCGTAATGGGTTCCGATATGTGTAGTATAGCACTGATAGTAAGCCAAATTTGAGTCCAGAAATGTTGAATAATGGTGCATCGAAAGATCATATGTTCCAGAGTCCCATGAGAGGCATGGCAGGACCAGCATTTGCCATTCAATGAATCAGTCTGGTGTGCAATCTTAGCCAGTTTTATTGGGGTCCAAAATGCTTTGTGTAGAAGGAAAAAGAGCGATTGAGATATAGCTGAGGAAGCAAGTGCAGAGTGAGACGTTTTCCAGACCATGTTCCATTCCTGTGGTTCCAGTTCCAGACCTGTGTCTCTACTCCACAATTCGTGAAGAGTAGTAAGTGAAAAAGTATCATGTTTTCTCATGATTTTGTACCATTGTGAGGATTCATGTCTATTGTGGGAAAGTAGATCACATATGGTTAAGAGTTGAGGAGGTTCCTCAAGTATTGATTGATGTTTGAAATGTGCTTTAACTACTGATTTCAGTTGTATCCATTTAAAGAAATGTGATGTCGGTATCTGATGTGAGTCAGCAAGTTGTTGAAACGATATCCACTGTGAGTTCGAGTAAAGATGAAATAGCCGAGTTATTCCTTTAGATTGCCACAAGGTATTGTGTATCGGGGCATTTTGAATACGAACCTTTTGATTTCCCCATAATGGAAGGTGAGTGGTTTCGTTCCATTTCGGGGTCAGCATATCATCAACATGTCGAAGAGCAGTACATGTGGAAGCAAGGATGGGATGAGTTGACAGAAGATCAATTTGGCCAAGAAAAGGTAAATCATCCAGAGCTGTAGTTTTTGCTATTGACCGTTCCAGCTGCAACCAGAGGGGTTCAGGAGTATCAGATTTAGTGCAAATCCATCGAGAACCCTGACGAAGTAGGAAGGCAAGATGGTAGTTTTTGAAATTGGGAAAGTTAACTCCACCTTCTTCCTTAGCATTTCTAAGTTTGTTGAGACTTATTCGCGGCGGCTTATTATTCCATAGAAACGCTGTAAGAATTTTGTCAATCTTATGATAAAACACCGGTTTCATCATGACAGGTATCATACTTAAGGTGTAGTTTATGACAGGGGAGATCATCATTTTAATTGTGTCCAGTCTACCCCACCACGACATATTCAACGGTGACCACTTGGAGGTTAGGAGACGGACTGAATCAAGCAGGTGAGTAGAATTAAGGTCCAACGTTGTTTCTAGATCGTGCGTAAAGTATAGCCCAAGGTATTTCAGCTTGTTAGGCGCCCAAAGTAAGCCCAGGTCGGTAATTGCGTGGCCTACCTCAGGGCAGTTCAATGGTAATACTTCTGATTTAGATAGATTTAGCTTGTATCCTGAGTGAGTGGAGTAGGATGACAGGGTTTGAAGTAAAGGAGAAATGGACTCTGGTGTGATGTATAGTAGAATGTCATCCGCATATGCTGATAATTTGATGTTAACTCCCCCATAATTGAAGCCATGTATGTGAGGTGAGGTACGTATTGCAATCAATAGGGGTTCCAGAGCTATGTTGAAGAGCAGAGGGGATAGCGGACAACCTTGTCTTGTTCCCCTGCTAGGTTTGAAAGGTGAGGAGAAATATTGATTAGCATATATCCTATTAGTCGGAGCAGTATACAATACCTTTACCATATCAATAAATTTAGGAGACATACCAAACCACAACATTACTTGAAAAAGATATGACCATTCAACACGGTCAAATGCTTTTTCTGCATCCAGTCCTACAGCCACTAAAGGGTAATCTAAAGAGTCAGCAAGGGATATCACATGAGTAAATGTTCTTGTATTGTCACTAGAAAGTCGATTTGCCATAAATCCAGTTTGATCAGTGTTTATTAATTTGGGTAGGACGTGTTGTAATCTGTTAGCCAAAATTTTGGCATAAATTTTAGCATCTGAATTAATTAAAGACAGAGGTCTGTAGTTGTGTATTTTAAGAGGGTCTTTATTTGGTTTGGGGAGTACTATAGTTGTCGCCTCAGTAAAAGAACCTCTTATGTCTCTAGTGGTAAGTAAGTATTGGAAGAATTCTAATAAAAATGGGGTGAGCCATTTTTGAAACACCTGAAAGAATTCAGATGGTAGTCCATCAGGGCCAGGTGCCTTTTTAGCTGACATATGATTCAGGGCCTCCCCTATTTCTTCAATAGTAATGTCAGATTCTAGACTTATAATGTCTGGTTCAGTAAGTGTGTTGTGCATAAGATCTTTAAGAAATGGGATAGAAGTGCAATCCTGTTGGAGTTCAGATGCATATAAGACTGAATAAAATTCATGAAAGTGTGTAAGAATTTCAGTGGGATCAGTAATGAGAGAATCATCATCAGTGGATATAGCAGGGATGTTAGTCTTATTACGCTTACCCTTGAGGTAAGAAGCAAGGTGTTGGCCACATTTATTTCCATCTGAATAGTATTTGGCTGTACTCATAAAAACTTGTGAAGCCGCTATTTTGCTAAGGCATGTATTATATTGGAATTTAATATGTTGTAGTTTTTTTAAAGTGTGTATATCACTAGGATTCGTTTGATGAATTGTTTCTAGACTTTTCAGCTCAGATTCATACTTATCTAGTTCTTGTTTAGAAATCTTCTTTAAGTAAGCAGTGTGAGAAATTATAACTCCTCTGATATATGCTTTGAAAGCATCCCAAGTGGAAATCCAATTACAGTCTTGGGCAGAATTCAAAGAAAAATAGTCCTGGATTGCAATTGAGATATGCTCACAGAAATTCTTATCTTGTAACAGAGAAGAATTCAATCTCCAAGCTCTGTGTGGAGATGGGGGGGATACATTATCTATAGTAAGAATGACAGCAGCATGGTCAGAGACACAAATCGATTTAATGTCAGAGTGCAGGATGGATTTGACTATGGATGAGGATATTAAGAAATAGTCAATCCTCGAATAAGAGGAATGAGGAGCAGAGAAAAATGTGTAGTCTCTGTCCTCCATATGTGTTATGCGCCATGGATCGATTAAACGAAATTGTGCCATTAGATCTTGCAGGAGCAACCAAGTTTTTGATTGTTTATGTCTATATATGGATTTTCTATCTTTAGCGGGGTCAATAATCATATTAAAGTCACCGCCTATGATGAAGGGAATGGATTGATAACTATTAAGTAGTTCTGCTAATGAGGTGAAAAAAGAACAGTCATCTGTGTTTGGACCATAAATATTTAAGAAAAAGTATTCTTGGTTATTTATATTCAATTTTGTAGATACCCATCTACCTTGATTATCAGTGGTCTGTGATATGATCTTTATATGGGTGAGGTTTTTAACAAACGTGAGTACCCCATTCTTTTTGTCTATCGCAGGGGAGAATATAGGTGGGTATGCTCCAGCAAGGGACAATTTTGCAGAGGATGCGGCATCTAAGTGGGTTTCTTGGAGAAATATCACATCTGCAGATAAGGAGGATATATAATTCAGAATTTTTTTAGATTTGATGGGATTATTCAACCCTTTAACATTCAATGTGGCACATGTAAAAGGCATTGTATATTAGGAAATACAATATGACATGAGAAATTTCACAGGGATATACATTAAAGGATAGTAGCATTTCGCAATCTGTAAATAGGAAAGGAAAGAGCCAAGCAGTCATTAGGTGAGAGAAAATGAAAGGTAGATAAGCTATGAGACCTTGTGGAAAAATACAGTAAACACGGGTCAGTGAGGCAGGTGGCAGTCATAACAGTGCCATCCAGCAGAATCATTATAAACATTTAATATAAACCTCCGCAGGTGCAGGCAGAATAGTAAACCATTGATTTAACATAATGAACAACAGGAAATACATTAGTGCATCCAGGAAAAAATCAGGTACTATTCAAGTATAAATGCATACATATTGACAGGCATATATAGATCAGGTACAATCAATTGTACTCGGACTTAAAGTTTCAAGATATTCAGCCAATTCATTTGGATTGGTAAAATCTTTTGTGTTGTTATTATACGTTACCCGTAGGCGGGCCGGATACATCATGCCAAAGCGTGCTCCCAGTTGTTTTAATTTGGGACGATATTCCAGAAGCTGTTTTCTGAGTTTAGCTGTTTGTTTTCCCAGGTCTGGAACAAAAAGGAGAGTGTTACCTTCAAATTTAACTGGTGCTTTAGCACGTGCTTGTTGCATGATCGCCATTACTTGAGGATATCGTAGGAGACGCACTACTGTAGGCCGTGGGTATTGCCCGGATTGATTGGGGAGCGCATTTGATGGGACTCTGTGCGCTCTATCAATTTCAAGTGGTAATTCAAAGGTCAGGTCGAGTATTTTAGGCAGCGTAGCAAGGAGGAATTCAGGCATGTTGCGCCCTTCACGGGATTCTGGGATCCCAAGGATTCTAAAATTGTTCCTCCTCGAGCGATTACTAAAATCTTCAATCTGGGATTCCAATTGCGCAATGCGCTTCGTTTGACGAAGTAAATCTTTTATATTGTTCTCAGCAACAGACATCCTGCTGTCTGTTGCCTGTACTTTTGTTTTTAGTGCCTCCAGATCCTTTTTAAAAGCGGCAATTTCTTCCTTGATTTCTTCATTGTCCGCTTTCACTTCCGCCCGCATGGCTCTCAGTTCCTCGAGGATGGTCTGCGATGAGGCCTCGTCGGGTTTAGACGCTGACGCTTTCTGCGGCGAAACCGGGTCAGTGTTCCTTCTCTTGCCCGATTTGGTGGAAGTCATGGTGGTTTAGCTGCTTGCCTGCACCGAAGCAAATTATTTTAATCCTCTATTTTAGCAGAGGGGATCGATTAATTGAGCGATTCCGCGGGAGCTGCGCCGTTATGCGTCCGCCATGAAACGCGCTCACTAGCGCCCCATGACTTAGAATTCTAAGAAGTTCTGTGGTGCA
Organism: Geotrypetes seraphini; assembly: GCF_902459505.1. Taxonomy (NCBI): domain Eukaryota; kingdom Metazoa; phylum Chordata; class Amphibia; order Gymnophiona; family Dermophiidae; genus Geotrypetes; species Geotrypetes seraphini. The sequence continues at coordinate 138,574,415 of NC_047090.1, read as the reverse complement.
GGGCTGTTTCCAGTTAGTATTTTTGATATACAGTCAAACCTCGGTTTGCGAGTAATACAGTTTGCGAGTGTTTTGCAAGACGAGCAAAACACTTGAGCAAATTGTGCCTCGAAAACTGAGCATTGACCTGATTTGCGAGACCCCCCCCCAAGAACCAGCATGGCCCCCCACCCACGAACACCCCCCATACGAACCGACATTGCCCCCCTCCCCCTGCTCAAGAATGTCCCCCGCGCAAACCGACATCCCCCGCCCACCCAAACACAAGCCCTTACCCTGATCTGGCACTGAAGATCCTGCCTCTTGCCTGGGCTTTGCCTTGAGCATCTGCACATTCTCAAGGCCTAGCTCCCGATCGGCACCCTAACTCTATGTCTTTACCACACACAGGCCAACATCAGCAAGTCAAGAAGGCAGGCCAAAAAGTTCAGGAGGTGGGCCAGAAAGCAGCCCAGGAGGGTGAAGAGGTAGCCCAGTAGGGCGAGACAGCATGCCAGGAGGACCAGGAGGCTGAGGAGGTAGAGGTAGACCAGGGGAAGTGCCATGGGAGGGCACAGACATCTGGGCAAATATGCTATCTCTGGAGGGTGAAGAGGAGGAGGAGAAAGAGGCAGAGGAACCTCGGAGGCCATCTGTCCAGGCCCAAGGCCCTGTGGATGTGCCTGCACCCCCTACAGGGCCTACGTCCCCTGAGCCCTATATGCAGCTCCTGCAGTAAGTGCTCCTGCAGCAAAACTAATTAATGACACTTTTGAGAAAAAGGGAATGGTACTTATATACTGCCTTTTTGTGGTTACACATATCCAGGTACTTATTTTTGTACCTAGGGCAATGGAGGATTATGTGAGTTATACAGGGTCACAAGGCGCAGCACTGGGATTTGATCCCACAATCTCTGGACGCAGTGGTAGCAGCTCAACCACTAGGACACTCCTCATTGAATATTGCCAGGGTAAGAGAACAACTTTAAGGGTCAGAAAGGAAATTCTTCTTTGGACAGGTCATTCACTGTTAAACATGTTGCTTTCATTGGGCAGACCTGTGTTGATCCACTTAGACTAATGTGACATCATTTTGGCTTTAAGAAGCGATTTTTTTTTTCTATGCCTATTCTCTCATATCATTCTTTTTTTAACAAGTATTCTAGCATGTTTATATTAATATGTGTTTCCCTAAAATGTGGATGCATTATTAGCATACAAAGAGTACAATAAACATGATTATTCATAAAAGATTGCAGTTTCAACATTCTTGATGGACCATTTTTCTCCACTCATGTTTCAGTGAGCTGAACCTGAGACTAAAGAGCAGGTCACTGAAACAGCATAATGGTCAAAGAGGAGAAGCTGTGCACTGTGTAGCCATGTTACATATGGCACATGTTAAAAATATTTATTAATCCAAAAACATGACAAAGGTCATGTTGTGAAAATCAAATTATCAACAGCAGTGAAATGGTATATCAAGATGACAATTGTCAGGAGATATAACTGTTTCCAAGAATACTGTGACATCATGTCACATGTCAAAGGTAATGAGAGCCATTTATGATATTTATTGCTATGTAGCCTAGTATAACTAGCTAAATACAGTATAGATCTGATTCTTCTATGTAACCAGTCTTTAAATTTTATTTAGATATGCCATAAGCTTAAATGTTCTTAATCTATGTTGATATAACAATTCAAACAGGGGGACAAGACATGTTTTAGGTATATTAGTTATATAAAAAAATACAAAAGTGGCATTTTACGACTCAAAGGTGAAGGGGAGAAATATGTAGAAGTTGATAAAGAAAAGGTTGAATTTCTTAACAAATACAGTATTTTTGCTGTGCTCATAGCTGAAGTGCCGGGAGTGGGATGGAGTGAAAAAAACAAAACACAAACTGCAGACAAATATGTACAAGATGCAGGCAATGTTTATTATACCAATGATAGAATGCAGTAATTATACAACCTTATTACCAACCAAGGGACCCGACACGGATAACACGCCTTCCTCAGGGGTCCATGGTAAATAAGGTATGAAACAAACCACAATAAAAAGGTATAAAACAAGCACCTGTGTGAGCCAAATCTTCAAAATGAATGCACGTCGCAATAACAATGGTTGGTAATAAGGTTGTATAATTACTGCATTCTATTATTGGTATAATAAACATTGCCTGCATCTTGTACATATTTGTCTGCAGTTTGTGTTTTGTTTTTTGCTTGCTGCTTGATGTACTGCAGACTTCGTTGGATTTTTCTTTTTTGTGTTGTTCGAATAGGGATGGAGTGTTCATGAGGAGCTAGTTACACTAAAGGTAGACAAACGATGGGGCTGGATGGTATACATCTGAGGGTACTGAAGGAACTTAGGGAAGTTCTGGCATCTCTACTGGCTGACCTTTTCGATGCTTCTCTAAAAATCGGGAGTGACATCGGAGGACGGGATAAGGGCAGATATGGGTCTCTCTCCACAAAAGTGGAAGTAAGGGAGAACTAGGGAACTACAGTCCAGTAAGTCTGACTTCTGTTATTGAGAAAGACATAGTGGATCGGTATCATGGAATATTGATACTTCTTGGGTTTTGGCTAGGTACTAGGGACCTAGATTGGCTGTGAGAATGGGCTACTGGACTTGGTGCACCATTGGTCTGACCCAGTAAGGCTATTCTGATGTTCTGCGGTAAGTAAATTAATGGAAATGCTTTTTAAACAATAATCAAAACAGTGTGTACCTGCCTCAAGGTGCTTCCTACATAAATAAACTTAAAGGGACAAATAATAACGTACACTACCTAGAACAGTGGTTCCCAACCCTGTCCTGGAGGACCACCAGGCCAATTGTGTTTTCAGGCTTGCCCTAATGAATATGCATGAGAGAGATTTGCATATAATGGAAACGACAGGCATGCAAATCTGCTCCTTGCATATTAATTAGGGCTATGCAGAAAACCCAATTGGCCTGGTGATCCTCCAGGACAAGGTTGGGGACCACCGACCTAGAAGAATTTACATGTGGTCATATGACATAGATGGTAAGTTTTTTTCTTACTGGGATGAGTCCAATTGGAACAACGTAAAGTATTAGCACACATCATACAAGCACCACAAGGATTGTGACTGCCTAATTTCACCTCATACAACCTTCCTGGAGCTGGTAAGGTAATTGGTCAGATTTTTAGGTCTGATGAAAGACTTGCACATGCCATTAGCAAAATCTTCATGCATTGCCAGCATATGCCAGTGCTTAAAGATAATTTTGGCTACCATAGTAGGGCTAGTCTACTAAGAATGCTGGCCCTTCTACATCCCAATGGTTGTTTTTAGTGTGTTTTAATTTGTTAATTTTTTTAATGAAAAATAGTAAAAAATAAAAAAAAATAAAAAATTATAGATGCACTGAGGACAAACACATCTAAGAAATGACCATTAAAAAAGCGCCATTTTTCTGGTTTGAAAATAGTCATTTTCTTTAGTGGATTTTTTGACATTTTTCTCAAAATATCCAAAATCAGATTTAGTCATCATACTGAAAATGCCCCTCCACGTCCTTGCTCCAACTCACTTGACTAAATTTTTGCCATCTAGACAACCTCTAGTTGCATTGTTAAAGCTCACAAGTTCATAAAGATGTTTAGCCTTATGATTTTTATATAGGATCCCCCTTTACTTAGAGCTTGAATGTCTGCCTATTTTACTTTGGATTTAGTATTAAGCAAGATTTCTTTCCTGTAGTTTTCTAATTATCCATCTCCCATCTATAGTGGATTTGAGTGAAAAAATGATTTTTATTTTTGAAATATTGTGTTATTTTTTTTTTGTTCACTTTTTCCTTTTCTGTACAAGAATTAATTCTTGGAGAAAACATTGTAAATTGTTATAAATAAAAAACACAGTTCTTATCAGATTACAAAATAATATACATAAAAGCAAAATAATCAGACAAATAATACATAGTGGTTTTTAACGGATAGAAGGTGATTGGCTGATAGAAGGTGATTGATAGTGCAATAGGTTATATGCTGCTGATGTGCTTTTTCAAAGGTATATTTACAATTTGCTAGGTCATTGCTGTTTATTGAATAACCGATTATTTTTTTATGTTATCATCTAGCACTGTTTTATGGTTTTCTTTATTTATTTTTACCCCCTCTTCTACGAAATCACGCTAGTGTTTTTTTAGCGCAGGGAGCCGTGCTGAATGGCCCATGCTGCTTCCAATGCTCATAGGAGCTCAATGAGCGTCGGGAGCAGTATGGGCCATTCAGCGTGATTCTCTGCACTAAAAAACGCTAGCGCGGTTTCGTAGAAGAGGAGGTAAAAATAAAGCAAAACATAAAAACCAGTGCTAGATGATAACATAAAAAATATAATCAGTAATTCAATAAACAGCAATGACCTAGCAAATTCGAAATATACCTTTGAAAAAGCACATTTAACCTAATGCACAATCACCTTCTATCAGCCAAAAGCATGCTGGAAAAATAGTCTTTTAATTTCTTCCTTAAAATCAAGATAACCGCCTATAAGTTTAAGGTAGAATGTTCTATAGAGTGGGGCCATTAAAGGGAAAAAAAACAGATTCACAAATAAGTTTTAATCTGGCTAAAATAGCTGCAGCAACAGTCAATGAATTGGCATTTGAGGAATGCAGACATTAAGAAATCAGTCAAATATGCAGGCCCAAGGCATAATTGTTCATCTATTTGTGATGTGTCCTAGGGAGACGGAGGAGACAAGTACCTGAATCCTTGCTGATGCAAAGTAGTCATTTACAGAATAACCCTGACCAGGGTTAGCCCGATCACTAGCAGACTGAGCATCCACCTAGGATGGCATAATTTGGAAGATGGCACTATTGTGGCAATCAACATGTCTATGTTCACAATCTCTCTCTCTTTCCCCTCAAGGTGTTCAGTGGCTTCCCTTCCTTTCCATTCCCTCCACTGCAGCAGCTCTAGCATGTCAGTCAGCTTGCTGATACCACATTTCTTATACCCAGTTCAGCACCTTGACTATCTGCTCATGCCCATGCCTGACAGGTCCTGCCTCCTGAAAACTTCCTGGGCTGGGCCAACCCAAGGATATCTGAACACCCTAGGTAAACTTCAAATGTGCACCTCCTTACTTCTAACCTTCAAATGTCCACCTTCCTTATATCTAGCATCGCCTTGTCCCTATCTCCCCCAATTGTGTCCAGCATCTCCCGTTCCCTACCTCCCCTACTGCGACGCCCAGACACGGCAGAGCAAATCAGGGCAGTAGAAGGCCGCGAAGCAGCGTGTTTAGAGTGCTGCGGCGGCTGCTGGAATCAGGACGTTTGTCGGGACCGCGGGAAAGGGGCGGGGGCGGCAAGGGACTATGGGAGCCGGCCAGACCGCGGGAAGGGAGGGTTGGATGGGAGGGAAAGAGGGCTGCTTTGGGGAGAGGTGTGCTGGGAGACAGACAGCTTTGTTTGGGAGGGAAGACAGAAGGGGGACCACGGAGAGACAGTCAGGGAGGAACTGGAGGGGGACAGGTAAAGGGGGCTGCTTTGGGGGAGGGGTGTGCTGGGAGGCAGACAGCTTTGCTTGGTGGGGGAAGACAGAAGGGGGGCCATGGAGAGACAGGGAGGAACTGGAGGGGGAAAGGGAATGGGGGCTGCTTTGGGGGAGGGGTGTGCTGGGAGGCAGACAGCTTTGCTTGGGGGGGGAAGACCGAAGGGGGGCCACGGAGAGACAGTCAGGGAGGAACTGGAGGGAGAGAGGGAAAGGAGGCTGCTTTGGGTGGAGGGGTGTGTTGGGAGGCAGACAGCTTTGCTTGGGAGAGGGGAGACAGAAGTAGAGGTCTGCACAGGAACGGGGATCGCGGGAATCCCGCGGGTTCCGCGAGAACCCCCTGGCCCATGGGACTCCCACAGGGATGCCCCCTGGCCCATGGGACTCCCATAGGGATGCCCCATGGCCCACGGGGACGCCCCATGGCCCACAGGACTCCACGGGGATGAAAACAGGCCTACCTAAATTCTGGCGATGCAGGCATGCAGCTTAAGTACAAGTCCGGTGTCGCGGCAGAAACAGCCATGCTGAGCAGTGAGCTCAGCACGTACACAGCTGAAAGCCTTGCTTGCTGATTGGTCCGGCGGCATGGCGGGGCGGGATCAGCAAGCAAGGCTCTCAGCTGTGTACGTGCTGAGCTCACTGCTCAGCATGGCTGTTTCCCGCCACGACGCCAGACTTGTATTTAAGCTGCATGCCTGCATCGCTAGAATTTAGGTAGGCCTGTTTTCATCCCCGTGGGAGTCCCGTGTTCTATGGCTGCAGGTCTCCTTACTCTGGGGCACCAGACCTCCCTCATACAAAGGCCGGGATTGCAGAGTTGGTTCTGTTCTCTGTAGGGGATGCCTCGGTAGGCTGGATTGTGTCACAGCACCGGCTCACTGCTCAGCCACTGGGAACCCAGATTCGGTCCTGTTCTGGGTGGAGGACACTTGTGGGGTGGGGAGGGGAGGGGGGCTTGTTTGCGCCATTGTGCAGGCTCACCATTCTGCCTCTGCCGGCAAAAGCACAGTCTGTCCCATTCTAGGGGGAGAAAACCTAGTAGGGACCTGGCTGCACCACAATACTTGCTTCTAGAAAGCACAATGGACTAAGAGGGGGGGGGGGGGTCTAGCAGTGCGTGACACCATTTGGACCCATGTAGACTTACACGGCCATTCTGATGCTGACCTTAGGTCCCTTTCCATCCAGCATCTGCCCCTCCCCCTCTTTCCATGCAGCATCTGCCCCTCTGTCTCCTGCTTCTGCCCAGCATCTGATATGTCTCCTCTCTTCCTCCTTTCTGCCCCCTCTGTCATCCCATCCATCATCCACCCTTCTTTCTCCCCTTCCATCCAGCATCTGCCCATCTTTCCCCCCTTTCAGCCCAGCATCTGCTTCATTTCTCTTTCTCCCCCTTCTATTCAGTGTCTGCCCCATCTTTCTCTTTCCTCCCTTCCATCCGTATCCTCCCCTCTCCTCCTTTCCATTCAATGTCTTCCTCCCCTCTCCTTTTCTTTACATCCATCATCTGTCTTTTTCTCTCTCCCTAGGCATTCCAGCTTGTCTTATCTTTCCCCTTTCATCCAGTGAGTCTGATCCCTTCCCCTTTCTATCTACAGTCTGTCTCCTCTCACCTCCTATATCCAGTATCTACCCCCCTCCCACCTGACACCTCAGCCGCCGCCAGACTGATGCAAAGCCTTACCTCTGATGTCAGCTCTGACTTCGTGGGAAGACTTCTGGGTCGGCTACATATGGCGTGCTGCAGGCTGCCTCCAACCCCTGCTGTTATCTGGATTCGAATGAAGTGGTGGAAGGGAGTGCATTTTTGGACACAGAAGTCATGAACTGGGGAGAGAGGAAGGGAGGGAAAGAGATGCTGAGGTGGGGGAGGGAATAGAAAGGGAGAATTGGGTGTGGGTGTGTCAATGAGCGGAAAGAGAGATGGTTGTGTACACACGGCAAATGGAAGAAATAGGAGAATTTTTGGTCGTAGGGAGGTACAGAATATGATAGGGAAGAAAAAGATGAGTGAGAAATGTGGCAAGGGAACAATGGGACAGATTGAAAGGGATGCAAGAGGGAGGAATGTTGGACAGTGGTGAAGGGAATGGAGGGAGAGATGTGGCATGGTGCTGGAGAGGGGTGATAGAAGGAGAAATGTTGGGCATGGGGCTGGTGGGCAGGCACGAAAGATGAGAAAGAGATAAATGCTGGACCATGGTAGGGGGAACCAATGGACAGCAACAGAAGAATTTACAGAAGATGGGAAAGCGGAAAAAAGAAACTGGGACCAACTTTATGGAAAAATAAGTCTCCAGACAACAAAGGTAAAAAACAGAATTTATTGACTAAAATATGTTAGCTTTGGGAAATGTATATAACAGATGTCTTTGTATTGTGTTCAAAAGAAAAGGAAATGCATTTCTGGTTTTATTTCTACAGTGCTGAAGTACTTGCTGACCCTTGCTGTGACTGGTGGGGATCCCCAAGCACCGCCAGCAGAGAACCTCCTCTAGAGATGGCCAGAACTCCCCTCCACCAAGCGCAGCAGTCGCTGGCAGCATCCATGAGCCACTGAGGTGCCAGCATCTGTGACTCAGGGACGCTACTGCTGCCTGCCAAGCTTGGCAAAAGGAAGCAAAGGAAGTCCTCAGCTGACAGCTTGTGGGTTCTCATCAGCTGAGTATTTATATTTTATATTTACATTAGAGGTTCTGGTAGAAACCCATTTACAAAGTATGTATTCTTCCCAATTAATATTTCCAAATTAATAAAGTCTCTTTGCTTATTTGTAAATGGGTCTCCACCAGAGCCTTTAATTCAGTAGCATAATTAAATAAAATAACTATTTCTGAAGTTTATAGGGAAGGGTGGGGACGGAGGGGATTCCTCGCGGGGATGGGTGGGATTCCTCACGGGGACGGGTGGGGACGGGTGGGATTTCTGTCCCTGCGCAACTCTCTAGACAGAAGGGGACCATGGAGAAACAGTCAGGGAGGAACTGGAAGGGGAGATGGAAAGGGGGCTACTTTCTAGCACCCGTTAATGTAACGGGCTTTAACACTAGTATGGGTTTATAAAATGGCTCCAATATAGAAGTCATTTTAGAAAGTCATTTCCAGGTAACTGTGGCCACATATGAGCATAATTGTACAATACTGACTGGTACACAGGTAAGTGCAATGACATGATGACGCACACTTTGACAAATAGAGGTGGGGGGAGTTGAGGCAGAATTTGCAAGTATGGGCATATATTATAAAATACATTAATCTGCTTGCATGCTTGAATAATCTAGGTGTAGACATTTAAACCAGCTTGATACTAGGTGTAAATGTCCATGTCTATAAAGTAGGTGCAATTTCTGCCACTTACGCTGCAGATTTATAAAGCCTCATAGGCACCACACTATATGTCTTTATTGAAATAGCACCTACATAGGCATCTAGAGTTGCTTTCTTAAACCAGACACCCTGTTATAAAATTGTCAAATTAATGCTCCCTTTTTGTGAACATGTATATTTACAAAATGGCTGCTGTACTGTATGTCAAAAGTTATATCAATAATGGACACCAGATGCCTTTTATAGGTCAATGTTACATTTATACGGAGTGCTTTTGAGTGCTCAGAGATCTTGAACAAGTGAGACCGCCGGTGGGTTACATCCACCATGAGGAGACTCTTCTCAAACATTACACTTGTACTTATTGTATGGTATTTCACCTTGATAAATGCCCTTCTGTTATTGTATAATGTTTAAGTCACACTTAACTGAACTGTCGGGCTTCTGACGCGGTTTGCATTGGGATCCTGCTTCAACCCTCATAAGAAATCTTTTAAGTCTCTCTCCCACAGAAAGGTCTCAGATAGTGTATATAGGTAACGGTTCAAAGACCAACTATCTGAGACCTTTCTCCTGCTGTACGTGTTCTTATGTATTTTACAAAAGGCTCCACATTCTTCAGATCTTTTTGCCGAATACCATTGGAACTGTGAACATTCTGATTTCTATCTCAATATTCTATGCAATCCAGGCCTTCACACATTTTTCCTCAAATACAGGAAATACAGTATAACAGTACAACACAAACAGCAGACATCATATAAAACATTACAATAATCTACTCCAATTTTGAGAAGGAAAAGCCTTTGAAAACAAGAAAGTCTTAACCTTTTATCAATAAATTTGGTAGGTTCCAAAGCTCAGTAGGTATTATGTCCACAGATGAAATCTGGCAACCTAAAATGTGCAATCCTGTATCACTGCTTCAATTGTTTCTTTTTTTAATCAACTGAAATTGTAGGAAGATATTGATATTCAGAGATGTTTAGAAGGTCTCCTACCAAGTTAAATCATACTAACTGGGATCCGGATGCTCTACAATTGCTGTTAAAATCCTGTGGTTTGCTTTGGTGCTGATAAGTTGTCTAATTTGAAAATGGCGATCGATGTTCAAACAATTTTGCATGCAAATAATTTTTGTGGAGGTCTGCCGTAATCCCATCCGATCAGTCATTGGAAAAGCAACTGATACATGCACAGAGCCAGCAGGGGAAGTCCCGAAGTAGCTTATTGCTTGCTTAGCTGTTTGGGGCAGGAAGACTTTCTTGCAGGATAAACTGTAACCCAGTGCAATGTTTGATGAATATCCTTATGTAATTTCGTAAATTTGTAAAGTCGTATCCCCATGCAATGGTACACTCTATCACTTTGAATGTACACCTGTAATCTGTTCTGAGCTCATTGAGGATGGGATAGAAAATAAATAAATTTATGACAAGTAAATGTTAGTGCACAAATGTTGCACTTTAAAGTGCATCTTTCTGTATTCTGTAAGTTATGCATCTAAGGGCTCCTTTTACAAAGGCGCGCTAAGCATTTTAGCGCATGCGTAGCGCGTGCTAAAATACCGCAAGCGCTAAACACTAATGCCTCCATAGAGCTGGCATTAATATTTTTCATTTAGCATGTGGTTAGCGCGCGATAAAAACGCTAGCACACCTTAGTAAAAGGAGCCCTAAGTGTGCACCCTGTCCATGCTTCAGTCATGCTCCTAAGCTCCCATGATGAAGCCCCACTTCACGCCTAACTGACACTAACATGTGCTCAATTTTTTTCTATGCCTTGTCCAGCCACCACCCTTTTCCATGCCACCAGTTAGCGTGGGTTTTTTTTCTTATCAGCATGCTCAGTATAAGGGCCCATTAATTCTTAGATATAAAATTAGATTATAAACCCTGAAGGGATAGGAAAAATGTGGCAGTCCCACTGTAAAGACATGAACATTATGGATTATGGGCTCCTTTTACAAAGGCACGCTAGCGGGGTTAATGCTTTTCATCACACTAACCCTCCCCCCCCCCCCGCGCTGGCCAAAAACTACCACCTGCTCAAGAGGAGGCGGTAGCGGCTAGCGCGTCTGGTGATTTAGCGCACGCTATTACGCATATTAAACCGCTAGCGTGCCTTTGTAAAAGGAGCCCTATATAAATATATTAAGAAAAATACATATTTTTGTTGTATAATGTGGTCCCTCTTTACATCCTAGAACAAAATGCCATTCAAGCATTTTTGTTAAATTGACAGAAACATTTTTTTTTACTGCACTATGATTGCTCAGGGTAGCAGGTGCTCAACTGATTATAATTTGCCAGTTCTTTTTAAATGTATGGATTATGGTTATTAACTTATGGTTTTCTTTTCTACAGGCCCTTGTCCTGACTTGCTTTACCTCAGTGCCTCTACTTTCCCTTTACTGAAAATGATAATTTTCCAGGGAAGCAATGATCCCTACATCTGAAGTACAGTTATTTTGTTGGCTCAAAGTGCTTTCATAGGAAGCCAACATACAGCAGCACATATTCTATTACCTTTATTTGGTAAGATACTGCACAGAAGGTCTAAATTGTCATTTCCTCCAAAAGATAAAGCAGCCTTTTATAGGCCTGATTTTACTTTACATTCTCATGGCCTCCTCTCCTCTCTCAGATGACATATCCAGGAAATACAGGAGTCTCTTGCTGGCCTAAAGGTTAGAAAGAAGTATTTCCAAGACTAACACTCAGCACCACTATTCTTTGGTGTACTTATTCTAGGAAATGCTATGTTTTTGAGACTTCTACCACCAAGATGTCCACAATAACAAAATTATAAAATTCCATCAAATTTATCCATAGCATACAAAGAGACAGACAGATGTACAAGAGTGCATTAATTGTCCATGTTAATGACATCCAGGCATGCTTTGCATTAATTTGCTAGTGTTAAAATGTTAAAATGAGTTTTTTTGTAATCGGAAATGTAGACATACATACCCCATTTACCAATAAGGCAGGTTGAAGTGATGCGTACAATGTTTGTGTGCTTCCTATGAACCACCCTTGTAGGCCCATATACTGCAATATCTGAAAAAGATATGGCCATTCCACGTTGTCAAATGCTCTTTCTGCATCTATACTAACCAACATACCCTGTATGTGTTGACTTTGATAGTGGACCATTGAGAGAAGAACCTTGCGAATGTTTACTACTGAGTGGCATCCCTGAACAAAACCCATCTGCTAATTAGTTGAGGGAGAAAGACAGCATGACGATCAACCAAAACCCTTGATAACAATTTTATACTGACACTGAGTAAAGAGATGGGATGGTAAGAATCAACGTGCCCCAAGTCTTTACCCGGTTTACAGTGCTCCATTGGCTCCAGAAGTGAAGGAGTTTTGAGCATAGATTGAGAATAATATGCTACCAAAGGAACCAATAAGTGAATAGAGAGCATCTTATAGTATTCAACAGAAACGCCATCTGGGCCTGGTGCCCTATGTGATCTCATATGTCTAATTGCATGCTGAAGATCAGTGGCCTGCAGTGGGGCTTTAAACATGCGGAACATTTCCTCTGTGAAATGAGGTAGACCTGCATCCTCCAGATAAGATGTTATTAATGCTGGTTGTGAATGTATTGAGGTAGTGTAAAGCGCCTGGAAATAATCCACAAAAGACCTTGCTATCAGGTCTACTCAGTTCATATTTTTCCTCTTAATTTTACTTACTTTCCTAAAAAAATGCTTTCCTACTTCTTCCAGATGTTCCTGTTCAGACAATTCGTTGATGTAATCCCCCATCTGAACAAAGAAGGACATGTCTGGGGAAATCCGGACAATTGATAACCCTATATGGGGCTCATCGGGAGATGAGCAGGGGCCGATGAGGTACCATGCCCAGTGTGACCCAGGTTAAAGGGGCATGGAAGGATATGCCACCCCCAGGCCCTTTCTGGCATGGCAGGGTAGGAGTCAAATATTATTTATTTATTTATTTTTTCAGTTCAATAAGTTTTTTATTATAGTTTGAATAATACATTATCCAATAATATAAAGAAAAAAAGAGAATCTACAAACAAAATACAAAATACATCATGCATAAATCCTTTTTAAGCCCACTAAAGGGGGAGACTGGATACAACTTCAACAACAAAAAAAAAAAAATAAAGAAGATAAAGGAAATAATTCTCAATTCACCTACGCGAACCTTGTATCATTCCTTACTATTTTAGGGATACATTCCTCCTCAATAACTTAGGGATGAAACCTACAAGAAAAATAATACTCATTTCTGCTCACGAGCAACTAGAAATTGTTGTAATTGAATGGGATCCCAGAAGACAGATCCAACATCATGTAACTTAACTAAACATTTACAAGGAAATTTTAAATAAAAAAGATGACTCCAGAGCCAGAACTCTAAGTTTTAACCTCAAAAACTCTTTCCTTCTGCATTGAGTAGCACTGGAGACATCAGGGAAAATCCTGACTAAGTCACAACAAAATTTAGTTAACTTATTTTTAAAGTAAAGTTTAATGATTAACATTTTATCTATCTCATTCATGCATGTTATCACCAAGGTAGACTGACTCTGAATCACATCTTGAGTATCTTCCAAGAATTCAGTTAAATTAATTTCTGTAGTGACCAGATGGTCCTCCTCTTTGGTGGATTCTTTTTTTTTTTTTGAGGTACATAGTAATAATTATTTACTGGAAAATTATCCGCATTGGGCAATCCCAGTACTTCTTTAAAATATTTTTTTAACAATATTTCAGGTGATAATAAATGAGTTACAGAGAAATTGACCAAGCGGAGATTTCTCGCTGTATTCATATTTTCCATGGATTCTATTTTAGCATGTATCACAGTAGAATCTTTAACAGCAGAGACTGAGACAGCTTGTAATGTATTACATTGAGCTTCTGTAACATTTAAACGTTTATCCAAACAACTTAAATTGGAATCCACATTTTCTAATTTACAAGAAACAGATTGTGAAAAGTCCCCCATTTGTTTCATCGTTGACCTAAGAAACCCTTCAACCCTAGTAATACATAACCACAAATCTTTAAGGGTAATATCTTGTGCTTCCATCGTAGGAGATTGTTCCTCCACTAAACCTGAAAAAAACAAAAGTTTAGGTATTTCAGAATATACTAGCTTATTAGTCTGAGTGGAGGCTACCGCCTGTTCGGGGAATATAGCAGGAACAATGTTCCTACTTTCACCAGATACTGGATGAAGGGGAGGAGATCATTCGAGGGGACCATAGAGGCACCCGACAAGGAAGAGTTCATATTAATTGGTGCAACAGCAAAGTTTCCAGTTGCTAATGTTAGATGCCTATCCATGGGGCAAGAAATGGCTGGTGTAGAACTCTTCGGTTTAATTTTCCTTTTCCCCGTGTTGGGAGCCCCTTTGGCCATGCCCTGTGGCAGCTACCGTGGTGGCGGCTCAATTAAATCCAATACGAGATGGACCCAGTGACGTCAAGGGTCAGTCTCGGTCAGTGCCTGCGGGTATGGCCCAAAAAATCGCCACTACTGCAGGAGATGGGCCAAATATTATTAATGTATGGCTTATGCTTGTAGCTCGGGAAACTGTTCTGTGAGTATTAATGGTTAACTTGTTGTTAATAAACAGAGCTGCGGCTGTTTATCCAAAATGAGTGTGGTCTATTTGTTCAATAAACAGGGTAGTGTGGGGGATAGTGGGAGGATGGGGTGTGTGTGGGGAAAAATGACAACTGGGTCTGTCCAGATCCTGCTGTTAAGGAGAGCCCAACAGCCCATCTCTATGGGTGACTATAATGCGCCCCACCCCTGGCAGACCCATGTTGTCACTCGTTGAGGTGCATTTGGATTTGAGCATGGGCGGGGAAAGAGGACGTATTGGGAGGAGATTGGTTGGCAGGGTTTTCCCACCGCTGAATGGCTTAGCCATAGGGGGAGGGGCACGGGACGAACGGTTGAGGGAGATGATAAAGCCAGGACGTCAGAGGACCTGGCGTCTTCCTAGGTCTTCTGAGTCAGCTTTTCCCGCCCACCCGCCCTATAGGAAGGCTAGGAATGTTGCTATGTAGCTCGGGAGGGCGGTTATCTCGAGCTACTGGCGGCTGGGGCTCATCAGGAGAGAATGAGAGTGTGGTCTATTTGTTCGATAAACGGGGTGGTTTGGGGGATAGTGGGGGATGGGGTGTATGTGGGGGAAAGGGACAACCGGGCCTGTCCAGATCCCGCTGTTATTCAAGTTAGGCTTAATTCTATACCTAGGTTCTGCCTCAGGGAATGATTCTTTTCAGAATTTCTATTTTAGATATATACCAGGTACAATTGACCTTGAAATAAAAGGTGAGGGAAGGAACGGCAGCTATTTTGTAATATTCCTTGGTTTCCCTTTTCTTCTGAAGGTTAAAATCCTTTCCAGGTTAAAAATGAATTTATTTTAAGATCTATTGAAAACATCTTAAATCAGTACCAGTTACCAATTTGCAGGGCGATCACTATCTACCTTTGTTGGTTGCGCCAAGGGGAAAGAATCTTTAGACTCCAGCAGCTGCAGATTTTACAAAGAGGGCATCTCCCTCACATTTTTGACATGTCTTAGATTTTTCAAAGATACTTTGCCAAGCAAGAGTCAATATACATGTTGGTTGAAGCAATATACAATATAGGTTGAAGCAATATACAATATAGGTTGAAGCAAATCTTAATTACAATCTACATGCATTTTATATCCTATACCACATATATGTCATATCTTATATCCTATATCTCAGATGGTTGAATATTCTTTGTAATTCTCTTTGGCCCTCTTTTATCAAGCCATGTTAGGGGTTTTTCATTGTCAGATGCTGCAGTAAAAGCTCCAATATTCATAGAATTTCGATGAGCTTTGGAGCCTTTACCGCAGTAGCCGACAATAAAAACCCTAATGTGGCATGATAAAAGGGGGGCACTTATTTGAATAAAAATAATTGACCCCCCCAAAAAGCTATTTTGCATGAACAGAAAGTAGGAAGAGGTTGCAACCAGTGGTGTGGCAAGTGTGAGAGGCGCCCAACCCCGCCCTCTTCTCTGCCCCACCCCCAACCGCTCCTTCCCCATCCTCTCCTGCCACACGTGGTTGCCCCTTCCCTAGCCCCATACCTCTTTAATGTGCCTGGTATGAACAGCAACCCCAACCTGCTACTTGCACCAGCCTAGGGGCGGTTTCAGGAAGTGACATCAGAGAAAGAGCCGACGCTGGCGTGAGCAGCAGGTTGGGGTTTCCGCTCGCACTGCGAATGTTAAAGAGGTGCGAGGGAAGGGGCGCATGCATATTGTAGTGGGGGATGGAGGAAGGAGCAGGGGGCAGAGAGGAGGGCAGGTGCCGGCACCCCAACCAAGATGGTGTCTGGGGTGGACCGCTCCCCCCCACCCCTCGCTCTCCCCTTACTATGCCACTGGTTACAATGTATTTATTCTCCCAACACTGAGAAGGTATTATCAAATAGCATAACCCTTCCAGAGGCAGCATTTTGTAGAGCTTGTTTATACATTGCATCCAGCAGTTGTTTAACTGAAGACAAAATTATGCTCTTCATATTTGGTTTCCGATTTAAACTATCTGCGAGCAACAGTTGCCAGCACCTGTAAGCACTCACTTTGAGAGATTGCTAATGTGCTAATTATCCAGGACCCAAAAATTTAAGCTGTAAACAAATGAGAGTTATATTTGTAATAAATCAGTTTTATGACCTTCTGATGGCGATGATATCAGTTCAGTTTATGTTGTGGGACCTCACAATACTGAAGAGCAGCTGTGCTCAAATGCCTGAGCTGGGGGAGGTTTACTGTAGCACGACGCTTATGAAAATATTAACTTTAGAAAATGACTCGCTCCCTTCGGAAGTCTCAATATTTTAAAATAAAAAGTTAAACAAGATCCAGGAGAGTCCTTCCTGCAAAGTTTTTACATGCTTTGCTGCTTTCATACCTCGATTAAACTTAAAACTCTTTTGGTAGCAATTGTGTTTAAGTTTCAAGTTTTATTATTTTTAATATACTGACCATCGACAAGTATCTAGCTGGTTTACAATGCTAAAATAAAGTAAAAGATTAAAATAATACTTATGCAAGGGGGGAGAGTGAACATTAAAAGACATTTTATAAAGACAAACATGAAAGTGGGTGTAAAAGGGAAAGGGGGTAGATTAATTATATCGTTAAAAAAAAAATTTAGAGTTAAAAAGAATAAAAAGAAAAGGAAGGGAGAAGGGATGTAACATTAGGGATTGGGTTGCTTCTTAAAAGCGGTTGGCAGACTTTTGAGAATGAGAAGTTTAGAAGCTGTGGAATGCATCTTGAAATAAGAATGTTTTTAGTTTAGTCTTGAATTTGTCAAGAAGATTTTCGTGGCGGAGTTGGGATGGCAAGGCATTCCATAAAGTTGGGGCGACTATGGAGAAGTTAGTTTTCCTGGTGTAATAGAATTCTTTGATGGAGGGGACAGATAGTAGGTTCTGATCTGAGAGTCCGGGAAGGGCAAAGAGGGATGATGAGTTTATCCAGAAAGGGTGGAAGACGCGAGAGTTTGATTTTAAAGACTAGCATTAGTTTACGGTGTGTGATAGGTAGCCAGTGGGCTTCTTTCAGAAGGGGAGTAACATGATCATATTTCCCTATCTTATGAATAAGTTTTATTGCCGTATTTTGGATGAGCTGTAGATGCCGTAATTCTTTTTGGGGAATTCCATTATAAAAAGAATTACAATAATCAAGATGAGAGATGGCCAATGAACAAGGGTTGTGATAGCTTTAGTTTCGAGGATAGAAGTTAGAGAACGGATAAGCCGGAGTTTATAGAAGAAGGTTTTTACAATGGAGCTGATCTGGTCGTGAAAGGTTAAATCTTTGTCTATAATTACTCCAAGCAGTTTTATTTTTGATTCAATTTTTACTGGACAAGACTTAATGAGGATTTTTCCTTTTATTATTTCGTTGTTCTTAATCGGGAAAAGTATACCACAGGATTTATTGATGTTGAGGGAGAGTTTGTTTATGTGGAGCCAATCAGAGTTAATTTCTTGTATTTCGTGTATGTTTGAGGAATCAACAGGGTGAAGTAGTAGAATGTCATCTGCATATGCGAAAATCGCAAAGCCGATAGACTGAGCTAGAGTGAGAAGAGGAGCAATAAAGATATTAAATAGTAAAGGAGAGAGAATGGAGCCTTGAGGGACGCCGTAAGTTTGAATTATAGTTGGTGAGGTTTCCTCTTTTGAATGAACTTTGAAGTTAAGTTCATTGAAGTAAGAAGTAAACCATGAAAGGGCTGAGCCTGTGATGCCGCAGTTCCTAAGACGATCAATGAGAAGATAGTGATCAATGGTGACGAAAGCAACGGACAAGTCGAGAGAGATAAGAAGGACAGATTTTTGATGGTCAAGAAAGTAGTGTATAGTGGTGATGAGACCTATTAAGGATAGTTCAGTGGAGTAATTAGAACGAAAGCCGGTTTGATGGGGGTGAAGCGTATTGGATTTGTCGATAAATTCTGTGAGCTGGTGATTTTTTTCTGTAAGTTTGGAAATAAGAGGGAGGTTAGCAATGGAACGGAAGTTTGCTGGTAATGTAGTGTCTAGATTATGGTTTTTTAGTTTCGGAAAGACCAGAGCGGATTTCCAAGCTTTAGGAACAAGATTAGCAGTGAGACTTTTAGTTACCATTTCCAATATGAATGGACCAAAAATAGAAAATAATTTTTTGAGAATTGAAGGGGGGATGCTTTCTATTGGATTATTGGGAGCATTTATTGATTGGAAGACTTTGAAAAGGTTTGCTAAAGATGGGGGTTTAAAGTTAGAGAAAGTACTGAAAGATAGAAGATTTGTCTGGTCAAAAGGATCTAGGAGTAGTGTAGGTGTGGATTGTCCTAAGTTTGACCTGATTTCCTTGTCGAAGAAGTTTGCAAGTTCTGAAGCAGATGGTTGTTTAGATAAAGGAGGAGGTTTCTTATTTGAATAAGGAGATAGAGATCGAACTATACTGAAGAGTGCTGAAGAGTTGTGAGCTGTAGTTATGTATTTTGAATAATATTCTTTTTTAGCTTGTTGTATAGCAGATTTGTATTGAGTGGCCTTTTCTTTATATTAAAGGAGGGAGTTTGACCGGATTTGTCGCCATTTGTGTTCAGTAGAACGAAGTTGTCGGTGGAGGAGGATAAGTTTTTCATTGTACCATGGTTTCTTTTTAGGTTGTAGTTTGAATGTTTTTTCGGGGGGGGGGGGGCAAGAAGATCCATAAGAGATTGGGTTGCGGTATTCCAAAGAGAAGGTGTTTGGCAGGTTCGATCTTTATTTCATGGATCAGAATTATTATCTTTCCCAAATTTTTGTGTAAACTTTCTGACATTATCGACCAAATGACATCAATGGTCCATTCTCACTTCCCTCCTTTCTGATTTTAAATTTACTGAAACTTCATGTCTCTCAAACTGGAGTAACCTGACTATCTCTATAGAAAAAGCAATGTCCTTTTATTATAAGATACTAAGACTCCTGTTATACCCCTTCCTCAGATATTGTAGCTAAATGGTCCAAAGATCTTAACTAAAATTAATAGACCCTTATTATCAGCTAGTATGTCTCAATCACTTTTATTCTTAATGTGGAGAGCAATTTGGACTCCCTGTAAAAAGAAAAATGCAAAACTAACTTCTGATGATACTTGTTCGCACTGTATGCAATCTTAAGGGATGCTTAATCATATGCTCTTTTCCTGTCCTAAGATTCAACCGTTTTGGATCCAGATTTGGTCCTTTATATGTAAGATTTCAAATTGTATTGCAGATCTTTCCTTTGACATTATCATAATGCGGTCTTTACATCCATGCTTTAAATTTTGTAGTTGTGAACACAAGCTGATTGATATTATATCGGTTGGTATCCAACAAATTCTCCAACATTGGAAATCGGCATCACAGCTGAAGTTCACCTTCTAGTGGGATTCACTATGCTTATACAAACGTTTTGAACAACATGCAGCGGAAAAATTACAACTTTGACAGATGATGTCCATACAGACTCTTTGGTCTCCCATTGACATTTATTTGCATTCCTTAAAAATACTTCTATATGTATAATGCAACGTGTTCTTGATCGTCTGATATGTCTATATACTTGCCATATACCATATCCCAGACTTTTGTGAACTGTGGTTGTTGCCGAATGCTTATCTTTCTTATGTTAATTTTCAATAAAAAGATTTGGACTTAAAAAAAGAAGGTGTAACATTAAAGCAAGGAAGGAAGAGACATATGGAATATTGAAGCATGACAAAAAATGAGAACCACTGATGAGACAAAGGAATGTTAGCATGCATACAGAAAAAGTGTTAGTGTTGATGATGGCTACATAGTACCTTTGACAAAAAAAGAATAATTTGGAAAGCAACCAAAACTAGATTCATTCACGTTAGCCAAATTTCAGGAATACAGATTAGAGAATGACACGGTGACCTGTTCCCACAGCAAACCGCAATAAAACCGCAGGAATGGGTAAACTTTTATACTGATTACCACAAGTATGGGAACAAAGCTTTTTACTGCTCTGCAGGAGCGGTAAAAAGCTTTGATCCCATGGGGAACCCCACCCACAATCACAATCCCCATCGTGGATACACTCAGAAGGTGCACAAAAGAGTACACTAAGGAGCAAACTCCTTTGTCATACTTTGGTGCATGCCTGAGGTGACATGTGCAACCAGACGTGGCCCTAGCTGGGGCCTATCCTGGAGCACACGGGCCTCAGCCGAGTGGTAAGGCAAGGCATGGAGTAGGTGGAGTGGAGTAAAGGCAGTAAACACACGTGTTTAAGGTGGAAAAAGAAAATGTGCTTTATTGGTTTACACAGTTCAGCACTTATTACAGTTTCATAAACTTTCAATAATGATGCACAAAACATATCATACAAAATTCAATACAGTCATTCTTTCTGCTGCTTCTGGCTTTGTCCAAAAATATGAAAACCAGGTAAATCATGAGCAATGGAAAACAACACATAAATGGCTTGTAACTCAGCTGCTGTGCCCCAGTGTCCAATTATCAGTGCTTGGGGGAAAACATGAAAAAGGAAAAACTCTTCCCCAAGCCAGAGATTTCAAAACAGAAGAAAAAAACCCAGTTCAAAACCAAAACAATAGCTGGGTCTTAATCAGCTCTAATAAACAATTTCAGCAGAGAAAACCTTCAAAACGTATTTCTCTTTTCAGCAAGCTCTGTTCCAGCAATGGCAGCAGTTAGCTGACCTCCATGTCTTCTAGGTCAACCCCTCCCCCACACTCTGCAAACTCCATGCTATAAGGTTCTGGGGCTTCCACAATTCCAGGCTCCATTATAACAATCTCATAACAAAAAGTAGGATCAAAATGATAGGACTGTATCTGAGCCTTGGGTGAGGTGACTGCTTGCTGCTTTCCAGCCCTGTGCTGGAGTAGACTTTCTTCAGCACCATTCAGTCTGTAGTTGGGAGCTAGGCTGAGCTTCCCATGGGGACCTCCCTGCTTCCTACTAACCACTCCCTTTTCAGTTTCCTGGGACTGATTAGCATTCCAATTACCTGAGCTCCCCTTGTTCAGGCTATCCACTCTCAGGGTCGTTTTGGACTGATTACAACTCCTTGCATCTGAGCTGCTTGAGCTACCCATTCCAGCCCTGGTTTGCCTTGTTCCAACTCTGGGGCATGCTGGGACTAGTAGTTCCTGCCTTTTCCCTATGGTTTACTGTCTAGGGAAAACACTTGGGCTAATTAGCCTACTCACTCCAGCCCTGGTTTGCCTTGCTCCCACCGTGGGGCATTCTGGGACTGGTAGTTCATGCTCTTTCCCTGTTGGCTTTTTAGGGAGATTAGAACAGGCTTTGACTAACTTACCAGTTTTAGAACTGGTGGGTAAAGGAGTCTACTGGTACTGCATCTCCTACAGTCCAGTCTGTACCTCCATCCCCGTTTCTTGGGCACTTCAGGGTTTCCTTTACCAGCACGGGGTGACACTGTGACACATGCCACAGCTGGAGTTTTATGATGCTTAGATACCATCTATGATGCTGACGTAGGTGGAACTTTGGCCATTTGCGTGCCCGTTGAGTGAGATAGTACAGAAGAAAAGGAGATCTGGAATAAAACACAAGGAAGTCAGAAGGAAAACAAAATAATAATATTCAGAGTGAGGCTGTTCACAGTAATGCACTGCCACTGCTGATGTTCTTGCGATGCTCAAATATTATTTGTGATGCTGACATAGGTACGGGTCTAATAATAACATCTAGGGTCTAATAATAACACTGAGGCAGACAGTAGGAGTAAGGGTAAGATCTGTGACACTTAAGTGAGTGGGTCGGCCATCAGCTTGTTTTGGGCCCAGAAATATTGTATATATTAAGGAAGCATATGAGACCTAGACCTTGAGCTTGACTTAAACTCTGCAGTATGCCCTTTTGTTCTTTTCTTCACCACCTTTTTATTTCATAGCAATGTAACCCTGCCCTCTTCCCTTTTGTATCAGGTGTAGTTGTTTATTAGATTTGTCTAACTAGGGTTACCAGATTTTCCATCTGGAAAATACAGACCCATAGACCCGCCCCCAAGGCCTGTCCAGTTCCACCCATCCCTACACTGTCACGTCCTGGTCCCACCCTCCAATCCAGCTCTGGTCCCGCCCTGCCTCCAATCCCACCCCATCCCCGCCTCCCGCTGCCTGCTCTCGTCGGGCAGGACATCCGTGCATGCGCAGATGCTCTACTGCGTGAAGGAAAGCTTTTCAAAACCCGGACAAAGTGATGGGTTTTGAAAAGCCATCCGGACTCCCGGACATGTATGGTAACCCTATGTGTAACTATGTACAGTATATGTGTTTATAACTCCCACAATTCTAATGTTTTTAACTTTTTAACATTGTAATGTTGTAAACTGCTTTGGAAATGAAAAGTGCTATATGAAGTCATAATAAATTTGAAACTTGAAACAAGCAATATGGGAGGGCGGATGACATATGATATAGAAGTTGGAAGGGCTTTCACCTATCCAAAGCAGGTGGTACAGAATGCAAGAGATCTGGAAAGGAACCCAAAGACAGATAAAAGAAAATAACAGTTATGGTGACGCTCTTCACATATTTTATACATATTCCCAAATTATGGTAAGGACTTAGATTTTCAGGATGGGCAACCCAAGCATTTTCATTTTCTATGTTGTTTGCAGAATTGTTCATTTTATTTTATTTTGGTTAGTTTTCATTTTCATTTTAGAGACAAGCATTAAGATTGTGCCCTCTTTGCAAATACACTTCCCCCTCCCCATTCGCGGTTTCGACACTCGCGGTTTCACATATTTGCAATTTTTTTTTGGGGGGGGAAACACCATAGTTTTGGACGTTCCCGCCTCCCTCCAGCCTTTCTCCCGGCATCCCGGCCTTACCTGGTGGTCTAGCGGGCTTTCGAGGCAGGAACGATCTTCCTACGAGAGACTACGGGAACTCACGGCAGTCATTTCCTATTGGCGATCTGCACAGGGCAGGAGCATAGGAAGATCGCTCCTGC
This sequence comes from Geotrypetes seraphini, assembly GCF_902459505.1. Classification (NCBI taxonomy): domain Eukaryota; kingdom Metazoa; phylum Chordata; class Amphibia; order Gymnophiona; family Dermophiidae; genus Geotrypetes; species Geotrypetes seraphini. Next base: position 138,551,001 of record NC_047090.1, on the reverse strand, counting down.
CCCAAAAGCCTGCTAGACCACCAGGTAAGGCCAGGATGCTGGGGGAAGGCGGGAGGGAGGTGGGGTGGGTTAGAGCCAGACCAGAAGTTATTCACGTTTTTTCTCCATTCGCGGTCCGGCTCTGCCCCTATCCCTCGCGAATACCAAGGGAGAAGTGTAGTGCACTCTTTTTTGGAAAGTGTAGCTTCTTTCTAAAGGGATGCATGCATGTGTGCAAATGCACAATGGTTTAAGCACGTACACACAATTGGTAAATAATACACCCTCTATTCAGATAGTGCACCCTCTTTGCAAACAGTGAACACTCTTTGCAAAGAATGGGTCCTCTTTGCAAAGAGGGTGCACTTTTATCAGTAAATGAAAAAAAACCCCTCAAAATATGTTTCTTCTGATTGTTTTAATTTCTTAACCACACACAATGATGTGAAATGTCACTGACATTTCCAATGTCATTTCAAATGACAGCCCACTTCTATTACAGTAGATCCACGAGTCACTATTCAGCCAGTGGTAGTGAGCGTTTCTTTAAACACAGGCTGATATGAGCTGAATTAGACCTGGATATTTAGTTCTGGCCTCTATCTAGGGTTATAATAAAGTATAAATGGGAGTGAACTCAATCCTTACACTACTGAAATAATAATCAATCAAAGCAGAGCCTAAAGTAGCAAGATTAAACAAAGCGAGCCTCAAAGGCTGAAGTGCTACCCTAAGTCCAGTTGCTACTTTTAAAAGCCACCTTTATTATCATTGGCCCAATTATAGGACTCCTTTTAGGAAGCCACGTTAGCGGCTTTATAGCACCCAACTTTTTAGCGCGCGCTAGCCAAAAAACTACCGCCTGCTCAAGAGGAGGCGGTAGTGGCTAACGTGGCTGGCAAATTAGCGCGTGCTATTATGTGCCTTAAACTGCTAACGCGGCTTTGTAAAAGGAGCCCATAAAGTTGGGAAAAACAGAACAGTACAAAAACTGTACAAAAACTCAACCATCTGAGAAAATCTGTTCTTCAAAAACCTACACTTTAAATAATAGTAATAATAAGGCTCAGGCTGGCAAAACCAGCAATGTTCTTCCATAGCTGAAGCAATTGAAGACTTATAAACAGAACCGGAGCATGCAGTTCTCAGTCACTTATCTGATTCCTGCCAGAACTTGCATATTGAAACTCCAAAATCTCTAAAGAGTTCAATAAAAGTCATTTGCAGTTCGCTGTAATCTTCCGGCATCGGACGTTCTCCACTGTGACTAGGAATCACAATACTTGGCAAGGGTCTTGTTAAGTAGACAGCCTTTGCATCCGGAGAAAACCAGCACAAAAATCATTTCGGCAAACAGCTTTAAGATGGCGTCAGGTTTTCAAACGCTCTCATGATCTACCAATCCCAAGTAAGGTGTCATTATGCAGATTATACACACGTGTCCCAATTTAAAGCTCTTCTTTTGACAAGTCTATAAATTCGGCACTATACTCTCTGATTGCACTAATAGTCAAACATAAATATCATAGAAAAATGCAACCTTACTTAATTTAAGCAAATTCAGTCTTAATTTCTCCCCATTTAGGATCCTCAGAGTCGAGCGCAATAACTCTTCATAGTTTTTTGTTGTTTTTTTTAGAAAAACTGCTCAAATCATCATCGATCCTTTTTTATATATTTGTGTATCTTTCTTCATAATAATTATATAAATATTTTTTCTTTTTACTTTAATTATGCTTTAAAATGCCCAAAAAATCAGGCACTTGTCTTTTAATGTTGAAATTCTATCGACTCGGGACTTGCCGACACATTTTGCCTCCTCAGCTGTATCAAGGCTGTCCCCTATTTACTATCAAGCCCGCTATTTACTATGCACAAGATATTAAATCATTCCATGATACCATATAAATGGGCAAAAATTGGCCGCAGCTTGATTTATCATTATCTTGTATATTAACTTCTTAACTTTCTTGAAAATACAACCATGTAAACCAATGTTTACAACCATTTATTTCAGATTCCCCCCCTCCACCCTGAGCTATCTGGTATCGAAACTAGCTCCATAATTCCCCAACCCTTTTCTCTTATCACCTCTGGTGACTTACGGTGTCATCACGCCACCTCAACTTGTGGCGGTGCCGCCCACAAGAATATTAAAAAAATTCACCAATCATATATCTTAAACTTTAATCCACCTTCTGATAAATATTCTTCTCAAGGCCCTACTTCAACATCAGCTGCGACCACCCCCACCCCACCATTCCCCCAAAGTCTCCAACTACCTAGCAAACTAACCGAATGTTCCAATAAACCCCTAACACAAAATCGAATGGGCTGGGAGAGAGGGCAGCGCCATACTCTCCTGTACTTCTCTCCGGCTCCTCCTCACATAATTTTCTTTCCCCGCCAATTCACTTCATTTTCCTACTTCTTTCCACACTCCTTCCACTCCCACCTTTCCACAAATCCCTCCTTGTTACCGCCCCCTTATCTAACTCAATCTCCTTGTTACCACCCAACATTTTCCCCTCTACTCACTCCAAACCATCCCCCCCTCTATTTTCTTATACCCAATGGCCTCTACATCACCCAATGTTACTAGCCACCCAGTTAAGGCTACGTGGCTCTTTTTATTAATATAACTAGTTTTTTAGCTCATTAAATTAATGGGTGCTAGAATACATGTGTAGACTTAGGCATTTCTTTCTTTCTTTCTGCCCCGTCTGTCTTATTTTCTCTTTTTCTCTGCCCCCTGTCTGTCTTCCCTTCTCCCTTCCTTTTACCTCCCCCATGTCCAGCAGCACCCCTTCCCTGCTCCCCCTGTCCAGCAGTAGCCCTTCTCCGTTCCTTTTACCCCTTCCCTGCTCCCCTTCTCCAGCAGTAGCCCTTCTCCACTCCTTTTATCTCCTCCCTGTCCAGTAGTACCCCTTCTCCCTTACCTGCTCACTGTCCAGCATCCGCTAGGCCAGGCAGCCTTGGAGCTTTTGCTAGGCTGGCCTGCTTCATATTTTCAAAGTGGGCCGGCCTAGCAAATGCCCCGTGGCTGCTGCCGCTGCTGGTCCAGGGGTGAGAAGGAGAGGCGTCATCAGAAGTCAGCCGGTGTCGGAGATCGGGGCAGGAATGTTGCTGAGGAAACTGCTGCACGTGTCTGTGGAGAAGTTTTCTTTTGGATAGCCTTGGCTCTGGGAACGTGAAGGGCTCTCAGAACGTTTCCCTGCTGAGACTTTACTGTGATCAATTATGCACAGCTGTGGGGGAGAAACTACCTGGCTCAACCTAGCAGCTAACAGGAAAATACCTCCAAACATTTGTTAGGCTCAAAATTAAAGCTCTCAAGCACAAACTTAATGTTCAATATAAAAGGAGAGAAATACCAATCTCCTTCAAAAGCAAACACTGTCTTCTCTGGAGGCTCAGAGATTGTAGGCAAAGCCACAACACATATCTCTCACTGCATTTCAATATCCATGGGCAAAGCCTCAAGTCCTACCACTTTCCTGTGTGTCCATTGCTTCCCCTGGGTTTTCTTCACAACTCCCAGGCAGAAGCAAGCTCCTCTGCATGTATCATATGCCAGTCTGTATTATCAGACTCCTCCAGGTGGAGGGGGAGTGGCTGCTCTCCCCAAGTTTCCTCTCTCCAGTTTGCCTCCACTCTGCTTGCCCTCCTAGTGTTCTGCACTGCCTCATTTTAAGTTGTGGAGAGACACTCCCCCTCAGCCTAGGTGGGGGAAGGGCCTTCCACACACAGGCTTGTTCCATCTGGCTAAGTGCAGGTTCCTTTCCAGCCTTGACTCTTACATGGATAGGCTGCTGGAAAGGTAGTAATCTCCTGGCAGGCTTAGGAACAGGTTTAAACTGTGTGCAGCTTTCAAGCTTAACCTTTTCCTGCCCTGCCTCTTCTGACTCCACTTCAATGTCTGAGCAGTAGTCAGCTAGCTCTGTAGTCTGTAATTCTACCTGGTCAGCTCTCTTGCATAGGGGTGTAGTGTATTTCTTCCTTATCCCTGTGGCAAAACCCAGACCGGACTTGGGTTTGTCATAGACAAAACCCGAAACGGACTCGGGTTTGTCACAGTACATGGTTTTGGGACTTGATCGAGGTCTCATCCTGGAGATGGGATGTGAACTTGAAATCTTGGGGCTCCTTTTACTAAGCCACGTTAGGGCTTTAATGTGTGGAATAGCGTGTGCTTAATTGCCACGCATGCTAGACCTTAACACCAGCATTGAGCTGGCGTTAGGTTCTAGCCACATAGCGTGGGTTTAGCGCGTGCTAAAATGCTACGTGCACTAAAAACGCTAACACAGCTTAGTATAAGAAGCCCTTGGTTTTATAGCTCTGTAATCTAATCACTATACTATGCAATACTGCACTGCTGGTTGCTGACCAGCATACTTTATTTGAGGACTTATTTTTTAAGTCCACATGATTCTTTTCCTGTAGTTTTGTAATTGGGACTGAAGCTGAGATATTTATATATGAAAATGAAGGTAGACATCTAAATTAAACCAGCTTGGTTCCTGCTAGCTCCACAGCTGTGTGATTAAGTAATGGAAATAAAACTGAGTTTATGTAGCTGATTAAGATCTTTTGCTACACCATCTCTGGATGTATAACTAAATTCACATACGCTTCAGTGGTAGATAAAGACCCTGGGGTGGGACAGTTGATGAGTAAGTGCAGATGTCCAACTTGGAGTTCCAGAGTAGAAATGAAGTTCTTGGAATTCAGGGGTTTATTTTCCAAAATTGAGCAAAATGTACTCTTGTCTTAATTTTTGGATGATAGTGCATCTATACAGGTTGCCAAAAATAATAAGAAAAGCTGTAATAATATTAAGAACATTTTTTATGATGAATTCTTCTGTGGGTGAAAGTGAGACCAGACTTGATTAGGCAAACATAAATTTAATTGCATGCCTATTAACACAAGAACAGGGTCTACAGATTCAAAACCATGCCGATTTCAGAACAGCAATCATTTGAATTCTTGACTATAGGGCAGAAACCTAGTACATTTACATAACAAAGGAACATAATAAAACGACAGCAGATTAAAAAGACAAAATTGGTCCATTCAATCACCCAGTTAAAATGATTTACTTTGATTAAGTAAGCATATCCAAACCAACACCATTTTCTGACCCCTCCCCATGTCTTTTACCTGATCCTTCAACCTATCAGCCAAGAATATTGCTCACAAAGATGTTGAATAGTCCCAGGACTAGACCTAGAGATGATATAATTAGGCTTCTATCTTCGGAGTAAATCTATCACTCAACCAGATTCTAACTCAGTTCGCCACCTTGACACCCATCCCCAGGCTACTTAATTTATTTACATGCCTCCAGTGTAGGACAATGTCAAGAGCTTTGCTGAAATCTAAATAGCCCCCATCAAGATTTATGTCTTAATTCAATTGTCTAGTCACCCAGTCAGCTCCTTATGGTATAACAGTACTGCCTTAGATCTTGCTGACTGCTGTATACCAGGGATGATAAAGGGGAGGGTATGAGAAGTAGCCATCCGGGGTGGTAGACCAGAGGAGGGGTTGCCATACCTCCACCAATGCTGTTGCTATCACTTCAGTGGAAGTCATTCCCTGCACAGCTTCTCCTACGAAGTCATATCTTAGAAAGTATTGAAACATAGAAACATGATGGCAGATAAAGGCCAAATGGCCCATCTAGTCTGCACATCCACAGTAACCATTAAAAGTCTTAGTATCAAGCCATGCCCATCTGCTTCCTTGAATTTGCCCTAGAAGGTAACAGGCTTGTCTGGGAAATGAACCTAGGACCTCTCACATCCAAAGTGAGAATCATACCCCTAGACCAACAAGCCAGGTGAGGTTCCACCCCCCAAACCTGAATATTCAAATATTTTTTTATCCTGGCAATGGTCCTGATTGTAGATTCTTCACTAGATTTTCCATGAATTTTCAAATCACTGAAGTCAGACTAACTAGTTTCCAACTTCCTTTCTGATTAGTTTCATGAAGAGGGACATCACATGGAAAACTTTTCCTACTTCCAATTATTTTCTTTCTTAGGTGGGGGTACAGGGAGGCATTCCTCAGCGCTATGAAAATTTCTCTCCTCCATAACCCCTTCCTACCGACTCCTGCACTGGCTGCCGATGGAGGCACGTTCAAAGTTCAAGCTGGGATGCTTTTGCTTTAAGGTACTATCCGGTTTAGCCCCTCAATATATAATTGACCTCTTCCACTTCTCAACCAATAGACACAAGAGAGGTACACACCAGAAGTTCATCTCCCCACCGGTTAGAGGATGTAAATTTAAAAGACACCATCAACATCTTCTCTCTTACCAGGCGGCATTATGGGACAAAGACTTGGAAAAACCAATTATAAACGCAAATAACTATGGTGAATTTAGGAAACACCTAAAGACAAACCTGTTCTTGAAATACCTAGGTAGTGAATCTACACAATCTCTCCCATCACAATCTCCCACCTCAATCCCCCCATCACAACTGTTCCCTTAAACTGCTAGCCACTATTCTTCAACTATGTAAGTTCTACTCTATTTGTAGTATCTTTCTAATCATTGTAAACCGCATAGAACTTCACGGTCCTGCGGTATATAAACTGTTATTATTATTATTATATGGGGATGAATGGTATCTATGTCCTCACCAAGAGACAAAAGGGCACCAAGGCAGAATTAGCCCAGCCATATCTTGATGTGGAATATGTGTAGACTTGTAGAATTCAGATGTTTTTCCAGTTATTTAATTAATTTATTTATTTGGTACTTAATATACCGCAATTCCTTAGGTCAAAGCGGTTTACATGCTAAAATCAGCTAAACATAAAAGAACTCCATTTGTTGTACAGGACAGAAAACAAGTAGCATGCAGACATTTTAGAAGGGGACGGGAGTAGTGTGCCCGCCCTGCAGAACCTGGATGGTCATCAATAAGAGGGTAAAAGCAAACAAAAACAATACTGCAAGAAAATGTACAGGAGTTTATTAAAATCACAAAATCAAAAATTTTAAAAACAAAAATACATGGACTATGTTTGCTTTTGCTGTCTTTTTACTGCAAGTCCTGTTGGGGTTTTTTTTTGTTTCATCAATAAGAGGGTTACATAAAGGCTTGCAAAAACAAAAAAAAAGTTTTTAAAACCTTCTTGAAACCGAAGAAAACTGGTAAACCTCTGATAGATTGGGGTAAGACAGTCCAAAGCCTGGGCACCTAACTTTCAATTCAAGCCAGGCGAGAGGTGTTACGTGCCAATTGATGTTGATTAAGCCTAATAATCAGTTAAGTTAGCTGCCTACATTGGCTCGGAGTGCTGATGCAGGCACCTGATTTTAGGACTCCTCAGCTTGAGAAAAGCAATAAAAACCGACCTCTTCACCTAAACCCCTTGCCCTTGACTGATCGACAACAAAGAAATACATAAGGAGAACATGTATTGTAAAATCTTGCACTGTAACTATGGCAAATCTAACCTGTAAACTATCTGTGCCATATTAATTTAATTTGATTTTAATTTAATTTAATTCTTACATAACGCTAATAACCATGAGGTTTCTAAGCGGTTTACAAAAATGATGCATTAAAAAGATACAATAGATAAAAATAAATAAGATAGGTACTTGGAAAATTTCCCTAACTGTCCCAAAGGCTCACAATCTAACTAAAGTACCTGAAGAAACAATTAATGAAAAGTAAAGATAAAAATATAAAGATAGAGGTAGAGATAAAGATAAATATGAATATTCCAACAAGTAATGTATAAATAACTATTTTACATCTTACAATTGAAAATATTCTAACATCAGCGAAATATCAGGATACAATTATGAAGAGGGAATTTTTCGCAGACAGGGATGTGGATACCTAGTGTGAGGAAGAAATTCAGGATAAGGTGTTGAAGTTATGTTCGCGGGAGAGTGTCTGGCTAGGACAAGAATTCCTTAAACAAAGTGGTCTTTAGTTCTTTCCGGAAGATGCTGTAGGTCAACCTTTAGTCCGAATATTAAACGGACGGCCGTGTTTTGAATTATTCGCAGTTTTCTTACGGTTTTTTTAGGTATCCCCAAGTAGATGATGTTACAATAGTCCAGGGTGGATAGAATCAGCGACTGAATCAGTAATCTGAAGGATAGAGGGTCAAAATATTTTTTATGGTTTTCAGTTTCCAAAGAGTGGAGAAGCATTTTTTTGTCACCGAGTTTATGTGATCAGTCATAGTTAATTTGGTATCAAGAGTGACTCCTAATATTCTTATAGTTTTTAATATTGGATGGTCGTGACCATTTATTTGTATTGTTGTGGTGGTGATTTTTTTCCTTTGGGCTAGCCAGGAAAATTTTTGTTTTTTCAGAGTTTAGTTTCAATTTAAAGTTTGTGGTCCATTGTTCAATTTCCGTCATAATGAAGGAGATGTGCTTGAATGTGGCATTCGTCACATTTGTTATTGGAATTAATATAGAGATGTCATCTGCATAAATGTAATATATTAGATTTAACTTTTGCAGTAGGTGACCTAGGGAGGAGATATATATGTTGAACAAGGTGGGAGATAGCGGGGAGCCTTGAGGGACTCCCGAGGGACTTTTCCAGGATTCCGAGTAATTTCCATTGTTGACCACTTGATATGATCGTTTAGTTAAAAAGCCTTGGAACCAGGTCCACACACTTCCCGATATTCCCATTGCATCTAGACACGTGAGCATTATTTCATGATCCACTAGATCAAAAGCGCTACTAAAGTCTAATTGTAAGATCATGGCGCTAGTGCCATGACTGAAGAGATTAGGATAAAACTTGTACTGAAAACCTTACACTGTAAGGATAACTATGGCAAATTGCAACTGGTAAACTGTATATTATGTACTGTATATTAATATTAGACCCTAGTATGTATCAAGTTAGGATAAAAACTTGTATCATAAACTTGTACTGAATGTTCAACCTGTAATCCGTTCAGAACTCTTTGGGGACAACAGGATAGAAAACTAACTAAATAAATATATATATAGAATTTGCCAGATACTTTATAGCCGCTATAAACTAGACATACCACTTGGCTTGCATTGACATGGCATAAGAGGTCATACCTACACACAAGTAGAGTAATGTCAACCTAATGCTACTGTAGCATTCTATAATGGAATCTTGGCAACAGTAGAATTAACACTTAGGTCCTGATCCTGTATAGTGCGTCTAAAGTTAGGCGTGGTTTGCACGTCCCTGTAGGCACAATTCTACAAAAATTAGATATTCTTTACAGAATCGCACTCAACGCGAGTTAGACGTCCTTTAGAGAATTGCATTTTAGGCAGAAGTTAGACGTCCAGAATATCTATAACGCTGTCATGCTTCATTATTATGACGTTATTAGAATGGCGATTTTAGATAGATATAAAAGCAAACTATTTGCCATAATGACTGGGATAGCCATGCAAATGGTTACTAAAAACTGGAAAAATTGGGATAGACTTAGGGCTCCTTTTACTAAGGTACGCTAGTGTTTTTAGTGCGCGCTGAAGATTATCATGTGCTAACCACACGCTAAATGAAAAATACTAATGCAAGCTCTACGGAGGCATTAGCATTTAGCGCACGGGGCATTGTAGCGCGTGCTAAGCACACGCTAAAACCGCTAGCGCACCTTAGTAAAAGGAGCCCTTAATTTCTCCTTTTTTGGAATTCTTTATGTTTCTGCTATAAATATGAAAAAATGAATGCAGAAATTTCATGTAATAATAAGATATTTAAATTAACGTGGGGTCCACTGACAAATTTTGTTAACACTGATTAGCTAGATTATACTATTTGATTTGCACATCCAGGGAGGGGGTATTATATTTTGTTGTGTTAATTGAAAGAATTTGGATTCTTAAATAGGGGGGGGAGGAAATGTTTTGTAGTATTTCTTTGAATGATTGTAAGTGCTGTTTTGAAGTCAATTCTAAATATAATTCAATGCACTGTTTTTTTCATATGGAAAATTAATAAAGATAAAAAAAAGAATGGTGATTTTATGTTGTTTTCATTAAAATTGTATGCTGTGAAATGCTGGCTCCACTATATTTAATTTTTTTAATTGTTTTTTTTGCTACCTGAAAAACTATCACCTGCTCAAGGGGAGGCGGTAGCGGCTAACACGCGCTATTCCGCACGTTAAGGCCCTAACGCGCCTTTGTAAAAGGAGCCCTATATGTCTAACCAGTGTGCAACTAGGTCTTATAGGCATTGTAAAGCAGGTCTACTTTTGAGCGTGGTTTGGGCGATCGAAAGACATGAGTTAGGTGAGCGGGACTTTGCCACACTTTGTCATACTGTCACTATTTTTACAAGTTTAAGTTTATTAAAAATTTGATAAAATGCTAATCATAAATTCTAAGCGCTTTACAACAAAAAAATTTAAAAAGGGGTCCAGTTTAGAGAGTTGCGCAGGGACAGAAATCCCACCAATCCCCGCCCGTCCCTGCCAGGATCCTCTCCGTCCCCACCCATCCCCGCCAGGATCCTCTCCATCCCCGCCCATCCCCATAAAAAGCAGCAATTACTTCTGACAGGATCATCAATTCCACCGTTTCTTTTGTGTTTCTGCTGCTGTTTTCCTTGTGGAATCTCTTTGGTGGAACCCTTTTTTGTTTTCTGTTCAGGTAATTAACTTATAAACCCCCTCTTTTACTAAGGCTGACGTGTCCATTATATTATATGGATGAACCCTGCTTCCAAAGCCTTCCATCCCCATGGGAGTCCTGTTGGCTAGAGGGGGGGGGGGGTCCCCGTGGGAGTCCCGTGGGCCAGAGGGGGGTCCCTGTGGGAGTCCCGTGGGTTAGGGGGGATTCCCGCGGGACCCGCGGTATTCCCACGATCCCCGTTCCCATGCAGACCTCTAGTCCAGTTAACAAACTTTAAATGACATAACATTACTTACATGGAACAATAGAATAGTGGGGAGAAATACAATTTGAAAGAAAGAGAAAACAATTAAGGATAATAACATAGGGAAAGAGAAAAAATAAATTTTGTATAGAAAATGAATTTTTATATTGAAAATGAGCTAGAAAAGTCAATTAACAGTCATATGCATCTTTAAATAAAAAGCTTTTCAGGCCACCCTTGAATTTATCCAAATTCTGTTCAGATCTTAAATATGATGGTAACGAATTTCATATTGTTGGGGCTATTGTTGCAAAAGAAGAAGCCCTACCGGTACTAATAATTTTTAGGGATGGGACATGAAGAAGATGCTGTGAAGCAGATCTTGTGGAATCAGATATTTATGGATAAAAGTGGGCTCCTTGGTTTTCATAGTTTTGAAAGTGATTAAAACAATTTACCATGCTATGTATCCCATACTTTTACTAAGGTGCGCTTGCGTTTTTAGCGTGTGCTACATTGCTGCATGTGCTAACCCCGCGCTATGCGCCAAAAACTAACGCCAGATCAATGCAGGCGTAGGCGTCTAGCGCGTGCGGCATTGCAGTGTGTACTAAGCGCATGCTAAAACCGCTAGCGCAGCTTAGTAAAAGGAGCCCTATGTCTTCCATGCTACAATTTCTCTCCTATGTTTGCCGTTCCATTTCTACTGTTCCTTTAGAAAACTAGTTAAGACTATTTTGTTTGATAAAATTTTTAACTTGACTGGTTATAATGTGGCATTTTTGTACTTTCTATACTATTGTATTTCCTATAGAACTTGTATATTTACCTGATTGTCCAAAGTTTTGAAATTGCAGTGCTGGAGGAGGCACTGGGGACAAAAGAGACTTGGAGAGTCATACCTGACTCTTGGGTGGTCCAGGTGGGGGCTGGAGAGAAAGAGAGAGAGAGGCAGGGCTGGGGGTTGGGCGGTATAGGGGAAAGACTAATGGGATATAGGGGTGGAGCCATGGGTGGGCCATGGGTGGGGCCAGGGCAGGGTCAGGTATCCTCTGTTTTGGCTTAACAAATATGGTAACCCTAGTGTCATTTCATATTTGTAGACTTTGATATATATATATGGAGGAAGATTTTGCACTATGTTAGACATCCAATAAAGATCTTTTTATCTGGATCATGTGTTCCATTCCACGGTTGTTTTATTTATTTACCATGCGCAAAGTGTAAAATTTCAGTGCAATATTTGTAGATTTGCCTGTGCTGCATGGACTGTATTATCTCAAATAAGATATGCACCCATGTATAATACACACCCAGAAATTTAGGGCTCCTTTTACAAAGCCGTGCTGGCCCACAGAGATTTAAAGGGCTTCGGGGCTGTTGCTGTGCGGCTTTGTAAAAGAGGCAGTTAAACTTTACATTCATGTAAAAATCTAATTATCTATGTATATGAGAAATGCACAGCTGGAGTTCAGCACATCCATGTATTGTAAGTGTGAGGTTTAAAACACACTATTAATTACTTACAAGTGCTATAAAACATATATATGGTAGAGAGCTAGATATTAAAAATGTGAGCGTATCGTGACAGTGCCATCAGAAATGAAAAAACATTGATAAAAATCATTCGTTCATGAAATATTGTAACCTACCAGCTCTGTAGCCAGGTGTCTTGGTGGTCTTCATGCAAGAACATTTTATAACTTTTTCCCTATGTACACTACACATCTAGGACGAGTATTTTTTATGGAAAAAAAGTATTATATCCGAGGTAATATAATAATAGAGTTGAGACTGTATATATATCCTTAAATAAGTTCTCATTCACAAGGCTATTGTGTGTATCAGCACAAACCACAATTTGCAGAAGGCTCTTTGAAAGAAATTGATCATCTTTTTCATTCTACAACCCCCAGTGCAGAATACACTGTAATAACTCATGTCCTGGGATATTCAAAGTGCTCATCTGTATTTCATGCTTCACAAATCTCCTAGGATGTAAGTTACTGAAGCATGATACGAGACCCTGCTTTGTGCTATTACACACATATTATGTTACCAGCAGAAAGAATGAGTAAAAAATGGATCACGCAGCTATGATTACATACATACAAAGTTACATAGTCGGTTAAGCTGAAAGACACCCACAGATCCTTCATGTCCAACTTTCCACACGCATACTAGTTATCTCCAGGTGGGAATATTAAGGAATGTGAAAAACATACTGATCTTTATTCTGAGACGGTTAGTAGACAAAAAAAAAATTTATGTTCAAGAGCCAAATTTCTCAGTTCACTGCAAGTATTCAGCATGAATTAAAGTGCCACGGGCAATGTACACGGCTGAGGAATTTTGCAGAATTAATGCTTCACCATATTATTCCATACCCAATTCTGCAGCATGATGAAAAGCAGCTTTCCAACACTGCTAAAACATTGCTGAAACCAGTTTATTCAGTATTCCATTGTAAACTGTATTCACAGCAAGCCAGTCCTCATTTTCTTTGATCTTTCTGTCTTGTTGTTTGCTTTTTACCACTTAGCATTTCTACAGCACTGCCAGACACACGCAGCACTGCACATAACATTAACCATGTAAGAGACGGTCCCTGCTCCACAGAGCTTACAATCTAATCAGATAGGCAAATAGGGCAATTGGGGTAGGGAATTACAGGGGGAGTGACAAATAGACATTGGGACTGTATAGATATAGCTTCTTAAACAAATGGAAGAGAGTTACAGAGCCTAAGGGGCTCATAATCGAAAAAGAAAAACGTCCAAAAACATCTAAGTGCCGATAATAAAACCGGGTTTTGGACGTATTTATAAATGACCTAGGCCTTCATAGTGCCGCTGAATGACCATAGCTAAACGGGGCATGTCAGGAAGAGTGTCGAGGGCGGGATTTGGAGGGGTCGTGGGCAGGCTTAGACTTAGTCGTACTGCATGTATAACCAAAAGTTATACAGCACAGGATCAACAGAATTTGGATGTTGTGACTTAGACCATTTAAAACATGGACTAAGTCACAAAAACCCAACTAAAGTGACCAGATAAGCACTGCAAACACACAATACAGACCCCCCCCACACTACCCTAGTGATCACCCCCCACCCTAAAAATATTAATCATAACTTGAAAATTGTGCCTCCAGAACATCATCACCTGGCAGCCTGGCATAGGAAAACCTAGTCGTGCTGCATCTTAAGCCATCTTGGGGGTGGGTTAGAGACCCATGGAGAGGAGGACCCATGCCCATAAGCCCCTGTAATCACTGCATTTATATTGAAACATGTGCACTCCCCTATATACCCCCAAAACCTTTTTTTACTGGCATATAAGTGGCTCCTGCAGCCATAAGGGCTATTGCAGTGGTAGATAAATGAGTCTAGGGGATTCTGGAGGTGGTTTGGGGGGCTCACCATTACCTATAAGGGAGCTGTAGTGAGATGAAGACATGGCACCCTTTTTGTGAAGTTCACAGCAATGCCCTGTAAGGTACCCCACTATTTAGGTGCCATGTCTGGGTGTTCAGTCCATCACTTTGCAGACCCCAGACCCCTCCCACGTCCAACAGGGCTTGCTCTAGGCATTTTTGACTTGGACGGAAAGTTGGACGAAAATGTGGTATAAAGATGGACGATTTAGCGACTTGGACGATCAGATCGGCAGGACATATACTTAGACGATTTTCGAAATGAAAAAAAATTTGGACGTATTTTTCGAAAATGTGTCCTAGGCTGTTTTTTACTTTGGACAACTTGCGACTTAGATGAAAACGGACTTAGACGTTCCTTTCGATTATGCCCCTCTGTATGTATATTTGTGCAAATAATTTGTATATAAACACAGCTGTGAGTTGCACAATTTATCTCTCTGCTAGCAAAAGAGTTAGTCTGATTAACAGAAACCACGAGTTTTGAGTAATTCTGATTTCTGCACTGAAACTGCAATATATGCTGGTTTGGCTGGTTCTTTTTTTTTTTTTTTTTGTCTCAACAAAAATCATTAGCACATTCACTAGTTCATCCTCAAGCAGCTTCACATGGAACTTCACCCAAGCACTTTCCAACATTTGCTTGGCTTGGCAGATGGTGGTTAGTTGAGGCTGTTTTTATAATCACCAGTGGTAGAATCAGGAAGATGAAAAATGGGTGTGTATTGAAACGCAGATCAGGCAGCATCCTGAGGCCTTAAATTAGCATGATGAGCATAAACACTGCAAACTGATCTTTTTCAACTGAATTGCAATTATGTTCGAAATTACCTACAATTACCAGTAACCATCTGAAAGCTAGAAATTAACTTCTTAGGCATTCATCCGGATGGATCAGCTGTTAAACGTATGGTGGGTTCAATTCATTCAAATGTCTTTTGGTTTCTAGAAGGCAAATATCAGAAAATAAAATAAAATTAAACTGTTGTAAAAGCTTACACTGGGGAGATGTTTGACCAAATTGAAAAAAAAACCCCAACTAATTGTTATGGTTTCAAACAAAATTAGAATGTGCAGGAGGAGCCATTTAAATCCTCCCCTCTGCCAACTTGCACCCAGTCATACATAGCTATTATTCACCAGTGGTAATGGTGCTTATATTCCGCCAACTCCCTAAAACCAGGTTCAAAGTGGATAACATATAATAAATATACAATAGAATAATAAAACCTAAAACAGGAACTTTATAAATAGGTAAGTTTTCAGTTCTTTATGGAATAACAGATAAGATGAAATCATTCTCAATTCAGTTATTTTTCTTCAAACAGTAGGCAAAGTCTTCTGTGACCATGTAATTTATAGAAAACAACTTTAATTAATGGTATATGTGTGACAGACTAGGTAAAGAACTAGATGCGTGGAAGGCAACAGAGAGTAGTGGTCAATGAAGATCGCTCTGATGAAAGGGATGTTACCAGTGGTGTGCCTCAAGATTCAGTTCTTAGTTTAGCTCTTTTCATCATTTTTTGTAAGCGATATTGCTGAAAGAAAAGAGTCAGGAAAGATTTGACACTTTGCAGATGATGCCAAAATCTGCAATAGAGTATACATCCCTGATGATGTGAATAACATGAGGAAGGACCTAGCAAAGCTTGAAGAATGGTCTGAAATTTGGCAGCTAAGATTTAATGTTAAGAAATGCAATGGTCATTGGGCTGCAAAAACCCGAGGGAACGGTACAGTTTAGGGGGTGAAGAACTTATGTGCACGACAGAAACACGGGGCTTGGGTGTGATTGTATGTGATGATCTTAAGGTGGCCAAACAGGTTGAAAAGGCAATGGTGAAAGCTAAAAGGATGCTAGAGTGCATAGGGAGAAGAATGGCCAGTAGGAAAAAGAAGGTATTGTTGCTCCTGTATAAGACTCCGGTGAGACCTCATTTAGAATACTGTGTACAGTTCTGGAGGCTGCACCTTCAACAAGATATAAACAGATATAAACTGCCCTTACAAAAGTCTCCAGTGACCTGCTCCTGACCAAATCCAAAGACTTCTACTCCATTCTCATCCTTCTTGATCTAGCCACATCTTTTGACACAGTAAATCACCACCTACTTATTGATACACTGCCCTTGCTTGGATTTCACGGCTCTATTATCACATGGTTTTCTTCCAGTATTTCCCATCGCACCTTTAGTTTGTGCTGTGTTGTATCCTCATCCACTGCCATCCCGCTGAGGGCTCTGTCCTGGCATTACTTTTTCCATTTACACTTCTTCCCTTGGTGCTGTAATCTCCGCCCATGGCTTTCTCGTATCATCTCTATGCCGATGACTCACAGATCTATCTCTCTACTCCTGAAATCTCAATATTCAGTCCCGGTTTTCAATCTGCTTGTCTGACATCACTACCTAGTTGTCTCTCAGCCATATAAAATTAAACATGGCCAAGACTTAGCTTCTTATCTTTCCACCTAAACTCATCTTCTCCCATTCTCTATTTCTGTGAACATCACCCTCATCCTCTCTGTCTCATTGGCTCACAACCTCTGGGTAATCGTTGACTCGTCTCTCCCTTCTCTTCACACATTCAACAGACTGCCAAAACCTGTCATTTCTTTCTCTACAATATCGCTAAAATCAGACCTTTCCTTTCTGAGCGCACTCCCAAGACCTTTATCCATACCCTCATCACTTCTTGCCTAGACTATAGAATGACACAGGGAAAAAATGTGTCCCCATCACGCCCCGCCCCCACGATCACTGTCCCCGCACCATCCCCATCCCCACAACCACTGTCCCCACAGCATCCATACAAGCCTCAGTACTGCAATATTTAGCTTATTCCTTCCTTATAAATCAAAGCTCTGGCTGCTGAACTAGAGAAAGAGATGTTCTGCTGGCAGGGCTTTGTTTATAAATTTTTATCAACACAACTAATATACTACTTTATCCTAAAGCAAAAAAAAAGAAAAGGAAAAAAATATAATTTTTTTTTCTACCTTTATTGTCTGGTTTCTGCTTTCCTCATCTTCTCCTAATTCAATTTCTTCCATCCACTGTCTGCCTTCTCTCTGCATCTTCCATTTGCTCTGTTACTGTGCCTCTACCTTCTATCTCTCCCTCTACCCCCCACCCAATTGGTCTGGCACCATCTTCTTCCCTTCGCTCCCCCCATAGTCTGGCATCTCTGTCTTCTTCCCTTCCAGCGTCTTCTCCCCACACTCTGTTCCCCTTTTCCCTTCAGCGTCTTCTCCCTATTCTCTCTTGCCCATTTCCGTTCAGTGTCTTCTCCCCACTCTCTGTTCCCCATTTCCCTTCAGCATCTTCTCCCCAATCTCTGTTCCCCATTTCCCTTCAATGTCTTCTCCCAATCTCTCTTTCCCATTTCCCTTCAGCGTCTTCTCCCAATCTCCCTTCCCCATTTCCCTTCAGCGTCTTCTCCCCACTCTCTCTTCCTCATTTCCCTTCAGCATCTGTTCCTTTCTACCACTACCCTTCCTTATCCTCACCCCCTATAGCGTCTGTTCCTTTCCACCACCACACTTCCCTCTCTCCACCCCCCTTCAGTGTCTGTTCCTTTCCACTGCCCTTCAGCACTCCTTGCGCGGTCTAAGCATCTCCCTCTCTCTTACATTCATGGCGCCATGAAGGTAAGGGGGAGGGAGGGAGATAGATGTGGCCAGTAGGTAGGAAGGAGGGAGGAGGCTGCGCGCGCGATAAGTAACCGCACGCGTTCCCTCCCTTAACTGCGGGAAAGAAAGCCATTTACCGTCCATGGGGTGGTGGATGGCCTTGTCCCAATACCCACAGTGAGCACTTTTTTTCTCCCCATTGTTTCGACGGGTTACCCGCGGCTACCGGCAGCTAGCCAAGGGTAACAACGACCGTGCCATTCTCTAGCCTAGACTATTGCAACCTGCTTCTCACTGGCCGACTTTTAAACCATCTCACTCCCCTTCAATCTGTTTAGAACTCTGCTGCACACCTCATATTCCGCCATTGTCACTATACCCACATTACTCTTGTCCTCAAGTCACTTCATTGGCTCCCTATTCATTTCTGCATACAATTTAAACTTCTCTTACTGACCTACAAGTGTATTCGCTCTGCAACTCCTCAGTATCTGGTGCAGTCTTTGGTCCGCACTTGACTATTGTAGTATAGTCTATCTAGCAGGTTGTAAAAAGCATTTTAAAAGGCTCACTTTGATTCAGACTCCAGCTGTTCCCTTAATTTTTAATTTGAGCAGAACTGAACATGTAACGCCTTACTTTCATGAATTACACTGGCTCCCAGTGGAAGTGCAGGTTATTTTTAAATTCGGTTGTTTTTGCCACAAAATGGTGTAAGATTTGTTTCCGAATTATCTAATGGATCATTTTATCTTTTTTACATTTCCCTCGCCCAAAGGTTGTATTTACAAGACACATCATGGGCAGCTACTTTCTTATCAGGCCATTAGCTGGGAATCTGCGTTTTGCCCATTTACCTCTGTTTTGTATTTTCATTTTAGAAAGTGACTGAAGACTTATCTGTTTCAAAAATTTCTTGGCTGATATGTTTTCTTAAATTGATTGTGATTTTTTTAGCTCACTGTATTTGTGCAGTTTTTCTTATTTTGTTATCCAGATAGAACTGGAAGGTTTTGTGAACTAAAAATAATGTGTTATGATATATTACCATAAGGGAGTTATGGTAAGATGTGTACCTGGCACCTTTTATGTGAAGTTCACTACAGTGCCCCCTAGGATACCCCACTGCTTTGCTGGGATGTCTATATGGCCGGTCTCATAGTGCAAATGCTGGCTACTCCTACATCCCAATAGCTTGATCTGCACATTTTTATTTTGGATGTGTTTGTTTCTGAAAATAGTTCGAAAAGATGGAACAAAAGAAGACAAAAGAGGCGACCTGCGATGCTCATTCTGTTTAAACATCACAGGTCGCCACTTTTGTCTTCTTTTGTTCCACCTTGGGGAGGTAGAATCTCCTGTATTCGTGTATCGAAAAGATAGACACACAAAGGATAGAGGCGGGGCTCCGTGTCCGATTTTTTTACGTGAACAAATATAGTAACCCTATCTATTAGCCCAGAAGGAGAGACGATTAAACATGGTGTTAAGGCCTGAAATTTAAGACCAGTCCACCTCCGTTCACCATTTTTACAAGCAGTTGCACTAGCTGTGCATTCTTTACATTCTTACAGGGGCATGAAGAGCTTTCTGTTATTTCCTTTATTTTGTTCTTCACATTGTGTCATTTTTATTTGTTTCAGAAGTAGGGCATGCTATTTGCAGATCATGAAAACAGTTTCCCCCTCCCCCCCCAAAAAAAGAATTTTATTTCAGCTTTTTACAGCATTCAGTTTTGGAACAAAATGCAAGGCTCATTCATTGCAGTTTTAATTTTGATTCAAAATGATCATACATCCCTAATTCTTACTGCACATGTCTTCACATTTCTTATTTCCAGAATAGTTTGGGATTTTTTTAAAAAAAATGTCATGCAACTTCATTTAATATACATCCTATGCAATAAAGATAAATGTCTCAGTAAGGGCTGTTTGTACATGCCAATACTAGCATGCTATTAGGGTTAAGAGGGTTCCCAACACATTAACATAGTTTCTGGGAGGCATGGACAAGGGTCATTTTTTGTCAGGGTTCAGTGGACAAGAAATTGTCCATACCAACCAGCCCAAAATGAAAGGGCAGTTAGCTTGGGAAATTTTGAGCTACAGATAATGTAGACATTGATGAACTGATAGTCCAATAAAGTTACATGTTCACCTGCAGCTGTGGAATGTATAACTCTATTACCCATATGTTTTCTATCACCTACAAAGAGCATTGGGCCAAAAATCCCTCTTTCTGGCTGACACAACCCATACAGTGATTGAAGGGAGGACAAAGTGAGAAAATGATCTAGAGCAGTGGTTCCCAACCCTGTCCTGGAGGAACACCAGGCCAATTGGGTTTTCAGGCTAGCCCTAATGAATATGCATGAAGCAAATTTGCATGCCTATCACTTTCATCATATGCAAATCTCTCTCATGCATATTCATTAGGGCTAGCCTGAAAACCCGATTGGCCTGGTGTTCCTCCAGGACAGGGTTGGGAATCACTGATCTAGAGAGTAATGGTTTTCAGCCACTATCCAGATTAACTAAAATGTACTGTCATGCTCTACATTACTATACTCTGTTATGCTTTATTATGTATGTGCACATCTGTCAGGTGAGGCATGGATAGACCTCCGCCACTTGTGCATAGACCAGCGCTCCTAGGAGTGCCAATGGAGTCAAGCAAGTATCAGCAAAGTACTATTTATCTCAGTCATATATCAGTCCTGAGCAAAGGCAAAAAAAACAACTATTTTTTTCTCACTGTATGATCTCCAAAGAATTTCAAAACAACAGCTTATTAGTCTCCTCATAAAGTCCTTTTGTAACATGCAGTTTTCCATTGAAACTTATCAGCAATAGTTCATCACTGTAATCCCAGTTAGGTTGAAACACTTTTAAGCAGTGGCTGCCACTCAATTCAGCCCTTGCAGCCACCTCCGCGGGTACCAGACCCCGCTGGTCTGCCAGCTGGCTGAAACAGTCAGCTTCCTGCTTTACTTTTTCCTTAAGGGCACTGTAGAACAGTTCTGGAAACAGGCTTTCTTTGCAGCACTGAAATACTTTCAACAAACTGACCCTTCCCTCAAGCTAGGGCCAGAAAGTGGGGGGGGAACTGCCTCCCTTATAGTAAACAGGTAATTCTATACCCACCCAATGTTCCTTTATGTTTCAGTGTCCCTGGGGTAGCAAACCTTGGTACTTTAATGCTAGCCCCAGTGTGTTCCCTAATATCCAAATCAGGTTTCTTTTAGCAGCATGCAGGCCACACTAAGTTTTGCCCCTGGTTCATTTCACACTTTTCAATTTCTAGGATCACTTTAGTTAAACACAAATACTCCAGTTTATTTCTAACCTGCTCATTCATCCATGCAAACATCCATTACATTTCTATCTGGTTATGGACCCCAGTCCATGTATTCTGGGTCATTTAAATCTGAAAAATCTCCCATTTCTACAGTTTTCTTCCTTGGCTGCCTGTTCCCCACCCTTTCCAGAGGGTGTAAATACTCTCCTAAGGCAGTCCTTGGAAACTCCTCCCCAGAGAGTTCCTCACCCCATGAAAGTTTCTGTTTAGGAGCCTTGTGCCTGACGTCCCTGTTCCATTCTGGTGGGTCTTTGCTAAGGGGCATAGGCAGAGGGATCCAGTTTCTTTTCTCAGCTGCCTGCGTGGCTGGGAGGTTTCTCAGGTCGCTGGTTCTGGGCTGCTCCTGCTCCTTAGGATTCCCAGCTGAGTAGAATTTATCCCGGTAAGGTTTCTGCATAGCTCGGTCTCCCCTAGTAACAGGCTGGAATGCTGGAGGCATCAGCTCTGCTAGCGCGTTCCCTGTCTTTAACCCTTCCCTGGTCAGAGAGCAAAGCTGGAGGTTTAAAGCAGACTTTGCCACCATGCTCCAGAAAGGAAGAATCGGGTAATAAAGCAGATTCTGGCATCTCACCTGCCCTGTCCCCTAAGCCCTGCACAGCTAAAGGGACCTTAGCCTTTTGCACAAGCTTTGTAGTTCTGTTTCTTGTCCTAGGAAGGGGACCAGGTTGTTTTTAAAGTTAGGCTGGTAGCAAGGGTTCTAGTCATCACAGGGGTTTCCTTGTTACAACTTGTAAACGGTTCTGAGCTCTTCTGGGAGGACAGGACATAAATCCAAATAAATATACAAACTATCCACTTAGGGCTCCTTTTACGGTTTTAGCGTGCTAGACTCTGGATAAAGTGGAGCCACACAGGTAGAGATGAACAGAAATAAGAATTACCAGAGAGTTGTCGAGATCTTAAGGTGGTAAGTGTTGGGTAAATAGAGGCATTTTAGCATTAGTTGGGTAATTAGAAGCATATCTAATATAATAAAACGCCAAGCGCGCATGCGTACTCTACCACCGTGTTGCCTGATCTGTAGTTCCGTGGTCGGCAGAGAGCGCATGCGCGCATATAAGAGTCCCTCACTCCGTCAAACTGGCCGGCAGCACTGGATTCCCTGCTCTCCACCTCTCAAGCTGCGGTGTGGGCTCCTCTCACGAGCCTGCACCAGCGTCAGAGAAGGCTTCCGACGTGGCGGGGATCGTGAGAGGAGTCGCCGCAGGCACTTTTTTTTAAAAAAAACCTTCGGCTGCAGCAGGCCAGCCCGCGGGAAGGGGGGACCGAAAAAGAACAGGACGCAGGCTACACCGCGGGAAGGGAAGGGGGAGGGGCCGAACGGAGCAGGCCACATCGTTAAGAGAAGGGAGGGGCAGAATGGAGCAGGACAGCTGGTGGTAAGAGAAGGGAATGGGCGTGGGGAAAATGCTGCTAATGCTTCACAGGGACCTGGAGGGGAAGGGAAATACCGCTGCTGCTTCTGCAAAGGAAAGTGTGGGGGGGGGGGGAGAGAAGGGAATGGGGGGGGTGAGGGAAAATGCTGCAACTACTTCACAGGGACCTGGAGGGGAAGGGAAATACCGCTGCTGCTTCTGCAAAGGAAAGTGGGGGGGGGAAGGAGGGAAATGCTGTTGCTGCTGCACAGGGAAATGGGGTGAACATGCTGCTGCTTAGGGAAAAGGAGGGAAATAATGACAGACAGACAGCGGGAGGGAGACAGAAAGAAAGCAAGAAAGACACAGGGGCAGGGAGAGGGACAGAAAGACAGACAGAGAAAGGTGGCCAGGGAGAGAGACAGACACAGCGGGAGGGAGAGAGACAGAAAGACAGACAGACATAGGGGCATGGGGAGAGAGGCAGAAAGAAATACAGACAGACAAAGGAGGTCAGGGAGAGAGACAGACAGAAATAAAGACAGACAGGGGACCAGAGAGACAGACAGAAGAAAGACAGACAGACAAGCATCCAGCAGGAGGAGGAGGCAGAAGGAGAGGGGAGACAGAGAGAGGCGCTGGGAGCGCCAAACCACGTGTGCAGGACTTCGGGGTAGCCGCGAGACTAGCTCCGCCCACCCCCACCGCATCAGCGACTCACGACCGGGCTCCTCCATTTAAGGAGGCAAGCCAACAGCGCGCAGCCGTTCGGCGCACGGCGAAGGCGAGCGGCAAAGGCGCTCGACTTAGCGAGAGCGCCTTTGCGAAGAGCCTTAAGGAGAGCCAAGCCACACTCGACTAGGATACCTTAAAGCAGCAACCTATCCCTGTACCCTTAACCCTTCACCCAATCACACAACCCTCATACTATCTCGCAACTCTCACACTAACACACAGACAGCCACTCTTCCAGATACCCTCAACTTTTAACCTCTCAGACACCCTATTCCAAACCTCAGTCCCTCAGACACCTTAATCTCTCAGACACCCAACTTTCTCTCTAACTCTCTCTCATCTCTATTTTACTGACAGGCAGGCAGATATAAATCACAACTTAGAAATGGCAGGGAGGACTAGAAGCGTCAAGTCTACAATCAAATCCAGCATTCCAGTCGCCATGGGGATCCAGGAGGAGATCACGGATGGTGTGCGGAGAGAGGAGGACTCAGGACGGTGGACAGAGGTTTCCGTGCAGACCGAGCCCATCCCCCGGTATTACACTACAGTCTCCACGCAGACAGAGGAGGCCGCTCAATTGGATGGAGCCCTCATGCAGGAACTGTGGAGCCTCAGGGAGGAGGTGATACGCCTGAGAAGCATCTGAGAGGACGAAGCCTACATTGACGAAGTTGTCCAAGAGTTGTCCCAAATCACAGAGCAGGCCCACGACAAGATCTTTCTTGAGACACCCAAATCATCAGCTTTGAAACTAACCATTGGGATACAAGAAATGGCTAGTGGCAATGACACCTGGCAGCTGGTGACCTCTTCCACAGGTAAACACAGGAGACCCCCCCCCTTTTTTTTCAATCTCTTCATGCTCTTCTTTTTCTTCCCAACAGGCCAACCCTACATCAACCCCTCAAGTCGTCCTGAGGAACAGATTCCAGATTCTTCAGGAAGAAGATGCCGACGAAGACCAGGAGCAGGCCCAACACACATCTCCATCTGCTGACCTACCCCCCCCCCCACTACGGAAGAAGCGCAGAGTAATTGTCATTGGGGACTCCATGCTGAGGGGCACCGAGGGACCTATATGCAGACCGGATATACATTCGAGGGAGGTTTGCTGTCTGCCTGGAGCCAGGATACGGGACGTCACCACCAGCCTAGACAAACTACTTACGCCTCATGACCATTTTCCCATGCTTTTTGTCCACATAGGAATGAACGACACTGCCAGGAACACCCCGGAGACCATCACCAGAGACTTCGGAGCCCTGGGTGTGAGGCTGAAGCAGACGGGTGCGCAGGTGGTCTTCTCATCAATCCTCCCAGTTAGAGGCAAGGGAAGAGCCAGAAATGAATGTATCCTGAGAACAAACGAATGGCTACAAGGATGGTGTCGAGATATGAACTTCGGATTCCTGGATCATGGAGAAGCGCTACAAGGACTTCAGGGGCCAGATGGACTTCACTTGACCAATAGGGGTAAGAACATCTTCGGACATCGACTAGCCCGCCTTCTTCATAGGGCTTTAAACTAGGTAAGTTGGGGGAGGGTATCTACTCATATACTGGTACGGAAAGGAACTATCCTGATGAGATGAATCGACACTCTGACTCCGAGGTAAGGACCCACATTGCAAACAGTTCTCTAGGAACCACACAGACTCAGGTAGAAAACACCTCACCGGGACTTAGCAAACACAAGTTGTGGAGGGCTATGTATGTTAATGCACACAGTTTAGGCAATAAAATTCTCGAACTGGAAACTGAAATAAGGGATGCCAACCTAGACGTGGTGGCGATATCCGAAACTTGGTTCACAGGCTCACATGGGTGGGATATGGCTATACCAGGATACAATTTACTTCGTCAGGATAGAGAGGGCAGGGTAGGTGGAGGGGTAGCACTATACATTAAAGAGAACATCAAAACCACCAGGATCACAGATGTCAAGTACACCGGGGAGTCCCTCTGGGTAAATCTAGCAAGAGGAGGCAAAAAATGCCTGTATCTTGGTGTGATATACAGACCCCCAAGACAACTGGAGAAGATGGACGCTGAATTAATTGAAGACATAGAGAGCATCACTCTACGGGGAGACACTGTACTACTAGGGGACTTCAACATGCCTGATGCAGACTGGAACACATTTTCAGCGACTACCAACAGCAGCAGGAGACTGTTAACCTTCATAAAGGGAGCATGTCTCAAACAGATGGCAACAGAGCCCACTAGGGGCCGGGCGATCCTCGACCTGGTACTCACCAACGGAGAGAGCGTTTCAGAGGTCTCGGTAGGGGACACGCTAGCCTCCAGTGACCATAACATGGTATGGTTCAACCTTAGGAGAGGCTTCCCTAAATCAATCACAAAAACTAAGGTACTCAATTTCCGGGGCACTGACTTCGCACGCATGGGAGATTTCGTCCATCAGACGCTGCAGGACAAAGCAGAGTCCAGCAATGTGGAAGCTATGTGGTCGTCCCTGAAATCATCCATACACGAAGCAACTAGTTGCTACATAAAATCAGTAGAAAAACGGCATAGAAACAGTAAACCCCAATGGTTCACTAAGGAGATCTCGCACCTTGTTAAGGAGAAAAAAAAAGCATTTCTTAACTACAAACATATGCAGAAAGGAGAAGCTAAAGTAGAACATAAGACCAAGTCTGCAGCGGTCAAAACGGCAGTTAGAGAGGCCAAACTTCGAGTGGAAGAAACTCTGGCAAAAAACATTAAGAAAGGGGACAAATCCTTTTTCAGGTATATTAGTGATAGGAAAAGAAACACGGACAGGATAGTACGCCTTAGACGTCCGGACGGAAACTACGCAGTAGCAGATTCCGAAAAAGCCGAACTACTAAATGAATACTTCTGCTCAGTATTCACATGCGAGGCACCAGGACACGGACCTCAATTAAAGGCAGAACAAAACGCAGATGACCCGTTTCAGAATTTTGAGTTCACACCAAGTGACGTCTACAACGAACTAACAAGGCTCAAGGTGAACAAAGCTATGGGACCAGACAATTTACACCCGAGAGTGCTCAGAGAATTGAGAGATGTTCTGGCGGAACCATTGGCCATGCTCTTCAATCTCTCACTAAGTACCGGGGAAGTTCCCTTGGACTGGAAAGCAGCTAACGTCGTCCCTCTGCATAAAAAGGGTTGCAAGGCAGAGGCTGCAAACTATAGACCGGTGAGTCTTACTTCAATAGTGTGTAAACTCATGGAAACACTAATTAAGTATAAATTAGATACAATCCTGAATGAAAGGAGTCTCCGGGATCCCAGTCAACATGGATTCACCAAGGGTAGGTCATGCCAATCCAATCTCATCAGCTTCTTTGACTGGGTTACAAGAAGGCTGGACTTAGGAGAGTCCTTGGACGTCGTGTACCTGGACTTCAGCAAGGCTTTTGACAGCGTCCCACACCGCAGACTGCTGAACAAGATGGAATCGATGGAGTTAGGAAAGACACTAACTGCATGGGTTAATGATTGGCTAAGTGGCAGACTTCAGAGGGTGGTGGTTAACGGTACCCTCTCTGAAACATCGGAGGTGACCAGCGGAGTGCCGCAGGGCTCAGTCCTGGGCCCGCTCCTCTTCAACATATTCATTGGCGATCTGACTCAAGGACTTCAAGGTAAGGTAACCCTATTCGCTGATGACGCCAAACTATGCAACATAGTAAGCAACAGCAATCTTCAGGATATGATGGCGCAGGACCTGCGTACATTAGAAAGATGGTCCTCAACTTGGCAACTGGGCTTCAACGCCAAAAAATGTAAGGTCATGCACCTCGGAAGCGGTAATCCATGCAGAGCTTACACCTTGAATGGAGAAACTTTAACCAGGACTACAGCAGAACGAGACTTAGGAGTGATCATCAGTGTAGACATGAAATCTGCCACTCAAGTGGAGAAGGCTTCATCTAAGGCACGGCAGATGATAGGTTGTATCAAGAGAGGCTTCGTCAACAGGAAGGCTGAAGTCATAATGCCATTGTACAGAGCCATGGTCAGACCTCATCTGGAATACTGTGTGCAATTCTGGAGACCACATTACCGTAAAGATGTGCTCAGAATGGAATCAGTTCAGCGGATGGCTACCAGGATGGTCTCAGGGCTCGGGGGTTTCTCGTACGAGGAAAGACTGAACAAATTGCGGCTCTACACTCTCGAAGAACGTAGGGAGAGGGGAGACATGATTGAGACATTTAAGTACATCACGGGACGCGTCGAGGTGGAAGACGACATCTTTCTTCTTAAAGGACCCTCGACCACAAGAGGGCATCCGCTCAAACTCAGGGGGGGAAGTTTCGTGGAGACGCAAGGAAATACTTCTTCACAGAAAGAATGATTGAGCAGTGGAACAAGCATCCAGTGCAGGTGATCAAGGCCAGCAGTATCCCTGACTTTAAGAATAAATGGGATACCTATGTGGGATCCCTACGGGGGTCAAGTCCAGGAATAGGGTCACTAGGGTAAAGTAAAGTGGCAGTATAATTAAAGGGGTCAGTTGACTCCAAGGGGTGGGTCTAGAGAGTGGGCAGACTTGATGGGCTATAGCCCTTATCTGCCGTCATCTTTCTATGTTTCTATGTTTCTATGACAAACAAAAGGTGCCAGGGAGAGAGAGAGAAAAATAGCAGGAGGGAGAGAGACAGAAAGAAAGGAAGAAAGAGACAGGAGCAGGGAGAGAGACATAAATAAAGACAGACAGGCATATATTCTAGCACCCGTTAATGTAACGGGCTTAAACACTAGTTAGAGTATATTAAGGGTATAGAGTGGGTAGGTGGGGTTTGGGTAGGAAAAGGAGCAAGGTAGGGAGGTCCTTTTCAGTTCAGAGCTAGGGAAGAAAATAACATAAGCTAGTCCTTAGTAAAAAAAAAATGTCATCTCGAGGCCTGCTTCTTCAGGGTCGTGGAGTGCTCTACCATCTCTCGGTAAGACAGCCAGTGACATAGCGAGGGAGGTTGGCACCCAGAGTGCGCTCCCTACTCTTTGCTGCCGTTTGAACGCTCCCCTTGTAGCTCTTGAAATGTTCGCCGGTGCGAGCAGCATCTTCCACTACAAACTACAAGGAAATTATCCAAATCACTTGAGTCCAACTGACTTTGATGCATGACCCAAAACTCTTAAGCACTAAGGGCCCGATTCTATAAATGGAGCCAGAAGGGAGTTGCTGCTTGAATCGGCAAACATTTAACAAGGTACACAGGGGGCATAGAGGCACCAGCGCCCCACAAAGACGGTGGCAGGGGCAGTCTACCCCTCTGTCCCACCTTACTACGCCACTAAAGGTGGCAAACTTCACTTGATTCTGGTCTGGGTCCTCAGAGTTACCAGTACAATCTTTAACAAATAACACGCCAGCCAAACTGGGCCTGCCTGACTGTCACAGTACTTCTTACACATGTGGTGGAGGCATATACAGTGGAGTTTCACTGCTTCCTTTTGAGCCTCCTCAACCTAGCTAGGCCCTGAGCTTTTACATTTTCTCGACCGTGCCCTTCTGCGCCTCCCCTCATGTTAAGGTTACCAAATTTTCCAAACAGAAAATCCGGAACCATGGCCCCTCCCCCAGGCCCGCTCCGGCTGGCCGGCCACGCCCTATTCTGCCCCCCAGGCCCACCCCCCATCCCCGCCCCCCACCACCCTCGACCTACATGAGCAATGAGCGAAGTTGGCCGGCATTCGCACATGCGCAGGTGTGATGTGATGATGTCACGAACACGTATGTGGCATCACCATGTTGCATCCGCACATGCACGAATGCCGTCCTGATGTCGCTTGTTGCCATAAGCTTTTCAAAACCTGGACAAAGTGCAGGGTTTTGAAAAGCCATCCAGATCCCCGGACATGTCCTAATCCGGACATCTGGTAACCCTACCTCATGTGTCACTTTTTCCCCTGGGTAGGACTATGAGTTTTAAGTTGGTTCTGCTCCTGTGAGGGAGTGTCATTAAGGGTAGGGTTACCAGATTTCCTCGTAAAAAAAAGAGGACACTTGGCCCTGCCCCATTCCTCCTAAACCCTTGGCTCCTCTCCCTCCGTTTTCCCTCTCTGTCAATAATACTCTCATAGTTCCAGTCTCCTCTGTTCGCAGCCTTGGAGTCGTCTGATTCCGACCTCTCATTTTTTATTCCCCATACCCCATTCTGTTCCCAACCACACCCATTCTGCCCCCAGCCATGCCTCCACACCTTAAAGTCTCTGCGAATAAATCAGCATTTGGCCCAATCTTTTCTAGTGTCAATTTATGAGAATCCAGCACATACTTTATTTATTTAAAAATTTCATATATACTGCAAATCTACAAATCTAAGTGGTTTACAACATACATACTAGAGAATGACACGGTGGCGGTTTACCCGCGGCCACCACATTTTAGCCGCGGGTCACCCGCCGAAAACGGGGAAGAAAACTAGCAGTCGCTGCGGCGATGGGGACAAGGCCATTCACCGCCCGCGGGGCGGTGAATGGTCTTGTCCCCCGCAGTGAGGCATGAAGGATCGCGCGGTCCCCGCAGCTCACACCCGCCCGCCCAATCGATTCCAGTGTCCAGCCAGCTCTCTCCCCTCTCCTCACCCCAGTCCGCAGATCCTCCTCCTCGGCGACCCGCACGCTACCAGAGAGCCGCGCACACCCGCCGCTGCTCAGCCTCGATCTTCTGCTCTGACGCAACCGGAAACAGGAAGTTGCAGCAGAGCAGAAGATCGAACACTGAGCAGCCGCGCGTGTGCGGCTCCCTGGGAAAGCGCGCAGGTTGCCGAAAAAGAAAACCCACAAACCAAGGTGAGGAGAAGGGAGAGAGCCGGCCAAACACCAGGATCGACCGGGCAGGCAGGTAGTGGCCGCAGGGACCGTGCGATCGCTAGTGTTCCCAGCTCAAATTGGAAGGAGGGAGTGAAAGGAAAAAGGCTTATATGGATGCAGCGGGGACGGTGACGGGGCGGTGAATGGGATGGCAGTGGCGGTGACGGGGCGGTGAAAGGGATGGCGGTGACGGTGACGGGGCGGTGAAGGGATCGGCGGTGACGGGGCGGTGCAGAGGATGGTGGGCCGGTGACGGGGCGGTGACGGGGACAGATTTTTTCCCCGTGTCATTCTCTAATACATACCTAGAATGTTCAATTATGTGTTTTTACAGGATTGTTCTGGGAGAGATGAACACAGTCATGAGGAGAGAGTGGCACAGTGCTTAAAGCAACAGACTCTGCACCCTGAGGTTGTGCGTTCAAACCCACACTGCTCCTTGTGACCCTGGGTAAGTCACATAATCCCCCAATTGCCCCAAGTGCATTAGATAGATTGTGAGCCCACCAGGACAAACAGGGAAAAATGCTTGAGTACCTGAATAAATTCATGTAAACCATTCTGAGGTCCCTTGGGCAAATGATATAGAAAATTAAAGAAATGAACCATGGTTGTCAACTGGGCCTAGAAGCCTAAAATTAAATTAAGGGAGAGGACACAACGTTGAAGGTTTTCCGAGGATACCTAATACATTTTCATTGTCTCTGCTCATTTTTATATGCTTATATAAATATCATTGAGGTGCATGGTAATAAATTTCTACTGTAAGTTATTTTTCTTAGGCCCCATAATTTATTTTCTCTATTTGGTGTTTTTATTCTGGCAGGATAGCATCATATGATTAATTCTCCTTTGTACCATGTCACAGCAGCACATTCAAGAAAGCCATTCTGCTCACTGCAAAGACCACAAATTATTAAGCAACCAAGAGCACTTGCAAGCAGAAAGACACATCTTGACAATTTGCCAGGTTCCCTTAGAGAAAGACTCTTAGCCATTGCTTAATGGTAGCTACTAGAGGCCAGATTCAGGAAGCACGTGTACGGGATTCTGGAAGAAATTGCGTCTGTGATCTTTGGCCAAGGTCTGTTTTTGTGATGGCTGGGCTGAATGTGACAGGAAAGCAAGTTAAACATGACAAAAAATATTGGATAATTGCAACTGAAGGCTCATTGCCCCGTAGCACCAGAAATGCAACAGGTATTGATTTTAGCTGAAAGACTGAAAAGAGAGGGAATAAAACAATTGAACTCTGAAAAAGCTCTGAAATCGGGTTCAAATACAGTAAATCCAAGTTAAATATCCAGCATCTCTACAAATTATTTCTTCTTTGTCCTGTTTTGCGGTCCGCAGTTTCGGTTATTCACGTTTTTTTGATTGAAAGCTCCGCCTCCAAATTTACATCACAGGAAATTGCTGCTCCCGGCGTTGCACAGAGAAAATCGCAGCTCCCAGCTGCATTTGCTTCACTGGAACAGGTCAGGTTATTCGCGGTTTTGTGTCTTTTCTTGGGGTTTTTTTACAGAAAAAAACGCGAATAACATACGAAAAGTTAGTCGCAGTTTTTCTCTATTTGCTGCCTTGCCGTTTCCCTATCACCGCAAATGCGGAGGGGGAAGTGTACTTACCACTCACAATTCAAGAGAGCCCTCAAGACACCACTGCAGGGGTGCCCACATTTTTCGGCTTGCGAACTACTTTCAAAATGACCAAGTCAAAATGATCTACCAACAATACAATAAAAAAAACCACAAAGCTCATTGTACGCAGAGAAAATGTTAATTATCATTTATATTCTGGTTTTTTTTCAAAGAGGTCAAGGCAGATGACTCTATGCAATGTCACCTCAGTAATAACTATACAAAAATAGACAAATATACCCCCTCCCTTTTTACTAAACCGTGATAGCAGTTTTTAGTGCAGGGAGCTGCGCTAAATGCCCCGCACTGCTCTCGACGCTCAGAGGCTCCCTGTGCTAAAAGCCGCAATTGCGGTTTAGTAAAAGGGGGCCATAGTGCAAAATATAAACAGCAGATATAAATTCTCAAAATGGACACATTTTGATCACTAAATTGAAAATAAAATCATTTTTCCTACCTTTGTTGTCTGGTGATTTCATGAGTCTCTGGTTGCACTTTCTTCTTCTGACTATGCATCCAATATTTCTTCCCTTCTTTCAGCCTACTGTATGCTTCCTCTCCTCCAGACTTCATTCTCTCCCCCAACTTTTTCTTCCTCTCTCCTTCCCCCTCCCCTTTCTTTCTTTCTCCCTGCCCCCTTCTTTCTTTCTCTGTCTTTCTGTCTCCCTGCCTCTTTTTTTTCTTTCTTTCTACATGCCCCCTTTCTTTCTGTTTCCCTTCTTTCTTTCTGTCTCCCTGCCTGCCCCCTTTCTTTCTTTCTCCCTGCCCTCCCCCAAGCCACTGCCACCGCTATTGGGGAACAGGCCCCCAAACTCTCCCTGCTTCCCAACGCAGAAGCATCAGGCCAACCAGCATTCCTCTCCCTGTCGTCAATTCTGACGTTGGCGAGGAAGTTCCGGGCCAGCCAGGCAGCGATTGGCTGGCCTGGAACTTCCTCTCCGACGTTAGAAATGATGTCGGGGAAAGGAAGGCTGATCTGCCCGGAGCTTGTGCAGGTAGAACACGAAGGCAACGCGAGTCTATCACGGAGCCCGCGATGATCTCCGTGATCGACTCACGTCGCCTTTGCGATCTACTGGTCGATTGCGATCGACCTTTTGAACACCCCTGCACTACTGTTATCAGGATGGTAGTTCTATAACAGAGGATCTAGGATCAGTGGCGTAGCGAGGGTGAGAAGTGCCTGGGGCAGTGGTGCCCCTTTCCCTTCCTCTTCTCTGCCCCCTCCCCCACTCCTTCCCTGATCCCCCCTGCCGCACATTTGCCCCCTTCCCTTCCCCTGTACCTCTAGTTGTTCACCGCTACAAGCAACAAGAAGTTCAACATGTTCCTCGCGACCCCGTCGTCTCTTCCGCCGATGTCACTTCCTATGCACAGCACCCAGAAGTGATGTCAGCAGGAGAGACGACACAGTCATGAGGAGCACGTTAAAGTTGTTGCTCATGGCGGTGAACAGCTAGAGGTATGGGGAACGAGAAGGGGGAAAGAGGAGTAAGAAGAGGTAGAAAGGAGAAGGGGTTCCAGCGCCCCCTAAATTTGGCGCCCTGGGTGGACTGCCCCCCCATTACTACGCCACTGCCTAGGATAAGAGGGTAAGCAGGCATTTATGTCAAGCCTATTCTATAAAGAAATGAAGCCATCTACTTTTCGCAATAGAATAGTAGCACAAGTGGTGGAAAACGCATTTATATTTATGGCACAATCACAGTAGCCCTATAGCTGGTGTACAGGTCCACATCTAGATGTTAACTAGAATACTCCTAAATGATAAGTTACTAATGTATAATGTATAAATTAATAATAATAACTTTATTTTTATATACTGCCATACCACAAACAGTTCTAAGCGGTTTACAAGGGAAGAGACTATATACAAACGGCGACATTACAGAGGACTTAAGTGCATAATATACTCAAACCCACCCATGCACACATCGGAATTTCTGACCTTGTACTGAATTGGTTTCAATCTTATCTCACAGATCGCCAATCCAAAGTAACTTTCAATAGCTCATCATCCAATTCTTTCCCCAACACCTTTGGTATTCATCAAGGATCAATACTCTCACCACTCCTTTTTAATATCTTCCTTTCACTCGGTCAATCAATCAGACTCACGATGTATGCGTATGCAGACGACATACAAACTCTTTACCCACTAGACACTGAGAACCCCAATGATTTAAATGCGACACTAGAACAAATTAGCGGCTGGTTAAGTGACAATATGCTAGCGCTTAATATCAACAAAACAAAAATGTTAATCCCATGGAAAGATGGACCCACTCTAAACTCACCTATTCTGATAAACAACTGTGTCCTCCAATCAGTCACTTCAGTTAAAATCCTAGGCGTAATGCTTGATCAGAAACTGACTTACCATGATCAGATTAGTACTGTTGTTAAAAACTGCTTTTTCAAACTAAGGATGATAAGATCCTTAGCAAAGGTACTAGACCCAGCAGCCCTAAACATACTAATTCATTCTCTGGGTATTACAAAATTGGATTACTGTAATTCTCTTTATAAAAACTTACCTGAAAAAGAAATAAGACATCTACAAATTATACCAAATACAACAATAAAGATCATAACTAACTCAAGGAAATTTGATCATGTCTCACCACTTCTGAAAAAATGCACACTGGTTGCTGATCCCTCATAGAATAACCTTCAAATTAGCACGTCTAACATTTAAAATCCGCCAGTCAAAACAACCTGTTTTTCTGGACAAGCTACTTACCCCCTTATGCCCCCTCAAGGGTGCTAAGATCAACAGATCATAATCTACTATGTATTCCACCCTCAAAAGTTGTTAATACGAGATGAGATGATATTTTTTCAGTATCTGCACCACAAATATGGAACTACCTTCTATCCTACATCAGAGAAGGAACGCAATTAGACAGATTCAAAATCTCCCTGAAAAGTTTTCTTTATAATGCTAAACTGAGGATCTGTGGTTTACCTCTAAATTTAGAGCCTTCTTTTACTAAGGTGCGCTAACCTGTTAGCGCATTCTAAATGCTAACACGTCCATAGTCTAACATGCGCACCTTAGGGCTCCTTTTACAAAGGTGCGTTAGGGCTTTAACGCGCAGAATAGCGCATGCTGAATTGCCGGGTGCGCTAGACCTTAACACCAGCATTGAGCTGACATTAGTTCTAGAAGCATAGCGCATGGTGTAGCGTGCGGTAATTTCCTGCGTGCGCTAAAAATGCTAACGCACCTTAGTAAAAGGAGCCCTTAGTAAAAGAGGGCCCTAAATTTAGAGATAAATCACAGATCCTCAGTTTAGCACAATCACAGTTACAAACCAGCCTTCCCTAGGCAGCTACTAAGCCTTCCCTAATGTTTATCCATTTATATTACTTTTCCCTATCATAATTGTAGTTCTACTCTCCTTCCTTAACATCCAGTAAGTGATCATTTTGTATCAGTCTGGTTATGTGTTTTTGCCTTAACTTTTTTTTTAATGTAAATCGTTTAGAAATTTTTATAAGTGTTTTATCAAATTTTAAATAAAACTTGGAAACTTGGATCTACCAGCAAATTACGTACCATCAAATCCTGGTACATGGTTTCCTTACTGGGACAGACTGTAGGTCTATCAAGCTCAGTATCCTTTTTCCAACAGTGGCCAACCCAGGTCCCAAGTACCTAGCTAGATCCCAAGTAGTAAAACAGATTTTATGCTGCTTATCCTAGGAATTAGCAGTTAGAAAAGGAACAGCTCCCTTTCTAATTAGAGGATGTAATTTGACATTTCAACGTATGAAAATGACACAGACAACCACCATTTTCTTTTTTGGAAAGTTTGAACAGAGAAGAAGGAGAAGATCTGCTACCTTGAAACTAAAAATTCAAAAAATAGTTCATTCAAAGATTGGGACAAAAGAAAAAAGAGTAACTATATGGTTGCTCCAAAGACCCCTGAGGCAGGCTAAGAGCTGAAACACTGACAGCATCAGGTCTCTTTCCTCTGGAATAAAGAAATATATGTCCCAGATCTTCACACGTCTACATTCTTTATTAGGTGATATTTTTGTCGTGCACTTTGCATTACCTTTCATTGCGTGTTGTATGTTGCTTATCCTAGTAATAAGCAGTGGAGTTCCCCAAGCCATCACAGTAATGACCTATGGACTTCTCCCTTAGGAAATTATCCAAACTTATTTTAAACCCCACTACGATAACTAATTTCACCACATTCTCCAGCAACAAATTCCAGGGTCTAACTACACGTTGTGTGAAGAAATATTTTCTCCGGTTTGTTTTGAATCTACTACTTAGCAGCTTCATCGCCTGCTCCCTAGTCCTAGTATTTTTGGAAAGCATAAGCACTATCATATCACCCTTAATGTACATTCCTGTCATTTGATACTAGGCCAAAATGGAAAAGAAACTAGCTGCAAACTACAAGGAAGTTGTCCAGACAACATGTGTCCAAATGACGTTGATACATGACCTCAAACTCTTAAGCACTAACCCCCTCTTTTACTAAGGCGCGCTAGCTGATTTAGCGCGTGCTAAATATTAGGTCAAGCTAAATGCTAACGCATCCAAAGAATATAATGGACAAGTTAGCATTTAGCGCGCTAAATCGGCTAGTGCACCTTAGTAAAAGGACCCATAAGGGCTTGATTCTACAAACGGAGCGTAACTCGGTAGAGGCCTGTAAAAATAGCGCCTACTGCATGTCAATCAAAGTTAGGCGTTGTTTGTAGACTCATACCTACCAGCACCTAAATCGACTTAGGCGCAGATCGATGTTGTAATGGGTAGGCGCCAGAATATTAAGCCAGGGTTTTCAATCAGAATTTTGTATATCAGGAAGTCAAAGGTTGGCACTCTTTCCCAAGCCATATGTACAGTATTATCATTTTAGCCATTCAATTGATTACAAGTAATTGGAAGAACCATGATAGAATAAATTATACTTTTTGGTAGGTGAATGTGTGCACTACATACAGATACGAACAAATTAACGCAGAGTGTAGGGGTTTTAGTGAAGTATTTAATAAAATTTGGAGCCCATTGACTAAATTTGTAAAAACATAATAATGTATTTTCATAATATCTTTCCTTTGGTTTATTTATCTTTACATATCCGGGGGTGGGGGGAGGTTGGAGGGGGTTGGTGTGGGGGGAGGTAGTTTTCTTGCTTACTGATATTTGTTGTATTGTTCCTTCACTGTTATTTGAAATGAATAAACAGATTTAAACATACCTATTGTTCTTTCCTTTGTATGACACTGTTTTTGATTAAAAATCAATAAACAATTAAAAAAAAAAAAGACTTTCATAAAATTATCTCATCATCAAGGCAGGAGGGAGCTGAAATCTCTTAGGGAGAGGAGGGGATTGTGGATACTGTGAATAGGCAGACTGGATGGGCCATCTAACTTTTATCTGCCTTCCTGTTTCTATGAGACTAACCCCCCCTCTTTTACAAAGGTGCGCTAAGCTTTTTAGCGCGCGCTAAATGCTAACACGTGCATGTTATCCTATGGACACATTAGCGGTTAGCACACGCGTTGATTTAGCGCATGCTAAATCCGCGCTAAAACGCTTAGCGCGCCTTTGTAAAAGAGGGCCTAAGTCATAACAGATTCAACTGAAATATTGGTTCCATTGCCCTGTGAACTGAGAAATAGAACCCGTTCTTTCATTTAAAAATATATATACCCCCCTCCTTTACTAATGCGTAGCGTGGGTTTTAGCGCTGGCAGCAGCGGTAACTGCTCCAACGCTCATAGGAATTCCGTTAGCGTCGGAGCAGTTACTGCCGCTGCCGTCACTAAAAACCCGCGCTATGCCTTAGTAAAGGAGGGGGATAAATTGGCATGGCATGTTAAAGGCTCCTTTTCCAAAGCCGCGGTAGCGATGTTGCCACAATAAATGCACCAGTCCCTATGGCTTTGGTACATTGACTGCAGCAGAATTGATCCTGCGGCTTTGTATAAGGGGCCCTAAATTGGCTGAAGTATCTCTGCACTTGCATGAGATAGATATTGCAAAACTATTTTGGATGTAAGGATCACATTTCTTTTCAAGTGCAATAGCTTCATGGTACGATCAGTCTATATTTACAGAAAACAATATTTTTGTTT
The DNA here is from genome assembly GCF_902459505.1 of Geotrypetes seraphini. NCBI lineage: Eukaryota > Metazoa > Chordata > Amphibia > Gymnophiona > Dermophiidae > Geotrypetes > Geotrypetes seraphini. The sequence goes on along the minus strand of NC_047090.1, from coordinate 138,513,056 downwards.
CCTATATAATTACAGTCAACCTTGTTTACATCTATAATTAACAGTTGGGTGTCTTGTACCATATGTTGACAGCTGTAGAATCCTAAAAAGACTTAACATATCCAAAGAGTGTTTGCATTTCAGGTAAGAAGTGGTCTGATTGACTAAATTAAAGACATGTCAAACCACATGAAAAGGAATGGACAGAAGGCAGCCACACAGGAGGTGACAAACATGCAATCCAGGGAATCAAGATAGGTAGAAACAGTCGGCTTTACACAGGAGGATCTCTCCCCAGTGCTAGTGCTGCTGCTGCTTCTTGCTCCTTGGGCTTTCAAATTAATCAGAACAAGCCTCTTGGCTGTCTGCAACTACCTGATGAATCCTCCCCTATTTTATATCTCTTCCCTGTTCACCTTACCCAGCCATTGGAGTGACAGCCCTGAGCTTGTAATGATTGTTAATAATAAACTGGTTATCAATATCATCGCCTCCACAGTTTCTTTTTGCTTTTGGTTGTCTCAATACAATACAAGTAAATTTCTAGACCGCATAACCAGATAGTTCTATGCAGTTCACAAAAGAATAATAAGGATACAAGGAATAATCTGAGTGTAGGAAATCTAATTACCTATAAACCTGATGAAGAGATAAGTCTTCAATTGCCTTCTAAACTGAAGGTAAGAGTGAGATATAGAGCACAAATGCCTCAAATCACTGTCAAAACATAGCAGCCTGAAAGGAGAGTTGACGCTCATGAAATCTTTTAAATTTACAGCCATTGGCTGATAGAAAAATGAACAGAGCGTGGGTTTTTCTCAGATTTTTCTAGGATGGCAATTGAAATGTAGGCCCGGAAAACCCTGGCCTACATTTCATCTGCCTATCTATGCTGCCCCCCTTAGGTTCCTCCCAGTGTCTACCATTTTGTAGAGGCAGGCCTGCTGGCCTCCTTTTTCCTACTGTCTATATCTCTCCCTATGCACCCTAGCATCCTTCTAGCTTTCACCGTCACCTTTTCAACATGTTTGGCTACCTTAAGATCATCACATACAATCACACCCAAGTCCCACTCTTCTGTCATGCACATAAGTTCTTCACCCCCCCTAAACTGTACCGTTTCCTTGGGTTTTTGAAGCCCAAATGCATGACCTTGCTGTTAGCTGCCAAATTTCAGACTATCCTTCAAACTTCGCCAGGTCTTTCTTCATGTTATTCACACCATCCGGTGTGTCTACTCTATTGCAGATTTTGGTATCATCCGCAAAGAGGCAAATCTTACCCGACAGCAATATCGTTTATAAATATGTTAAAAAGAACAGGCCCAAGAACAGAACCTTCTTCTTTTTTTTAATTAAAGGTGGGAAAGAGAGCACAGACAGGTATCCAACAGAATAGATTATATGCCAAAAATAGATTATATTGCCAAAAAGCAAACACATTGGGAACAATGAGAAAGGAGCAGAGAACCCCTAGGTAAACATGAACTGCTACTATACTTGCCACACACCAAATTTTGTCTATTAAAACCTACACAGATAGACATGCTAGCCCCCGGACACCTATCTCCACCCAACCAGGGCAAAGTCACCATTCATACTACACATTCATACACACACCCTCCCCCTCCCGTCTCCCCCCTCCCCCTCCACCCCAGGGCTGGTATCCAGTTGTAGTAGGAACTAATCAGGGGTTACTTCCAGACGTCCCTTCAGCATTCGAGTGACCGTCCAAAAAGGAATTCCACAGAGCTACATAACGCTTTCTATCAATGGGAGGCACGCATGCGGAAGATGGCCAGTTTTGAATCCAGGGTGTATAGAACTGAACCTTCTAATGCTTTCACCCTTTCCTTAGAGCGGTCTTCATTGATCACTACCCGCTGTCACCTTCCACTCAACCAGTTCTTGACCTAGCCCGTCACTTTGGGTCCCATCCTGAGGGCACTTAGGGCTCCTTTTACGAAGGCGCGTTATAGCACGTGCGGAATAGCGCGTGCTAAAATGCCCCGCGCGCTAGCCGCTACCGCCTCCTCTTGAGCAGGCGGTAGTTTTTCAGCTAGCACGCGCTAATCCGGTGCATGCGCTAAAAACGCTAGCGCACCTTTGTAAAAAGAGCCCTTAGTTTATTTATTAGACGTCTGTGTGGAACATCGTCAAAGGCTTTGCTAAGATCTAAATACACCACAAATAGTGCATTCCCTCTATCCAAAACTCTGGTTACCCAGTCAAAGAAATTGATCAGATTTTTCTGACAAGCCCTACCTCTAGTGAATCCTGCGCTAATTGGTCAGTGCATGCCAATGCCCATGTACTAACTGATTAGCACAGGGCATGCCTAATCTCTGCCCCTTAACATGCACCCTGTGCAATAAAAATAACCCCCCACCCCCTTGTATGAAGCTGAGTTAAGGTTTTTTTTATCACCAGCTGTGGCAGTATTAGCCCTGACGCTCATAGAATTTCTATGGGCGTTGGAGTTATTACCACCATCGCCAGCGATAAAAAAAACAGCCTAACATGGCTTCATAAAAGGGGGCCAAAATGTGGGGCCAATCCCACAGTTAGTGCATAGCTCCTAAGTGCAGCCCACTAATAACATTTTTAAAGTGCTTCCTGCTGCTTAGTAAAAGGGCCCCTTAATGTGTGGCCAGAAAATATGGCTGAAATGAACCTAAGAACGTTATCAATGAAGATAGAAAGGAAAACAATAATCCAAACAGTATGATTATTCAAAGGGCCAGCTTCTTTACATCTGCAGTTAAAAAAAAAAATCAACATATCCGAATGAAGTGCCTGTCCACCAAATGTTCCAAATACATTGGATAGCTCATGCTGAACTCTGAAAAAATTCCTAAATCCTCTAAGTATTTTATGAATGCTCCAGCTTGTTTCCTGAATGTGCTGAACGCTTGTGGTTGCAGTGTGGAACTGTATTTCTTACCTCTTAATTTTTACCTGGCCGGAGCAGCACAACATTCTTCTGCTCCCTTTACCAGCCTAGAAATATTTCAAGAGACTGGCACTGGTTGAATGCTCTAGTATGTTGCCTTACAGCCCCCAGAATATTTGATTTAAAATGTTGGCAAATACATGCAGGGGTTATTATTACAAAGATGGGGATGAAAAACAGTTACATCACGGCTAATCTCATGACTTTGCATTGTTGCCAAGTGATTCTACGCAAGAGGCTTGGGTTTTGCTTTCTGTCTTAGGTTTTGACTTTGAGCTTTTTGCAGGGATGCTTTAAGGATCCAGCAACAATGTGAATAACTGCATAGTGATATGGGCAGGGGTGGCCTCAGGCAGCAATGTTGAGGGAGCGGCATCTTGCTGCTGGCTAGCCTACCTGCTGGTCGGCTCTCTTTGCTGCTCTGCTTCTCGGCATCTAATGCTTTTACTCTTTTCCCCCCAATCGGCATTTTCCCCATATCAACACCCCCTCCCCCCCCGCATCTACCTTCAATTTGTCCTAAAAGTTGCCGGGCAGCAGTAGCGATTCACAGAGCTACCCTGCTTCTGGTCCCAACATCTTCTGTCCACTGTGCCTCGCCCCAGCAGAAAGGAAATTGTCAGAGAGGACGGGCTGCAGAGGAGAGAAGATGCTGGGACCGGCAGCAGGGTAGTTCTGTGAATCGCTACTGCCGCGTGGCAACTTTTATGACAAATTGAAGGTAGATGCGGGGGATATGGGAACATGCAGATAATTTTAGTTGGACTACATGATTCCAAGGTCACTAGAAATTTAGTGCTTTACAACATATGAAGCCCATTCATATAACTGTGTTGAGGACATTTGTTGGACTTCTCCCAACAATAATAATTTAAAAAAAAAGCTTACCATCAGATGTGCCACTAATGTGTTTGAAGCTTTACACCTTGGATGTATAAAATACTATTATTTTCCTCCCACTTTTTCCTCCCTCTGTAACAGGCTATTCAGACTGAGTTGGAAATTTGATTTATGCAACCATAATACTGCATGGGAAATTGATTAATGGAGCTTCCACACTATGTGGAGCCTGTGTGTTCATTAATTTGGATAGTATGTTTGGAACTTATGCATCACTGTTGTTATTACAGCTGTGGGAGGAATCATATGTTTGATATTTACATGGCATGCCTGTGAAATTTCATTATTGTGATTTTAGCAAAACACAGGGTGGTATAAAAGTACAAAAGGCAAAAAAAAAAAAATTCCAAAAATTCTTACCTTAAGTGGACAAACATGATTACAAGCTCCTTGGTTGATTGGTTTGTTTGCCATAATCAAGACACGTCTGAAATAAGAACATAAGAACATAAGAAGTTGCCTCCGCTGAGTCAGACCAGAGGTCCATCCTGCCCAGCGGTCCGCTCCCGCGGCGGCCCCTCAGGCCTAATTGCCTGAACAGTGTCCCTGACTAATTTTGTAACTGCCTCTAATCCTATCCCTATTTCCTACCTCTGTACCCCTCAATCCCTTTGTCCTCCAGGTACCTGTCCAGACCTTCTTTGAATCCCTGTAGCGTGCTTCTGCTTATCACATCCTCCGGTAGCGCGTTCCATGTATCCACCACCCTCTGGGTGAAGAAGAACTTCCTGGCATTTGTTCTAAACCTTTCCCCTTTCAATTTCTCTGAGTGTCCCCTTGTACTTGTGGTTCCCCATAATTTCCCTGTCTACTCTTTCTATGCCCTTCATGATCTTGAAGGTTTCTATCATGTCTCCTCTTAGCCTCCGCTTTTCCAGGGAGAAAAGCCCCAGCTTCTTCAGTCTGTCAGTATATGAGAGGTTTTCCATACCCTTTATTAGCTTAGTTGCTCTTCTCTGGACTCTCTCAAGTACCGCCATGTCCTTCTTGAGGTACGGCGACCAGTACTGAACACAGTACTCCAGGTGCGGGCGCACCATTGCACGATACAGTGGCAGGATGACTTCCTTCGTCCTGGTCGTGATACCCTTCTTAATGATACCCAACATTCTGTTTGCCTTCCTTGAAGCTGTGGCGCACTGTGCTGACGCCTTCAATGATGTATCTACCATCACTCCCAGGTCTCTTTCAAGGTTACTCACCCCTAGAGGTGATCCCCCCATTTTGTAAGTGAACATCGGGTTCTTTTTCCCTACATGCATGACCTTGCATTTCCCTATGTTGAAGCTCATTTGCCACTTTTTGGCCCATTCTTCCAGCGCTGTCAGATCTTTTTGGAGATTTATGCAGTCCTCCTCGTTTTCAACCCTGCTGTATAGTTTGGTGTCATCCGCAAATTTAATAACCTCACATTTGGTTCCTGCCTCCAGGTCGTTAATAAATATATTGAACAGGAGCGGTCCCAGCACCGACCCCTGCGGAACTCCGCTCGTGACCCATTGCCAGTCTGAGTAATGGCCCTTTATTCCAACCCTCTGTTTCCTGTCCGCCAGCCAGTTTTTGATCCATCGGTGGACCTCCCCTTGCACCCCATGGTTCCATAGCTTCCTTAGCAGTCTTTCATGTGGTGCCTTGTCAAAGGCTTTTTGGAAGTCAAGGTAAATGCAAACTATTACCGGTAATCCTCCATTGATGCACAGGCTGTTCAGTTTTTCTGTTCTGTTTTACATCTTTTCAATTTTTTTGTCTTAACTGGTATTTTATTTTACCTGGTGATGTTTAATGATTATGTACAGTATATCAGCCTGTCATTTGCTTAGTGTACAGGTGGAATGTACATGTGCAAATAAATAAATATTTTCTTAATGTAAAAATATAAAATAAGGAAAAATATTCTTCATGATATTCATATATTATGGCAGTTTCTTTAGAAGCTTTAGAAGTAGACACCCCTGATGGTGAATAACAAGAGGAAGAAGAATGTTCTAAAATTTGGTAGCCGCATTACCGTAAGGATGTGCTGAGACTGGAGTCGGTCCAGAGAATGGCTGGATAAGTTACAGCTGTACTCACTCGAGGAATGCAGAGAGAGGGGTGACATGATCGAGACATTCAAGTATCTCACAGGCCGCATCGAGGTGGAAGAAGATATCTTCTTTTTCAAGGGTCCCGAAGCAACAAGGGGGCATCCGTGGAAATTCAGGGGTGGGAAACTGCACTGGGACACCAGGAAATTCTTTTTCACTGAAAGGGTGGTTGATCGCTGGAATAGTCTTCCACTTCAGGTCACTGAGGCCAGCAGCATGCCTGATTTTAAGGCCAAATGGGATAGACACGTGGGATCTATTCACAGAGAAAGGTAGGGGAGGGTCATTGGGGTGGGCAGACTAGATGGGCCGTGGCCCTTATCTGCCGTCTACTTCGATGTTTCTATGTAAGATTTTATGCTAAGAAATGCAAGGTCATGCATTTGGGCCGCAAAGCCCAAAGGGAACTATACAGTTTAGGGAGCAAAGAACTTTTGTGTATGAAAGAGGAGCGGGATTTGGGTGTGATAGTAGGTGATGAGCTTAAGGTGTCCAAACAGGTTGAAAAGGCAATGACAAAAGCTAGAAGGATGCTAGGGTGCATAGGGAGAGGTGTGACCAGTAGGAAAAAGGAGGTTTTGATGCCCCTGAAAAAGACTCTGTTGAGACTTCATTTAGAATATTGTGTGCAATTCTGGAGACCACACCTTCAAAAAGGTATAAACAGGATGGAGTCAGTCCAGAGAATGGCTACTAAAATGGTCAGTGGTTTTCGTCATAAGGCGTATGGGGACAGACTTAAAGATCTCCATATGTATACTTTAGAGCAGGGCTGCCCAAGTCCGGTCCTCGAGATCTACTGGCAGGCCAGGTTTTCAGGATATCCACAATGAACATGCATGAGAGAGATTTGCATGCCAAGAAGGCAGTGCAGGCAAATCTCTCTCATGCATATTCATTGTGGATATCCTGAAAACCTGGCCTGCCAGTAGATCTCAAGGACTGGACTTGGGCAGCCCTGCTTTAGAGGAAAGGCGGGAGAGGGGAGATATGATAGTGATGAAAGGAAGCTGCGGAGTGAGAGGGCATGGGATGAAGTTAAGAGGCGATAGGCTCCGGAGTAATCTAAGGAAATTCTTTTTTACAGAAAAGGTGGTAGATGCATGGAACAGTCTCCCGGCTCTCATGCAAAAAAAATTGCACACAACCGGCCAATCCTTAGAATGAGCATTGTGCATGACCTTTTACATGTCCCCTAGCAGACCCTATACCCTCACCTCTACTCCCAGGGGTTTCCTATTGGTCTAGTAGAATAAGAACATAAGCATAGCCTTACTGGGTCAGACCAATGGTCCATTAAGCCCATTCTCACGGTGGCCAATCCAGGTCACTAGTACTTGGCCAAAACCCAAGGAGTAGCAATATTCCATGCTACCGATCCAGGGCTAGCAGTGGCTTCCCCCATGTCTTTCTCAATAACAGACTATGGACTTTTCCTCCAGGAAATTGTCCAAACCTTTCTTAAAACCAGCTATGCTATCTGCTCTTACCACAACCTCTGGCAATGCTTTCCAGAGCTTAACTATTCTCTAAGTGAAAAAATATCTCTGACTATTCTTCTGTGACTGCATTTTGGAACACAGAAGCCATTATACATATGGGCCTTGATTCTATTTTAAAAAACGCCTACCGTTAGGCACTTAGGGCTCGTTTTACTATGCTGCGGTAGCGTTTTTAGCGTGCGCTGCAGATTAACGTGCGCTAACCTCCACGCTACACGTAAAAACTAACGCCAGCTCAATGGAGGCATTAGCGTCTAGCACACGCAGTATTGTGGCGTGCGCTAAGCGTGCGCTAAAACCATTAGCGCAGCTTAGTAAAAGGAGCCCTTAGATTGACATGCATAGCCAATCTAGGCACCCAACTTAATTTTTTTTTTAACTGGCTTAATCAGATGCTAATAATTGAAAGCGCCATTAAAAACCAATTAAAAACTTTTTTTAAAAAATTAACCATTAGGCACCTAATGTGACTAGTTGTATATCAAGGCTCTGTAAATAATTAAATGATATAGTATCAAATAAAAAATAATGCCTCCACCTCCATAATTCATCAACAGATGGCAGTATTGATACACTATGAGTATTCACTTGTTCTTTGAATTTTCTTTTTTCACCTTAGTTGATTTATGTATCCATATACTTCTTTGACTCTGCCCAGCCTTTAGACCACTGTTCTTGTACTATGTGCTGCTTTTGTTCACCCTTTAGATAATTCTGTTAATCGCATCAAACTACCAGGTATATAAATAAAATTGCAGCAGCAACGTTCACAATTTGCTGCTCTTGTTGGTGTCCGGCCTTCCTGTCTGCTGGGTCCCACCTACTTCCTGTTTTCATGAAGGCAGTACCCAACAGAGAGGAAGGCACAACCCTCATCTCTTCCCCTCCACTTGTTCCCCGATCCCCCCTGCTGTCCCCCTTCCCTTCCCCTGTGAGCAACAAGAACTTCAATGTGCTCCGCATGACCCCCATCAGCTCTCCCTCTGACATCACTTCCTATCCATGACACCGGAAGTGTCATCAGCGGGAGAGATGATGCGGTCGTGAGGAGCACATTGAAGTTGTTGCTCATGGCGGTGAACAACTAGAGGAATGGGGGAACGGAAGGGGGCGAGGGGAGGAGTGGGATGAGGTGGGGGGCCAAAGAGAAGTTGGGGTGCCGGCACCCCCACCATTATGGCACCCGGGTCGGATCACACCCCCGCCTTCCCTTACTATGCCACTGCCTGGTACAACCATTAAATCAGAGCATTACATTGCAACCCTGAAAACTTTGAATGAATAGTTAGAAGAGCTTTAAAGCGTAAGAAGAAAATTTAGTTTGCAACATGACAATGCTAGGTCTCACACAGCATGAAGCACCACAGAGGCAACTGCAAAGTCGGACCTCACAGGCTTCCATCCAATCACAACAGGAACTCTAGAGGAGTAAACACAAAACTAGCAAAAAAAATTCTCCTTTTGAAAAAAAAAAAAAAAAATGAGGCTGACCTAGTGTTACACTAAATGGATCCTCAGTGTTCCATAAATTAAAATGCAACAGCATAACAGTAACACAGGAAACTGTATATAATGGTGGGATCCCTGAATTGTCCAAACAGCTATTTATTACAATAAAAGTCTCAAATGTATTTTTATAAGTAGAAGTAATGGAGAAACCCCCCCCCCCAAAAAAAAAAAACACTGGGGCCAAAAAAACTCCACAGCAAATTACAAAAATCTTCAAAACGTATCACACTTGAGCAGTCCAGAAAATTGAAAAAAAGATTCTCAGTTGCTCAATTAAAACTAGCAAAGTCTCTTACAAAATTGGTCTCCACTGTACCAGAACAGGCTTTGTAAATAATGTGCACTTTAGCTTATACTACGCAGGCGTAAAACAGCAGCAGCTCCCCTTGATTCCAGGTTCTTGCATTCATTTCATCGGCAGGCTTCATCTGAAGAGTTCTTATTCAAATACAAAGATATCCAGTCTAACAGGGAAGCATGCATTATTTCTCACAGTCTCATCCACTACATAGCCCAGACTTAGCACCAGGCAATTTCTATTTATTTATTTTTTCAAAATTAAAGAAATACCTTTGAAGACATCTGTATGACTCAAATGAAGAGGTGGAAAGGACTGTGAGCAAGTAGTTGAACATAAGAACACTGGGTCAGACCAATGGTCCATCAAGCCCAGTAACCCATTCTCACGGTGCCCAATCCAGGTCCCTAGTATCTGGCCAAAACCCAAGGAGTAGCAATATTCCATGCTACCAATCCAGGTCAAGCAGTGGCTTCCCACATGTCTTTCTCAATAACAGACTATGGACTTTTCCTCCAGGAACTTGTCCAAACCTTTCTTGAAACCAGCTACGCTATCCGCTCTTACCAGGACGCCATGTTTAATATGTATTGATGTTTGATAGTTTTATTATGTATGCGTTATGATTTTTGAGATATTGTTGTTTATGTGTTTGGATTATGTACATTTTTGTTGTGACCCGCTTTGGGAAAAGCAGGATATAAATAAATAAAAAAACATAAAAACAAATCCATAATTGTTACATTTAAGTTGTTACAATTTTTTGGGTCTGATAGCTATAAGCTGACATTTAAGAAGAAGTACATGCTAAGTGAACCAGCGTTTCAATCTTATGTGACTTCACCTCCAGCTTTAAGTCTAGCTGTTTTGTCGGTTCCCTGACGCAGCAACGAAACGTGGCACGTCGGAACCAGTCACTATTTTCAAAGTTAAGTTATTTCTTAAAGATACTAAAATCATTGAAGAAATGACAGTGTTAGCATAGCTGTTTGGGCTAGCACTTGATTTATTGAAAGCCTATATTCTCAGAGTCAATTCAATTTCTGAACACTGCAATGATTGGGTGGTGAGGCGGAGTAATCAGCCTTCATGTCTCTGAGCAGAGTTCTAAGAAAAGAATTGTGAACAAGATACTTTTGAATTTATATTGTTTGATGGTGCTGCAGTGACTTTTTAAAGTCTCATTGATATTTCTTTAGTCACTACAATACCAACGTAGTATTTGAATTGTTTACCCCTGTTATATTTTTTGTGAAAGTATGTTTTCAGCTTGAATCAGTCTTTATATTTTGTATTTCTTTGGTAGAAAAGTAAATATGAACATATAATAAAAGAGCAAATTTCAAGCATTATTTTTATTTTTTAATTCATTACAATATCTTCATTTGAACAAAAGTTATGGAGGTAGAACAAATTACATGTCATTCAACCCTCGTCCATAAGGGGGAAAAAATGGGTACAATTGCTGTAAAAAAGTTTGATAACTACTGTCTTCCCCCTCCCCCCCCCTTGGCCAGGCATATGCTTCTTCTTTATTTCTTCCAATTCTGCTCCTTTACATTATTTATATATATATATATAAAAAAAAATGTAACTAAGATTAAAAATGAACTTATTTTTTATTTGCTCACACCTTTTCAGAAGTTCAAGGTGAGTTACACTCCAGTACATTAGGTATTTCCCTGTCCCCTGAGAGCTTACAGTCTAATCTCGTATGTGGGATATTCATTTAAAAAATGGAAACCCCCCCCCCCCCCCCAAATCCTAATTTTAATCATAAACTGGGTGTTTTGTTTTTACCTTCTTCCATACTATACTGTAAATCACTCTTCCACTATTTCTTGCATTTGGACGGTGTTAGCAAAGTCTTCTGAAGACGGCACAGCTGCACTCCAACTGACTCCCATCCTCGGTCATGGAAGAGTGGAGGTAGGAAGATCCTTCACAAACTTCAAACAACCACCCTGGGCTGGGAATTTGTCGAGGATCAGTTAAAAAAAAAAAAGAAGAAGGCAATTTAATGGTTTTGTTTATTCAAACTCTCTAACTCTGCCAGTGTATTCAAAAGACCTTGGCAGGATGCTGATGCTTGCGCTAAGTTAGAAATGACATGCTTCTGCTTTATTATGTCATGTAAGCACGTTGTAGTTACTGTATAATATTTAAATTGCCTAAATCTCCATATTTAAAAACACCTGCTTTCAATAAGTATTCTGCCCAAAGAACCCTTAACTAACTGGTATCTAGTGTGCTCTTCTGAACCTGCCTGCATACCTGTGCTTAACAAGATAATTATTAAAGAGTAGAAACCGTCCCTTCTAATCCTCTCGTGGAGCATAACATGTGGATGTTAGCATATTTTAACTGCCTCACATTCCTTCTTGCCTGCTTTTGAGAACCTAGTACATTTTAAAACTTGTTGGGTTCTTTCATGTTTTATTTGAACCTATGTAATTGCATTCCTGAAAGAATAACAGGCTCCCAGAGTGATTTATATCCTGTATAGGATGTCAGTTTTGAAGAGACACAGTTAACAGTTTGGTTTAACCTTCTGCCTTCCTCACTAGGGTCAAAAGCTAGATGTATTTAGAGTAATATGGGTTTCTTTTTTTTTTATGGTGAGGGTGGGGGGGGGATTGGGAGGTAGGGAGAGGAGTTTGGAAAAGAAAGCTAGTGAAGCACTAATTTGCATAATGAAATTTGAGAGTGAGATATTTTTGCCCCTTCCTACCATTTTTAATAATTAATGCTGGCTTTTACAAAGCTGTGCTAGAGGTTTCTACCGCGGGCCTACGAGGGAGATGCTCCGATGCTCCTAGGAACTCTATGAGCGTTAGAGCGTTTACCTCGCTGGCCTGCGGTAGATCGAAGGAACCAGAGGAAGCGGGCGATCTGCGATAGATGGCTGGACACGTTGAAAACCACCATGGGGATGATGCTGGAGGACCTTTCTGGACTTGCAGAAAACCGATTTCTTTTTAGATCCACAATTCATCAAGTCGCTAGGACTCGAGCGCGAGTCGATGGCACCTAACAATAACAGCATAGACCGATCTCTCAATGGCTGGTCACAAAAACTGTTGACAGTTTGTAGATTGTTCTGTTTCTTATTAGTTTCTTATTGTTTACAGGCCATTATTGTGTTATTATGCGGGTTTATTGCTATAATCTGCTTTGGAGAGGTGGAATATTTTTGCTTTTTATTATCATTTGTCCTTCTTTATTCATTCTATATTTCCTTCCTTTCTTTTCTTTTAATTTTCATTCTTTTATGTTCATTTCATTTTATTTCTATTTCACTTCATTTCGCTGTAAACTGTTTTCATACTGAGATTATATTTATATTGCCAGACTTATTTGATTTTGTTTTTCAATTTTCTCTTCCAGTTTATGAATTATTTTAAATTTTATTCCATTGTTTTTACGCCAATTTTTTTATTTTATTAACTGAATTCTATTGTTTAACGGTTCCTCCCTTCAATTCCATTTTGCATATTACTTTAATTCATTTAGATATGGTGCTCCTATCTATGAAATATTCTACATGCTTCTCTCCTCTCCACTCCTTCCTGCCCTCCATACTCCTCCCTACCCTCTTCTAACCCCTTCCTCTATAATGTTACCTAGAGCTTGTATAGATATGTGCATTGCACAAATGGAAGAAATAAGTAAATAAATAATATTTATGCACCGTTCTGACTTCAAGTACAACTTTCTGATTCTTCAATTGTATACATTATAAAAGTTTGAAATGTCAATAAAGATTTACAAAAAAAAAAAAAGTTAGCCCTCCTATTTTCTAACTTCTGTTACTCTATCACTACTTACACCCTATGCTGTCTATTAAGATGAATTTTTAACTTTATTTTTTATTACATTTTAAAGAAAATACAGGACGTGGAGCCGGATATTGAACCACAGGAGGCAGCCAGGCTGCCTCCCACACTCGGCAGCAATCCCGGATATTCAACGCTGGGGTCGCCAGCTTTGAATATCCGGGGCAAAGTTCAGCAGGTCACACTTAGCCAGCCTTTTAGGCGGGTCTATTTGGCCGCATGCCTTAGCCAGCCAATGTAAATAGGCAGTGACCAGCTATGGAAATTTAAACAAAAAGAAAACTCCTAAATTAACCACTCTAGGGTGCAAAAGCAAGAAATGCTTACAGTACACATCAGGAAATATTCTCACATTAACAGAAAGAAATGGGGAGTTTTTAAGAAGAATATACAGTCATTAAGAGTCAATCCCTATCTGGATCCAAAGTCAGTGTCACTATCGATGTAGAGCAGTGGTTCCCAACCCTGTATAGGAGAACCCCCAGGCCAGTCGGGTTTTCAGGATAGCCCTAATGAATATGCATGGAGTTGATTTGCATCTCCATTATATGCAGATCTCTCTCATGCATATTCATTAGGGCTATCCTGAAAACCCGACTTGCCTGGGGGTCCTCCAGGACAGGGTTGGAAACCATTGGTTAAGAAATGTTTTTTTAACTTACGAATGCTGAGGAAGGTTAGATCTCTTTTTCATCAATGTCACTTTTCTGTTCTGGTCCAATCAATTGTACTTTCTCAGCTAGATTATTGTAATGCTATTTATCTTGGCATTACAGGGATCTATCTTAAAAGAGTACAATTGATTCATAATATCGCTGCGAAGTTGATTTATGGAAAAAGCAAATTCGACCATGTGACTCCCTTGCTTTTGAGCCTTCATTGGCTCCCAGTTTATCTCAGAATTCAGTTTAAATGTATATGTATTATTTTTAAAATTTTACATGGTATTTTTATTCATCTTGTTCCTCTTCTATGGAACGTTTATAGATTTTCATTTGTGAGAGGTACTCAACAATTTAAACTTTCCCTCCCTTCCAAGAAAGGAATTAAAGGAATCAAGAATTTCAGCCTCTCTTTGGCTTTTAAATTCTCCCAATATTTTAATTTATTCAATTTTAATATACCGTTCTCCCAGGGGAGTTCAGAACGGTTTACATGAAGTACTCAAGCATTATGGAATGATCTTCCTTTGATTTTGAGGTGTCTTCGGTCCTTCCAATCTTTTCGTAAATCCTTGAAAACTTTTCTATTTGTTAAACACTTTGAAAACTAATTTCTATGTATTTTAGTATTTTTAAATTAATTTATTGTTAACCGTGTCGAGCTTCCCATGGCTAAAGACCTGGAATATAAGGCTAAGTTTTAGTTTAGTTTAAGGTGTAGCAAGTTCCTCTCTTGATTCAAACCTCCCACCACCCCACACACAATTAAATCCAAGCTATCCTGGGAAATTGGTGATAGGACATCTTGACCTTCACCACTACCGTCAGTCCTCTTCTTATATGGAGCAAGATAGTATATGCTGGCAATAGGAGGCAATGAATTTGGATTGAAGACAAAGTTTTATTTTATTTTTCTTTCCAGCTTATGATTTATCTTTAATCTTATCTATTGTTTTGCCTTTTGTCTTTGTTTTGTTCTATTTCTATCATTTAAATTTCTCCAGAATTCTACTGTTCAACGGCTCCCCCTTCTGCTTCTATTCCTTTCTCTCCTCTCTTCTACCTTCCAAAGTATTTAGATCAATGCTGTCTTGTTAAAATGTTTATTTTATTTTTATTTTTCCTCTAACTCTACTTTTCACTTCTCTATTACCCTCCAGGTACTTTAGTTAGATTGTGAGCCTTCGGGACAGTAAGGGAATTTTTCAAGTACCTTTCTTATTTCTAATCTTAATGTATATTTTCTGTAAACCGCTTAGAACCTAACGGATGTAGCGGTATATAAGAAATAAATTACATTACATTACAATGACTGGGAAGGTACTTGTGCATACTCCAACATATACTTCTTAAACATATTCTTCCATATTCTATATATGACAACTAAAGCTGCAAGTTCAAATTTGGCCATGCGTGCACAACTTAATTTTTCAACAAGCCAATCAGCACTAATTGGCCACTAACAAACAATTATCAGCGTTGACACTAATTAGAATGTATGCGCGAAACTTTCTACACGTATTCTATAAGTGGTGCACGTAAATTCTAATGCTTTGATCTCAAAATGGGGTGTGGACATGGGAGAGGCATGGGTGGGTCATGGGCATTCTAGAATCCATCTAATCAGTGCAGATCTAGGCGCAGGTTTCAGTTGGCATAAATGGTCGTGCCCAATATGCGTACAGAATAGTGCTAAGCGCATTTTTATTTTGAGCTGATTTTTTCTGGCACCATATATAGAATTTAGAACATCATGCAGGGAATACCTGGTTTCTTAAGAAAATTTATAAGCCATATAAAAAAACAAGTTCTCACATTTTATTAATATAGTAGTATTATCACTTGCAACTGCAGAACATAAGGAATCTTATCGTAACAAAACTTTCTTCCAGCTTCTGAATTCTGTTATTCATATTAGACAACACATGCTGTTCGACACTTGTCTCCACCTTCTTAACCTGGGCAACACTCTGCTTTAGATGCTTCAGATAGGTTTTGACCCAAAGAAACGGTCAAAGTCTATAAATCATCTAATTTCAATGTAGCAAGTCTTAACGGCTCAAAATCAAAAACTGCCAAGGAAGGGCCTTGGCCATCTGCACCGTTGTAATAGTTGCTTTTCTGATGAAAGTCAGTGAAGCAGTAGCTCTTTTTTCTTGATGTAGGTCATTTGAAAGTTGCCTGATATTTAGAGTTTGTAAAAGAGAGAATATTTTTTCAACTTTATTCATTCTCTTGTAGAGTTTCCCCTGATGCAGAGACTTAGGGCTCCTTTTACGAAGGTGCGCTAGCGGTTTTAGCGCATGCAACGGATTAGCGCATGCTATAGTGCGTGCTAGCTGAAAATTAGAGAATGACACGGTGACAAAATTCATCATCGTTCCTGTCCCCGCGGATAACCGCGGGAAATAATCCCATGTCATTTTCTAGTGTCTATTTCAACCTCAGTCCTTCTACACCAGCATTCTTCAAAGCAAAGCTTGCGGGTCAGTGGTTGTGGCCATTCATACTCTGATTCTTATGTGAGCCAAGGAAAATGAAGCCATTGTGACATCACTGATGTGATTGGCTCTTAGGCACTGGTGGAATGAGGCATTATGACATCACAATATCTGCTCTGGATACCAGAGACTGTCATTCGGTAGTGTCTATTTCAACCTTCTACACCAGCATTCTTCAAAGCAAAGCTTGCGGGTCAGTGGTTGTGCCCAATTATACTCTGATTCTTCCCTCTCTCCTTAAAGAATGACATGAAGATGGTTTCCCGCGGTTATCCGCGGGGACGGGAACGGTGATGAATTTTGTCACCGTGTCATTCTCTACTGAAAATCTATTGCCTGCTCAAAAGGAGGCGGTAGCGGCTAGCGCGTGGAGCAATTTAGCGCACACTATTCCACGCGTTAAGGCCCTAGCGCACCTTCTTAAAAGGAGCCCTTCGTGAAACAGGGCCTTGTTGGAAGATCTATGGACTATTACAACGGGGCTCCTGAAAGAGAGAATATTACTGGATATCGGAAGCACCTTTGATATACTGATTTCTGCTTTGACTCGTGTAGCACTGCAGACGGGACACTTCTCATAGATAAGTGCTTTGTTACTTATTTTTGGAATGATTTTATTGAAACTGGAAGTGAATCAATTCTATTGCAGGTTTTTAAGAATATTAATGGAGTTTTTTCTGACCTAGGATGTATTTCCTATAGCAGCTTTGAAGCTGACATAGCTCTGCTTACTCAACCAGTAACCCTAATGAACTATAGAGCTTTCATATTCCTTCATTATGTAAGATTGTATTGCTGACTTTGATTGTAACCTCTTCGCTGATTGTCCAGTGCTTCTTGCTGTAAACCGCCTCGAACCTCTATGGCTTTGGCGTTATATAAGAATAAAATTATTATTATTATTATATCCAGGTGATATTGATCCCTGGAAGTACTGAGGTCTTTTTCTCCATTAATCTATATGATTAGTCTGTATTATTATTATTTTTTCCCTGTCTTTGGTACAAAATAATTGAATATTTTTACAAAGTTAACTTACATAATGGGCTCCTTTTACGAAGGTGCACTAGGGTTTTTAGCACACACACTATTGCGCGTGTTAAGGCCCTAACATGCCTTTGTAAAAGGAGCCCAATGTATAGACAGACAGTAGTCTTAGGTCATCTTGGTTTGACATTATCCAGTGAGATCATTAAGTTTGCAGACGACACAAAGCTATGCCGGGCAATCAGATCGCAGGAGGATAGCGAGGAACTCCAGAGCGACTTGTATCAGTTAGAGAAATGGGCAGAGCAATGGCAGATGAAGTTCAACGTGGAGAAATGCAAAGTAATGCATTTAGGTAGTAAGAATAAGGAACACGAGTATAGAATGTCAGGCGCAACTCTGGGTAAGAGCGAACAAGAAAAGGACCTGGGTGTACTGATAGATAGGACCCTGAAGCCGTCGGCACAATGCGCGGCAGCGGCAAAGAAAGCAAACAGAATGTTAGGCATGATAAAGAAAGGAATCACAAGTAGATCGGAGAAAGTCATAATGCCGCTTTATAGAGCAATGGTCAGACCACACTTGGAATACTGTGTCCAACATTGGTCTCCCAACCTAAAGAAGGATATAAAACTGCTGGAGAGGGTGCAGAGACGAGCAACAAAGTTAATAAGAGGTATGGAGAACTTGGAATATGAGGAACGACTCAAGAAACTGGGACTGTTCTCCCTTGAGAAGAGGAGGCTGCGAGGGGACATGATCGAGACGTTCAAAATGCTGAAAGGCATCGATAAAATAGAGCAGGAAAATAAATTATTTACATTGTCCAATGCGACACGGACAAGAGGACATGGTTTGAAGCTAAGGGGGGACAAGTCCAGGACAAATGTCAGGAAGTTCTGCTTTACGCAGCGAGTGGTAGACGCCTGGAATGCTCTCCCAAAGGAGGTTATTAAGGAATCCACTGTGCTGGGATTCAAAGGCAAATTAGATGCACATCTCCTTACGAGAGGCATAGAGGGATACGGGTGACTAAAACTACATCAGGTGTATACCTGACTGGGCCTCCGCTTGTGCGGATCGCCGGACTCGATGGACCATGGGTCTGATCCGGAGATGGCAGTTCTTATGTTCTTATGACATATACAGCGGGTCAAAGTTAGCATACAAACTGATTATTTTAAGTTAACATACACAGTGGCTTAGTAAGAGGGGTGCGGGGGGTGGTCCGCCCTGGGCACAATCTTCCTAAGGGCGTGGCACCCCTTCTCTTCTCTGCCCCTCTGCTCCTCTCCTTGCCACGTGCGCAAACCCTTTGCCTTCCTCCACACCTTTTTACTTCTCCAGCTCACAGTTGCTGCCCGTGTCAGCATTAGCACTCTCTCTGACCCGCACCGGGACCCGCGCCTAGGTTGTGACGTCAAAGGGTGAGCCGACACAGAAGTGGGCGCGCTGCTCATGCCGGAGGAATTAAAAAGGTACAGAGAAAGGGAAGGGGGCACGCACTCAACAGGGAGAGACGGGGAAGAGGGCAGGAGAGGATGCCACTCACCCTTACTACGCCACTGAGCGTACATAAAGCGCAGACAAACAGATTGTGTTGCTAGCTTTAGCCCACTCTACAAACTGTAATTTCAGTCTGTGCTGTCCTGGTTTGCACAGACGTTTCACGGCGAGGACAAAGGCGCGCCGACAACCGAGCGCGGACAACTGAGCGCAGGGCTTAATCGCGCTGAAGAAAACCCGTATTTTAAAGGGCTCTGACGGGGGGTATGGGGGGGGGGAACTCCCCCACTCTACTTAATAGGAATCGCGCTGCCTCACACTGCTATGTTGGGGGGTTTGGGGGGTGTAACCCCCCACATTATACTGAAAACTTAACTTTTTCTCTAAAAAACAGGGAAAAAGTTAAGTTTCCAGTATAATGAAGGGGGTTACAACTCCCCAAACCCCCCATAATGCCAGTGCAATCTCTATTAAGTAAAGTGGGGGATTCCCCACCCAAACCCCCATCAGAGCCCTTTAAATACGGTTTTTCTTTGGCGCGATGAAGTCCTGTGCTCAGTTGTCTGCGCTCGGTTGTCGGCGCACCTTTGTCCTCGCGCGCCTTAGACTATGAACCAAAAGAATCCACACAGAGTGCTGTTCTAAAATTGGCGCTCCATGCTGGGGGCCTTATATAGAGCATTATATAGGGCATGACCATTTATGCCAACTGAAACCTGCGCCTAGATCTGCACTGATTAGATGGATTCTAGAATGCCCATGACCCACCCATGCCTCTCCCATGTCCACTTAGAACCATTTTCCTTACCAAACTTTGAGCATGAGGATTTACACCAATTGAAACCTAGTGCAAATCTTGGCGTGTAATTTAAGTGCAGATCCCCAGTGTTCAATAATCCCACGCGCATCCTTAGTGAATACCCCCCTGACCCATCCATCACCATTCCCCCTTTCTGTAAGATTTGCGTACAGATGTTTATAAAATAGCGTGTAGCAAGAGGCGTGCACAAATTCAAACTGTTGCCAAATAACGCCAATAATGGTTATCGCCCAATTGTTGACACAAATTGGTTCATTAGCTAATTTAATTGCACGCACATAAGAACATAAGAACATAAGAAGTTGCCTCCATTGGGTCAGACCAGAGGTCCATCGCGCCCAGCGGTCCGCTCCCGCGGCGGCCCATCAGGTCCATGACCTGTGAAGTGGTTCCTGACCATTTCTATAACCTACCTCTACTTCTATCTGTACCCCTCAATCCCCTTATCCTTTAGGAACCTATCCAAACCTTCCTTGAACCCCTGTAATGTGCTTTGACCTATCACAACCTCCGGAAGCGCGTTCCATGTGTCCACCACCCTCTGGGTAAAAAAGAACTTCCTAGCATTCGTTTTAAACCTGTCTCCTTTCAGTTTCTCCGAGTGACCCCTAGTACTTGTTGGTTCCCCACAGTCTGAAGAATCTGTCCCTGTCTACCTTCTCTATGCCCTTCAGGATTTGAAGGTTTCTATCATGTCTCCTCTAAATCTCCGCTTTTCTCAGAATAGTGCTCAATTTTTCACAAGGAAATTATTGCACACCATTTATAGACTCTACGGTATAACAATAGATTATGAAAGGGTGGCATAAATACCCCTCCCCCAATGAATAGCAGGCCAGTTAGTCCATATCCTAGGGGAAAGGTCATGAAAGGAATTGTCCTTGTAATTTGAAATCCTTCCCCATTCCTCGTGCACTCAAAGTTAAGGTAGATACATTATTACTGTTTTAAATATTTCATTCCCTTTGTAGATTTGCTTACGACAAACTCATAAACTATACTTAATCACATGCTGCAAACTAATTATGGGTACAGCAGCTAAATAAATCTTGTTGTAATGGTATATTCCATGATGGCTGCTTTTAAGTGTGTTTTAAAATTTTAATTTTAAAGTAAACATACTTCGTGTTTTAATCTCACATGTAACCTAAGCAGTCATTACTGTCTTTAGCAGCATAGGTCTATAATATGTTGCAAGGTTAGCTTTGCAACGAAAGTATTGATGCAATTGATATTTTACAAATGCTCTAAAACATGTCCCCTTCAAAGAACAAACACATGCTGTCTTGAAAGGATTGTTATATTAGTGCATGGAAGAATAATCTACGGCCAACAAAATAGCACAAACAGCCACAAATGTCTGCTGACATAATGGCCCCGAATCCATAAACAGCGCCTAAGACATAGGTGTCAAGCAATGCAGCACATAGGATCTGGATTCTCTAAACGGCGCTACTTTTAGGGTACTGATAGGCACCAAACAACATTTATAAATGATCTTCAAGGTGTGCCTAACAGCACCTAAAATATTGGTGCTGGAATCACACCTTCATAGGCGCTTTAGGTCACATAACGCCACTTGGGGCGTGATGATGTTGAAAGTAGCATTACATAGTCTAAAGGGGCAAATTCTATAAACAGCGCCCCAATTTTAGGTGGCTTACCAATGTCTATCAGTCAATCGGGACACATGTTTTATTTAAAAAAAAATCCCGAGGCAGGCTGACTACATTGTAAGCACCTCCATGAGCCTAGAGAGGGGCGTAGAGCTTCATAAGCTCACCTAAGGATAGGCGGTGGCATGGCTTCACCTGGAAGTGACCTTAGGCAAGCTTAGGTGGCCTTGGGTGCCACTCTAGGTCTAGGGTAGGCACCTGAAATGTAGGCCAGCAAAATGCTAGCCTACATTTCAAGTGGATGCAGCCGCAACGTGAAGACGACCAGCAGGAGGGATGCCCAATCCCTCCTACTGGAACACCCCACCCCCTGCCAAAGATCGGTGGCAGGAGGGATGCCCAGTCCCTTCTTCAGGAACACCCTCCCAAAAAATGTAGCCCATCTGGACCCCCTCAGCCCACTCGGATTCCCTTCCTAATTTAGATGGCCAGCTGGCCTACCTTCACTGGAATAGCAGGCCTGCCCCTTCCTGGTGCATCATAGGATGCACCAGGAGGGCCTTAGGCACCTGGTCCAACCAGAATCTTAGGCCTCTATCCCAGTGCATTCTAGGATGCGCTGAGATTCCATAGGCCATTCCCACGCAAAACACGCTCACAATCCGCCCATGATCTGCCCCTAAGCACACCTACTCGTACTTTCTGGTAGGTGCCTTGGGCTAAATGCCTACCCAAAAACAATAGGCACCTACTGCGTTAGGCACCTACAACCCAATTATTTTTATTTTAAGCTAATTATTAAGTTAGCTTTTTAAATATTTAAGTTAGGTGCCTATTTATGTCATATCAATGATATGACAACTGCAAACAGTCCAAAACTCATCACTGAGACTTATCTGTTCATTGAGGAAACACGACCATATCACAGAGGCATACCTCAACTCACACTGGCTTCCAATTCCGGCAAGAATACTATTCAAATTCTACTGTCTACTATTTAAAACCATAAGCGGTGACAGCCCAACCTACCTGAACAACCGTCTCATCCAAACTATATCAACTAGACATAGGAAAACCCACACTCGATTCACCCACCCTCCAATCAAAGAAGTCAAACGGAAAAAAACTATATGATGGCCTCCTAGCCACACAAGCAGCAAAACTCAACAACCAAATCTCCAATCTACTAATTATGACCCCAGACTATAAAACATTAAGAAAAGAAATAAAGACTCTACTTTTCAAGAAATTCCTGAAAACTACTTAATACCACTGCTAGCTCCTTCCCACTTCCCAATCCCACTTCCCAATACCTTCCCGATTCCCCAAAGCAACCTCATCTACTCTTTAGCTCCTCTAGAAATTACCAGATATCTTCTTGTAATACGTTTTTTGTAATTCTTTTGTGATCCGCCTTGAACCGTTAGGCAATGGCGGAATAGACATCTCTAATGTAATGTAATATCTCTCCTTTCTTGCCTTTCCTCCAAAGTATACACACTGAGATCTTTAAGTCTGTCCCCATATGCCTTATGATGAAGACCACTGACCATTTTATTTGCCTTCCTCTGGAATGACTCCATCCTGTTTATATCTAAAAATTCTAAATGAAGTCTCACCAGCGTCTTATACAGGGGCATCAATACCTCCTTTTTCTAATGGCCATAACACTACCTTTCAACCTTTAGGTATAAGTTTTGCGATGTCATACTTGCCAAATAAAATTTCTGGTCTCTTCCACAGAAAAATAATAAAATCAATTAGATATTTCCAAAAGAGCAGCACTCCCGGAGAGAGCCAGAACATATGACTGAACGTCACATCCCTTTTAGCAAATTTTGGGCACACATCAGACATCATAGCTCTGCCCTAATTACAGCTCCAGGGCTTCTTTTTATACAGATGGCATAGATGTATATAAGAATAGCCGTACTGGGTCAGACCCATTAGCTGTGAACACATACTACAGTACGCACAAAAGGTTTACGTACACCTCAATTAGGTATGGAGTTAACAATTTTGCAAAAAAAATAAAAATAAAACGCCAATATCAAAACTACATATTATTTTGCCAGTGGGATTAGTTTGCATAGACATTCTGATAGCAAAATATTGCAAAGTAGAACTAAAACAGTAATGCACAGTTCTGCATGTTTTAGCTAATTGTCCTCTTGGAATGGACTGGTTCATAGACAACGGCGCGAAAGACAAAAGCGCGCACCAACAATTGAGCGCAGCGCGCGCTGCCGCGCCGCTGTAAATTACAGTTTTTAGAGGCTCTGACGGGGGGTTTTGTTGGGGAACCCCCCCAGTTTACTTAATAGACATCGCGCCGGCATTATGGGGGGCTTGGGGGGTTGTAACCCTCCACATTTTACTGTAAACTGAACTTTTTCCCTAAAAACAGGGAAAAAGTGAAGTTTTCAGTAAAATGTGGGGGGTTACAACCCCCCACACCCCCCACAACGCCCCCACAACGCGGCGCGATGTCTATTAAGTAAAGTGGGGGGTTCCCCCACACACACACCCCCGCGGCGCGCTTTTGACCTGACACCAAATGGACCAGCAAAGCCCTTTAGATAGAGACATTATTGTGTATATCCTTTTGTCCTAAAAAAAAAAAAAAAAGAGGTGCCTTTTACACCCATCCTTTCTGCCACTGCTGTAGAATCTGAGGACCGGGTCCACAACAAAACATAGCATAACACTTTAAATTTATTCCACAAAACCTTCCAGTTCTAAGCACATAACAAAATAAGAAAAACTGCAGAAACACAGTGAGCTACAAAATCGTAATCGATATAGCAAAAAAATATCAAACAGCCATCATTACTTCCCAAGAAATTTTTGAAACAGTAACTTTCCAAAATGAAAATACAAAACAGAGGTAAGTATTAATGGGTGAAACTCAGATTCCCAGCTAGCGGTCTGATAAGAAAGTAGTTGCCCATGATGGGTCTTGTAAACACAGCCTTTGGGCAAAGGAAATGTAAAAATGACCAAATTACGTTGTGAACGTACAGGAGCAAAAGAAAAAAAAAAGATCCATTAGATAATTCAGAAGAAACCATACAAAACTTTGTAGCAAAAATGACTAAATATAAAAATAGCCTGCACTTCTATGTTCAATTCTGCCCAAACTAAAAATTAAGTGAACAGCTGTGTTCTTAATCAAAGTGAGCCTTTTGAAATGTTTCTTACAACCCGCTAGATAGACTACTGTATATTACAATAGTTAAGTGCGGACAGTACCAAAGACTGCACCAAAAATTGAAAAGCTGATCTTTCATAACAAGGAACAGGAAGTTACTTGTACCTAGACAAAAAAAAAAGAAAAATCCATAGTCTCAAGGTTCCCATTTGAAACAGATCCCTTAACCATTTCAGACTGTCTGTTACATGTCAATTGTTCCACTGATGGATATTTCAAAGGAAACTTTTACATTTCCCCTCACCCGTCGGTGTCTCTATCCCTTCATACACACCCTCCCTTTATAGCAGGCAGATGCCTTTCACCGTGCTTCAGATAATGACAACCTGTCCCAGTTATAGCAAGTCCAAACACGTCACATATGTTAGCCTTTTATTTCTGTTAACCAATCACATGAATGGACCATATCAATAAGGCGGGCTGCCTCTGAGCTAGCAAAAGGAAACCAAACATGAGGGCAGATGACTTGTCTTCTAGCTGCTGTTTTAATCCACAGTGCACATCAACAGAACAATTTCAACTGCAAATATCATCTTCTGATTTCCAGGAATAGTTTTCTGTACTTTATATCTAGTCCCATTGCTAGAAAAAAGAAGTTTGGATAAAGCTTCCAAAAAAAAGGTCCATTTTACGACATCAGCAATCCTGATTTTAGATCAAGTATTTTGTAGCTTTGCTAAGCTGCTGTAGTTTATACACTATTTATCTTTTACAATGCATAGGGTACCTTGCTCAGATTGTGAATAAATAAATGTGTAGGGTGGATACCATTTTGCTATAATATGGAACAAAGGAACCGACACCAGTTGTTCTAGATCTCGTTATACCTCATGATGATACAGGCCAAGATGCCCTAAGAGGATCGGTAAGACCGTATGGGTCTGCTCTGATCCGATGTTTTGGCCGATTCAGAAAGAGCTCTAAAAAGTTTGCATGCAAATGATTCACGAGGAGGCTCATCATAATCCCTGACTCTGCCATCCAATTGATCGCTATGACAGTGACTCTCACACATGTGCAGAGCCGGCAGGGGAAGCCCAAACAGCTGAGAGGCAAGGGAAAGCCTCCTGCCACTCAGCTGTTTGGGGCAAGAAGCCTTCTTTTTTTTCCTTGCCATTCGACAATAATGGAAGGAAGGATTCCCATTCCCTCCTGCCATGCCAACCATGGCAGCAAAATGGCAGGAAGGATGCCCACTCCCTTCTGCCACCAAAGGCCCCCCCCACATACCAGACGCCCCACCCAAAAGCATCACCTAATTTCTCCCTTCCCCTCCCAAAAAGGCAGGAGGGATACCCACTCCCTCCTGCCATTGGAGGTCCCCCAAACCCCTTCCTGTGCCTTTTCAGAGAAGTTGGAGCAGGAGGGAAGCTCAGTCTGTCCTGCTTGTAGGCCCGCCAGTCCAAGATGGTGGGCCTTTCCCTCCCAGTACATCATGTGATGCAAGGGTAAGGGCCTAAGGCTCTGACTGGCTCAGATGCCTAGGGCTCCTCCCCTTGGGAGGGGCTTAGTCATCTGAGATAATTAGGGCCTTTGGCTCCTCCCTCTAAATCCCAGGATACAAGGGGGAGGAGTATAAGGCCTTAGACATCTGAGCCCAAGCCTTAGGCCCCTCCCCATGCATTACATGATGCACTGGGGAGGGAAAGGTCCGGCATTTTGGACTGGCGGGCCTATGAGCAGGACAGACTGAGCTTCCCTCCTGCTCCTTCTCTGAAAAGGTAAGGCGGAATTGAAGGGTGGTGGTGGAGTTTCAGGGGACCTCTGTTGGCAAGAGGGAATGAGCATCCCTCCTGCCTTTTTTTGGGGGGAAGGGGGAGGGGAGGGGATGTTTGGAGGGTACCTGGCGTGGGAGTGGGTCTTCAGTGGCAGGAGGGAGTGGGCATACCTCTTGCCATTTTTGGATCGCTAAAAGCGATCACTTATTTTAATGCATCAGGGAGCCATGTTAAAGCATCAATCACCCTACTAGTTTACATGGCATTTTAATATTAATGAGCTTATTTGCATGGTTGAATCAGGGAATGAGCGATCGTGCAGAAAACCATGGCAATGAGCAGTTTTCTGCATCGGGTCGGCAAATGCGATCATAGCTAAAGCTGTAGAAAAATAGGTTTAATGATGATCAATGACTGGCTTTTGTGCATCTGGGCCACAGTTACTGCAGCACAAAATACTGCATGTCTTCTTTTAATTTATTGTTCAGTATCTAAATGCTGTGGACAATCCCATGAGGCATGCATTATAGGAGCTCAATGAAGACAGCCAGCAGTACTTTATCTGGATGTGCAAAAACACTCTTCCCCTTATGTTATAACATGTTAAGAACATAAGAATAGCCTTACTGGGTCAGACCAATGGTCCATTAAGCCCAGTAGCCCGTTCTCACGGTGGACAATCCAGGTCCCTAGTACCTGGCCAAAACCCAAGGAGTAGCAACATTCCATGCTACCGATCCAGGTCAAGCAGTGGCTTCCTGTAAGTCTTTCTCAATTACAGAATATGGACTTTTCCTCCAGGAAATTGTCCAAACCCTTCTTAAAACCAGCTTAAAACCTCTGGCAGTGCGTTCCAGAGCTTAACTATTCTCTGAGCGAAAAAGAATTTCCTCCTATTGGTTTTAAAAAAGTATTTTCCTGTAACTTTATCGAGTGTCCCCTAGTCTTTGTAATTTTCGACAGAGTGAAAAATCGATCCACTTGTACCCGTTCTACTCCACTCAGGATTTTGTAGACTTCGATCATATCTCCCCTCAGTTGTCTAATGTTAAGTGTCATTTGCACACTTACATATATAGATGGCAGTATTCTATAAGTTTAAGTATATACTTACATGTGTAAATCGCAGCTGTATGCTTGACACTATTCTATAATCGGGGGGATATTTAAAGTTATTTAACCAGCCTGATATTTAGCAGCACTTACCTGGTTAATACCACTGAATATACTAAGTAACAAGATTTTTGTTCCTAGGCAGTAAGTGGAGTTTCCTAATTGCTCATGCCTAAAAAGTAAATGTCTGTCATTTCCATAAAACTGTGCTTTTGGGACCAGGATATTTTGCAATTTACCCATTTAAAACGTGAAAATGCTGAATTTTCAGTCTTATAAAGTCATAAAAAGCAACATATGAATCACAATTAACATGTATTTATATTAAAGTTATACCATGATGACCACAGAAGATTTAGAAATGAGTAGATTTTTGAGATTAGCAATTATATTGTAAGTCACTTACAATTAATCAGCCCCCAGCTGTAGGCTACCATTATGTTTTCATTATGCTGTCCTTAGTAATGGCGTTCAAAGTCCAGTATATCCTGGTGGAAGCATTCACCTTGCTCCTTTAAGCATGCTCCCATATGCTCCTTTAATGTCTCAAAACGAGCATCAAGGACATGAACTTTGAGAGACATCTTCTATACTTTTGTGGCAAAGACAATTAAGAGCACTTATTACCCAAAAACAACAACAAAAAATTTTCGGGGGATGTCTTTTTTCATGTACAACAATAATCTCTCCCTTTCTCTCCTCCACCCCATTTCTTCCTCGTTCTTTCTAACCCCCCCCCCCCATGTGCAGCATCTTTCCTCCCCTCTCACCCATCCCCCTGTGCAGCAGAACCCCACCGACCCTTCCACCATGAGTCTGACATACCTCCACTCTGAGACTTCCTATAGCAGCAGGGGTGGGGGTTGCTGATTCGATGAGTCATTGATGCCAGCAGAAGGCTGCGTTGCTGTCCGTCAATGCCGGGGGGGGGGGGGGCCAGGCCAGCCAGTGTTGTCATTGTTGTCGGGTGGGGGCCTGTTGCCATTGCTGGGGGGGCCTTTTCGTTGGCGTGTGGAAAGGGTGGTGGAGAGAGAGAAAGGGGGAAGATGCTGATGGAATTGGTGTGCAAGGAAAGGGGGAAAACATAAGGGGGAAGGATACTGGATGGAATGGGGTTGGAGGGAAAGAAAGGGGGCAGATGCTGATGGAAATGGGGGGAAGGGAGAGGAGAAAGTGAAATGCTAAACCATGGGGATGTGAGTCTGGGAGAGGGAGAGGGAGAGGGAAGGGAAGAAGAGGAGAGGAGAGAGATGCCAGACCATTGGAGGAGGGAATGGAAGAAGATGGATGCCAGACCAATGGGGGTGAAAGGAAAGATGGAAGGGGGAAGCATACAGTTTCTGGAAGTGGCACAGAGGACAGAAGATGAAAGGAAGAGAGTGAAAAGAAGATGAGAAGAGCAGAAACCAGATAAGACAAAGGTAGAAAAAAAATTTCTATTTATTTATTTTTTTGCTTTAGGGGACATGCATCGCTGTTTCTGTGGTGTTGCATTGTATGCAGAGTCCAGCTTCTTGGTGATTTTATTTAACCTTTGTCTACGTATTTCTATTTTATCCCCCTTTTACAAAACTGTAGAGCATTTTTTTAGCGCTGGCCGTGGCTAAAAACCATACTACAATTTTGTAAAAGGGGGGAGAGGTTAGTTTGTGATTACATATTCCATACTAGGCGAAGGTGTTTTCTGTGTTCTGTTTGTATGAAAGACATAGTTTTTTGTTAGCGTTGACTAGCCTTGTTTGGCGAAATACATCAGGCATGGTTCTTGGGAGCACCTTGAATTAACCTGATTTGAATCTCCTTATTTTCTGCCAATCTTCTTTTGTTTTATGTTGGATTCTTTGGTGGACTGCTTGCCTTGTTGTTTCATTGCAAGTTAACATACATGGAGTGAAACGTACTAGAGGAGTTACAGATTTGGTTGTTTATACATATGGGTTACAGTTGGTTGATGTAGAGTGAGGCAGTTGAGAGGTGTTATAAACTTGGTTATTAATATAGACATATTTTGGATAATATTACTGCTTTATAAATATTTGAACACTTTTATATATGCATGGAAAGGGTTCAGAGTTAAACCCCTGGGTAAGTAGGTGGGAAGGGAAGGAAGGGGGATTTGTTTAGAGATGTCTGGAGGTTGCATAGAAGAAAAACTGTGCACTTGTATGCTAATCTTTGTTTTGAATAAGAAAACAGGTAAATGGGGCAGAGCCAGGGGGCCCAGTGTTCTCATGTGCCTAGGGGCCCTTGAAGAATTAATCCTGCCCTGTTCAAGGGTCGATCTTAACTAGGGCTTATTTTTGGGGTAGGGCTTATATTAGGAGCATCTTTAAAAATCATGCTAGGGCTTATTTTCGGGATAAGACTTATTTTCGGGGAAACAGGGTAGTAATATCAATACCAACAGTAAAGCCATAGCAGACTATTTTGTGGCAGTCCAGGAGCACAGTCAGTACTTATGTCTTCAGTTTCCTGCCACCCTACCTCTAGCTCATGCCGGTGCCAGCAGCAGCTCCAAGCTGCTGTTCATGCCGGCCTCGGCACTCCCCTCTGACGTTACTTCTGGGTCTCATGACTAGGAAGTGACATCAGAGGGAGAGCCAACGCTGGTGCGTGTAGCAAGTTATAGATGCTGCTCGTGCCGGGGAAGCTAGACAAGTGTGGGGGAAGGGAAGGGGGGAGCATGCGCAGCAGGGGGGGCAGAGAAGAGGGTGAGGGGGTGCCACTGCTCCAGGCGCCACTCACCCTCACTATACCCTGCCTGCCTCCGATGCAAAAAAAAAAAAAAAAAATTTTGTATGTTAGCATGTGGGTAGCGCACGCCAAGCCCCAAAACTACCGAGGGATGCGAGAGCACTTTGTAAAATGAATTCCTACAAGGCCAGATTTGCTAGAGTGCATTACCCTCTTAGAGTGTGCTAATGCATGTATGCACGTTATTAGTAAATAGGGTTCATTGCATTTTTAAATGGGCAGTCAAGGTCAATGTTTAGGGGCACTGCCTAGTTAAGTGCTGCTGGATATCGGCTGTTGAGTGGCCAGATGTGTTTCAAGCAGGCTGGAGCGTCTCCTGCCCACATAAATTGATTTGAATATCAGAGGGCTACAAGCTGTCAAAACCCAATAACATTTGTCAGCTTCAATTAAAAAAGCAAAAAAACAATAGCACGTTAACGGAGCAACCTCCTTAATCTCTCCAGTGCAGCGCTGCACAAAATGAGCAACTTTCTACCACCTGGATGTCCTTGGGAACATGTGTCAGAGGACAAAAATTTCCTGAAACAGAATACATATGTAACTTTTTCTCCTGCCCTAATAGGTTTACCAGATATTTGGGAAACCCCGGACATGTCCTTTTTTTTCAAAAGGCTGTCCGGTTTTCCGGATGGACTTTCCAAAACCCGGCAGTTTGTCAGGGTTTTGGAAAGTGCTGAGCTTCGGCTGCTTCTAGAGGGCCTTCGACAAGCATGCACGGATGTTGTCACATGCATCCGTGCATGCTCGAGGCCCTCCAGGTGCGGCCTCGAGGTCGGGAGAAAAGAGATGAGGCATTTTTTTTTGGGGGGGGCAGGGCTGGCAGAAGAATGGGGGTGGGTTGGAGGCAAAACAAGGTGGGGCTGAGGGCAGAATGGGGCGGGGCCATGTGTCTGGGTTTGTCTGACATGAAATATGGTAACCCTAGCCCTAATCCCATCCAAAACATGCCCAGACCACACCCCCATGACATTTGCATGTATGTATATGTCATATGGCTTTCTAAGATCTAGCATTTTATTTATTCAATTTTCTATACTGCTCTCCCAGGAGAGCTCAGAATGGTTTACATGAATTTATTCAGATAGTTAAGCATTTATCCCTGACTGTCCCAGTGGGCTCACAATCTATCTAATGCACCTGGGGCAACGGAGGGATTAAGTGGCTTACTCAGGCTCACAAGGAGCAGCATGGGTTTGAACCCACTACCTCAGGGCGCTGAGGCTGTAGCTTTAACCACAGTGCCATGGTACTACTACTATTAATTATTTCTATAGTTCTACCAGATGTAAGCAGCACTGTACAGAGCCATGAAGGAGACAGTCCCTGCTCGAAGGAGCTTACAATCTAAACAGACAAGACAAACAGATGCCATAGAAACAGTTAGGGGAATGGTTAATCTGCTGGCTATGGTGGTGGGCAATGGCGAGTAGGGCTATGGATTGAAGACTATATTTAAAAAAATGGGTTTTCAGTCTGCTTTTAAACAAGGTAAGGGATGGGGTGTGGCGGACAAACTCAGGTAGTTTATTCCAAGCATATGTAGGGTTACCAGATTTTAGATCGGGAAAAAGAGGATGCGTGGCCCCGCCCTATTCCAAACCCCGGTCCTGCCCCATTCCGCTCCCCCGGACCTACCTTGTTTCGCCTCCCAACCCCAGCCACACACAAACCTTGTCTCTTCAGAGCGAGTCTGGCGTGCATCTGCGCATGCGCAGTTGCGACTCGAGGTTGCAGATGCCCTCCAGGCATGGCCCTGATCGCAACGCATTGCAAAACCTGGACAAAGTGCTGGGTTTTGAAAAACCATCTGGATGCCTGGACAGTCCTCTAAAATGAGGACATGTCCGGGTAAATCTGGACATCTAGTAATCCTAGGCATATGGGGCAGCTAGATGAAAGGAATAATATGCAGCACTATATATACATTTAAATGATGACTTATGTACATTCAAAATGAGAATAGGGCTTCTAAACTAATTGCCTTAATATGTTTGGAGACATTAGCTCTATTTAGGAGAAATGCCTTGTAGAAAAGACTGGGAGTAAGGACTCCAAAGATAAGGGATTGCTTCCTCCTTGCACTGGGTAAAACACTGTTTCCTCTAAGCCAAGGGTGTCCAACCTGCGGCCCGAGGGCCCCATGCGGCCCCATGAAGTATTTTGTGCGGCCCCGGTCGAGGGCGATGCAGTGTTTTCCTCTGCTTCCCCCTGGTGTTTACTGTCTTGTTGGCTCCCTCCTCTGTCTTGCTGCAGCGTTTGCGTGTTTGTGCAGCCCCAGAAACATTTTTTTCGGCCAATGCAGCCCAGGGAAGCCAAAAGGTTGGACACCCTTGCTCTAAGCTGATCAGGGGTCCTCCAACTCCGTTGTTGCCAGTAGGAGTTGGCATTTCAATACTGTATTTTCAATCACTAGGGACAGGCAGGTTCCCTGGAATCCTGTCCCTAGTGATTGAAAATTTGATACTGAAACAACACCACCACCAGTTGGACAGTAGGCCAAGGACTTCCGCTGCTCAGCTTAGAGGGCATAGTGGGGAAAGGTATCCAGCTTTTCAAGAATTACAGTCACCTCTGCAGGTATGTTTGCAGGCATGTTAATACTGTGCCTTATATCATATGTGACTCTTTCAAAAGGCTTCCAAGAAGGGAAGGGGTAAAATGTGGACCTCGCGGATCGGTGCGCCTCCTCCCTCCTTAGCCACTAGGGAAGGCAGAGCCAGGGGCCAGAGCTGAGCGTGCAGGGAAAGCTGTGGAATAAGCTAAAAGGCGGACTTGTCAATAAATGCCGGAAGATTTTTAAGGACATGTGGTTTTAGATCCGCGAGGTCCGTAAGGTCTGCATTTTTCCTGTTCCCTTCCAAGAATCCCAGTTCCAAAGGCCTTAGAGAACTTTCCGATGTGAGAGGCAGCTCATTTTTTGCACACTTGCACTGGTTTAAAAATACCACATGGGTGTGTCAATACCTGTCTATTGCTGGGAGGATGTTCAAGGTGAGGAAATAAAGAAATGTTTCCAGTTGCGCTGAAGCAAAGATCTGCATTTTTTATAATGAAGCTCACACAGACTTTCACCTGTTTTTCAGCCAAGAATCCTTCACAGGTGTCTGCCTGCCAAAGCAGCTCACATTTGGCATTAAAATATTAACTGTACCAAACACTGGCTTGCACCACCAGATACAATGCATTAATTGTTTCAAGGGGAAGCAATAGAGACTTACTGTGTGGGAAGGCAGGACATAAAATAGATGAAATGTGTTAACATTTTATTTGTGCCCAATAAAGTCACTGAATGCCATAGAATTGTGACCAACTAGTGAGGCCTAAAGAATAAGTTATTGTGTTATGCTGCAAAACAGTATTACACCTATTTTATGAAAACATAAACTGTGAGGAAAATGCAGAACTACAGGTTTAGGCCGCATTCTGTTTCAAAAATGTTTGTGTTTATTTTTGACGTTTAGAGGATTGTTTACTCCCAAGAGAAGAGGCCTATGAATCCCTATTCTTCTTGGGCTCTAAAGAGCACATATTTGGGCCACTGTGGGTTTTATAACCTGTTGTAAAAGAGGCTACTTGGGAGATATGTGGGTGCTGAAGAAAATATTGACCACTGGTCAAGCATGAGAAATTCAGGCCCTACAGGAAGCGGATTTGCCACAGATGCACCATTAACACCTTCAACTCCATCCACCAGCCAGTTCATAGACATGCCCCTTTTTTATATTTACTGCCCTGAACCCCAAAATAAAAACATATTTCCTCCAGCCCAACGCAAATGTATTTCTAGCAAAATCTGTGCCTTAGACATACGGCTCATGGAAGAGTCTATGGGAGGAATTCTGCCACTATTATTTCCTTTCCCTCTCATGGTTGAATAAGGATGATTGCACTCTATGAGAGGGAAACATCACAATACCTTCTAAGTAGGTGTTATAAAGATGGAACCCTTTGTAGAGCTGCTAAGTTACCCAAATCAGGAAGGCAACGTTTTGGACGGTCCTAGTTTTAAATTTATATCCAAAAGCAGTGTAGTATATATTGCATTGTATGTACTGTGCTTGATTGTTGTGAACCACCTAGAACTTTTGGGTATGGCGGTATATAAAAATAAATTATTATTAGTAGTAGTAAGGGTAAGAGCATTGCAGTTGATATGCCGCCTTTCTGTGATGCAAGCAAAGTGGTTTACATATTCTATATACTGTAGGTACTCTCTCTGTCCCTAGGAGGGGGGCTCTCAATCTAAGGCCCCCTTTTATCAAGCCGTGTTAGAGCTTTTTTATCGCTGGCAGTAAAAGTTCTGACGTTCATAGAATTCCTATGAGCGTCGGAGCATTTACCTCAGCGGCTGGCGATAAAAACCCTAATGCGGCTTGATAAAAGGGGGCCTAAGCTAAGTGTGGTATTTGTAGTCCCAGATCCTAAGCACTGAAATCAGTACTGCAGGTCCCATACATGAGCATTATGGGACTGTCAAAGATCCAGGACTGGCTTAAAATCTCCCTCCTAGAAACAGCTGTGCCTTTGTGAGGCAACCTATACTCCACTTAGGGTTACCATATGGCTCCAGAAATTGGAGGACGGATTGAGACATCCGGGTTTTAATGCCATTGCTTTCAATGAAAGTAAAACTCAGGTGGCTCAATGTCCTCCTTACTTGCATTGCTTTCAATGAAAGTAAAACCCGGCTATCTTAATCTGGCCTCCTTTTTCTGGAACCATATGGTAACCCTACACTTCACACAGCATATATCTTTGCCCTCCTTTACTGATGGATTCAACACTGCCAAGAACTATCAGGCCACATAAACATCACAGAGACAGGCTTGCTTACATGAGAAAGATAAGAAGAACAATCCAGCCAACATTCAGCGTGAGTTAACAGGAAAGAAATGACTAGCTTAATGGTTAACTCTCATTTCAGTGTCTAATCGTCCATTTAAGTGGCATTTAACTGGTTATCACTGCTGAAAATGCCTGGCTAGTGCCGAAAAATAAGCCAACAGTAGGGTTACCAGATGTCTGGGAAAACTCAGATTTATCCTCTTTTTAGAGGACTATTCAGGTGAATGGATGGACTTTCCAAAACCCAGCAGATGTCTGGGTTTTGGAAAGCTCTGGCTGTGTGTAGAGGCCTCTGAGCATGCGCGAATGATGTCACCTGCATCCATGCATGCTTGGAGGCCCCCGGATAAGGCCCGGAGGTCAGGAATAATGAGACAAGGCTTTCTGGAGCGGGGCCAAAGGCAGAATGGAGTGGGGTTTGGGGTGGAACAGAGCATGGCCAGGGCAGAACAGGGCATGGGCCAGGCATCTGGGATTTTGCTGAGAAAAATATGGTAACCCTAGTGTTGGGAGCATTCCTGGGGGTATGACTGTTTAAGTCTCGATATTCAGAACTTAAGAGGAGGAGTGTGTGGCACAGTGGATGGAGCTACGGCCTCAGCACCCTGGGGTTGTGGGTTCAAACCCCGCCGCTGCTCCTTGTGACCCTGGGCAAATCACTTAATCCTCCATAGCCCCAGGTACGTTAGATAGATTGTGAGCCCGCCGGGACAGATAGAGAAAAAGCTTGAGTACCTGATTGTAGAACCGCTTAGATAACCTTGATAGGCGGTATATAAAATCCTAATAAACTTGAAACTTGAAGAGGCCAGGCTTAGCCGGCAAATAACGCCACATAAAAAGAAGGTCTCTCTTTGGTTGCTAAGCCATGGCCGGTTAAGTCTAAATATTGCCTTAACCGGCCCTGCCGGAAACTGCCTGGCATTGAGTATCTGAGTTTAACGCTGCCAGGCGGATAAGAACTGCCATAGAGAGTGAGACCAAAAATCCTTTCTAGTCCAGCATTCTATTTCAACAATGGTCAATCCAGCTCAAAGGTACCTAGTAGGATCCTAAAAAGTAGCAAGATGCGCTTTGCCATGTGAACCTTTATGGAGAGAAGAGGTGTTCATAGATCCAGATAAGAAAATACTGTTTTCTTTTTTCTAGGACAGAAGTGTTGTAGACATATCTGCCCTTCATGATAGCATTTCATTATGTTTTATATCTTTCTAAGCTACTGCTGTTTTATTCTATAGTGTTTGACTTTCCGATGTCCTCTTCACCCCCCTCAAATATAATTCCTAAGGATCCAGACAAAGTCAAAATGAGACAGTGGGACAACTGAAATATGGGTAAACATTTTTGGCCTCTTGCTTGTACTTTGCACTGATGTCACGCTTTGAGCATATTCCTTGCACTTCCTCCGCCCAATTCCAGCTGTGGGTGACATCAACAGTGCAAAGTCCGAAGAGGGAAAGTGAGCCTTATATATATTGTAACGAAGCCAATAATGTAGTCACACTAGTGAGTGGATGGTAAGTCGAAGACTTTGTGTAAAAGTCTCAGCAGATTTTCCCTTGTAAAACCCTTTTACTAAACCAACAACTTATACAGTCAAAACAATCTCACAAAAGCATCTTGCGACAAAATGAGACAAAACATTTTCCCACAATTACAAAGTGACTTCAAGCATAAAAGAAGAACCAGACCAAAACATTAACTGATTTCGTTTCCTTTTTCATCTGTTCTTTCTTTTGTGTCTAGTAGTTTCTTCCTACTCCTTTGCCCCTTCAGGTCGGCTGGACCCAGACCTGAAATCTGGTGCCATGAGCTTTCATTTGCAACAACCCAGGAATTTATTCCCTATTTTATTTCTCTTTCCCCGCTCCCCCATCATAGGGTTACCAGACGGCCGGATTTCCCCAGACATGTCTTTTCAAAACCTGGCACTTTGTCCGGGTTTTGAAAAACCTCCTCTCAATCGCGTCGGGCAGGAGGCACTCCGCACATGCACGGGTGCCACGCAATGATGTAGCATGCATGGGTGTGTATGATGTCATTGTGTGGCATCCACGCATGTGTGGATTGCCTCCTGCCCACCCAAAGCAGACAGCGGGGACTAGGGCAGGACTGGTGCAGAGCTGGGCGGGCCTGGGGGCGGTTCTAGGGTGTCTGGATTTTACATTCTGAGGAAGGATTAAAAATCATGCGATACGAACCAATGCCCTGCTGTGACTGGCTAGAAGGCAATGCAACAGAGAGTATGACTAAATGATCCATTTCTGAATGGAGAAAGCTAAATAGTAGAGAGCCCCAGAAATCTGTACTGGAATTGGTGTTTCTTAACAAAAGGATTGGCTTGTTTTTTCCTCCTATGTCCATGCTGCCTACAGTGGTCTCAAAGTATCAGGCTGGGCAGGGCCGCCATCAGGGCAGTACTACCAGTCCTGCATTCAGGGGCCCGGAGCTGACAGGGGGCCCGGGCTCCCCCAGGGTCTTAGGCAGTGTTCTAAGGCAGGGGCGCCAGTAGCTCGCCAAAGCAAAGTGAGTCGATCACCCAGGACTCACTTTGTCTTGGCGATCTAATCTATCGGGCCGATCAGTCTTCCTCTCCCCGACGTCAATTCTGCAGTCAGAGAGGAAGTTCAGGCCAGCCAATCGCTACCTGGCTGGGCGGAACTTCCTCTCCGACGGCAGAATTGACGTTGGGGAGAGGAAGACTGATCGGCCCCAAGCAGGGAGAGCATGAGTCGGCGTCGGCGTCGGTTTGGGGCCTGTTATCCATTGATGGGTCCTGTTCCCCGATGGCAGCGGCAGCGGCAGTGGCAGTGGCTTGGGGAACGGCAGGGAGAAAGAAAGAAAGGGGGCAGGCAGGGAAACAGAAGGAAAGAAGAGAAACAGAAAAAAAAGAAAGAAAGGTCAGGGAGAGAGGAAGAAAAAGTTGGGGGAGAGAATGAGGTGTGGAGGAGAGAAAGCATACAGGCTGATAGAAGGGAAGAAAGATTGGATGCACAGTCAGAAGAAAAAAGTGCAACCAGAGACTCATGAAATCACCAGAAAAGGTAGGAAAAATGATTTTATTTTAAATTTAGCAAAGTGGAGGCAGTATTACCACAGTTTTCAAAGGAATTTGCCCAAATAACTTAATAGTTAACTGGGTAAATTTCCAGAGATGAAAACTTTCCTTCACTTACTATACACAGTTCTGAATTTATATCTGCTGTCTATATTTTACAATATGGTCCCCTTTTACTAAACCACAATAGTGGTTTTTAGCGCAGGGAGCCTATGAGCGTCAAGAGCAGCGCTGGGCATTCAGCGCAGCTCCCTGCGCTAAAAACTGCTATTGTGGTTTAATAAAAAGGATGGAGGGTATATTTGTCTATTTTTGTATGGTTGTTACTGAGGTGACAATGCATAGAGTCATCTGCCTTGACCTCTTTGAAAAAAACCCAGAATAGGAATGATAATTAACATTTGCTCAGCGTATAGTGTACTTTGTGTTTTTTAATTTTATTGTTGGTAGATCATTTTGACTTGGTCATTTTAAAGTAGCTCACAAGCTCAAAAAGTTTGGGCACCTCTGAGCTAGAGCGTTGAAACTGTGTATTTCTATTTTATCCCCCCTTTTACAAAACTGTGGAGCGTTTTTTAGCGCCAGCCGTGGTGGTAGCAGCTCTGATGCTCAGAATTCTATGAGTGTCAGGGCTGTTACCACTGTGGCTAAAATCCACACTACAGTTTTGTAAAAGAGTGAGGGGTTAGTTTGTGATGACATATTCCATACTAGGCGAAGGTGTTTTCTGTGTTCTGTGTGTTCAAAAGACATGGTTTTCTGTTAATAATAATAACTAATAATAATAACTTTATTTTTGTATACCGCAATACCACAAATCAGTTCAGAGCGGTTTACAGGTTAAGAGACTGTACATTTACAGCGAAGTTACAGCATATCAGAAAAACAGTTCAGATCAATTTATGCATTGCAGGTGCAGAGAATAGTTAACAATTATTTGGTATAAACCAGTGAACAGTTACAAAATGATCCAATAATTGTTGCATGGGGGGTGCAACCGGGGAGGGTAAGGGTAAAGGAGGGAGGCGAGGTTGGGATTATTGGTTTGGTAGGGGGGCGGGGGTTAGAGGAATTAATCAAAGAGGTTTGACGGTGTAGGATTGATTGGTCTGGCTTGTTTAGTTTTACAATGGGTGTATTGATGTACTGCTCACTGCAATATGTAAGATGCTGCCTTTTCCTAGGTACTCATGTGTGACGTGATGGGCCCCGGGTGTACGCCACTGTATGTAAAGATACCAGAAAGCTGGCATAGCAAAAACTTTAAGTAAATTGTTATTCTTCTAAATTTTGAGTATTTAACCCTCCCACAATCTCACGGGCACTCGTTTCAAGTTTCAAGTTTATTGAGATTTTGATTTAAACGCAATATCAAATATTTTCAATGCGTATAACAAAAATAAATTTGGGGAAATAAATAAAACCATTTGAACAATAAACATACAAACATATCCATAGATGATTAAAATTACATAAGGAGTACAAGGATAAACTACATTTGTTTAAAAATGCGTTCTCCGCGCCTGCTCATAAATTTGTTGACTGGAAGGATCCAGCAATGTGGCCAGATGCCATTCAGGACAAAGACAAAGAATTGTGCAATTTGGATTAATGATGGAAGATGATTTAAAGCAAATGGCACAGTCTATGAGTAAAGATCTTGACGGACGTTCTTTTTATGAATATCTCCTCTATGCCAAATCACCCAATGGACGTGAGAAGATTTTACGGGACTGGCTTAGGTGGAGCATTAGCAGAAAAGTATGTGTGTATTCGGCCCATGGAAGAAGGGGGGGGCGCATCGGGGGGGGGGAAGGGGTGCATGGGGGGCCCAATAGGATTGCTCAGTAAGAGGCCCAGAAATTTCTGATGGCGGCCCTGAGGCTGGGCAGGGAAAACAGAGGACAGGTTGGGGAGAGGAGGTAAGAGGAGAGGTACCTCTATTGGGAGGGCTGAAAAAGGGAAAATATATCAAGCATGTGTTTTGGACATCAGTTGTGGGTGTGGCTTTTCTACTTAATATGTGATAGAATACCTAGTGCACATGGGAAGAGTCGATGCATATCCGGGATAATTTTCTTTGATCCAATGTGGATTGTGATTATTCTAAAAAATTCTCTGTTTAGTGCTTGACTTCTGTTCTTTGTTTGAAGATTATGCTTGGTTCTGTTTAATTAAAAAAAAATGGAACATTGTATAAAATGATCTAATTTATAGACAACTCAAAATACTCAAAATTATTCAGAGTTGTTAAATCACAGGCAGATTGTGAGAAAATGCAGGAGGAGCTTTGCAAGGCTGGGAAACTAGGAATCCAAATGGTAGATGAAATTTAATATTGACAAGTGCAAAATGATGCGTACAGAGAAAAATAAACCTAGCTGTAATTCCATGATGCGAGTTAGTTAGGGACAGATTCTACAAATGGTGCCTTAAGTTAAGCAGTGGTAGGTGCCCTATGGCTGCCTAACTTAGGCCCTCTTTTACTAAGCTACGGTAGAAGTTTCTACCACAGCCTGGGGTGCTAAATGTTCCGACGCTGCCCTGATCCTCATAGGAATTCTATGAGCATGGGAGCATTTAGCGCTCCAGGCCGTGGTAGAAACCTCTACCATGGCTTAGTAAAAGGGGTGGGGGTGGGAGTAATTATTTTAATTGGTTTAATAAGTGAACTAATTGACTGTGCTGATTAAAAACAATTAAAATTTCATTTTAAAAAAGTAGGCATCCATAGATGCCTAGATAACGGGCACTCGAAT
Source organism: Geotrypetes seraphini (assembly GCF_902459505.1). Classification (NCBI taxonomy): domain Eukaryota; kingdom Metazoa; phylum Chordata; class Amphibia; order Gymnophiona; family Dermophiidae; genus Geotrypetes; species Geotrypetes seraphini. Next base: position 138,472,440 of record NC_047090.1, on the reverse strand, counting down.
TGTGTCTACATAGGTGGGCATGGTTTAGGCCATCAAATGTAGGCACCGGTAGCATAGGCCTTAATCCTGGCCTACATTAACGGCACCTACCTTTAATGGGAGCCGCGATTCTAAAAACAGCGCCATAGCATGGTTGACAAATGGTGGTGTTTTTGTAGGTGGCCGCTGATTAAGGTGCTGTTTTCAGAATCTGCCCGTTAGTGGCCGGTCTACACCAAAATATACTACCCGTGTAAGTGGGCTTATTTGCAAACTCAAGTCCAGGAACACAAAACCAACCAGTGGCTATGGTGGTTACAACTTTTTGGGAAGAGTAACCTCTGATAGCAGTGTGAATCAATGTTTACTAATCAATCTAAGTCACAATGGATGGCCTTCGTTGTTTGGCATTACAACACCTGCATCAGGGGCACAGTAAATATTGTTGCTAAGATGTGAATCAGTACTGCAAAAGCTACCTACACTGAGTTGCCTGATCCTAATGTGAACCTCTTAAAACAACCATTGAAAATCAGCCAGGGGGAAATTCTATAACCAGTGCCTAAACTTAAGCATCAGTAGGCGCCCTGCCGATGACTAAGTAATTGAAAAATGCAGTCAGAAATGGCAGTGTTGAAGCGTCTACCAATGCCTAAATAAAAGGCGACTGAAATGGCTGCTGGAATCGTGACTAGGTAGCTGCTTTAGGCCACGGAACGTCAAAGTATGTGTGGCCAATGCCAGAAGTAGCATTCAGCAGGCTAAAGCGACTACCCAGCCGCAGTTCATGCCAAGATAGGTGGCTGAAATGTAGGCCTGGAAAACCCTGGTCTACATTTCAGGCGCCTATCTTTGCTGCTAGACTGCAGCAGCCAATTGTGACAGGAAAATTCCTCTCCCCCCATCCGCTGAGCAGCAGGGACTCCCCAAAGTCATGATTCTGTAACTGCTACCCAAGTTGGATTGCCTGTCCTATAGCCATGTTGGATTGCCTGTCCTATAGCAAATATCCCTCTCTTAACCAAGTTATTAGAATCCATCATATCCACCCAACTCTCATCCTACCTAGAAAGATTCTCTATCCTCCTACCCCACCAATTCGGCTTCAGACCCAACTTCAGCACCGAATCCCTCTTGGCCTCACTAATCTCTAAGGTGCAACAACTCCATTCTCGCAACAAATTTGCTGTTCTTCTTCAATTCGACCTCTCCGCAGCCTTCAATGTCGTCCACCACGACATCCTAATCTTCCAAGTCTCCGAAATAGGCATAAGCTCCACAGTCCTAGAGTCTCGAAATTCCTTCGCTTCCGCTCCTACACCGTTAACACAAACGGTACCTCATCCCCCCCTGGAAGCCGAAATGTGGAGTCCCGCAAGGCTCACCCCTCTCCCCTATCCTTTTCAACATCTACATGTCCTCTCTGAAACTCCTTCATCTATCTCCCCTAGAAACTCTCTACTCCTACGCTGACGACATCCTCATCCTCCTCGAGACCGACTCGAACTTCTCTAACCTCGCTGAGAACATATCCACCTGTATTACGAACCTCCAATCCTGGGCCCAATCTGTACAAATGAAATTGAATGAGTCCAAAACAAAACTACTTTGGCTCGGCCCATTTACCCACCTCCATCCCATTACCTTCCGGCCCCACTCTTCAGCTCGAATTTTCAAGCAAAGTCCTAGGCATCATCTTAGACTCCTCTCTCTCCTTTAATGATCACCTCAACTCCCTGGTAAAAAAATGCTTCTTTAGCCTCCATATGTTGAGGAAAATAAGATCCCGCTTTCATCACTCTCATTTCGCCATCCTCGTTCAATCCACCATCCTCTCTAGACTGGACTACTGCAACTCCATCTATATAAGCCTAACTAAGAAAAACCTCCACAGACTTCAGCTAATTCAGAACACCGCAGCCAAGCTTATTTTCGCAAAAGGCAAATTCGATCACGTCTTCCCACTCCTCTCCAAGCTTCACTGGTTCCTAGTATACTCCAGAGTCCTCTATAAATGTGCCTGCATAGCCTTCAAAATTCTACATGGCGTCCTTCCTCCCGTTATCCCACTCTTTTGGAATTCCCCAAACCCACTCTCCACTAGACCCTCCCAAAAATTGAAACTATCTTTCCCATCTATAAAAGGTATATCCCTCCCCTTTAGAACCACAGAACTCTGGAACAACCTCTCATCTCCGCTCAGAAATTCTAGCTCCTTCCAATCCTTCCGCAAACACTTGAAAACTTGGCTCTTTTCAAAAATCTAATCACCTCCCGTTCTCTAGTACCCTGTCCCTCTCTATCTTCTCAGTCCCTCTCCTATATCCCTTCTTTGTAGTTCCTTTTCTCTCAACCGCTGTAAACCGTGCCGAGCTCTGTGCTTGCGGAGATGGTGCGGTATACAAACCTAAGGTTTAGTTTAGTTTAGTTTAGTCAATCATTCGAGGGTGCTGGTTAAAGAATTGTGGCTTTGGAGAGTCCCTGCTGCTCAGCTGTTGGGGGGGGAATCCCCTGCTGCGATCAGCTGAGTGACCATGGCAGGGAACCCCCAAACCCCACTGCAAGTTGGCCAGCAGGAGGGATGTCCACTCCTTCCTGGAATCCTGCCCCCCCCACCCCAATACTGTCCGCAGCAGGAGGGATGCCCACTCCCTCTTGCTTGCACCTCCCCCCAAACACATGACCCCCCTCCCCCCCGAAGATCCCCCTTAGCTTTATCTGCAAGTCCGGCCAGAGGGATGCCTACTCCTGCCGGCTGACAGGCCTGCCTCTTCAGAATGGCAGGTCTTCCCATTCCCGGGGCATCCTGGGTGTGATTCTGTATCCAGTGCCCTCGAATGATTAACAGGCGATCGGCAGCCGCTTTTAAGGCGGCCGCTTACATGGGCGCCAGTTACAGAATCCGTCCCTCAATGTGCAAATCAACTCCATCATATAAAATCTCAAAAATCCTTCTTATATTTGTAGTGAAAAACCTTTTATAAATCCAGTATGGTCATGATCTATCAAAAGAGGCATAATATTCTCCATACGTAATTTAATAGTTTAGCCAGAACTTTTATGTTGGGATTAATCAAAGAAATAGAGTGATAAGAATTACAGTGTAGCTTTTCTTTAATTTTTTTGTGAATAACCATGATAACTACATTTGACGTGTCTCCATATGATGCCTCTTAGGTAACTAAAAAGCTTAAAAAAAATAAAAGACCAAATCTGTGATTTTTTTTTTTTCAAATAAAAGCATATTTGATACCCATCTGGCCCAAGGCTTTTCCCAGTAGAAAGGAACTGTATTGCTCTAAGTATCTCAGATTCAGATATAGATGTTTGAATCATCTCAGACATCTCAAGTAACATTCTGAACTTGAACTGTGTCCAAAAGGAAGCTGCTTTTGTCTGCATCCCCTAAGGAATACAAAGATATAAAGTTGCTTAAGCGAACTGAATTTATATCCCAGATTTGATTTCTAACACCCCTGAATTGGGTTTATCTCCATATTCCTGTCATTTCTGGCAAGTGAACCTATGATAACCTTTTATATTAAATGTGTATAGAACATTGAGTTTGTGTCTAGCCGTTTTTAAGACTTTAAGCATCTAAGGGAAACACCAAGTTTTATGCTGAATGTCCAACCTTTAAATTGTCTTCGGTTTGGCACGTTCCCTGTTCTTTTCATTTTTTTAAACATAATATGCAATTATTTTCCTGCTGAAGGACTCTCAATAGATTACAGATGAATGCTCAATTAAGAATGGATTGAATTAAATACAAAATTTACCCGATGATTCTTGAATAAAATGCTATGCTAGTTGTGTTAGTCCACTTTTAAAGGTTAGAAATAAAACAAAGTAAGAAAATAAAAGGATATCTTTATTTTGGACTATCTTAAGGCCCCTTTTATCTAGACACTTAATTGGTTTTAATTGGCGCTGCCATTTGCTGCCATCATTAAAAACCTCCTCTTCAACTAAAATTCCAACTGCAATCAAAGCCCCTTCCCCCCTTAAATTCCCCCTTCCTTCCTTCCTGCCCTCTCTTCTCCATTCTTCTTAACTTGTACTTAAGTTGATGTATAGTCATTGTACTGTCCAAATGTATTCCACTGTGAATGTTGGCTTGTAACCCGTTCTGAGCTACTGGGAGAACGGGATAGAAATCGAATTAAATAAATAAATAAAATTAATTAATTAATAAATGATTTAAAAAAATTAATTTGCTGGAAGGCACCTAACTCAGTTGGAGCCTACCACTTTGACATAATTGTCTACATCAAGGCAAATAGGTGTGGTTAAGGGCAGATTTGGGGTAGAGTTTGGGCATGGATTGAATTAGATGCTCGTATTTTAGGCCATGAAATCCTTGGATTAATATACCAGCGCCCATGGTGCTGCTAGGTGCAAGTCTACAAAAGGCATCTAACTTTGATTGACATAATCTATGCACCATTTATAGAATCTGGCCCTGAGTGCTACTTTATAAATGGCGCTGTGTATAGAATAGCGCTTGGAACTGGGAACCGCATCTGACTTAGGTACAGCCATTTACACCATGTGAACTCTGGTGTAAATCCTCATGCCTAAATTAGGTGCAACTCTCCCTTAGTCTATAACGGCACACATAAATTACAGGAACGTTCCGATCCACCTATGGCCCTCCCACAACCATGCCCCTTTTTGGAGCTGCGCATAAAATTTAAGCGTGGAACTGGATGCATAAATACACCTATGTAACTTTCAGTGCTAATTGGTTCATTATTCAATTAAATTGCACTTGCAAATTGGGCAAGTTCCCAAATTTGTGTGCACAATTTGTAGCACCTTTTATAGAATTTGGGGGAAAATATATTAAGTTAGTCCAATAATGAAGGTATCATCTTATTTTCACATTAGGTTCTACTTCCATGCAGAAAAGTGTTCTAACAGATGAAAGGCTCTATAATAAAAGCCCCCCCCCCAACCCCAGCTCATTGCAAACAGTTTACCCCATCCCACTCATCTTCTTCACCAACATAGCCCATCTATATCATGTTCACTCATTCTTCCAGTCCAGACTTGCTCAATTTTACCACACACACTCTGCCACTTCCACTGTCTTCAACTATCTCCCTTCCCTACCTTGCTCAAGCATCGACTTCTTTCTCAACCCTCTTTCTCTTAATCATTTTTTATTCTGCTCCAGTGGGCGAATGTGGCGCAGTGGTTAAAGTTACAGCCTCAGCACCCTGGGGATGTGTGTTCAAACCCACGCTGCGTCTTGTGACCCTGGGCAAGTCACTTAATCCCCCCATTGTCCCAGGTACATTAGATAGATTGTGAGCCCACCAGGACCAACAGGGAAAATGCTTGATCACCTGAATAAACTCATGTAAACCATTCTGAACTTTCCTGGGAGAACAGTATAGAAAATTGAATAAATAAATTCTTACTCCTCATGCACAGTTCAATTTATGTTTGGGGGTTAAGTATGTGTATTTGTTTGAAATGGTATGGGCAATGTTGTCACCACAAGATTTTTTTTTTTTCCCCTAAAATGGCAGGAAAATTCCCCAAATTTCAGATATTTTTCCCGTGTCATCAATAGCGCGCATTCTTTTCAATACTGCACTCTCTTTAAATTGTGTGCACTTTTGCATATTGTGCACTGTTTCAGAATAGTGAACACGCTTTAGGAAGATGGTGCACTACAAATGATATTGCTCTCCAAACAGAAAATATATATATATTTTTTTAATCCTGTAAAAGACACACAAAACAAAATGAAATGAAAATGTTTGAGCTACACACTGCTACTGGGAGTCAGGTGCTTAATACACCTTACCTGCTCCACTCCCCCATCCTAATCATCTCTGCTTCCTACATCATTCTGGCTTGGGCTGCTCTGCTCCTCTCCTTACAGTTCCCAATCAGGTTTCTCTCACCTCTCTTGGATCAGCTACTCTTTTCCTGCGGGCAAGTTGTATGTGGACTGCTGTGACTTATATGTAGAAATGGTGGTATATCAAATTGTATTAATAAACATAAACATATCCATCCCTTCGCTGATCTGCATCCCTCACCCTTGCTCAGCAGATGCAACTCATATCTAATAATCATTTCTATAGTGCTACTAGATATACCCAGCGCTGTACATCAAAGAGGCCGTTCCCTGTTCAAAAGAGCTTACAGTCTAGTCAAGACAGAGAAACTGGAAAAGAAAGTGCATCAATACACTGCTCAGGTGAGGGAATTACAGAGGGAATGATAAGACAGATATTGGTACTTAGTAGGTAGGTTGGAGTTTGGAATTGAAAGTATCCTCAAAGAAGTGGGCTTTGAGTCTGGATTTGAATACTGCCAGACAGGGCCGCCATCAGGGCAGTACTACCAGTCCTGCATTCAGGGGCCCGGAGCTGACAGGGGGCCCGGGCCAGTAGCGTACCTAGGGGGATGCTGCGCCCCGGGTGCACAGGAGAGAGAGCTGAACGGGGACGATGGGGGACCCGTGGGGTTAAATATAACTCGAGCCGTGAGGCTCGTCTTCTACTCCGACTGCCCTGCCGCTCACACAGCCGATCGGAAGTCTTCCCCGACGTCAGCGCTGACGTCGGAGGGAGGGCTTAAGCAAAGCCCGCCCTCCGACATCAGCGCTGAAGTCGGGGAAGACTTCTGGTCGGCTATGTGTGCGCGGCGGGACAGGCAGGAAATAGAAGACAAGCCTACACGGCTCGAGCTACATTTTGCTGAGAAAGTTGCTAAGATGGGCTGGGAGGCAAACAGGGAACACAAAAGGGGGAGGGAGTGCGTTTTGGACACAAGGCATGAACTTGGGAAAGAGGAAGGGAGGGAAAGAGATGATGAGCTGGGGGATGGAATGGATTTTTGGACACAGAAGGCATGGACTTGGGAGAGAGGAAGGGAGGGAAAGAGATGCTGAGGTGGGGGAGGGAATGGGTTTTTGGACACAGAAGGCATGGACTTGGGAGAGAGGAAGGGAGGGAAAGAGATGCTGAGGTGGGGGAGGGAATGGGTTTTTGGACACAGAAGGCATGGACTTGGGAGAGAGGAAGGGAGGGAAAGAGATGCTGAGGTGGGGGAGGGAATGGGTTTTTGGACACAGAAGGCATGGACGGGAGAGAGGAAGGGAGGGAAAGAGATGCTGAGGTGGGGGAGGGAATGGGTTTTTGGACACAGAAGGCATGGACTTGGGAGAGAGGAAGGGAGGGAAAGAGATGCTGAGGTGGGGGAGGGAATGGGTTTTTGGACACAGAAGGCATGGACTTGGGAGAGAGGAAGGGAGGGAAAGAGATACTGAGGTGGGGGAGGGAATGGGTTTTTGGACACAGAAGGCATGGACTTGGGAGAGAGGAAGGGAGGGAAAGAGATGCTGAGGTGGGGGAGGGAATGCATTTTTGGACACAGAAGGCATGGACTTGGGAGAGAGGAAGGGAGGGAAAGAGATGGTTGTGTACACGGGGAATAGAAGAAAGGAGAATTTTTGGTCATAGGGAGGGAGTGGGGTACAGACAGTGGCATACCAAGGTGGGGGTGGGGGCGGTCTGCCCCGGGTTTACGCCCCAAGGAGGTGCACAGCTGGCCACCCTCCAGTGTTCTCCATAGGCTGGCAAACTGCGTCTCTTTAGCCACTTGAGTGCCACCGCCGCCATTGGGAACAGGCTGGTGCCAAGTTCTCCCTGCTTTTCCCTGTGGGGCCGACCAACTCTCGCCAACTGCGTCAATTCTGATGTCGGAGAGGACGTTCTGGGCCAGCCAATTGCTGCCTGGCTGGCCCAGAACATCCTCTCCAACGTTAGAATTGACATCGAGTGGCGAGAGTTGGTCGGCCCCGCGGGGAAGAGAAACAGGGCGAACTCGGCGCCGGCCTGTTCCCGATAGCGGCAGTGGCAGCCTATTCCCCAGTGGCGGTGACAGCATTTTCCCAATGGTGGTGGCATAGGGGAGGGCAAGGAGAAAGAAAGAAAGGGGGGGACATGGAGCCAGAAAAAAAAAAGAAAGGGGGCTGGGTGAAACAAAGAAAAATGGGGCACGGAGAGAGAGAGAAAGACAGACATAAAGAATGAAAGGGGGTATGGAGAGATAGAAAAAGAAAGAAGGGGGCAGGGTGAAACAAAGAAAAAGTTTGGGGAGGGAATGAGATCTGGAGGAGAGGAAGCATACAGGAGCCTGAAAGAAGGGAAGAAATATTGGATGCACAGTCAGAAGAATAAAGTGCAACCAGAGACTGATGAAATTACCAAAGGTAGGAAAATGATTTTATTTTCAATTTAGTGATCAAAATGTGTCCGTTTTGAGAATTTATATATGCTGTCTATATTTTACACTGTGGCCCCCTTTTACTAAACCGCAATAGCGTTTTTTAGCGCAGGGAGCCTATGTGCTTCAAGAGCAGCGTGGGGCATTCAGCGCAGGTCCCTGCACTAAAAACCGCTATCGCAGTTTAGTAAAAAGGGAGGGGGAATATTTGTCTATTTTTGTATAGTTGTTACTGAGGTGACATTGCATAAAGTCATCTGCCTTGACCTTTGAAAACCCGTGGAATATAAATGATAATTAACATTTTCTCTGCGTACAGCGTGCTTTGTGTTTTTAAAATTTTATTGTTGGTAGATCATTTTGACTTGGCCACAAAGGTAAGGGGGAGGGAAGGGAGCTGCTGAAAGAGTCTACATTGACGTGGTTGCAGGCTTACAAATCTTTTGGTCAAAGAGTGCGGCGACAGAGAAAAGTATGTGTGTATTCGGCCCATGGAAGAAGGGGGGGAAGGGGGGGAAGGGGTGCGTGGGGGGCCCAATAGGATTGCTCAGTAAGGGGCCCAGAAATTTCTGATGGCGGCCCTGCTGCCAGAGATGGAGCATGATGTATCGAGTCAAGCAGTTTGTTCCAGGACTGAATATCTTTTGAGATTTCAGGTATAGTGATATAGATCTATGAGCTGTCAGAATAGAGCCATGGAAGGAGATTAGAGCACCAAGGGAAGGGGGTGTAGATGGAAAAAAAAGAAGTGGTCCCAGGACAGAGCACTGAGGTTCACCGACCGAGAACGGGGTGGTGGAGGGGGAGGATCCATCACAACATACGCTAAAGGTGTGATGGGAAAGATAGGAAGAAAACATGCAATAACAGAGCCCTGAAATCCAAACAAGGACAACGTATTGATGAGTAGGTGGTAATTTATCATGTCAAAAGCTTTGGATAGATCAAGAAGGATGAGGATGGATTAGAGGCCTTTGTATTTGGCTAGGAGCAGGTCATTGGAGACTTTCGTAAGGACAGTTTCTGTAGAATGAAGAGGGTGAAAGCCCAACTGAAGCGGGTCAAGGATAGCTTGAGATGAAAGTAAGTCAAGACAACTGCGGTGGCACAGCACATTCAAGTAGCTTGGATAAGAAGGGGATGAGGGGGCAGGACAGTAGTTGGAAGGGTAGGTAGGGTCCAGCGAGAGTTTTTTGAGAAGTGGTGTAACAATGGCATGTTTGAAGGCATTGAGGATATAGCAGATAGAGGGGATTATAATAGGAGAGAAAGTGGTAAGTAGATGGGTGGGAATGGAATCAGAGGAACAGGTGGTGAGTTTGGAGGAGGAAAGAAAATGTGCAGTTTCCTCCTGAGTAATTTCAGGAAAGGAAGATAAGGTGGCAAGGGACAAGGGGGAGGGGGTTGGAAGAGCAGGCTGGGGGAAGTGGTTCGGTTGAGAACTCAAGGCTAATTTTGTGAACTTTATTGTAGAAGTACTCAGCCATAGTCTGGGGGAGAGTGATGGAGGGGTTGGAGTTGGGGAGACCTTGAGTAAGGCGTTCAGTGTAGCAAAGAGGCGGCAAGGGTTTGAGCCAAGCGAGTAAGTCATATGGGTGTAGTAATCTTGTTTGGCAATTGAGAGAGTGGATTGGAAGGAGGTCAGGAGGAATTTGAAATTAATGAAGTCAGTATGAATACGGGATTTGAGCCATTCAGCAGACCTGGCACAGGAGCATAAGTAGAGGATTGTAGGGTTTAGCCAGGGCTGGGGTTTGGGGCACCTTACAGAGTGTGAGATGGGGGAGTGAGGATATTTAGAACAGAGGAGAGTAGTGTTATAGAAGGAGTCAGCCTCACTTACAGACTAGTGAAGCATAGTGGTAAAGAGGAGGGGCAAAACAGCAGTGGAGAGAGTGTCAGGGTCAATGTATAGGAGGAGATCAGCTAGGGCTGGGGGAGAGGGTGATAGATTGTGAAAGTTATCAGATGGTGGTCAGAGAGGGGAAGGAATGCCATGGAGAACTTTGTGTTAGAGCAGTTGGAGAACAAGACAAGATCAAGGCAGTGGTCGTTCTGGTGGGTAGGGGTGGTGCACAGGTGAAGATCAAATGAGGATGTTAGAGCATTTCTAATAACAGCATCTCTGTGCTCTTCATTGATCTAAAACAGGGTAAAATACAGAGCGCATGTTAATGACAACAAGTTATTAAGTCGTTGATTAACTAGTGATTCTAGGAGTTTTGCAAGCCAGGGCATGCAATTAGTCTATAGCTTTCAGGTTTGGAAAGATCAGCTCCTATAGATTTTGGAATTGGGGGGTTATATAATATGAGACACATTTTTAGGATAAAGAACCTCTCTCAGAACAATATAAACAAACTGAATCATCCATGTAACTAAATGTAATGGTATCTTTTTCAATAAATAAGATGGACAAGAATCCAATAGAGAGGATTTTTTAGCTATCTCTGGCCCTCTTTTAATAAGCCATGGTAGAGGTTTCTATTGTGGCCTGGAGCGCAAAATGGTTGAAATTTTTTCCCTTCTATCACCCAAAACATTGTCTGCTATAATAGGGACATCAGCCTTTACAAAAGGCAACATACCAGCACTCTATGAAAATGACTCCCTTATTTTATTTATCTTATTCTGAAAAAAATTCTGCCAAGACATTAGCTGTAGGTTATAAAATGAGAGAAACCTAATGGTATTAGTTGACCTTAAAGAAGAGAATATATGAAATAAACATTATGTTGAATTATCAGCCCTATCTATCTTTTGTTCAAAATAAGTTTTCTTAGCTTCTTTTATAGCCAATTTATAAATTAAATCTCGCTCTTCCAAATAGTTTTTGATTGTTCCACAATCTCTTCTATTTCCTACATTTTCTCTTTAAATCTTTTGTAAACCAATGATTGTGTCTTGCTTTTGAAGAACTTCTCCTTAAAGGAGCTATCTCATTTAGGTTTCTTTTTACAAAGTCACGGTAATCGCTCCAACACCCGAGCGTCAGAGTGTTTGTTGGACGGCAGCCCTACTTCAGCTTTGTAAAGAGGGGGAGGTAAAGTTTATTTATTTATTCAATTTTCTATACCGTTCTCCCAAGGGAGTTCAGAATGGTTTACATTAATTTATTCAGGTATGCCAGCATTTTCCCTGTCTGTCCCAGTGGGCTCACAATCTATCTAATGTACTGGGAGCAATGGGAGGTTTATGTGACTTGTCCAGGGTCACAATGAGCAGTATGGGTTTGAATCCACAACCTCAGGGTGCTGAGGCTGTAGCTTTAACCACTGCACTACACTCTGAGCTGTAACTGACTCCCAGGATTGTATGAGGGGGTGCTGAAAAGTTGTCAGCCCAACCAAGAAGAGAATGTCGTGGATATGGTTCAATCAATGATCTGAAACAATGTCGAAATATAGAATTTTGTTTCTGCAAATTGGCACTTAACAAAATAATATAACATTCCTTTCAGCTACAGTGGTAAAATAATGCTCAAAATTTAGGGCATTGGTTGGTTGGGCTGAGACCATTTCAGCACCCCCTTGTAATAACAAAGTGGAATTACATTACATTACATTACATTAGGGATTTCTATTCCGCCTGTGCCTTGCGGTTCTAGGCGGATTACATTATAGAAGATATCTGGACAGTTCCAGTTGAATTACATTTCAGGTTAGGAGTATATTACAGTAACAGTAAAGAGTTATGATACTTCAAGTTCACAGAAGATAATACTTGTCACAGAAGTTATTACATATGACAGAAGATATTGCATTTTGCAGAGGTAATACATGGCAACTCGATCGTTTAAATCAGGTGTAAAGTAGAAGAGTTACATTACATTTTAGCGTCCTCTCTCATTTGGGGCTAGAGCTAATCTGCACCTCTAGCCCCAAATGAGAGAGGATGTTGAGAAAGAGCTCCTTTATGAACCCTTGAAAAAGCCCTTTCGGGCGAAACGGGTCCCGTCGGGGCATGCTAGAAACTTTTGCTGTTGTTTAGTCTTTATTTTTTGAAATATGATAGAAAGCAATACAACAGTAAGCAAACAAGCAACATTTAATCAGAAGGCTATGAAATGAGCCTAAGCTGGACAGTCACATATTTTGATGCGAATGGTGTTGAAGGCTCTTTTGCCATCCTGTAACTGAACCCAAACCAGTGAGGTGTGCAGTCGTTAAGGTTGTTTCCAATTTGTCTCACTCTTTCATCTTCATCTTTTCATCCTTTTAGTATAGACCTTCCTGCAACCACCAGTGGCTGCTGGCTATGCCCCGGAACATGAAAGTGACGTCAGAGGGGGCAGGCCGGCAGCTGCGGGTAGATACAGGAAGGTCCCACAACTGCTGGATTTTAGTTTCCTGCCACTGCTGCTGGCTCAGGAAAGCAGCGGTGGCGGCAGAGTGGTGCGGGAAATCTCAGTGTGCCAGCTGCGTGGGTGGGGCTGAATGGCTGAACAGCCTCCTAGCAAAATGGTGTGACTGTGGCCAAGCAGCTTAGAGGGAACAATGCCACCAGCACCATGTAGCTCAATGTATTTCTTCTGTGGTTTCCTTCTACTCTCTCTTTCTTGCTCACTTACTTATTTTTCCCTTCTGCACTTCATCCTTTCTTCCTCTACTTATGTCAGTCGCTTTTTATCTCTTAAAATGTACTTTTCTTAGTTTGGCTCATTTCCACCTTTTAGTTTAACCAATTGAAATACTACTTTTGGCACCATTGTTAAAATTGTTGTGCCAATAAAGTTACTGAATCCATCAACTTTTGGCTTTATGCTTATTTATCCTTTTGTTTGCTGTTTTCGTTTCATACCTTTTTGTAGGGTTACCATATTTTTCTCCAGGAAAACCCAGACACATGACCCTGCCCCATTCTACCTCCAGCCTCACTCTTTTCCTTCCCAGCCCAAATCAGTACCGCCTCCAGCCCCGCCCAGTACTGTCTCCAGCCCCACCTCATTCTGTCCCTAGCCCCGCCACCACAGAGCCTCCTCTCTTCTTCTAGATGAGCTCCAGCTGCGTCTGGAGGGCCTGGAGTATGCGCGGGTGTGTGTGACATCATCCACACATGATCAGAGGCCCTCCAGACACGGCTAGAGCTCATCGGGGCTTTTCAAAACCTGGACAAATGTTGGGTTTTGGAAAGTCTGTCTGGTAGCCCACCATTTATGTAATTGTAACTCTTACTCTGCTCTTTCAGTCTCTCACAATCTCCCATCTTTCCTGTCTCACTTACGCAACGTGTAATTAACTCTGGAATTCATTGTAGAATGTGGTGAAATCAGTTAGTTTAGCAGAGTTTAAAAAAGGTTTGGATAATTTCCTAAAAGAGAAGTCCATAGGCCATTATTGAGATGACTTGGAGATATCCACCGCTTATTCCTAGGATAAGCATAAAATCTGTTTTACTCCTTGGGATTTTGCCAGGTACCTTTGACCTGGTTTGGCCACTGTTGGCCACAGGATACTGGGCTTGATGGACCTTCAGTCTATCCCAGTATGGCATTTCTTATGTTCTTATGTTATTTCCATCTATCACCTCTCATCCTTTCATTTTTCTAAACATGCCTAACTTAGTAAAAAGTTGTGGAAAAAAAGGATATTATAAACCAATCGGAAAGTGGATTAGATGTTGATAATATTGCCACATCATACAAATAAAACAAATAAATTACTCTGAATATTCATGCCTTAAAATGTTTGTTTTACTGTGCCCTAAAAGGATACACGCCAGACTATATTCTGGTATTTCCTGTAGATTTGTTTGTGTGGGGGGTGGGGTGGAAGACGTGGGGAGAAGTTGGTATAGGAAAAGAAAATAACCATACACGTATCCAATGGTAAAATGATGGCATGTTAAATATATGTTTGGAATAAAAACAGAGCCCTTTATTCAACTGCCTCAGCGGCCAGAGTATGAAGGAATGTCAGCATTCTTCAAGGGCCTTTGGCAATCTCCTTTATCTTTTGAAGCAGCAGTTTGACTTGTTGCAGGGTTTCCAGCACTGCTCCATTGTATGGCTAACATGACCATTTATTTTTTTTCTTCAAAGTGGGACAGGACACCCCCCCCCAAACCCTAGCACCTTTTTTAAAATCCTGGTGGCTGCCTCCTATCCTGATGTCTTCCAGCAGTGGCAGAGCAGTGCACCTGCCTGGTCCCGCGCCGCTCTACCGCTGCAGGAAGACATCAGGACAGGAGGCAGTTACCGGGATTAAACAAAGGTACCAAGAAGGGGGGCTGTATTCGCTATGGTACTTGTTTCTTCAGCGGGCCCCTGAAAACGGGACATTTTGGCATCCCGAAGTTGTGCTTGGGGACAACGGGACAGGCTACCTAAAAACGGGATGGTCCTGTTCATAACGGGATGTATAGTTACGTTATGTATGGCACCCATGTATGGCACCCATGTATGGCACCTGGTGCCCATGAGGTGTTGATTATTACCAGCAGGTAGAAGTGAGAAGCTTTTCCAGAGCCCCCAACAGTTTGAAATGTACCTGGTGCACTGTGCCACACTCAGGGTTAAGGAAGGTGAAAATGGAATCAGGGACATTTCACCTTTATTCAGAATGTGTTTGGAGGGGAATGTTTTATTGAACTAAAATATAACCTAATTTGAGCTCATCACTACCAGTTTAATAAACATATGTGTATAAATGGACTCAGCTACACAGAAAATTTAAGCTTTGGAGAGTAGACAGGGAAGAGGCTCCAAACAGGAAATAAACCAAAATAAACTCAGAATGCATGACTTAAGCATAACATAAATGACTTAAGCAAAAAGGTTCTCTCATTTTGTGCAGGTGGGAAGCCCCTTTTAGTAGGCAATCTTTATTAACTATATACAGTGGAACCTCAGATTGCGAGTAACGCGGTTTGCGAGTGTTTTGCAAGATGAGCAAAACACTCAGCAAACTTTTGTCTCGCAAACTGAGCACCGTCCTGATAAACGAGCTCTCAGCTATGGTGGCCCAGGGGTGGGTACCTGCCTGTGGGTGCTGCAGCGCTTTCAGCATGGTGGCTTCCTTCCCTGCGTGCTTGTATGTGGTGCTCGTGTTGTCGGGGCGGCGCCAGCTTGACTCGGGAGTTGAGAGGTCCTGCGCATGCTTCTGCAGGATGGCGGCCGGCTTGAATCGGAAGCCAGGAGGCGCTGGTGGACGGCAGAGGCATTGGCCGAAGCGAGAGGGCAGCTGCACAAGGACCCCGAGGGAAGGAAGCCAGCACGCTGAAAGCGGTGCAGCACCCACAGGCAGGTACCCACCCCTGGGCCACCATAGCAAACTTTGGTTGTAGAACGAATCGTCTGAGTTTGCATTATGGCCTATGGGGAACTTTGCTTTGATATACGAGTGCTTCGACTTACGAGCATGCTTCTGGAACGAATTATGCTCGTAAACCAAGGTATCACTGTATAGCTGTCATACAATCTTCCACAGTATATTTTTTCAAATGTGGTTTCTGAGTAGATTATAGCCTAGGGTTACCAGATTTTTCCACGGAGAAACCTGGACACATGGCCCCGCCCCATTCCACCCCAGGCCCTCCCCATCTCTGTCCCGTTCCACCCCCACAAACCCTCGACTTTCTTTTCTGACCTCCAGACCACGTCTGGAGGGCCTCCAAGCAGTCGCGGATGTGTGTGACATCATCCACGCATGCTCAAGAGGCCCTCCAGATGCGGCCGGGAGGTTAGGGCTTTCTAAAACTTGGACAACTACCAGGTTTTCCCAGACGTCTGGTAACCCTATTAAAACCAATGTTGTCAAGCTATGATTTTAGATTTGTGGTTCAAATATGATATTACAAGAGCTGGATTACTGTAATGCTCAATAGCTGGGGATGGTGTCCTCTACAGTAGGTGGAGGGCATTGTAGATGATCCAGAATGCCACTGCTCAGCTTATTTGCGGCGATGGTAATTTTTATTTTTTAACTGATAAAATCAGTTTATTTATACAACACAAAATTCATAGACTAACAGTATTTTACAGTATTTATTTACAGGAACAAAGACAGTAAAACAGAAGTACTGTTCAAGAGGGATCAGCTGGAAAATGACTTCAGTTCTCCTTGTTTCTCACCTGCTTGGCATACAGCTCATGGAGGTGTTTCTTGTAGGCAGCTTGATTCTGCCAGAGTTCTGCTGCCTTTGTGTTCAAAGGGCTTTCGTTATTAGGCTCTCCAAGTAAACTTTGTAAGGATAGCAGAATAGTTCTGACATCATACAGGGCTGACCACTTGTCTTTCAAGATATCCAGGCAGATGTTCCCTTGACTGTCTACATTGGGATGGAAGCAGGGTGTGACAAATCGTACTGTGGGGGCATTGTAAGGGTAACCGCTGGGAAACTCCATGGCAAGTTTGTATCGAAGACCTTCATATACTGTGCCGACAGCACCATCAATAGTCCCAATCCATTTGAAAAGGTTATCTGACACTGGGAAGGCTGAAATTCCTTTGTCACTTGACATCATAAGAGACATCAGCACCTGATGTAATCTCTTGCTCACTGAGCCTTTAGCGGCGTTGCTGCCGGGTTCGGCTCCTTTCCCCACCGCCACAGACTCAACGACCGCCGGGTCCATATTCTGAGACGCCATCGGGTCCCTCCTCACACGGGTACAAACGCCGACGCACACCAGTCGCCCTGCTCTACCACACAGGCGGAAGAGCGCTCAGGGCGATGGTAATTTTGAGCACATTACCCCACTTTTGTAACAATTACATTGGTTGCCTGTTAAGAGCAGAATTGTATTCAAGGCATTGGTGTTGACTTTTCAGGCAGCATATAATGGGGTACCTTGGTACTTATCACAAGTTATGACATGGCATCATCCACTTTTCTCATTAAGATCTGAGGTGGTGATGCATTTATCAATGGGTTGCAATGGGTAAAATATGCATCTATCAACCACTCCATATAACAGATAAGTGAATACAATATCTTTTATCTTATCAACATTGAGTGGCTTGGGACAGTAAAATGCAGTGATGGTCCCATGGCAACCATAGTTTGTGGTTATCACAGATGATTTTGGTTTCGGGTCTGAGTACTTTACATTTATAATTTGAAATAAGTTTGAATATGCCTAACGAAAAAAAGTCTTCGCAGACTCCAGCTTATCCAGAACACTGCGGCCAAGCTGATTTTTGCTAAACGCAAATATGACCACGTCTCCCCACTACTTACCAATCTTCACTGGCTCCCAGTACTTTCCAGAATTCATTTCAAATGCTCCTGCCTGGCTTTCAAGATCATTCACGGCATCCTTCCGCCCCTAATCCCTCTATCCTTCCTCGCCCCCGACACCAACTACCACCAGATCAGCCCACAGACATAAACTATCCTTCCCCTCTCTACACAGCATCCTCCACGCAGGTAAACTGGGTAGATCCCTCCTCTCCAAAATCATGGGCCTCTGGAACGATCTCACTGTCCCGCTGCGGAACCTGGGCTCCCTCCAACTATTCCGAAAACAACTGAAAACCTGGCTTTTCTCTAGCATATAACATCTCTTCTCCTGATTACATCCCCTCTTTTTATGCTTTGTAAACTCTTTCTCTTCTCTCTTCCTGTATTTTTAAGCTTTGTAAACCGTGTCGAGCTCCGCTTCCGTAGAGAAGATGCGGTATATAAACTTAAGGCTTAGTTTAGTTTAGTTTAGTTAGAATAGTATTAGAGCTGTAAGTATTGAAGTGTGTCATTATTTATCTTCACAGATTATTATATTAATTTCCCTAGCATAGTATTACATAAAATATGCTGAAAACCAGAACTAAGGCTTTTTCAATAGCTGAGGTGAAATTATGGAACAATGTAGTTGGACAGTTGAGGATGGTGGATAATATACAGCACTTTAAAAAGTTTTTAAAAATGTCCTTATTTGTGGAAACATTTTTTAAAATAAAGGCGGAGTACT
This sequence comes from Geotrypetes seraphini, assembly GCF_902459505.1. Lineage (NCBI taxonomy): Eukaryota > Metazoa > Chordata > Amphibia > Gymnophiona > Dermophiidae > Geotrypetes > Geotrypetes seraphini. The sequence goes on along the minus strand of NC_047090.1, from coordinate 138,454,301 downwards.
GTTTAATAAGTAGCAGTTAAGTAAGATCTGTTGTTTTGATGATATTATTGTTTGATACTTTTGATTTAATTTGTATTTTATGTATGGATTTTGTAACCCGCTTAGGTTTTAGGCGGGATATATATTTATTAAATATATAAATATATCGACATTAGGCCCTAAGAATAGCTAAGCATGCGATTCATTTCTCAATTTTAAGAGGGAAAATTAGATGAAATGTTCAGATGTAAAAGGTTCAGAGCACACACACCAAGATCAAGATTTCTGAGGCAGAAGGCCCCCAGTCTTGTTATTGCAAATGATGTTCAAGAGCCTCTATCTGTTCTGAGCTTTTCACACAAAAAATCTACTCTTTTGCATTTCTTGAAACAACCCTTTAATGGACTTAAGTACATAAACATCAAATCAAATACTAGGGAAAAGGCAATTTAAAACTCATCATAACTCAGAATTGCAGTGAATCAGAAAGGATGCTGAGAGGACTGCCACACAACGTAATTAAAAGTCACAAATTAGCTGTCATTCTTTGCATGTTATACCTCAGCTCCATTACTAACGCTAGTACAACAACTTGCATTATAACGTGCAACATTTTAGTGTAACAGCATCTATAATCCTCGCAGGAGAGCAGTAAAATATGTCCACTCTGGTTTACCTTGTTTATCTTGATCATATCCCAAAACTCTTACCATATGTCCATGCACAAACATAATTTCTGGCATACTCCAGCTGTCCATTCAGTAAAAGTGCTCAAGAAGGATTAAAAACGCTGTAGACGAGTCATAATGTCAGGTAATTGTAACCCAGTCAGTCTGCAGATGCCCATGCCAGATCTTGTAGGTGAAACGTCGTCAGAATAGTTACCAGGTCCTCACTGCCAAAACCCCTCTTCCCCCAACCTCAAGAATAAGCCCCCAGCAGTCTGGAAGTGTTCAAACTTCGGTGACATCATTGAGCAGATGCCATGATGGGTGGTGGTGATGAGTCTAGGTCACTGCCTGGGCTGCTGAGGGGTGGGAGAATTCCTTCCTTCCTTCCTCCTAGGCCTGACCAAACTGCATATCTGTGCTCTTTTCAACCAAAACACCAGCAAATTTTGCTTTCTCTGTTTCTGTCACTGATATAGAGTTGGCAGTGCCATTCAAAATCTCTAGTCGCCCTACCTTCGTTGCCAGAGAATGTGGTGAAATCAGATAGCTTAGCGGGGTTTAAAAAAGGTTTGGATAAATTCCTAAAAGGGAAGTCCATAGGCCATTATTGAGATGGCTCGGGGAAATCCACTGCTTATTCTTAGGATAAGCAGCATAAAATCGCTTTTATTACTTTAGATCTAGCTAGGTACATGGGACTTGGGTTGGCTACTGTTGGAAACAGGATACTGGACTTGATGGACCTTCGATCTGTCCCAGTATGGCAATTCTTATATTCTTATGTTCTTACCTTCAGTGCTTCACTTCCCACCTCCCTCCAATTCCATCTTCATGGGAGACGATAAACCGGGGAAACCTCTGCTAAAGGAGAGGAGTAGGGGGATCATGATATTGTTTGGGGGGTGGAAGTCCAAAATGAGGGTGGAGGTATTGATGATATATGTGTGTGTGGGTGTGAGGAGGGAATTGGATGGGGGAATGGAAGTGTATTGGGGGGGGGGAAGGTTGGAGTGATCATGTGCCATGGGGGGGGAGGTGGGGTGTTGGAGGGTTATCTATCATTTCACCACATCTTTTAACAGAAAGCCCAACATGGGACCGTCTGGGTTCCAGCAGCCAGGAATGTGTGTGTATATCTTTGCACACCTGCAAATCCTTATATTTAATTTTAATTAATTAATCAATTTATTGATTGGAATTTATTAAGCACCTTTATAAACAGATTTACCCAAGGTGATATGCAATACTGTCAACAGCATAACAACAGAAAAATGACCAAATATAAGCAAAAAATACGAGCAATGAGATACATTTGCAAACAGTAAAAGGACTGACGCGATAAGCTGGTATTTATACACTGTATGTGGCTAGGAAGGGGGCATGACAAATCAACAGTTTATTCCCTATTTTAAAAAGGAAATGTACCCCTACATTTCCTCGCTTTCCCTTAGGGCCAGAAGTCTGGTCTTAAACTCATTCCGTTGCTGATACCTTATGCTCTCAGCTGTTTTCCCCGGGTTGGTGGGTGGATGTTTGGGTGAGTGTGAATGGTGGGTATGAGTGGTTGAAGTATGTGGAGTTCGGTGGGTAGGGGGGGACTACATTTTGTGGGTGGGAGGATGGGATTTGGTTATTTTGTTTGATATGTGCTGAGCGGCATAAGCAAACAGCTTGCTCAGCATACTCCTTTCTTGCTGGGGTTTTTGGGTATGGATTGGGTCTCATGGTGTAGGTTTGGGATGGGGTGGGGGTTTGGGCTTTGGAGTGGGTGGGGATTGGGGGGATTCTTTGGTTGGGGTGAAAATGTGTTTGATGGTACGTTTGGTGTTCGCGACCTTGTTGTATTGTCGTGTTGTATTGTGTATTTACTGATGGTGTGCCAATAAAACATGATTTATACTAAAAAGGAAATGTATGGCTGTGTCCTAATATTTCATTGTTGGGATTTACAGCTGCTCCTTTCCATGTATATGGTGGTGGAGATGAAAACTGCTTCTGAATTTAAGATAGTGTGGGGCAGGCATGTGGGAACTCTTAGGAAGAAGAAGAGATAGTAGATGGTGTGGAAGGGCAGACTGGATGGGCCATTTGGTCTTTATCTGCCATCATGTTTCTATATTTGTAAAAGGTTCTCCTTTTGGTCAGCCCTTTACAGGAGAGATTGAGGGAACTCTCCCCTTAATTCTCCTTCAATGTAAAAATAAGTTTGCAGGCTTTCCTTTTTGATTAGTGGTATATAGAAACGTAGGCTGGCAAAATGGAAGTCATATATGTATAGCCTACACATGTAAAAGATCAAAAGCTCACATGTTGAATGTCTAACTATAATTCACAAAATAAAAAATGAAAACATTTAAAAATCAATGGTGTAATGCTGATTCATGGACTCACAGTAAAATGGTCAAACTAAGTGGAGAAAAGACCTCTCAGTGTCACCAAAGGATAAAATAATAGGCACATCCTTGGTCAGAAAAACTTCACTTTTAGTTGCATTTCTACAGTTCAAATATAGTGCCAATAAATATTTAAATATCTTTACAAAAGTATCTATATCAAAATTGAGAACTTACTGCAATATTTCCATTACATCCATTCCATGTGGTGAACATAAGAACATAAGAATAGCCTTACTGGGTCAGACCAATGGTCCATCAAGCCCAGTAGCCTGTTCTCACGGTGGCCAATCCAGGACACTAGTACCTGGTCAAAACCCAAGGTGTAGCAATATTCCATGCTACCAATACAGGACAAGCAGTGGCTTCCCCCATTTCTTTCTCAATAACAGACTATGGACTTTTCCTCCAGGAACTTGTCCAAACCTTTCTTTAAACCAGCTACGCTATCCACTCTTACCACATCCCCTGGCAACGCGTTCCAGAGCTTAACTATTCTCTGAGTGAAAAATAATGTCTTCCTATTGGTTTTAAGAGCACTTCCCTGTAACTTCATCGAGTGTCCCCTAGTCTTTGTAATTTTTGACGGAGTGAAAAATCGATCCACTTCTACCCGTTTTGCTGATTCAGCTTATATAGCAAAGCACCACATGGAATGGACATAATGGAAATATTGCTGGAGTCCTTATAATTGTATCGATCTGCAATTTTGTGATATGCCGAGATACAAGTGGACATTTCATCTCAAGATACAGTAAGTTCTCAATTTTGATATAGATACTTTTGTGAAGATATTGAAATATTTATTGGAACTATATTTGAACTGTAGAAGTGTAACTAAAGGTGAAGTTTTTCTGACCAAGGATGTGGCTCCTACTTCAAAAAGCTTTTTGAAGTTAGGTTAGTCCTGTTGGATATTGTGTTTATTATTTTATCCTTTGGTGACACAGAAGTCTTTTTTCCACTTAGTTTGACCACTTTACTGTGAGTCCCTGAATCAGCATTACACTTGATTTTTTTATTCATTAATTTTTTTTATTTTGTAACCTACACGTGTTATCATATAAATGTGCGATTTGCAGGGTATTTTTTAAAATGTTTACTCCTTCTGCATGTGCAGGGAAATACACATACACTCCTGCCTACATTTTACAAAAGGCTCTATGTTGACAGATCCTTTTTTAAAATACTAATGGCAATGTGTGTATCCCAGCCTAGATGTCTTAAATCTGATGACTATGTTCTATTTAAAATGGGGCTGTTCATGTACAGTACGTGCAAAGGCTGAGGATACTTTTTATCAGTAGACTTTACTTTAATTTTTAAAGCGAAACATTTCCCTTTGAAAATTAACTCAGGTTAAGTACTTGTGCAGATTTACATTTATTATTTCTCTGGGCACATTTTCAATGTGTAATTATGTACATACATTTGGCTGCACATTAATATGCTCATAAATGTACTCTCTGCCCTAATCCCACTCCCTTATATGTTTGTATAAATGTGCATGTATTGACTGCAGATGCTTAACTATACTATATATGGGTTCATAGACAAAATCGCGCGAGACAACGGCGCGCCGACAACTGAGCACAGACAACTGAGCACAAGGTTGATGGCGCGCCGAAGAAAAGCACTATTTTAAAGGGTTCTGACGGGGGGTGTTGGTGGGGAATCCCCCTATTTTACTTCACAGACATCGCGCTGGCGTTGTGGGGGGTTTGGGGGGTTGTAAACCCCCTCATTATACTTGAAACCAAACTTTTTGCCTGTTTTTTAGGGAAAAAGTTCAGTTTTAAGTATAATGTGGGGGGTTACAACCCCCCAAACCCCCCACAACGCCAGCGCAATGTCTGTTAAGTAAAGTGGGGGGTTCCCCCCCACACCCCCCGTCGGACCCCTTTAAAATAGTGCTTTTCTTCGGCACGCCGTCAACCTTGCGCTCAGTTGTCTGCGCTCAGTTGTTGGCGCGCCGTTGTCTCGCGCAATTTAGTCCCGTCACCCTGTATATGCACATATTGTAGGCATTTTTTAATAAACCATATTTCTGCTAGTGGTTGGTGTAAATTTGTGCATGAGCATTTGCATTCTGTTGGGGTTGGTTTTGGGATTGGTCAAAGAGGTTCCTGATCCTGGAGCAGTGGTGTTGTTGCAAATAATTACAAAAGACTCTATATAAGCCAACATATAGTAAGAGTAGCCGGGAGCAGGAGTTAAAAGAGAGTGTAGAATCTTGAGCGAAGGTAGTCTGTACTTGGATCCTCTTCTTGTCTTTCGTAGTTCTGTTTCATCTCCAGAAGTCTTTGACAGATCATCACAAAGGACGAAGGCTGTGGAGTCAATGATCTTGATGCAAAAGTTTATTAAAAAGTCTTTATGTCTATATACTTCTAGAGGACCCCTGAAGAAGGTCTTCTGTAACTGAAACACAGACCGTGTCGGATCCACACCACAATATTTTTACTGTGCATTATTGAATTGTTTTATTGAACTGCACCCTTAATGTGAAGACTTTAATAAACTTTTGCATCAAGATCATTGACTCCACAGTTTTTGTCCCTTGTGTTGGTTTCTCCTGGTTTCCTGTGGAATTCTCTTGGTTAATTTCATTGTTTTGGTTTCGACAGATCATCACCATGGGAGAGGAGAGACAAAGGATCCAATAGTTGTCATCAAATGGGAAGGCCTGAAGAAAGTATGCTGGGAAAACCATGGGTGGGTCTCAGGGTGTGTGAATTCCAGAACCTTCCTAACTACCATCTAAGAAAGGTTGTCTGCTAAGCAGGCCTACATTTCCAGCACCCAGTGGTCCTCTCTGAGAGCGACTACTCTCCTGGATGTATTGTTGAAACTTTCTGTGACCCATACCAAATGAAGGAGGAGAAGCTGCTACTATTTTCTGGTTTTGCCAGGTACTTGTGACTTGGATTGGCCTCCATGAAGATGGGATACTGGGCTAGATGAACCATTAGTCTGACCTGGTAGGGCTATTCTTATGACACAGTGAAGAGGCAGTGATGTAGTAAGGGGTGGGGGGTGGGAGATTGTCCGCCCCTGGTGCAGTCATGGTGTGGGCAGCAGCACCCCTTCTGCTCTCCGCCCCCGCCTCCTGCCATGCTTGTGGCCCTCCTTCCCTTTTCCCGTACCTCTAGCTGTTCACAACTGTGAGCAATAACTTCAACGTGCTCCTCGTGACTGCGTCGGCTTCCACTGATGTCACTTCCAGGTGCCGCGCATAGGAAATGACATAAGAGGGAGAGCTGACGCAGTCATGAGGAGCGGGTGTGACGGAGATTAGGGTGGGGGAAGGTGCGCCTCTCACCCTCACCATGCAACTGTGAAGAGGGCTTTAGAAAAAAAAAGTTCTGCAAGTAGTGAGTGAGACCTGGCAGTAAAGAACTCTGGATAGAGGTGCCATGTGACCATTTGCAGCCAGAATGTAAAGACTGGGAACTGGGAAAAGTCAAACAGTGGTGTTGAGAAAATCTCTTGCAAGTAGTTTCTAAGTCTTGGCAAAACCAGGCATGGAAGAAAGAGTCCAGATGCCTGTGCGCACACAGTAATGCTGACAAGGTTACAGATTCAGCATAATCTTTAGATGTTTTTTCTTTATCAGCTGGGGGTACAGAATGACACTGTACAGAAGCTACTATATAAGTGTTAGAGTCATCCAGGAAGTGGAGGCTAATTATTAATTAAAGGAAAATGCCCCTAGTCTATATTAGAGCCAAGACTGAAATAGCCTGAGAGTGACATCAGGAAGCTCATTTACATATGGTAAAGAGTCTAACAGGCCTGTTTTTTAACCCTGTTCTCTGGTAGATAAGGGAGTCAATGAACTGCTGAAGTTTATTGGAAAGCCTCCAAGAAGCTGAATTGAGCTTCTTACTGAGAGAGTGGCTGTTTTTTATTTTGCCCTGAGCATAATAGTATGGGAAAACAGAGATTACTGGCAGTAATTCCATTGTTAACCAAGACCTGTTTCTGAGTATTTTCTTAGAAGCAAGGATGGTGGGCTACATTCAGAGGCCACCTAGGAGACTACTAAGCAGGTCAATATTTAAAACCTTCATCCAACTGGGACTAGTGACTGATCCATGTGAGGTCCTATAGTACTCCCTTCCCTATTTTTGGAGGACTGGCTCTAGGTATCACCACAACATGCATCACAGTTTCTCTTTCTTTAGTGCACTATATGTAGAGTCTGGCTTCTTGGGGGTTCAATTTAATTTTTATTTCTATTTATATTTTTTGGCTACATATTCTATCCTGGGTGAGGGTCTGTGTTCTACATATCTGAAAGAGACATGGCTTTCTGTTAGTATTAACTGCAGGACTAAACTGAACTAAATACTAATCTGGCTTATTTAGTTTCCCATTTCCCAGAATATTGATGTTCTAGTGCCCACTGTAGTGCTGTATTTTCCTAAATCGGTCCTTGTTGTGTGACTTGTAGAAATTGCTGCTCTTATGGTATGTTGCAATTGCTTTGTAAATCCTCAATGATTTATGTAATGTTTTGTATTACCTCAAATTATGCCTGTGGATTTTGGATATGGATTTACACCATAGCTTGCTCAGTAATAGCTCAAGGCAAGTTACATTAGGTATTTTTATGCCCCTGGAGGGCTTACAATTTAAATTGTGCATGAGACAATGGAGAATTAAGTGACTTGTTCTGCATGAAACTAATTTGCATGCAAAGTCATTGGAAAATCAATCACCGTTTTAAAATCTGACATCCATGTTTCTAAGTTTATTCAAATTTTGTTATCCCGCCTTTTCAAATTTCAAAGCAGGAAAAAACATCAAGCAGAAAATGGCCAAACATTAAAAGCAATAATGGAAAAAAAAGGTAATACATTGGGGTGTTTTGAAAAATTCGACAAATAAATGTCTGCAAAATCAATGCTCCCAGACAGCATCACTGTTTGGCGATATACGTCACCATGCTATGAAAACACAACATGGGATATGTTTATGGGTTTAGAAAACATCTGTGGTGACATCAACATGTTACCATACTATCAAAATTACATTCCCGTAATGTGCTAAGCATATACAGTACATATAGCAGTGCACAAGAAACGTTTCCCAGTGCACAATATGTCAATCTAACATGAACCCAATTATTCTGTGCAGGAGAGACATATTTAAAACACACCATCATCTGGCCCCATCTGGCCATCATTCTTGGAACCCATCTTACCTTTAATAATGAAGTATTCTTGGAATCCATCTTACCTTTAATAAACAAGTCCCTAAACCCAGGAGTAATACCACAGAGCTGGAAATCTGCTGTGGTGAGACTACTCCTACAAAAGCTCACCATGCATGGAGACCATGTCTCCATGAAAGACCATCAGGAGCATCCTATACAGGTAAGTATGAAGCCTTGCCTCCCCCCCTACCCCACTTCCAGAATTACAGCACCACTCAGGCACCAGTGATGTTCCCTTGATCGAATTTTCTGTACATTCCTGAGTGATGTGTGCATTATGGGTGAGTATTGGTCACACATCCACTGTTTCTCTCTAGGCATCACACACAACCTGCATGTTCATGAAATGGTAGGCTTTCCTGTTACGGTAGGTGGCCTTCTCTGCCTGGGAGAGGGGGGGGTATGACATATGTGTAGTTGATGATGCCTATGACTGAGGGGAAGTGGGCTAAGGTGTATAATTGTGCCATGTTGCTCTGGAAGTCCTGGGGGTATTGGGGAAGGTGATGTAGTCCTGGGTTGGAGAAACTGATTGAGGCAATTGGAGATGGCAGACAGGGTGAGGATTGTGTTGGCTGCTAGGACAGACTGAAAGGAAATGGTGGCCAAGAATGCAAGGGAAGCTGGGACCTTGAGGTACATGGGAATGAGTTTGTTCCTGTGAGTGTGGGCCTGGAGGAGGGGTTTGAGCTGCTCACAGAGATGCTTTATGCATTCCTGGTCTGTGAGGTCAAGAAGCGGGTGTGGGGCCTAAACACTCTATGACGGGGGTGTCCTGAGGGGCCCTCCCTCATCATTCTCTTTTGCCTACAACAAACCTTCCACCACCAGTGTGTTGAGGGCATCCATCTCCCACCACCACAGGTGTGGCCCACTATCCTCAGAAACACCACTGTGTGCACCCATGCAGAGATAGCACCAAGCCAATCACTCTCCCAGTGGTGTTGTAAGTGGGGATGGAGGTGTGGACCACCCTGGGTGCCATCTTCACAGGTGTGTGTGTGGGGGGGGGGGTGGATCATAGGTGCCTCTCTGCCTCCCGTGTAGCTCTTTAAATGTTCATTGGCGCAAGCAGCATCTTCTACTTGTTGCTCATGCTGGCCTCGACTCCTTCTGACGTCACTTCATAAGAACATAAGAATTGCTATACTGGGACAGACCGAAGGTCCATCAAGTCCAGTATCCTGTTTCCAACAATGGCCAACCGAGGTCTCAAGTACCAAAATGGATTCTATGCTGCTTATCCTAGGAATAAGCAGTGGATTTCCCATCTCAATAATGGCCTATGGACTTCTCTTTTAGGAAATTATCCAAACCTTTTTTAAATCCTGCTAAGCTAACTGATTTCACCACATTCTCTGGCAACGAATTCCAGATTAATTACGAATTATGAAGAAATATTTTCTCCGGTTTGTTTTAAATCTACTGCTTAGTAGCTACATCGCATGTCCTCTAATCCTAGTATTTTTGGAAAGAGTGAACAAGCAATTCACATCTCCCCTTTCCACTCCACTCCTGGGACCAGGACGTGACATCAGAAGGGAGCCGAGGCCAACGCGAGCAGTGGTTGGAAGACGCCGCTCATGCTGGCGAACATTTCGAGAGGTAGAAGGGGGGTTGGGGTTGCTCAAGCAGTATGGAATAGTGGGGGGGGGAGGGGGGTCACTGCGTGGCGATGTCGGGCACTACCGCCCTGGGCACCAACCTCACTCGCTATGCCACTGCACTATTCCACCCCTGTGCCACACGGCCCTCAGACACACAGCAACAGCAGTACTCACTCAGTATCCCCACACTCACACTTGTTCCTGGCACACACGGCTGCAGTGATCAGCACTCACTCTTCAGCTCACAGCACACAGTGCAGACACACACAGGGCAACAAGTTTCCAAGTTTATTCGATACTTGATATACAGTTTATCATTTAGTACCTAGACATTTTACAATGCTAAAAGATATTAAAATTAAAACAGGATTTAAAAAATATATACAAGTTCAATGAATAAGACATAACAAACAAAGACAAGCTGATCGAGGGGGAGGTGAGAGCAAAATACATTAAGATAAAAAGTAAATATACACTTCTCCCTCCGAATCTGTGGTTTCAGCATCCTTGGATTCAGTTATTCGAAATTTTTTTTTTTTTGGGGGGGGGGGATTTTAATTTTTTCGCCTATTTTTAAGCCTTACCTGGTGGTCTAGCGGATTTTTGGGCAGGAGCGATCTTCCTAAGCTCCTGCCCCGTGCAGATTACTCATAGGAAATGGCTGCCGTGAGCTCCCGTTGTCATTCCTGCCCTGAAAGCCTGCTAGACCACCAGGTAAGGTCCGGGATGCCGGGGGGAAGGCGGGAGGGAGGCGGGGTGGGTCAGAGCTGGCCGAGAAGATATTCGTGGTTTTTCACACTTTGCAGTCCGGCTCTGAACCGAACCCCCGTGGATACGGAGGGAGAAGTGTAAAAAGGTGGTAAATGGGAAGGGGAAAACCATAAGGGGGGATAGTGCTTCTTAAAAGCGGTTGGCATTCATGATTGTGAAAGGATTAAGAAGGTTAGGGAAGTTGTCCATTCTTACGTTAGAATGCCTCTCTAAATAAATTTTTAGTTTGGGCTTGAATTTGTCCACTGATTCTTCCAGTCGGATATCCAGTGGAAGAGCATTCCATAGAGTGGGGGCTCTGACTAAGAATACGGTACTACGCGTAGTATCATAAAATAGCTCCCTAATAGATGGGATAGTTAACAAATTCTGACTGTTAGATCGTAGTGCTCAAGGAGAAACATAAGGGACAAGAAGTGCTGGTCAGCAACACAGAGCACAATGACTGACAGAGTGGAGAAACAGTGGAACCAGTGGCGTACCTAGGGGGGGGCGGGGGGGGGGCGGGCCGCCCCGGGTACCAGCCCTAAGGGGGTGTTCCCGGCCTTGCCGTTCAGTCCCCCGCCACCCCCGAAGGACCGCTCGCCCCCCTGGCCTCCCCGCACCACCTATGAACAGCCGCAGCAGGATCGCGAAGTCAGCGTCAGCATCCCTGCGCTGCTTCCTACGACGCGATCCCGCCCCTCCTCTGACGTCAGAGGAGGGGCGGGACCGTGGCGCAGGAAGCAGCAGGGATCGCTGACGCTGACTTCGCGTTCCTGCTGCGGCTGTTCATAGGTGGTGCGGGGAGGCCAGGGGGGCGAGCGGTCCTTCGGGGGTGGCGGGGGACTGAACGGCAAGGCCGGGAACACCCCCTTAGGGCTGGTACCCGACGCTGACTTCGCGATCCTGCTGCGGCTGTTCATAGGTGGTGCGGGGAGGCCAGGGGGGCGAGCGGTCCTTCGGGGTGGGTCGGGGCATCAGGCCTTCAGGGTGGGGCGGGCGGGCAGGCAAGCAGGCTTTCAAGGGGGAGGGGGTGACAGGCAGGCAGGCAGGCCTTCAAGGGGGGACAGGCCTTCGGGGGGGGGTGCAGACATTCAAGGGGTGCAGGCCTTCAAGGGGGGCAGGCAGGCCTTCAGGGGGGTGCAGACCTTCGGGGGGGGGGTGTAGGCCTTTGGGGGGGTGCAGACCTTCAAGGGGGTGCAGGCCTTCAAGGGGGGAAAGGCAGGCAGGCCTTCAAGGGGGGGACAGGCCTACAAGGGGGGGGGACAGGCCTACAAGGGGGGGGGACAGGCCTACAAGGGGGGGGACAGGCCTTCAAGGGGGGTGCAGGCCTTCAAGGGGGGTGCAGGCCTTCAAGGGGGAGACAGGCCTTCAAGGGGGGGAAAGGCAGGCAGGCAGGCCTTAAAGGGGGGACAGGCCTACAAGGGGGTGGGACAGGCCTTCAAGGGGGGGACAGGCCTTCGGGGGGGTGCAGACCTTCAAGGGAGTGCAGGCCTTCGGGGGGGGGGGGGTGCAGTCCTTCAGGGGTGGGGTTTAGGCCTTCAGAGGGGGACAGACCTTCGGGTGGGAGGTAAAGTCCTTCGGGGGGTGCAGGTCTTCAGGGGTGGGGTGTAGCCCTTCGGAGGGGGGACAGACCTTCGGGGGAGGGGGGTCCTGGTGTAAAAGTACACAGAGGGAGAGAGGGAAGGGGGGGTTCAAAGATACATGCATATGCCAGACTGTGGGGGTTAGAAATAATGGGTCTAAAAACAGAGGAGTGGGAGAGAGATGGTGCATAATGGGATTTAGGGAGGGAAGGAACAGAAAGGGAGAGAACTTGGAAACAGGGGATGGTGTGGAGGGGGGATAGAGATACTGGATAGGAGGATAGTTGGGAACAGAAAGGGAGAGATGGTGGATCCTGGGGTGGTGGGGAGTTGAGAAAAGGTGAATCTGTGGATGGAGACAAAAAAAAGGAAAGATGCCAGATCTCCGGGAGAGGGAAGGGAAACGGAAGGGGAGAACAGAGATGGCAGACGGATGGTTAGCACGGAGAAAGGAGACCCTGGCAAGCAAGACAACAAGAGCCTGGGACCAACAAGATTTGAATATTGATCAGAGAACAAAAGGTAGAAAAAATAATTTTATTTTCTGTTTTGTGATTACAATATGTTAGATTTGAAAAGTGTACATGAGACAGCTTGAAATGGGAACTTTTCTATTTTTGTGAATGGCAAGGCTGAGTTCAGTTAAAATATATGCTTTATAAGAAAATATAATAATGTGTTTTATAAAGTTTATAAGCATTACTGGCATACTCGGTGAGGTGTTCCTAGTGTTGGTGGTGGTGGTAGCATGTCAGTGTGTTGAGAGGAAGAGGTAGTCTGGGAAATTCTGCTGAGCAAACTCTGGGCCCATTTCCACCCCCAGTTAGTCCACTCCACTCAACTGGTTCACACACTGAGTGGGTCTTTGGGTGTTATTTCTGGGTAGTTGTTTTAGAATCTCTTCCAGTGGTTTGTCAGTATCTCCTTCTGGTCCAAGGAAGGAAACTTTGTCAACCTTAGCATTGACCTTCAGAATATGTTTGTAACAGCGCTGCTTGTGTGGCATTAGGCTATGTAGTGATCGAAAGAAAAAAACAGACCTTTGCACATTTTTGCACTATATGGTGGGTGTATGAGGAGATTCATTTCCTGCACAGTTAAGTCCATTTTTTCTACTGAATAATAGTATAGGTACAATGAAAGTAAATAGCAAAAATGTTTGAGTAGATAATTAAGGAAATCTTTTTCATATTGCTTGCTTATGGACTGGGAAAAAAGACTGTTCAAGCAAATGTCTCCAGAACTGCTTTAATGGAAAAATGTGATTTTTTTTTTTTTAAGTACTTTGTGAAATTTATTGTTGTTGTGAAATTTATTGTTATACTTTGTTTAAACTTAAAAAGCGGTGTCATTAACAGTGAATCTAATCGAAAAATCGATTCAACAGGGTGAATCGGATCGAATTAAATATTTTTCTCTGAATCGGGCAGCACTATTGGCTACCATGAGAATGGGCTACTGGGCATGATGGACCATTGGTGTGACCCAGTTAGGCTATTCTTATGTTATGTTCTCATCTGTAGGGGCCTTTGTTTTCACTTCTTATTTTAATGTATTTTTTTCCTGGGAACTTATCAGTGTTTTTTTATAATGGGAACAAAAATGGAAGAGAATTAATGTGTGTGGAATGGGGGGGGGTAACTAATTTCTTCAGCTAAATAATTCAATCCACTTCAAACAGACATAGGAGAACTCACGCACCATTCACACACCCTCCAACCAAAAACGTCAAAAGAAAAAAACTGTTCGACAACCTCCTAGCCATTCGAGCTGCAACACTTGACCCCCAACTCTACAACCTATTGACCTCGACCACAAACTACAAAACCTTAAAAAAAGAAATAAAAACCCTTCTATTAAAAAAACACATAAAACCAAACTAACATAATCAGAACTGTCCCAAGCATCACCTGCAACTACTCCATATGTACTTCTGATGTCATGACAATTCAGACATAATTTATGTTATGTTATGTTTGGAATAATGGTTACATAAATGAGGTTCAATAAAAGAAAATTTTCTGTGGGAGCATTTGTTGGAACTTCTGTTATCCTGATTTCTTCTATCTGTGGGCTTTCTTTAGCTAACCTACTTATCTGGGGCTTTCCACTTCTGCAGCTGCCCTTTTCACGGTCCACTTTGCGCTTGCACTCTCTGGGGAGGGGGGGTTGGGGCTGGGCTTGGTGGGGTAGGTGTGTCTGGTAGTTTTGTCTGGGTGGTGGCTGGGTGTTTCTTGGGTGCTTGTTGTGCGGATTGGTGTGTCTGGTGAGCGGTCTGGGTGTTGTTGCTTGTGGGGGTTTTTTTCATTATAAAATATGGCTGAGGGTCTAGTCCGGCTTATTATTCTTGTGGGTTCTGGGGTGGGATTTGTTTGCTTGCCCCAAGTTTTGGCCTTTTGTTGTGTATTGCTATGCCTCTCATTGGCAATTTTCTCTTGGGAGAGGCTTGTTCATGCTTGTTGTTGCTGTTACTCTCATTCTGTGTTCTTTTTGATAATGTATAAGTTTCTGTACAGACCATGGTTGCTTGTCTGGACCTTTTGCCATTCTCAATAAAAATACTTTGGAAAAAAAAAAAAAAAGAAAATTTTCACTGCCTGTTTCTATTCTGACCATTTATTCCATTTCATGGTTATTGCAAAAAAAAAAAAATTTTACATGAGGGGGGGGGGGGGGGTGTCAAAAAATGATGGGCCCCGGGTGCCACATACCCTAGGTACGCCACTGAGTGGAACCCTGGGAGATAAACAACAAGCAGGTAAGGAGGGGTGGGGGAAGGGAGTGACAGGGATTCTGGCAAGTGTGGCTATGGGGTCAGAGAGGCAGCAGGGCTGGCTAGGTGAGGGTCCCAGAGTTCAGACTAGGCCACAGACAGAAAGGTAGCACAGCACTCAGCAACTGTCCAATTATTCAAACACGTTATCACTTCTTGCTCTCCTCTCTCTGGACTAGTGGTTAGAATCCCTGCCTCAGCGCCCTGAGGTTGTGGGTTCAATCCCTGTATGCTCCATGTGACCCTGGGCAAGTCACTTTGGGAGGAGAGTGTGGGGTAGTGGTTAAAGCTACAGCCTCAGCACCCTGAGGTTGTAGGTTCAAGCCCCTTGCTGCTCCTTGTGACCCTGGGCAAGTCACACAATCCTCCACTGCCACAGGCACATTGTAAGTCCACTGGAATAGATAAGGAAAATGCTTGAAGTAGCTGTATGCAAACGACTCTGAGAACTCAAAAGATATACCACCCCCATCCTCTGCAAAAGGGGACAAAACAGAAAAATATGCATACTCCCACCCCTATCACTTATAAAACAGCTTTTATACTCATCGTAAAACGTTGGATTAACAAGGATTGGCGTTTGCTATACACTCATTTGCAGTAACAACTGCTCGCAATAGCAACGGATCACGCTGGATTACTAGCTAGTTTTGTGACACCACAGCTTTTACGACCAACCGCTACAGCCACGTGTGTCGCGTGTATATGATGTAATCAGATTGTATGCTCAAACAACACACGTGTTGATTGCATTGCGTTGCTTTCCAGGGACATGGGACATGCGCCCCTTTATGCCTCTTTCCTTGTGTATTCTACACATGTGCCGGTCACTGTCACCAGCGACACTTTTTAAAATTCACTATCAAAACGTCTGCATTAGCAGACTGTCGCTTTTTAACGCGGGTTTTTGAGAATCTTGTGTAAAACTACAAAAAGGCTGTATACAAGTCCCAATCCTTTTCCCCTTAATCCTCTGTTAGACTGTGAGCCCATCAAACAATGTAAACTGATATATAAGAATTGTAAATAAATACATCACTAGTGGGTCAAAAGACAATTTGTTCCTTACTGTGGACACTTTTAAAGCAGGTTCAACTCCCCCCAGGCGTGTTTTTCCCCACCCAAAGGAATCATTTCGCTGTCCGCTATGGTAGCAAAATGCTTATGTCATGACGCTGCCTATATCATACTCACAAAATGCCCTCTTTGGACATGCCTTGGTTTTGGCGACTAGCAGCATAAGACACCATATATATTTTTAAATTATTATATGCTTTAGACGTTTTCTGGCCACGTATGCATCGATCTTCCCGTGGTGTCATTTGAATGTTTTTCTTTTTTTTGAAAATGAGCCCCTAGTTCAAGGGACTGCTGAAAAGTTCTCAGCCTAACGAACAAAGTTGGGGCAGTCTCCATCCAGGGCTAAACACTTAGTCCAGTGATTTTCCACTTTTTTTCAATTTGTATTTTTCCGATGCAACAAAAAAAATGTGGCAAATCACTGGACTAAAGTGTTTAGCCCTGGATGGAGACTGCCCCAACTTTGTTGGTTGGGCTGAGAACTTTTCAGCGGTCACTTGTACAGTGTAGTCTAGCATATATGATAATGCATACATATAAAACTGGTGATATAAAAATATAAATATTTAAATACTATCTTGAGCTGTCATAATGGATTGGATCATGCGGTGCTACAACATTTTTAAGGTTGGTTTTATATTTTTTAAAAACCAGATTAAACAACTTCTAATAGACAATAATTATTGTAACATCAAGAAGACCATCCAAATAAGGTCAGGACAACTTTTCATTCATATGTGGAGTAACTTGAGGCTTTTCAATTGAGATCTGTTCCAAAAAGCAAACGCTGGATGATTGACACGTGGTGGGCGGGACACCCCTTTCTGGGGGCCTTAAAAGGCGGTGCCGCGTTGTGATTGACAGTTTTCTGGAGTGTTTTGTCCCACGTGACTTGGAGGGGGCTGGAAGAAAAACAGACTGGCTGGTTGGGAGTCTCATTATATTCAAATACTCATTTTAGGAGCCAGTTCCGTAGTATCATCTCGACCAGCAAACTGCTTCGGAGTCCCTGTGCTTTTCAACAAATTTGTCCAGAACTGGCTGTCAAGAATCATGGACTGTTTTTATATGCCTTGTTTTCTGTCAGTGAGTAGACGTTTTGTTTTCTTTTTTTTGATTTTCTTTTTCATTCTTTCGGTGTTGTTTCAATCTCATCGGAATGCATGCATGCCCTTTTCTTCCGCACTGTACATACAAGTCTCCCGGCACTGCTAGATTTCATGCACCTAAAGGCAAATGCAGGATGTTGCAATGAGCTGTTAAAATAATAATAATGAAAAAAAAAAAAAGTCCCATTGCCGGTTTGCTTCTGGTCCTGTTAGCAGCTATTTGTCAGGGAATCTTTTGAAGCGATAATAGATTACATTGATAGTGGGGACAGTGCAAAAGCGATAAGGCGCATTTGGAGGGGGGGGGGGACACACGATACTTAAGATTTAACTTGGAACCATCCTTTGATTTCTTTTTTTTTTTTTCTCTCTCTCTCCCCCTTTAAAAAAAAAAAAATACTAAATCAGTGGTGGCAAGGGGAGAGAGAGATTCCACCGAAACTCTTTATTCGTGGAGAAGTCAGTCTGAGATAATTGCTAAGATAGGAGCAGAGACAAAAAAAAAAAAAAAAAAGATTAACAGGATGGAGGCTACCTGATTATGGGGCTATTTGACTGTAAACAAGTTAGAGCGAGTAATTAGAGGCACCCCCTGCCTCGAGACGCATTCTGCTGTCGCTCTTTGCGCTCGGGATCCGACTGCTTGATTGTTAGGTGGTTTTAATCTTGACCCTCCTCTCTCTCTCTCTCTTTTTTTTTTTTTTTTTCTCTCTGTCTGACCCCCAGAGACACCATGATTCCTGGTAACCGAATGCTGATGGTCATTTTATTCTGCCAAGTCCTGCTAGGAGGAAGTCACCATGCGAGTCTGATACCCGAGACGGGGAGGAAGAAAGTCGCCGAGATTCAGGGCCAGGCGGGAGGACGACGCTCGGGGCAGAGCCATGAACTCTTGCGGGACTTCGAGGCCACCCTGCTGCAGATGTTCGGCCTGCGCAGGCGGCCGCAGCCCGGCAAGGCGGCCGTCGTCCCCGCCTACATGCTGGACCTGTACCGGCTGCAGTCCGGAGAGGGGGCAGAGGACTTCCAGGAGGAGATCGGGCTGGAGTACCCCGAGAGGTCGGCCAGCCGCGCCAACACCGTGAGGAGTTTCCACCACGAAGGTGAGCCGGAGCCCGGGGAGCCCCTCCCCTCCCCCTCAACCGGGGCAGGGAGGCAGAAGTGAGGCGTCCCGTCGGGGGGGGGGGGGGGGGTTATGAGATCATCTCTAAAGTTCAGCACCCGGCTTGGGCTGCAGAACCACGTCGAAGAGTAACGCGGGGGGGGGGGGGGGGAGGGAGAATGGCTGTAACTACAGTACTATAAACGCATCAGGAATTTCAGGGCACGCGCATCTGGCTAATACGACTGCAAAATCCAAAGCAACGTCCCGGTATGCACATTGATCATACCGGCTATGCATTATAATCGAGGTGTGGAATGATTTAAAAAAAAAAAAATCGTTCACGATGTCAGCTTATAAAATGAGCATATTAATAAGATCCTTCCCAAAAGTCCAACAGTGCCATAATTACGTCTTTCTAAATTCGGGTTTAATTAGAGCTTGGCCTATTGTTAATAAAAAAATCATTGTGAAATGCAGTTGCACAATTATTGTGAAATCCACTTTATTACAATTAATGGCTGTGGCGACATGACATGAATTCCATACTCTAACAGATATTAGAAATGTTAAATTTAAACATTTTAAGAAGAAAATGGATAAAACCCATAGGTAAAGGCTTGGGATTCAAATAAGAGCCAGGAGATGAAAAGGTCTTGTCCTTTTTTGCGTCTAACGGGGAACTGCTTGTATATCTGACTGATTAGTTACAGTTCAAAACTTAATATGCATGCATGTACATAAAGTAATAATTCTTTCATTTATATTTGTCGTTTTAAACTACTCTTAAAAATACTCTTTAGAACAGAAGAAATAAAACTGTGAGAAGGAGGGGCATAATTTTTTTTGTCTTTGGAATATTATGTTAGGTTTTCATGGAATTTGTATGTTGAACCTCTGTTGGGAGCATTTTGTGAATCGCTATTGATAAAAAGAGACCATTTCGTATTTGTTTAGAAATACCAATGGTATCAGTGCTTGATTTTCTGCTAATTTCAGGCCTTTTAAAGCATGCCCATTGCATTTAACACCACAGATGCGTGTTTGTAAGGTTTATTCAATAGGGCCTTGTAATCTGATCCAAATGTTTCCTAGCGGATATTTTATTTCCAAAGTAAATCTGAGTTATTAATCCTCCAGCATCGTTACTGTGTTGGAATTTACTTTTCCTTCTGTAATATGATCAACAAGGCATGCTCTGTGCTTCTGGATCCCAAGACAAGTTAAGCAATAAATTTGCAATTTAAAAAGGAGCAGAGCAAGCTTTGGGGGTGGGGGGGGGGAGGAGAATATGGCACATTTTTGGGAAATTAATTAGAAGAAAAGTTGCAAGTTAATAGAAAATATTTTTCATTATACATGAACTGCTGAGGGGTACAACAAACTGTATGAATTGCAAGTCACTTGAAATTTCTCCTATTTCTCCACTGTCTTAAAAATAATGACTGATTCTTCTTTCAGTTATTTGTATTCTTAATACAGAAGAGCATTCGTATGGCTTTTAGTTATAAAAAGCAAAAGGGAGAGGAGAGAGGGAAATATTTAGAGACAAATACACAGACTTATATGCCATGATTTTATGTCAAAAACCATTAATTGTGTCCTTTTTTTATGCTTTTTTTTTTTTTTAAGAACATTTGGAGAAAATACCAGGAACACCAGAAAGCTCAAACTTCCGTTTTCTATTTAACCTCAACAGTATCCCAGAAAATGAGTTAATTTCCTCTGCAGAACTGAGACTGTTTAGGGAACAGATAGACCAGTATACAAACTGGGAAGACGGTTTTCACCGGATCAATATATACGAAGTCATGAAACCTCTCGCGAGGAAGGGCCAAATGATTACTAGACTACTAGATACAAGACTGGTCCATCAGAACGTGACCCGCTGGGAAAGTTTCGATGTAAGTCCTGCTGTTCTGAGGTGGACTCAGAATGAGCAAGTAAACCATGGACTAGCTGTTCAGGTGACCCACCTTAACGAAACCAAAACTCTTCAGGGGAAACATGTTAGGATTAGCCGATCTTTATTACCTCAACGGGATGCTGACTGGTCACAGCTGAGGCCGCTTTTGGTCACTTTTAGCCACGATGGCAGGGGACATGCGCTGACCAGGAGGGCGAAAAGGAGCCCTAAGCAGCAGAGACGTCACAAGAAAAATAAAAATTGCCGGAGACACTCTCTCTATGTGGATTTCAGCGATGTGGGCTGGAATGATTGGATTGTGGCCCCTCCGGGCTATCAGGCTTTTTATTGCCATGGGGATTGTCCCTTTCCCTTAGCTGACCACCTAAACTCCACCAATCATGCTATTGTTCAAACTCTGGTGAACTCTGTAAACTCCAGCATCCCCAAGGCCTGCTGCGTGCCCACAGAGCTAAGTGCCATTTCCATGCTTTATTTGGACGAGTACGATAAGGTTGTCCTTAAAAACTATCAGGAAATGGTAGTCGAGGGGTGTGGATGTCGATAAAAAAAACAAACGCAGACTGCTTGCTTTGGACTGGACTTCTAGCAGAACTGAACTTTCACCTTGATCCTTATTTATGACTTCAACGTGCAAATGTTTTGACAATATGATCATATATTTTGACAAAATATATTTATAACTACATATTAAAAAGAAAAATAAAATGTCATTATTTTAAATGTAAGCTATTTTTCTGTATAATATCTTGAAATGTGTACATTAGGCTGGCAGTGAATTTAAATGGGAGCAGAATGCCTTTTTTTGGTTATACATGATTTTGTGTAGTGTTAATATTTATTAACCATGTGTTGGAAGAGACACCCCTGACTATTGAATGTGATCTGGCCTAAGAACTGCAGCTGGCTGCTTGCCAGAGTGGGCTGGTATCCCGGCTTCTGGGAAGTGAGCCACTTGACTTGCTAACCTGTGTTAAACAGTTTCAAATACATTTGAAAAGAGGCTTTAAAAGCACCTGAGTTGTTATGCTAACTTTAAGGAGTTTTCTCCTTCCTTTTGTATGCAAAACTTCAAAGCTATGAATATATTTTTTCAGGGTAAGGGGAGCCCTGAGGGTGCACTTAAGTTGATATTTGAGAAAAAAAAAAAAAAAACATTTAGGTTTTGGTATTGTAAAAGCTGATTTCTTGAAAAGCTTCCTTGACAGTCATATCATTCACTACGAAGGCCAAAATTCCAATAAAATTTTAAAATAAATAAATAACACCCCCCTCCAAAAAAAAAAAGTAAAATAGAAACAATAAGCTAAAAGTTCCTGATTTGCTATGTGTTAAAAAAAACCACATTAACAGTTTATAGCAAATGCAAATAAGATCTCCTTTTGTTGCTTTTGGATGAGTGATGCTGTCAGAAAACAGCAGTGAAAACTTTTATACCTTAAGGAAGAGCAGAATTCCTGGTTCTCAGCTCCTTGTTGATAAAAGCATTTAAGAAAGCAAAGTTGTATTCAGCTGTTGCAAAATAACTATGGCTAAAATATGAAACATATTTAGCTGTTGTATGTGAATACTTGCATATGTCCTGGGGCAAAAAATCTGACTCCTTTTTTTTTTTTTTTTTACTGTTGTTGTTGTTCTTAATTATAGCAGCTTTACAGTCCTCCAAAAGAGGCCTGCTTAGTTGAAACCAATAAAAGAAAAAGTTGGAAAGATTTCCAAAGCCTCAGTCCCCTGGAGAGTGCAGGTGAAGAGAGGAGATCAGAGCCCCAGGCTAAAGGCAGCAAGACTCCACCTTGCTCTCTGTCTTTTAAACTCCCTACAAACACAAGTCTGTTTTTCTATGGGATGTTGTTTTTTTTTTTTTTCAAATCTATGGAGTTTGAATAAATCTTTTAAAAGAGATATAGGCCTAGATTCACTAAAACTCACCGATCTGGGCGATCCGTAGCCGAGTCTTGCCAGGCGACCGATTCACTACAGCGTCCTCATGCAAATGAAGTGATCGGACGCACGCCCCTTAGCGACCCCACACGCATGCGCTTGCTCTCCGCACAAGCTTGAGGTCAAAATTAAAAGGGGGGAGGGGTGGCTGCACTCGCTGACCACACGAGTAGACTTCAGGAATCATTTCAATAGAACAGAACACGCTTTGCAGCCAGACTGGAACGACACGGAACAGAACACGCCACAGTGCAGCCTCTCTTTAAACCCGTGGGTTAAAACCACGGGCAGGCAGGGCAGCAGAGAGCAGGGCGATTTCAGCAGTGCAGCAGAGAGCAGGACAGTCGGCACAGACATGAGCGACTGGTCCTCAGCAGTTGCTTAATTTTGGATCGGCCAGCCCAATTGGTGTTCCATCTTCTGTTTAGTGAATCGCTGCCTTCCTACTTATGCATGCCATTTCCCCTCATTTGCATGTGTGGATCGGATCAGGCAGAAGGTTAGTGAATCGGGTTGGGGTTGGAGAAGGCTCGCAAACCAGTCGGGACACAATCGGTGAGCTTAGTGAATCGAGCCCATAGAGCAGTATGTATTTTCCCTTGCCTGAATTCCAACATTTTTTTATATTATATACAAGGGACTGCTGAAAAGTTCTCAGCCCAACCAACAAAGTTGGGGCAGTCTCCATTGAGACTGTGATTTTTTTTTAGTCCAGTGATTTTTTTTTTTTCCCACTTTTTTCATTCTCTATTTTTCCGAACGAAAAAAAAAAAGAAAATTGCTGGACTAAAGGTATAGCCCTCGATGGAGACTGCCCCAACTTTGTTGGTTGGGCCGAGAACTTTTCCACGGCCCCTTCGTATGTCTCTGAAGCGATATTGCTCTTTGCATTTTAATTCTTGGGTTTGCATAACATTCTTGGCTCTCTGCTTCCTTCCCCTTTTTTATCGGCTTATTTTCAACACTGGACAATGTTGTTTATTTGTGCAGTTTAATGTTTGGACAGAAAATTTAGAATGAAATTGCCATGAATTGCCTTCTATTTTGTAAAAAAAAAAAAGCTTAAAGTTACAAATTTGAACATTAGAAGCAAGTGATCATAGATTCAAGTTTTAGAAGTTTGCTGCAGAAACTGAGAATCCATATAGTGAATGGACCACTAAATGTGCAACCAGGTTTTTAAAACATGCATACAGACGCATGTGGAACTTTTCTCTATCTCCTGTTAGCTTTGTTGCGTTTCTCAAGTTCTGGCCTCTCCAATGGATGGGTTAAAAAAAAAAAAAAAAAAAAGAATTCTAATTTTGGCACACACATATAATTATTTGTATTTCTGGATGAAACTTTACTTAGTCCACCATTCATCCTGATGGTATGAGGGGGCAGTGGAGGGGTTTAGCTGCAGGCCCAGGCTGGCAAATGCCCAGGCCAGGAGTTGCGTTGGAGTCAGCAGAGCCGAGCAGCTTTGCCTTTTAATTAATGGCTAGTTCAAAATACCCTTGCTCTCTTAAGGATTCTTTAGAAATTAGCTTGCAGGAGATAAATCATTGTGCATTGAACAGCTTGAATTTAGGAAAAAGTAGAATTTAAGAAAAAAGAAGTAAAAATGTAGGTAAGGAGCATATGTTTTTTCTGGGGGGAGAGGGTTTGTGTGTGGGATTTTTTTTTTTTTTTTTTTTTTTTTTTTTTTTTACTTTATCAGTCTTCCATCCCCCTGCAGTGAACACTCATTCCTGTCTTTAAAAGGTAGATGTATACCCTGGGGCAGTGGCGACCTGCTGCCTTTTCTTTCTTTTCTTTGATGCCTGCATATCAGGCATAACCATGCCAAAGAAAGAATTTCATTTTGAAGTGGCAGTAAGCTAAAAGGGAGTGCTTTTCAGCTGTTTGACAGTGCAATTACACACATTTCAACTGATCTGTACCACTGCGATAACCCCGGCTGCTAGGATAATTGTCTCCTACCTCAACATCCCTACTTCTTTCCAGAGAAGCCTACAAGCAGAAAACAAACAAACATTCCACTATGATTTCAAGCTAGTACATGTAGCATGGACTTTAGTATTTGATATTAAACTCCATGAAACCAAGTATGTCTAGCCATCTCGTAAATTGAAACATAGAAACATAGAAATAGACGGCAGATAAGGGCCACGGCCCATCCAGTCTGCCCACCCTAATGACCCTCCCCTACTTTTGCCTTGTGAATAGATCCCATGTGTCGATCCCATTTGGCCTTAAAATCAGGCACGCTGCTGGCCTCAACCAAACTCTGAAGAAGTGATGTGATTGGCTTAAAGTGTGCCATGTCTCGTCCATTCTTTTCTGATTCCTCATTCTGGGTGGAAAAGACACAGCGAATGTACAAGACCTGTTAGTGTAGCATAATGGGACGATTCATCGTGGCCGGTTCATTGTGGGATGTTTCATTGCAGCCGCACTGAAACAACCACGCTGAATCAGCCCATTCTGTTGAGAGAGAGGGAGCTATACTATGCGGGGATGGAGGAGGTCATCGTGACTCGTTGATTGTTGAGTGTCTGCTTCTTCTACTTTGCCTTTCTTGTTGATATCTCAGGCCGCTTTCAACCTCATTGAGTCCCAGAGGAAAGGTACAGGACCCATGCTTAGAAATATTAAGTGCGTCCGCCCCAGGTTGCACTGCAGTCTGGCCTAGGCCTGGCGGGTATCTAGTGAACAGCATCTGCTGAACGGAATGGGACAATTTGGATTGAATTGGGAGGAGAGGGGAAGAGTATAATTTGGGGGAGGGGGGTATTACCCCCCCCCCATACTCTGAATTGCTAGACGCAGACTCAGAATGAGATGATTCATCATGGCCAATTTATTGAGCTGAAATGGCCACAGTAAACTGGCCACGATGAATCATCCTAGATCCTTTAGCGTAGAGTAGTTTGGTCTAGCTCAAGCAATTCTGGACCTAGAGAGCCGCAGGCAGGTTAGGTTTTCAGGATATCCACAATGAATAAGTATGAGATGGATTTGCATACACTGCCTCCTTGAGATGCAAATCCTTCTCATGCATATTTATTGTGGATATCCTGAAAACTTGACCTGCCTTTGGATCTCGAGGACCGGAATTGCTTATCCCTGGTCTAGCATAATATACTTTATGCTTGTCAAAATAGCATTTATTTCCTGAGCCTGGGGACTTTTTCCCCTCACTGGGAAACTCAGGGGAGGGGGGGCTATTGTTGGTGAAAGGCTACTGAAATGCAGTTTATCCAAATGTTTTGGTTAAGAGCAACAGACAATTTATCGATTATACAAAGGTACAGAACACTTTTATGTAATCATATTAACGTAGCACTGTCGTATGTCCTTTCAGGAAAGCATAACGCACACACAGTCACAATATACGAGATGGTAGACATGTATGAGCGTGTATGTTTATATGAAAATATATTTATTTCCAGTAGGAAAACTTGACAGTTCTACTTGGCCCTAGAACAGCAAATGTCCTCTGGATGGGAACATTAGACCAGCTGGAGGACTTTATTGATTTCTTATAGTAAATCTCATTTTAATATCTGTAACTTGTTTGCAATGTTATATTTGTAGACTTGCCTTTGCTGATTGCACAACTCCTACTGGCTGCTTTCCAGTTGTATCTGTGTTGTGTTATTACCACAAGAACAAGTCAATCCCAATTGTTTGCGTTTCAAGGAATCTTCCAACAGCAGCAGAAGCTGTGTCCAAATTAAACCTTTACGCTACCTACATGTGTCTCCTCTGACTTGCTGCTTTTATCAGCTAATTCTGTTTTCTTTTATACAGTCTTGATCAGGGCTGTGGAGTCGGTAGATAAATGCTTCGACTCTGACTCTGACTCCTCAGTTTTTTGTACTTCAGACTCCGACTCCAGGTACCCGAAATTTCCTCCGATTCCGACTCCACAGCCCTGGTCTTGATTACTGCACGTGCTCAGTAAGGCCTGGATTCGTCGGCCGCCTTAAAAACAGCTGCTGACTATGTGTCACGCAACGGTGTCGTTTATAGAATCGAGCCTTCAGAAAAGATAGGCCCCCAAAACACAGGCCAGGATTTTCAAGGCCTACATTTCTGGCGCCTTTGACGTGAATTGCACCTACAGAGGTGCTTTACGACGCTTAGCACTACTTCTGGAATTAGCCATGCCTACAGTGGTGTTAGGCGTCGTAAAGCACCTCCTTAGGAGTGATTCTGGCACTGTTTGTTTTTAGGTACCTAAATGTTTCTTTTTAAAAGCTTTTTTTTCTGTTTGTTTTAAACGCCATTTTGAACTTATTAGGCGCCGGTAGGGCGATAAAGCGCTGTTTGTAGAATCCAGGCCTTAGGGTCTTTCAGAGCTACCAATGAAAGACACAAAGGGAAAAGTTCTGTAAATGTTATCTAAAAAGATAGACCCCTATCTCTTGTCAATCACACTTAAGTGCCTATTACAGAATCATGCTTTTTTTTGTGTTCAATATTTATTGAAAAAATTTCAGTTTTGTACAACATAAATAAGGAATAAACAGAATAAACAATAATACAAAGGTAATATTGCGTAGAACAAATAACTTACTGCTGTATCATTCATTAACATATAGTACTAGCATTTGACAACAAACGTATTCCATATAAATTGTAATTAGAGAAGATGAATCATCTAATTGTTAGGATGTAATATATGCAAACAATCATTCAGCATATATACAACTGTAAAACAGTATTAATGTTCGTATGCGCATCTGTTCTAGTGATAGTGTCAAGGGATCTATAATTATAGCATCAGATACAGTAGTTGTATATAGGCAACCAAATTTTAACAAATAATATGTCTTTTAGCTTTAACTGCAATCACTTTCTCGTATTTGGCCGTTATACATATTGTATTCCACCAAGTGGAAGAATCTACTTTAGAAAGGTCTTTCTTCCTATCCCTAGCCCTATTGTGCTTTCCATATATGTTATCTTTCTCTTTTCTATAACAAATTGTAGTACTACCCCCATTTTCCTTACGTACCAGTTAGTATATGTTTTGTTTTATTGTTTTTTATTGAGATTAGTTTGTTTGGGGGTTTTTTTTAGGTTGTAGGATATTTTATGTTATTATATATTTTTTTATTGGTGTATTGTGCTTGGAAACATTTGTTAAGCGATTTGCTGAAATAATAATAAACCTTAAACCTTGATACGCCAAGGTCATAGCATCAAGATTACAGAATCATGTCTAACTTAAAACTTAGGCGCCTGTGATGTAGGCCAGGATTTTAAATGCTTGCATTATAAGCACCTAAGTTCTTTAGAGAATTGCACCTAGCAGCACCTAAGTTCATCTAGATGCTGTGGGAGAGGCGCCTATCTTTTCTAGAATCACAGTTAGGAAGATAGGTACTTGTCACCCAATTAATTTTTTTTTGAGCCAATTTACATACTAATTAACCCCTCTTTTTTAAAACCGTAACCTGGGTTTTAGCGCCAGCCGCAGCAGTAACAGCTCTGACGCTCACAAGAATTCTATGAGCATCGGAGCCGTTACCATCACAGCCGGCACTAAAAACCTCGCTACGGTTTTATAAAAGAGAGGGTAAGTTAGGTGCCTATTTATTTAGGCACCTCTTATAAAATTTTCCCCAAATTGCCATGATATTTACTAGTCTACATTTGCAGATAGGAAGAATACCTAAGAAATCAAGGGGATTATTTAAGCTACATTAGCTGTTTCACACGGGTATTGCCTTGCATTATCAATGATTGCAGTGCATTATCTGTTAATTTACATTGAACAGCTACCCCCAGATATTCTATATTTACACGCACAATATTGTGTGTTATTTGAAATGCTAATGAGCCAATTAGTGCCAATAATTGGGTGCTAACAATCATTGGTGTTATTTGACAATTGGAATTTGCATGCACATTTTGCAAAGTGCTGTTCTATAAAGCAGTGTGCAAATTTTTTAATGGGTAACATAAAGTGGGTGTGGCCATGGGCAGCAGCTTAGTGAGGGTAAGAGGTGCCTGTGGCCGTGGCGTCCCTCCTCCACCCTCTTCTCCGCCCCCTGCTCCTTCCCCACCCCCTGCTGTGCGCGCATGCCCCTTCCCCTGCACCTCTTTAACTTTGCCGGCGCAAGCAACACCACCAACTTGCTGCCTGCATCGGCATCGGCTCTCCCTCTGATGTCACTTCCTAGGCACGGGACCCGGAAGTGATGTCAGAGGGAGAGCCAGCACTGGTTCCGAGCAACAGATTGGAGTTGCTGCTCACGCCAGCGAAGAGCTAGAGGTTTGTTGGGGAAGTGAAGGCGCGCATGTGGGGGTGGGGGGAGAGGAGGATGGGTGCCCATGCCCCCCACCAAGACAGTACCTGTAGTGGACCGCCCCCCCCCCCCTCCTTACTTTGCCACTGGCCATAGGTGGGGCATGGACGGGTTAGGAGTGTTCACTAAAGATGAGTGCAGCATTACTGAATGTGAGACTAAATCAAGTTTCAAGTTTTTATTAGAGCTTGATAAATCGCTTATTTAAATTCCTAAGCGATGTACAATACAAATTAAGAAATGGGGAGTGAGTACAATAACGTAAAACAGACTTACTAGTTAGATCAAACATGAAAAGTGAGGGATAGGATGAAAAGTTACAATTTCAATTCAAGGTGTGAAATAACATAGAAGGAAAGTTAACACAGGGGAGGGCAACGATTAAAATAAGAAATCCAGTCTAAAAATTAAAATTCTGAATCAGAGGGTCATAGAATAAAAGCATCTTTAAAAAGATGGGTTTTTAAAATTTTTTTGAAGGATACAAGGTCCTTTTCGTCTCTTAAATCACAAACAATGGATGAAAACTTCACAAATTTCAAAGGAAGAACAACAAACAAGGTCTTGAAACGCAACTTCAATAACTGCACTTATAATGAGAGGAAGAAATCTCAGAGTGCCTGCACTGATATACGTCAATAAAGGTTCAGTAACTAAAGCACACAGGTCAGTGGTGCACCAACAATGGCACACCGACACCTGCGCGCAGGGTGATTGCACGCTGCCGTTTCTAGTGCTTTTACAGCTTACTGGTAGCGTTCTGAGGGGGGGTGGACCCCCCCCCCAGTACACTTGTAAGTGGTGGTGCTCCAGTTGGGGTTTTGGGAGGGAGAATCTGCCAATACACTGAAAACTTCCGTTCTCTCGCTGTTTGGGAGTTTTCAGTGTAGTGGGGGGAGGGTTCCCCCCCACACTCCCCCCCACACTCCCCCAGCGGGAGCATGAGAATATATAAGTATTCCCCCCCCCCCGCACTCCCCCTCATAATGCTACTGGTAAGTCGTATAAGCACTGGAAATGGTGGCGCGTCAATGACCTGCACACGACTGACGTGCCACCGTCAATAAAGATTGTCAGTTTTTAGCAGGTCAAGCTTTTCTTTCATCGACCTCAAACCTCTCTATCAAAATCATGTCCTGTTAAGCGCCATTTTTTGAATGAAATCTTTTTTTTAAATATTTCTTTATTCATTTTTAAACTTTCAACCAGTGAGTCATTATACAATCATATACACATACATTGTAATACTTATTAATCATACAATTAGTGAAATCGAACTATAACTTCACCCTCCCATCCTTCTTCCAATATAATCATATAATTTTATAAAATTATCCCCCCTCCCCCCTTATACTTCAATAAACAAAAGGAGAGAAATAAATTATTAACTAATCATTCCTTACAATAATTTGTTAATGGCTCCCAGACCTCCATAAACTTTTTATAACTTCCTTGTTGGATAGCTAATATTTTCTCCATTTTAAAAATATGGCAGAATGAATTCCCCCCAAAATTATAACTTAATCTATCATAATTTTTCCAGTTTCTCATAATTTGCTGAATAGCAACTCCTGTCATTATGAAATCTTAGTGGGACATGATTTGTTCGCACGTTTAAAGACCCCTGAAGAAGCCGTTGTTCGGCGAAACGGGTCCCCATCAGGCTAACAAAGCTGTTATGCAAAGCTGGTATCGTGAAAGTACAACCAGCCTTGAAAAGATCAGCGCAGGGGTTTTGTGACACTTTCTATTCACATATTTGATTTTTCCACGTGTTTTATTTGACACAAAAGAGCACCAGAGAAATGTTTTGATAGGTTTGAGGTTTTTATTGACGTATATCAGTGCAGGCACTCTGAGATCTCTTCCTCTCATTAGAAGTGGTCTCGGGACTGAAGGATCTCCTGTACAAAGAATGGTTAAATAAATTACAGCTATATTCACTCGAGGAGCGCAGAGAGAGGGGAGACATGATCGAGACATTCAAGTATCTCACGGGCCACATTGATGCAGAGGAGGATATCTTCTTTTTCAAGGGGCCCACGGCAACAAAAGGACATCCGTGGAAAATCAGAGGTGGGAAACTGCGCGGTGACACCAGGAAATTCTTTTTCACCGAAAGGGTGGTTGATCGCTGGAATGGTCTTCCACTTCAGGTGATTGAGGCCAGCAGCGTGCCTGATTTTAAGGCCAAATGGGATCGACACGTGGGATCTATTTGCAGGGTAAAGGCAGGGGAGGGTCATTAGGGTGGGCAGACTGGATGGGCCATGGCCCTTATCTGCTGTCAATTTCTATGTTTCTATGTTTCTATTGAAGTTGCGTTTCAAAACCTTGTTTGTTCTTCAGTATTATTCAATACCAGGGATCTGTGCCTAATTTATGCCCCTGGATTTACACTAGGTTTTAGTTGGTGTAAATCCTCTCTCCCAAAGTTTGGTATAGGAATCAATTGTAAGCGCTTCTATGAGTGGCGTGCAGTTTGGAGCGCTGCTTATAGAATAGTGCCCCATGAGAACTATTTTTGCCACCCAACTTTGGGTGCCATTTACT
The DNA here is from genome assembly GCF_902459505.1 of Geotrypetes seraphini. Taxonomy (NCBI): domain Eukaryota; kingdom Metazoa; phylum Chordata; class Amphibia; order Gymnophiona; family Dermophiidae; genus Geotrypetes; species Geotrypetes seraphini. The sequence goes on along the minus strand of NC_047090.1, from coordinate 138,423,301 downwards.
GAATCTAGTCCCCAATGTGGAAATTATTTTGAGGCATGGAATAGGCAGAGACTTTGGGCTCATTTTTACAAAGGTGCGTTAGGGCTTTAACGCGCAGAATAGCGCACGCTGAATTACCCCGCGCGCTAAACCTGAACGCCAGCATTGAGCTGGCGTTAGTTCTAGAAGTGTAGTGCGGGTTTTGCACGTGCTAAAATCCTCCTGCGCTAAAACTGCTAGCGCACCTTAGTAAAAGGAGCCCTGTGTCTGTGGGTTGTAGGTTCAAATCTCATGCTGCTCCTTGTGACCCTGACTAAGTCACTTAATCCCCCATGGTGTCAGGTCAAAAGCGCGCCGGGACAAAGGTGCGCGCAGATAACTGAGCGCAAAGTGGAGGCGCGCGCCGAAGAAAATGACTGTTTTAAAGGGCTCCGACAGGGTGTGTGGGGGGGAACCCCCCTCACACTTTACTTTATACAGATCGCGCCGCGTTGTGGGGACGTTGTGGGGGGTTTGGGGGGTTGTAACCCCCCACATTTTACTGAAAACTTCACTTTTTCCCTAAAAAACAGGGAAACAGTTAAGTTTCCAGTTAAGTTTCCCCCAAGCCCCCCACAACGCTGCCGTGATCTGTATTAGGTAAAATGGGAGGGTTCCCCAACAAAACCCCCTGTCGGAGCCCCTAAAAACACTCTTTTTTTTGAGCGCGTGCTTCCGTCTTGCGCTGAGTTGTCGGCGCGCGCCTTTGTCTTCGGTGGTTTTGTCTATGAACCATCCCCCCATTGCCCCAGGTACATCAGATAGAGCGTGAGCTCACCAGGACAGATAGGGAAAAGTGCTCGAGTACCTGAAAGTAAGCCACTTAGGCTATGTGGTCTATAAATACTAAAAAACAAAATAAATTTAAAAATGTAGGTGTCATTACTGTGCATTAACTGTTAACATGGCAGTTAACGCTCTCACATAGGTATTGCTAATGTACTGTGTGTTATCTGCCATGCAGTAAACACATAAGAGTGACTTTCTCTCCAAGTTAACTGCAAGGAAGCCCTCCCCCAAATGCTGGAATCTCCCTCCAATAGTGACAGAGATTATGTAGGAAAGAACACAAGGTAACCTCCAGCAGCTCCGAGAGTGTTTTGAAAGTCTTCATCTTATTATTTTTATTGTACAGGTTGGTTCACAGTTGTCCTTTTGTCTTCACATTTTTCAGATCACGTTCATTCTAAAGCAGGGCTGTCCAACCTGCAGCCCAAGGGTCGCATGCGGCCCTGTGAAGTATTTTGTGCGGCCCCGGTCGAGGGTGATGCAGTGTTTTCCTCTGCTGCTCCCTGGTGTTTACTGTCTTGCCGGCTCCCTCCTCTGTCTTGCTGAAGCGTTTGCGCGGCCCCAGAAAATTTTTTTCGGCCAATGTGGCCCAGGGAAGTCAAAAGGTTGTACACCTCTATTCTAAAGCATCTTACGTGTGGGTTCTCTGAGGAAGCATGGTCTGACGAAATGCGTCAGAACCTGGAATATTTGGACACCCAAGATGAGTACACAATAGTTTTTTGAATCATTTAAGCCTTTAAGTAGTTGGATTAATCGCAACCAGTACAGTGATCAAAGTGCAGTGACTGAACATTAAAGGCACATTTTTCGGGGGTTTACCCTGTTGTGATCTTTAAATACCATTCAATTGGTTCTGAGCACTATTGACATTGTTAAGGTGCTTTTTGTATTAACATTATTACCATTTGTGGCCATCTCTTGGAAAATGCTTAATTTCTCAAAAATTACGAAGCAGTCACATCTTTGAACTTCTGTAACTTTAAAAAAATATATATTTTTTCATATAAAAGGATGAGGTTTGGATTTACCCTCTATTATTCCAGGTACAAAATAAGTAGCTGTATACAATATGTAAACCACTTTAGTTGTATCCACAAGAGGCGGTATATTAAATCCAAATCACTTTTACTGTGACGAACTTGTAGTGCATTTCGGAGATTCACTGGTGTGCTACCAAACGCTATTTTTCCAGGCTTCTTTTTTGTGATATTTTTCTTTTTACCTTTATTACCATGGACCCCTGATGAAGGTTGTTCGAAACACGGACCATGTTGGGTCCCCCGTCTGGTAAAAGGCTTTTAGTTAAGATTTATTTGTCAAAATAAAATTTGCCTGCACCGTGTACAAGTCTGCAGTTTTGGTTTGTTTGCTCTGGTCTGTTTTTTCACTGCAGACGAAGTTGGACCTCTGGTTCTTTTGTTGTTTTGTTGCTTTGGAAAAATCCACAGCTTATTCCTAGGATGAGCAGCATAAAATTTGTTTTTCTCCTTGGGATCATGCCAGGTACTTGTGACCTGGGTTGGCCACTGTTGGAAACGGGATACTGGGCTTGATGGACCTTCAGTCTGTCCCAGAATGGGAGCTCTTATGTTCTTATAATCAGCTTTAATTGGACTTAATTGAAAGATAGGTGCCTACCTTGAAAAATTCAATCCTATAAAAAGTAGGTGCCTAGTCCAGAGCACCTACACCAAAGTCTCAAACCTATTTGTTCAAAGTTGCTTATGGATAACAGGAAAAATACTTGAAGTACCTTTATGTAAACTGCTTTGAGTGTGGTTGCAAAACTACAAAAAAAGGCAGTATACATGTCCAAAGTACCATAGTAGTCCTTCCCTGAATTGACTCTCTTTGTTGAATGTTCTTATGAAAACACGAAATGGAACATAAGTACTTCAGGTGTTATCTGTTGGTCATAGCTGGTCATAGCTCTCTTCATATACTTCAGTGGTTCCCAACCCTGTCCTGGAGAGCCCCCAGGCCAGTCGGGTTTTCAGGATAGCCCTAATGAATATGAATGGAGCAGATTTGTATGCCTGGCACCTCCATTATATGCAGATCTCTCTCATGCATATTCATTAGGGCTATCCGACTGGTCTGGGAGTCCTCCAGGACATAGTTGGGAACCATTGATATACTTCACCACACGCTCGGCTTTCTTTGCTTGTTGTTGGGTTGTTTTTTTTTTAGTGACTAGCAACCTCTAGGTCAACAGATATAATTTTATTCATATATTGAAGCTCACACCTTCTTTTCAGAGGTAATTCAAAGTGAATTACATTCAGGGACACTGGGCATCTCTGTCCCCATGGGCTTACAATTTAATTTTGTACCCGAGGCAATTGAGGGTTAAGTGACTCGCCCAAGATCACAAGGAACAGCAGTGGGATTTGAACTGGGCTACCCTGGTTCTCAACACATCCCTTTTCTACTACTATTTATCACTTATATAGCGCTGAAAGGCGTTCGCAGCACTGTACATTTTGACATTTTAATAGACTGCCCCTGCTCAGAAGAGCTTACAATCTAACTTGGACAGACAGACATGACATATAGGGTTAAGGACGCAGAACCCAAGATGAGAGGAGCTAAGAGCTGGAGGTGGGGTTTTAACTGGGCCTTGAACACTATCAGATCTATAGGGATTTGGGCAGCTTGTTCCAAGCATACGGTGCAGTAAGGTAGAAGGGACGGAGTCTCTGGAGTTGGACAGTGGCCAGTTTTTGTCCTCTTAATTTATACATTTATTTTTATTTTATTATTTATATACTGCTTTTAGCTGAAGTAGTTTACTTTCAGGTACTCAAGTATTTCTCCCTATCTGACTCAGCAGGCTCACAATCTGACTAACATACCTGGGGCAATTGCCCAGGATGCCAAGGAGCAGTTCTAGGCTTGAGCCTGCAATCTCAGGATGCTCAGGCTGCAGCCCTAACTACTAGGCCACTCCTCTACTCTAATGTAGCTTTGTGTAGGGCAGGGATCTCAAAGTCCCTCCTTGAGGGCCGCAATCCAGTCGGGTTTTCAGGATTTCCCCAATGAATATGCATTGAAAGCAGTGCAGGCGCATAGATCTCATGCATATTCATTGGGGAAATCCTGAAAACCCGACTGGATTGCGGCCCTCAAGGAGGGACTTTGAGACCCCAGGTGTAGGGTTACCAGATTTTCCATCTGGAAAATCCAGACCACTAGACCCGTCCCCCAGACCCACCCAGTCAGGCCCCAGTTCCGCCCCATCACACCACGATCCCGCCCCTGAAACTGCCCCAGCCCCGCCGCCAATCCCGCCCCCTCCCCCCTTCCCCGCTGCCTGCTCTCGTCGGGCAGGACATACGCGCATGCACGGATGCCCTCCTGCCCGAAGGAAAAGTTTTTGAAACCCAAAGTGCTGGGTTTTGAAAAGCCATCTGGACCCCGGCATGTCCGGGGAAATCCAGACTTCTGGTAACCCTAGCTTTGTGCCCCTGATGCGTGAATTCCCTGCATTCAAAATAAATACCCATTCTTTTAAAAAGTCATTTTCTTCTTTCATTTTCTGCAGAGCTAGAGCATTAATTATCACTATACACCTGAGGGTGGTATTTTACTGCAGCTGGATTTCTGGGTCTGGTTGAAGTGCCTCTGAAATCTGAAAATTAAAAGATGAAAGACAGAGCAGTGCCCTTTCTAGAAAAATGCAAATAACACTCATCATATGGCACTTTAACTCATTCTAGGTTCTGCAATTCCATATAGTAGCTTATATGGATGAAGCTATAAAGAATCACCAAACTAAGCTCATCTCAACATTAAACAGAGAACTAACACTAAAGCATTTTGGCTATTTTTTTCTTACAGTTTCCAGAATTTTTACAGCCTTGATCAAATATCTCTGAATATGTGATTAGTAAAACCTGGGCAAATATAAGAACGATGGTGCTTCTCTAAAATCCTAGAATGAGCAGTATGGCTCTTATTGGCATGCTCAGACAGATGGCAGTTTTACAGTTAGTCTGAAAGTGTGTTGGACTATATCAGAGTCAGAGTTTTCATGGCTTCCATTGGATAGACAAGCTGTCAAATTAATCAGTTATGACCTAGTGAAACTAAAATTGTGCATTGCTTAAAACTTTTGAAAATTCTCTCTGTCAGGGAATTACACACACAAAAAAATCAGAAGGCTTCAGATAGTTCAGAACAAGGTAATAAAAATTATCTTTAATGCAAAAAAAACATATGATCACGTCACCCCTCTCCTGAAAAATGCACATTGGTTGCTTATATCCTACCGGGTTACCTTCAAATTACTTTTTCTTTCCTTTAAGGTGAAAAAAGTTCATGCGCCCTGCATTCATTGATAGACTGTTAGTTCCGTACACAGCTTCCGGAGCTCTCCGTCACAACAAAATCTCCTTGCAATCCCCTCTATTTGTCAGTTAGTCTACGATACGACCCCTAATGCTCCTACATTGTGGAACTCACTCCCATTGAATATGGGACAAGAAACTAATACTGCTAAATTCAAAGCAAACCTTAAAACCTTTCTTTTTAAAGATGCCTTTGGGGTATAGTCCTGGAGCTTGGCTTCAGTTACACCACAAACCCTTTTGTCTTTTCAGTCCCCGACCAATTGTTTTTATTTTATGAAGCATATGAACATAAGAATTGCCGCTGCTGGGTCAAACCAATGCTCCATCGTGCCCAGCAGTCTACTCCCGTGGCGGCCCTTAGGCCAAAGACCAGTGCCCTAACTGAGACTAGCCTTACCTGCGTACGTTCTGGTTCTGCAGGAACTTGTCTAACTTTGGCTTGAATCCCTGGAGGGTGTTTTCCCCTATAACAGCCTCCGGAAGAGGGTTCCAGTTTTCCACCACTCTCTGGGTGAAGAAGAACTTCCTTATGTTTGTACGGAATCTATCCCCTTTTAACTTTAGAGAGTGCCCTCTCGTTCTTTCTACCTTGGAGAGGGTGAACAACCTGTCTCTATCTACTAAGTCTATTCCCTTCATTATCTTGAATGTTTTGATCATGTCCCCTCTCAGCCTCCTCTTTTCAAGAGAGAAGAGGTCCAGTTTCTCTAATCTTACTGTACAGCAACTCCTCCAGCCCCTTAACCATTTTAGTCGCTCTTCTCTGGACTTTTGAGTAGTACCGTGTCCTTCTTCATGTATGGCGACTAGTGCTGGATGCAGTATTCCAGGTGGGGGCGCACCATGGCCCGGTACAGTGGCATGGTAACTGAGAACCTTCCCCCTCCCCCCTGCTGACCCGGAAGGCTTTCACCAAGAGAGTGGTGTTTGTATCAGTTTTTAATTGTTTATGTCCACCCTCCATGTTTTAAATTGCTTTTAGCTTTATGTTACGTAAACCACTTAAGATGTTTTAAGCGATATATCAAGCCTAAATAAACTTGAAACTTGAAGAAAAAAACAAAACCCCATGAAAAACTGCTATAAACTACAGTTGTAATAGAGAATCCAAGAAGCAACATGTATAACTTATATCCTTCAAGTTAAAATTTTTCCCTACGTTTTGCTTCTTTCAAACAAACTGGTGATTATGATAGGCCCTTTCAAAATAAACACAAAGATAATTTACCAATGACTGTATCACCTAGGAATTTTGAGAAACACGATGGTATCTTTAATTGACTATAACATGTTTTAATGCACAAAATTTCTGATACGCTGTGATAGTTTGCCGTGGCTAAAAGTGTTTTCCTGCTGATTTTCGTTTATACTCAGTGTCCCGTGCATCTCGTTGCAGTGCCAACAATAGTCAGCCATCATTGATGGATTCCTGTTGCTCTGATATCTTTTTTTTCCACAGTAGCAATGTCCTGGTGAAACCTTTCTCCATGTTCATTACTGACTGCACCAAGATTTCTGGAGAATAAGTTCAAGTGTGAATATAGAAAGTGCATCTTCAGTGACATGTTGCACTTCATGATTTTGTATGCTCTAAGAGGTTTGTCAACCAGTTGAATATAGTTTGGTTGGTGCTCTGTAACTGCCAAGAAAATTCTCAATGACACCCTTGAATGCTCTCAAGGTGATTTTCTCTGGCCCGACTATCAGATCCTCAACTCTCTCATCATTGATGACTGATCTGCGGACCGACAAAAATGCCTTCCTTAGTCTTGCCGTCAGTTATTAATTATTAATTGTATTAGCTTGAAAGTATAACAAGAAATTGTAAAAATGTAGTGGGGAAGCAACTTTAAAATTTGAAACTTTAGCTCCTCTTGCCGCCCAGACTGATCTCTGCTGCCTTCCCTGCAGTGCGAGCCCACGGGATTAAAGTGGAGCTGCATGCCACAGTGCAGCCCCGCATTAAACCCGCAGGCTCACACTGCAGGGAAGGCGCAGAGAGCAGGGCATGGGAAGAGGCTGCTGCCACCGCCGGCGAAAATAACAGGAGTAGGAGAGTCGGGCCAGAAAAAAAAAACCCTGTAAAAAACAAAAACAAAAAAAAACGGACACAAAACGCATGCGCAGACCATCTGCAGAGAAAGCAAATTGTCTGCGCATGCGTGGGGATCGTACACCAGCGATCCAGACAGGCAGATGGAGGTGTTCCTCTGATCGCCCCCATCTGCATATTTATGTTTTAAGAATTCATCGGACCTGCCCAGATCGGGTAGGTTCGTGAATCTAGCCCTAACTTGGCTGCTTGGCAATGCAACTTGATAAAAGAGGGGGTTGACAATTACTCACTGGAAAGTAAACTTGAACCCCATTGAGAAAATGTTATTTCCTGCTATTTATCACTTAATTGATAGAAGCAAGACAGGTCTGGTGGAATCTACAGTTAGAATTCTGCAGCAAATATCACATCATTAATGAAAATATTTTGTCAGTCATGCATTTTATGAAGAAAAAAAAATTGTACAATGACCAGGGGACAAGCGAATCTAACATGGATAAATCTGGTTGAGATACATTGGGATGGGGATGAAGTCTTCGAATGGTGTTTACTATGTTTATGTTTATTAAAAATTTTAACTACTTAAATTTTCCTTTCTGGTGGGCAAATCTGTACTCCTGCTATAGGTATGAAAAAATGAATGTCGATAGTTTGGGGAACAGTAATTTATTGAAACTGGTTTGGGGCACGTTGACATCTTATATCACTTCACTAGAGTAGGTCTTTGATTTTCGTTTTCTTCTCTCCTGAGAAACTGCAATTTGTAACTTTTACCCACCTTTGTTCCTTCCTCATGTACCTCAGTTCGTCTGAATTGTCTGTTAGTGGTTTCTTACCCCCCTTCCTAAGGTTGTATATAACATATTTTTAATTGTTACTCGCTTAGTATGTAATAAGCGATTTATCAAATTTAATAAAACTTGAAACTAGAAAACTTGAAACTTGTTTATTTTTGTACACATCCAGGGAAGGGGGGGAGGGGAGGTTATTTCTATTTTTGTTCTAATTTTGACCTTTGAGTATTTGGGTGGGTGGGAGGAGGGTGCGAGGATATTATTAATCTGAATAGGGTAAGGTTATTGGGAATATCTGTGTTTTTGTGTTTTATTGATTAATCATTGGGTGGGTGGAGGGAGGGATAAAATGGTTGGTCATGTATATTTGTAAGTTGAATGTGCTTTTATTGACCAATTATATGTTATACATTTTGTGGGTTGCACTATTGACGCATGGAAAATTAATAAAAAAATTTTAAAAAAATTTAACTGCACTTCGGTTTATCAACAGCATGGTGTACAAATTATATAAAAAACAAGAAAAGAAAGGGACACCTTGTAAAATAGGAAAGCAAAAGTTAGAAGGGGAAAAGATATGTCTTTAGGTTTTTCCTAAAGTGGCAGTATATGCAGGCAGACTTCCAGATGTGCGGTCCAAGAAACTCAAAGGTAGAGTTAAACATCTTCTTCCAGCAATCATCATGGACAATGCAGGACACTATTGTGCAAAAGTGAACATTCTAGTCTTGCAATGGAAAAAAAAAAAAAAAACCTGAATAAAATGAAAAATCCCATATTCGACATGAAAAACAAGACAAACAAAAACTTTTGGCCTGTACTTCCTTAGTAAAGTAACCATCAGAGAAGAAAGCACGTTTCACTCATCGTAGTTTTATTACGATCCAGGGACTGAGCAAACAAATGATTTAGTTCTGCCAGATTTGCTGGATGACACTGTGCATTCTTTTTTGTGAGGCTGAACTGAAATCACAAAACATTTTACACATCAGATCTGGAGGTTAGGTTTGACCAATCATCTTTGAGATGAAAAGTCAAGGTTTATTCAACTGATCCAGCTGTCCTTCATCCTTTCTTTTGTAACATGAGATGCCATGTTGTGGAGTAATGGTTTGCAATGTCTGAACTTTATATAGTGAACAGTAGGCTTTTTATAGTGATCTTGTGCTATAAAAAACTGAAGGTAAATTTAGTGTGACCATATGGCTCCAGAAAAAAGGGGACGGATTGAGACATCCGGGTTTTACTTCCAGTGAAAGCAACGAAGATGTCTCAATCTGTTCTCCTTACTTCCATTGCTTTCAATGGAAGTAAAACCTGGATGTCTCAATCCGTCCCCTTTTTTCTGGAGCCATATGGTCACACTAAATTACAGCTGCTTCTGTCCCAGCCTACTTTTAAGACAGGAAAACCTATTATCTGCATACCATTCTAAAACCAATTTTCTTTAAAACAGAATTCCAACCTGGATAACTGAAGCTGGCCCTGCTGAAATATATCTTTCATTGATTTATGCTATTGAAATGCAGTAGACCTATTCAAAGAATGTCTAACATTTCATTACAAAACGAGCCCAACCATTAGGCAAGGTTAGGTAGTTGCCTAGGGCAGCACCTTCTAGGAAGCTTCAAAGAACAGCTGCAGTTTAAGCAACAGGTCCTGAGAACTTCATAAATTCCAAAAAACAATATAAGGTATTTTAACCAGTTGGGAGGGCGGACAATATTCAAATAACCGTTTTACTACAATTATTCTTAAAGGAGTGATGTTGGAGTGATCATTATTATTTGGTGGGTGGAAATAGGGGTTTAAAGTAGAGAATGACACGGTGACAAAATTCATCACCATTCCCGTCCCCGCGGATAACCGCGGGAAATAATCCCATGTCATTTTTTAGTGTCTATTTCAACCTCAGTCCTTCTACACCAGTGTTCTTCAAAGCAAAGCTTGCGGGTCAGTGGTTGTGGCCATTCATACTCTGATTCTTATGGGAGCCAAGGATAATGACGCCATTGTGACATCACTGATGTGATTGGCTCTTAGGCACTGGTGGAATGAGGCATTATGACATCACAATATCTGCTCTGGATGCCAGAGACTGTCATTCTGTAGTGTCTATCTCAACTTCAATCCTTCTACACCAGCATTCTTCAAAGCAAAGCTTGTGGGTCAGTGGTTGTGGCCATTCATACTCTGATTCTTCCCTCTCTCCTTAAAGAATGACATGAAGATGGTTTCCCGCGGTTATCCGTGGGGACGGGAATGGTGATGAATTTTGTCACTGTGTCATTCTCTAGTTTAAAAGTCAATGGAGTGGGGAGGGCACTTAGGGCTCCTTTTACAAAGGTGTGCTAGTGTTTTTAGTGCACGCACTGGATTAGCGCACCCTATTCCGCACGTTAAGGCCTAACACACCTTTGTAAATGGAGCCCTTAATTTCCTTGCATTATAATGTAAATACATATGTTATGGGTTAATGTCAGAGCTCAAAAGACTTGGTCAAGTACTTAAGTAAAAGTACAGTGAAGAACACATTAAACAATTTACTTAAGTAAAAGTAAAAAAGTTATTGCCTAATATAATACTTTTTGAATAAAACGTAAAAGTATCATAACTACAGTGAATGCAACAATTGTTAATGTTTATATCACAATTTTATTGTTTTACAATTCAATCCACTGTGCTTTCAGTATAATGAAATTTTGAAAATGACTATCACTCAAGCAGCTAAAAGGATGTTCAAGAAATGAACAGGCAGAAAGTAGATGCTCAGTCTGAGTAAAGAGCTCCTTCGAATCAGGCCAGACTGCAATATTACTGATGACTTTTGACTGGGTCTGAAGATTTTGAGCAAGAGAATCTCTATCTGAAACACTTGACTTCCGAACACTGAAAAATACCTTATCATCATCATTGTCATTATAAACTACACTAGAAGCGATGTGGTCCAATTCATCACTTCCATCTTCGTCTTCGTTATCATCATCATGCTGGCTAGATACAAAGAAAGCTTTCACAAAGTTGGAATCATTTTCTGTTATTCTAACAATTTTTCATATCATGGCACACTCTCTTTGAATAGTTTTGAGAACTGATGCAAGAACGTCAAATGTGTGGGAAACCCTTCAGACTTGGGGCCAGACAAGCAAGCTTCCTCTCCCAATGTAAAATTTTCTTTGTGGCAGTAGAGAATTGCTTCCAGCTTCAGCTTCCTCTCCATTTCAAAGTGACCCAACTCATCGCTGTTGTACTGGGCTGGAGCAACCAATAACAAAAGGAAGAAAACTGCGGAACTGATCATGATGTCATGGTTTATTGGGTTGAATGTAAATATAAATACCGAAAATCCACATAGGCTTGAGAAGTACAGACCCGACACTGGCCATGTTTCAACTTAATTGTCTTCCTTAGGGGTCCTAAGGTATAAGGTTAAAAATGATGAAATGTGGCTAGAAATAAAATATACTGGAAGATGTTTTTTAAAAACTTATGCAGCAGGTGGAAGTAACCAGTTCAGCATGTATAGTAAGGGGGTGGGGAGCAGACTGCCCTGGGTGCTGTCTTGGCAGGGGCACCAGCACCTCTCCTCCTCTCTGCCCCACCTGCTCCCATCTGACATCAGTTCCTGGTCACGGAACCAGGATGTGACATCAGAAGGGAGCCGAGACTAGCACAAGCAGTAGGTAGAAGATATTACTCAAGCTGGCAAACATGTCAAGAGGTATGCAGGGGATGGCGCTTGAGTGGTAGAGAAGAGTAGGGTGTGTGTGTGTGTGCTCAGCATGGCACCTCCCTTTCTCGCCACGCCACTGACGCCACTATTCTTGTAGGCTCTATTCACTGAATAACAACATTTATTATGAAATGATCCATTGTTTGCAATAGCAAAATTCTGTTCCATATTTTGCTCTTTGATTTTGTTTACTGATGAATCTTCATTTACATCTTGCTTCTGCTTTTACATTTTAACTGCAAGCATCGGATATAGCCAGTTAATGTAGTGAAAATTGGTGAAATTATTACTTCAGTAAAAAGAAAAGTAACAAATGTTATCCTGTACTTCTTTACAAGTAAAAGTTACAAAATTTTACTTAAGTACAGTAATTAGTTACATTTGCTTAGTTACTATACAGCACAGGTAAATGTGCATCAGGAACTGTCTTCCCTACTACTGCTACTACTATTATACCAGAAAGATATTATATAGAAAGGCCTTAACCATATATCAACCCTATAATTGTATAACAAATTAGATAAAGGGAAGATAATCTATTGAATATGTGAAATAATCGAATCATCAAAACTGACACCATTCAAATTCAAGATGAAAGCCACTATAGCATCTAATATAAGATATCTGTGAATCAAAATATTATTATGAATGTTCAAGATATAACTAAAATAAAATCATGATCCTAATTGAGTGTTTAGGTGTTTAAGGAAAACTGTGGTGAACATATCATAAATTATACAGACTTCAATCTTTGGAACCTCTTATGATGTATACCATTCTAAGTTCCTGTCTTGTATACTGTTGTAATCATTTATGTCCACCACCCGTTGTATACTGTTGTAATCATTGGTCTGCCCATTCCTGTTGCATTGTGGGATGCACCGGAAAGGGGTCTTAGACGCCTGGGCCAATCAGAATCTTAGGCCTGTCTCCCAATGCATTGTGGGATGCACTGGGAGTGGCCTATGATTCAAATTGGCCAGATCCCTTAAGCATTCCTCCTGCCATTTTCATTGCGGGTGTGGGGGGGGTCCGGCAGGAGGGACTAGGCATCCCTCCTGCCACAGTCATTACGGGGGGTGAGGGGTGTCCAGCAGGAAGGACTGGGCATCCCTCCTGCCATGGGCATTACAGGGATGGGGGGTGACCAGCAGGAGGGACTGGGCATCCCTCCTGCCAGAGGATGTGTCAGCGGGGTGGCGGCAGGAGGAATTTGTGTAAACTTCTATTAGGTTCGGAAACATTAGTGATCACAAAATATCAGTAATTTGATAGTAATTTCACAGTTGGGTTATTTGACCACCATCTACTGGTTTCCCTGTTACTAATAGTATAAAAATATTGGACGCAGTAGTCTTTCTGAATTTTCATTTTGTTTTTAGCATCATTGTTAAGCCTAGCCTTTGTGCTCATTCACACAAATCAAATCAAGCAGGAGAGCTATTGAATTCAGAAAACGTCAAGAATGCCACATAAGTAAACAGGAAGAGCAATACATTCATCTTAAGGCAGTTAATTCAGCACCCTGTGAGGCCCAACCAGGTCTGAACTGCTGCCCTACAGCTTCCCAACACACTAAACACAATGATCTTTGACCAGCCCTGTGTTGCGTCAGGAACCATTTCCAGCCTTCCTGATTGGATCTGCAGGAACTAGGCAGGACAAGTCCTTCTATTTAATATTTGCACCCTGGCTCCTACTATTAGGTTCCCTTGCACTGTTCTTATTTCTGGTTCCAAACCTGCCTTTGTTCCTGCCTGTCTAGATCTTACTTTATTTACCCTGATCTCTCCTGATTCCTGCCTGACCAGCTTTTCTTGCTTTTTCAGATGGTCCTTTCAGATTTTCACCTTGCCTGGATTTCATCCATGAGGTTGCATACTCTGTTTTCTCACTGGCTTTCCAGACATTGCCTTCAGTTTATTGGATGCAAGCAGCAGATGCAACTTATGTAGCATAAGCATAGTTTAAGGTTGGAGTGGGTTGGGAATGCTAATACACTTCTCCCTCGTTATTCGCGGGGGATACGGGCGGAACCAGACCGCGAATGGCGAAAAACTGCGATTATCCGGCTCTAACCCACCCCCACCTCCCTGCCGCCTTCCCGGCCTTACCTGGTGGTCTAGAGGGCTTTCGGGGCAGGAGCGATCTTCCTACCCTCCTGCCCCGTGCAGATCGCCATGAGGAAATGGCTGCTGTGAATTCCTGTAGTCTCTCGAGACTACGATGGGAACTCCCTACAGCCATTTCCTCATGGCGATCTGCACGGGGCAGGAGCGTAGGAAGATCGCTCCTGCCCCGAAAGCCCTCTAGACCACCAGGTAAGGCCGGGAAGGCGGCAGGGAAGTAAAAAATATGTTTTTTTAAATTTTCCCCCTCCCCAGAAAAAAATCGCGATTATGTGAAATCGCGAGTGCAGAAACCACGAATGGGGAGGGGGAAGTGTACTGAATTAATTCCCCTCCACCCACCAGCAGTATGACTTCCTTACCTTTTGCCCCTAAACTAAGCAAGCAAACTATACTTATGCTTCATTTCCTTTTGCTCCTTGACATAACACTGAGACATAAAGAGCCCATCTACCTTGTCCTATTCTGTAGGCCTACTTGGGGAGAATGTGGCACAATGATTAAAGCTACAGTCTTAGTACCCTGTGGTTGTGGGTTCAAACCCACACTGTTCCTTGTGATCCTGGGCAAGTCACTTAATTCCCCCCCCCCCCCATTGCCCCAGGTACATTAAATAGATTGGGAGCCCACCAGGATAGACAGGGGAAAATGCTTGAGTACCTGCCTAACCAGAGCTGATATTGTGACATCATAATGCCTCATTCCACCAATGCCTAAGAGCCAGCCTCATCAATGATGTCACAATGACTTCATTACCCTATACTTGGCTCACTTCTACTACATTTTGATTTCTAGAGTGGTGCAGTGGTTAAAGCTAGAGCCTCAGCATCCTAATGTTGTTGGTTTAAACCCACACTGCTCCTTGTGACCCTAGGTAACTCACTTAATACCCCCACTGTCCCAGGTACATTCAATAGATTGTGAGCCCACTGGGACAGATAGGGAAAATGTTTGAGTACCAGAATAAATTTATGTAAACCATTCTGAGCTCCCTTGGGAGAACAGTATAGAAAACTGAATGAATAAGTACTTGCATGGTTTATTAGTTACCTTTCTAAGAGAACATATCAACAGTGCTCAAACAGATAGTTTTCCCATGGAGGGGCATTTTCGAGCTGACGTCCAAGCCTGAGTTTGGACGTTTTGGGAAAGACATCCACAAATCCAGTAGAGAAAATGCCAGTTTTCAAAATAGCAAGACGTCTTATCTTTTTTTTTGTAAAATGACCTATCTAGACATTTAGTATGTCTATCTTTTTTGGCCATTTCCGAATACAAATATGTCCAAATAAAAAACACACAAACACAAGCTATTGGGAGGTCCAAGTAGCCAACATTCTTAGCCAACTGGCCAAACAGACATTTGAGCAGAGCAGAGGGGCACTCTAGGGGGTACTGAAGTGAATGTCACATTTAAAAGTCCCAGGCACACGTCACTATACCATGAGACCTCCAAAACCCACCCAAATCTTACTGTACCCATCTGTACACCACAACAATAGCCTCTCCACCTGCAGGTGTCATCTTTATGTAGACACAGTGGGTTTTGGGTGGGCTTTGGAGGGCTCACTATACAATATAAGCAGGTTATAGTGACATGTGTACCTGGGACTTTTAAATGTGACATTCACTGCAGTGCCCCTCTGCTCTGATCTGCTTGACCATCTAAAGCTGTAATACAGGCTGGAATGTACTGTTTTTTTCACATCTTTGGATGAGTAAGGTGGAGGGGTCATGCCTTAATCCAGGGATATCAAAGTCCCTCCTCGAGGGCTGCCATCCAGTCGGGTTTTCAGGATTTCCCCAATGAATATGCATGAGATCTAGTAGCATACAATGAAAGCAATGCATGCAAATAGATCTCATTCATATTCATTGT
Source organism: Geotrypetes seraphini (assembly GCF_902459505.1). Classification (NCBI taxonomy): domain Eukaryota; kingdom Metazoa; phylum Chordata; class Amphibia; order Gymnophiona; family Dermophiidae; genus Geotrypetes; species Geotrypetes seraphini. Next base: position 138,407,548 of record NC_047090.1, on the reverse strand, counting down.
GGAAATCCTGAAAACCCGACTGGATTGCGGCCCTCGAGGAGGGACTTTGACATTCCTGCCTTAATCTATCTAGTCAGTTTGGGCACCTTTTCAACCCTTATTTGTTTTTAAAACAGGTCTAGCTCCAAATGTATATAAATCATGCTCTGGACATTTTGTTAAAAGTTTGATTATCCTTGCAGAATGTCCAAGTCCTAAGCCTGTCCAAAACATACTTCTAACATCCCCCCCACCTTAAGATTTAGACACACTGGAGACAAAACAAACAGAAAGACATCTGGAAAGTCAGTTTCGAAAATGCCCACTTGGACATTTTGATTAGTAAGACACCCAACTACCAGTTTATGTTGTCTTTTGAGTGTCTTTCTTTTTTTCTTTTTTTTTTTAATGAGCTCCATAGTTGCAGGACATCCTCAGGGCTCCATCCTTGCTCCTTTATTGTTCAACATTTTTCTTGCTCCAATTTTAACAGTGATACAGGATCACAGGGCTACTCCTTTTTTGTTACACTGACATTCAGATTTGTTTTTGTATTACAGATCCAACCAGTTCATCGAAAGATCTGAACATTTGTTTAAGCTCAGTATCAGCCTGGTTAAATAATAATAATAATAATAACAGTTTATATACCGCAATACCGTTAAGTTCTATGCGGTTTACAAAAGATTATTGGGGTACAAGTTGAGTTGACGTACAAGTTGAATTAACTTAAGGGATGTGGGGAACAATTGGGAGAAAGGGCAAGAGAGGGGAAAGAGGGAAGTGGGTCAGCTGTCTAGGTCTTTCGGGAATAGGTGGGTTTTGAGGCGTTTCCTGAATATCTCATAAGTGGTGGGCAATAGGAGTTGTTCTAGGTCTTTACCCCATAGAGCAGCCTGATGTGAGAGAAGATGCTCATGGTGTTTTTTTAGTTTGCATCCTCTAACCTTCTCGCACTCAACCCTGCCTAATGTGAATGTATTTATTTTCCAGCATCATCCAACATTCCTCCTCCTCCACCAACCATAGATGGCCACCACCTTATCTTATTATGTGACACAACAATGACTTTTCAACCACAAATCAACGCAGTCATTCAATCGTTATTTTTTGCTCTTCATCATATCAGATCAGTTCAATTAACCTTAACACCTACCCAGGGCAGAAATTAAGGAGGGGGCCCCTGATCCCCTCTTCTCTCTGTACCCTCTCCCTATATCCCTTCCTCCCATTACTATCACATATAACCCCCCCTCCCCAATATTTCCACCTCCCATTACTACCACACATTAAAACAACTTTAAATGACTTCTTTGCACATAAAACACAGACAGAGCTTTACCATATACAGAGCAAGGGTTCACAAATAGAAATGGAACCGGGAACCTCAAGAAATTAAACTCAGCAAATATTACAACACTGAAGAAATAAAAACAGATATGTGCTTCTTTCTGAACACAAAGGGATCCCAGGCCCAGGTTCACTCTTTTAAAAGATGAATGTGAAGCATGGCAGTTGTAGTGCAATCCCCATCTTTCAGTTCTCCTGCAGTACTGGGCTTCATATTCTACGGTACGTCTGGCTTCTGGACTCCCGCCAGTGGCGTACCTAGCATATGGGTCACCCAGGGCCAATCATTTTTTAACAGCCCTTTCCTCTTTATGAAAAACATGATTTTTAGCAATAATCCACAAGTCACACAACAAGAGTGTACCTAGGAAAAGGCAGCATCTTACACACTGCAGCGAGCACTAGAACATCAATACACCTGATGTAAAACTAAACAAGCCAGATTTAGTACAGGTCCCTTAGGTTATATAAATACTGAAATAAATAAATATTTTCTGCCTCCTTCTAGATTAAATTCTATTTTACTATCAAGTCCTCAATTTTCCTCTTTTCACCATATTTACCCACAGTTTGCCACCTCTTTCCTTCGCCCCCTCCAGTATCTCACTAACTCTATCCCATTCCCCCCATCCAGCATGTGCCCTTTTTTTCTTTATCCCCTCTTTCCATCCAGTAAGTGCTCTCTTTCTCCACTTCCACTCAGTATCTATTCCCCCTCTCTCCACTCCCAACTGACATCTGTCTGCCCTATTCTCTTTCTCCCTTTACCCCACCTCCATCATCTACCCCCTCTTTCTCTCTCCCTCTACCCCAATTTCATCGAGTATCCTGCCCCCTAACCTCCCCACCACTGCTGCTGCTTTCCCACATGCTCCTGACAACACACAATAAACCTCAAAACCTCTTCCTCTTGTTGGCCCATCTCCTTCACTTCCTCTCACCTTTGCAGTCACCTTTCAGAATCAAAGTTTTCTTTTTCAGAAGTGCCATGATGCAGCAGGCCGGCAGCCATTCTCATAAGTTGCAGACAGCTTCCAGGCCCGAAGCTTCCCCTGTGTTGTAATCTGCCCAGGCAGAAACAGGAAATTGCATCAGAGGGGAAGTTTTGGGCTGGGCAGTCGCCTACAACTTCTGAGAACAGCTGCTATGCCATGACCCCTCTGAAAAAGAAAACTTTGATTTTGAAAGGCAACCATGAAGGTGAGGGTAAAGGAGAGAGATGGACCAACAATAGGAAAAGATGCCCAGACCACGGGGCCCCCTAGAACTGTGGGGCCCAGGGCAGCTGCCCCGTTTTCCCTCCCCCTGCCGGCCCTGACCTCTGGCAACGCTTCCAGAGCTTAACTATCCTCTGAATGGAAAAATATTTCCTCCTATTGGTTTTAAAATTTGATCATATGACCCCATTGCTCAAAAAGGAACATTGGCTTCGTCTTATGGCACAAATTAACTTCAAACTCTTGACCTTAGTATAAAAATTTCTTTCTCCTTTTGCACCACTCAATCTCTGTAAGTTGATTTTTTCTTATGTACCATCTCACAATCTCTATTCTGCATATCGCAAGCTCTCTTTTTCAGAGATTCGGTTTTCATCATCACATAATTCTGTTTTTCATTATATAGGTCTGAAGCTTTGGAATGACCTGCTTTTGAATATTAGAAATCTCCCAACCCTCCCAGAATTCAAGAGGGCATTAAAAACTCATCTTTTCTTACAGTCTTTTGGCAGCTAAATTGCAACACAAATGTTACACTTTTAACTGTCTTTTTTTTTTTTCCTCCTTGATTATTGGTTTGTTTGTTTTAAATTGTACATGTAGTATTATATGAAATATTAATTATTTTTATGTGAACCACTTTGATGCCTTTTTTAGGCCACTTAAGTGGTACATCAAATGCCAATAAGGAATAAAGAATTTTCTTTAATAATCTGGGAGAGGATCTGCTGATTTTATATTTCTTTCCTATGATTTATGTTTAATAGCATTTTTATACTGCTATTAACAAGAACTGCAGCAGAGTTTTATAGACTATGAAACAGATAGTGAAAGGAACAACATAGTTTATGATAGAAAAGAGAAAGAGAGGAGGAAGGTGAGGACCTTCATTTCTTCAGGTTCAGAGCTGTCAATTTTTGTGAAATCTCTGTTTTAGAATTTATCTATTATCACCTAGAATTCCTATGAGTGTCGGAGCATTTAGGGGCAAATTCTATAAATGATGTCCTGATTTTAGGCAGCCTACTGCTGTCTAACCACCAATCAGGATGCACATTTTTTTAAAAAAATAATCCCGGGCAGGCTGCCTACATTGTAGGTGCCTCCGTGAGCCTACGGAGGCACATAGGGCCGCCTAAGGCTAGGCATGGTTTCACAAGGCAGTGGCCTTAGGCAAGCTTAGGTGGCCTGAGGCAGCCCTAGGCACCTCCCTAAGCCTGAGATAGGCGCCTGGGCCAATCAGGCCCTTAGGCCCCTCTCTGGTGCATCCCACAATGCACCGGGAAGGGGAAGGCCTGTCATTCTAGTGATGGCAGGCCAGCTGGTTGGAGGTAGGAAGGATATCTTCAGCCAGCCATCTCAATAAGGTGTGTGTGTGTGTGGGGGGGGGGGGGGTTCCAGGTGGGTCTGGGTGGGCTACTTTTGGGGTGGAAGGTGCTGATGATGTTTCCGGGGTGGGGTTGTTTTGGCAGGAGGGACTGGACATCCCTCCTGCTGATGACCTTTGTGGGAATGGGGCAGGGTTCAGGCAGGAGGGATTGGGCTGCGATCAGCTCAGCGGCAATGTGATTCTCTGACTGGTGTCTGTAACATGGGTGCCAGTTAGACAGTCATGGTGGTTAGGCAGCTTAGAATGATTCTGTGTAGGCTGCTCGTGTGAGATTCTCAAAAGCAGCTTTAGGCGGCTTCTGAGACCAGGCGCCCTATATAGAATCCGGGCCTTAGTGCCCTGGGCCACAATAGAAATCTCTTGTGCGGCTTAGTAAAAGAGGACCTAAGTTATTTGTCTGTGATATTCTGAGGGCTGTTCTTGATATATTTGCAATTGTGTCTGTTTTGCTCATAGGTTAAAAAAAAAAAAAAAAATAAATTCACTTTGTTGCGATTTTGTGAACTGAACAAGAATTAAAACTTTTGGGAGAGCTGGACTGAAATATTGCTAGTTTGAGCTGATGTTTGGTTTTCATGTTTTCAATGCACAACCCTGCATGCCTCAGAAGTTGCACTTTTATTGATGTTCTTTCAATCAAAATAAAAGTTATACCCCCCCCCCCCCACACACACACACAAATACAACAGGCTTAAAATGTTTATTTGTAATGCCTTAGCCCCCATAAAATTGTATAAAATCATTTTTCTGCTTTGAGTGGGGAGATGCAGGGGGGAAAAATTAAGACTGCAGGGCTGTTGAGGGGATGGGGATGAAAATGTGGGGACGAGGACAAATCTTTGTCCCCATGTCACTCTCTAGCATTCAGCGCCAATTCCTGCACCTGGTTTTGAGTGTGAGGGCTTGCACCTGCTGAAACTAGGTAGGCAAGTTAGGTGTGCATCCCCAGTATGCTGTAACAGTGCACCTAGATTTTTGGAATGCCTCTAACCTGCCCCTGCCCCTCCCATGGCCATAGTCCTGGAGCCGCAGCAGGAAATCAACCCAGCCACCCAGGTTCTCAGTAGATGAATATAAGTTGCAGTGGCGACAGTGTTTAAATGCAAGGAGGCATTCACAGGGGCAGAGCTTAGGAGAATTTCCAAATGTATTCAAAACTTACTATATCCTCAAAGGGCTCCTTTTACAAAGCTGCGTTAGGGCTTTAATGCGTGGAATAGCGCGCACGCTAGACCTTAACGCCAGCATTGAGCCGGCGTTAGTTCAAGTTGCATAGCGCACGCTAAAAACGCTAGCGCACCTTAGTAAAAGGAGCCCAAAGTGTTATAGAATTAATATTAGTATTAATGTCTAATATTTAATTCCCAGCCTGAATAAATTGGTCAAGGCCCCCCCCCCCCCCATTTTTTTTACAAAGCCACCCTAGAGGTTGCCGCTGCGGTAACTACCCCAAAACCCATAGGGATTTAAAGGGTTTCAGGGCTTTTGCTGAGTGGCAGCCACTAGCGCAGCTTTATAAAGAGGGGGAAAATTAGTAGTATATGCAAGTTTAAAATTTTTGGGTGGCCCTCAGTGCTTTCTTGTATTTACACTGCGGCCCCTTACATAAATAAGGTTGGAGACCACTGTATTAAAGAACAGACTCTCACCAAGTGGCACTGAGGCATCTACAAGTTACGGAGTAATACTTTTAAAACCAATAGGAGGAAATATTTTTTCACCCAGAGAATAGTTAAGCTCTGGAACACGTTGGCAGAGGATGTGGTAAGAGCGGTTAATGTACTGGTTTAAAAAAAAAAAAGGTTCTGACAAATTCCTGGAGGAAAAGTCCATAGTTTGCTGTTGAGACAGACATGGGAGAAGCCACTGCTTGCCCTGGATCAGTGGCATGGATTGCTGCTACTTTTAGGTTTTGTGCCAGGTATTTGTGACCTGTATTGGTCTCTGTGAACACAGGATACTGGGCTAGATGGACCTTTGGTCTGACCCCAGTAAGGCTTTTTTTATGTTTTTGTTTTTTTTTAGTTCAATAGTTTTTTATTGAGTATTTTTAGAAAATACAGGAAGCAGTTCAAATACATGAAGTCAAAATAAAACTTTCTGTATAAAGAGCATATAAATCTATATTTAACTATAGAGGAACATAACAGTGAGAAAGGTTCCTACTATTAGAACTGCATGTGAAGAGAATATAAGAAGAAAGTGAGGGAGAACAACAGAAAAAAGGGAGAAAGATGAAAGAAAAATAAAGAAAAGGAAATTAAAGAAAAGGAAGACAGGAGTGTCTACGAAGCAGAACGTACATAGGTATCTAGGAATGACCAAGGTGATTTGTTAAACTTCAAGTTCGTGAGGGTTCTGGATGTAATTTTTTTCTCATATGCATATGATTCAAATCTATGGTACATACACAGAGAGTTCCACCAAAAAGTGTAGTCTAATAACGAAGATGATTTCCAGTTTTTCAGAATGTGCATGAGAGCAGTCACAAACATGGTATCAATGAGTTTAGGAGGACAATTTGATTGTGCAAAGCAGGGATGTTGAGAGCGAAGGATTACAATGTCCATAGAGATCTCTTCCGAGAAGTTAGTAATAGATTGTATGGTGCTCCAAATGCGAGTCCAAAAGGATTGGACCTGTGTACAGTGAAAAAGCATGTGGTCGAGAGTTCCTACATCTTTTAAACAGTTCCAGCAAACAGAGTCTTGTTTTAAATTGGCTTTCCACATGCGAAATGGAGTCCATACTGCATGCCACATAATAAAGAACATTGATTGTGAGACTCTAGAAGATAAAAGTGGGCAATTTGTTGAAGACCAGAAAAGTTCCCAATCAATGTCAGAAAGCGGAATAGTTTCCCAGTGTTTCATAGATTGGGGTATAAAAGTGAAGGAATGATCTCTTAAAATATTGTAGAAAAGAGATATCGCCTTGCCTTTAAGTAGAGACAGTATAGACCAATGACGAATAGTATGAGTGGAAGTCATGAAGTCAAAACGTATATGCATAGAAGACAGTGTTTCAGTGAGTGAGAGCCATTGTGAATAAACAGAAGGAGGCAGCAAATATGTAGAGCAAATAATATCAAAAGGAACAGACAGATTTGGAGTAGACAATTGATGGGCAAACCATAGACTCGCCCGCTGCCATCTTTTCCATGAAAGGGATTTGCCATGGTTTTGAATTTTAAAGTTATTCCAAAGGGACATGAGTGGACTATCATAAACTGAGATCTCAGCCAATTTATCTAGAAGATGAAGAGCATGTTGCGTTGAACTCAGCAAAGAGTACCTTCTCAAGTGTCTGGGTATTGACACTATTAGTAGGCAGGAGGTGTGTAAAGGCATGCATAAAAAGCTCTCCATTTCAAACCAGGCAGGAGGATCTTGGAATAGGGAATCAGTGAGCCAGTAAGCACCATATTTAGCTAGTGAAACAATATAATAATGATAAAAATCTGGAAAATTAAGACCACCATTAATCTTAGAGGCTTTCAGCTTGGCAAGAGCAATTCGAGGTTTTTTCTTGTTCCAAATGAATTCAGATAGCTTCCTATTTAGCCATTGAAAAAATGACTTCCGGCATAGAAGAGGAAGCATAGAGAGAATGTAATTGATTTGAGGGGCCAAAGTCATTTTGACGGCTGTTATTCTACCCCACCAGGATAGAAAAAGTGGAGACCATCGAGATGTAGTATTTAGTACTATATTTTTGACTTTGGATATATTAAGATCTTGAGCATATACCGGATCTTTATGTATTAAGATCCCCAAGTATTTCACAGCTTCATGCGACCATGAGAAGGAAAAGTGAGTTAGATCTGAGGGAAGAATATTATCGTTCAGAGGGAAGATCTCTGATTTCTCCCGATTAACAGAATAACCAGAGAGGAGAGAATATTGAGTGACAATTTGAATAAGGTGAGGAAGAGAGACTAGAGGGTTCCTAAGAAAGAGTAAAACATCATCAGCATAAGCTGCTAATTTGAAGTCTCTATTAGAGGAGGGAATGCCTTTGATTAAGGGGCATTGTCGGATAGCTGAAAGGAAGGGCTCCAACACTAAATTAAATAACAATGGTGAGAGAGGGCAGCCTTGTCGTGTACCTCTGTGAAGGGAAAATTTATTGGATAGAGAGTTATTAATTAGAATACGAGCTGTGGGTTGGCGATATAGCGTTTCTATCCAATCCGTGAAAAATGAGCCAAAGTTATACCACTTCAGGACACGAAAAAGAAAAGACCACTCCACCCGGTCAAATGTTTTTTCAGCATCAATAGCTAGACCAATTATGGGGTCTGACATTGTTTTAGCATAAGCGTTAATATGATGAAAGAGACGCAGGTTATCTCCTATATATCTTTGTTTAATGAACCCTGTTTGATCTTTATGTATGAGAGACGGGATTACTTTGGTAAGTCTTAATGCAAGTAGTTTTGCCATTATCTTATAATCTAAGTTAAGGAGAGAAATAGGGCGGAAGTTTTTAACCAAGGTGGCGTCTCTATCAGGTTTGGGGATTACTACAATTGTGGCCTCAGTGAAATTTAATTGTTTGTTCGGAGTGGAGTGGAGGAAATCATAATATGTAAGAAGGTAAGGAGCTAGGAGGGTTCGGAATTGTTTAAAGAATTCATTAGTAAAACCGTCTGGGCCAGGGGCTTTCCCAGCTGGTAAAGAAGATATGGCAGTTTCAATTTCTGATATAGTTATAGGGGAATCTAGTTCCAATTTAACAGAGTCTGATATGATTGGATGAGTTAAGGAGGTAAGAAAGGAATCTATATCTGATTCAGAAGCAGCTAATTCGGATTGGTATAGAGAAGCATAAAAGTTTTCAAATTGAGAGGAAATTAAGGATCTGGTTTTGACTAAATGACCTGATGGATCTTGAATAGTTGTGATATGTAGTCTTTTGGATTTGGTTTTAAGGTATCTAGCTAAAGGCCGACCCATAAGGTTATCTCCCATGTAGTGACCAGAAGTGGAGATGAAGATATCACGTCGGGCTGTACATGAAACCAAAGTGTTGTATTCATATTTAAGATTTTGGATACGTTGGAAAGTAGCTGGGTCGTGTAAATGATTAGACATATGTTGTAATTCTAAGGCTTTAATAGAATTTTCTAAGTCTTTTTCCTTTCTTATAGACTGTTTCTTTTTCCAAGAAGCTATTTTAATCAATTCACCTCTGAGGGTTGCTTTGTATGCTTCCCAGATAATTGAAGGACAGATTTCAGGATCTTTAGAATTATTTTCAAAAAACTCCACATTAAAAGAATTGATTCTTTCAACAATTTCCTCATCTAAGAGTAAGGTGTTATTCAGTCGCCAAGAAGGGGATTCTTTACGTGGGGCTGATATGGATATATATAAAGAAATGGCAGCGTGATCTGTAAGAGAAATTGGATGTATAATAGAATTGGTAAGATCTTGAATAAGAGAAGAGGGCAAGAGAAAAAAATCAATTCTTGAGTACGTGTTATGTGGTGGTGAAAAATGTGTGTATTCTCTGCCTTTTGGGTAAAGCAAGCGCCAAGGATCCACAAGGGAGAAGGCATCATTTAAAGCATGAAGAGCTGTGAAAGACCTGGATTTGGAGGGTTTGCAAGAAGATGATCTATCAATATATGTTCTTATGTACAAGATGACGCCTACAAGAGTATATTTTCTCTTTCATTTTTTTTTTTCCCCACTATTTGTTGCTGGTCTTAAATCATAACTGCAAACCATTTTGTGAAACATACCTAAATTGTAATGGAAATAAGATTATACTGCAACTGTACTGATTTAGGATGTACTGCAAATATGACCGGGGTTTCACCTGGTTTTCTTTAACAAATGATCTGTTTTGATGAAATAGATAAACATATTACTTGGATTATTTCAGCCTCACTAACATATCTGGATTTTACATTTCATAAGACAGGTGCACTCAGAACAGAGACGAGTTCCAAATAAGGAGCTGAAGCTACAGGGTCTCGTTGCCAGGAAATCTGGGACGTGGGATCTGGGAACATATCACAGTAGCATCTGTATTTTACATCAACTCCTTCAGCCTCCACCAGAATGAACACATGGATGCAAAGTGTTTTCAAGTCTTCAGACACCGCTAATAGTTACAGTTCAGGTCTTTGCTGTGAAAAGGTCTGTCTTTTGACTTCCAAATAACTGAAACTGAAAAGTTCATGATGCTACTTGCACCAGGAAAATTAAAGAGTTACGGGGGAAGGGAAGGGGTGCATGCATGCGGCAGGGGAGTTGGGAAGGAGCAGGGAGAGCAGAGAGGATGGGTGCAGGCACCCCTACCAAGACAGTGCCTGAGGCGGACCGCCCCGCCCCCCTTACTATGCCACCGTACCCTCCCTTGTAAATAGATTGAAAGTCTGAAACTGCAATTCAGATCTTCAAGTAATAGGCAGCGGAATTTTTTTTTGTTTGGGGGGTCCGCAAGCTCCGCCCCAGACCCCACCCCCATAATAATACTAATTGTAATACCATAATCTTATTAACAATACATAATGGTTAGCCACAAAATTAAACTACGCAAAGCACACTGTATGCTTCTCAACATTCATTCCTACCAGAACACAGATAACCCTTATACAAATACAGGACCACAAACTAAAAGTACTTTGATCTGTTGCCTTGACCCCTGAAGAATCTGTGCCCCTCAGGATTTTGAAGGTTTCTATTATGTCTCCTCTAAGTCTCCGTTTTTCTAGGGAGAACAGCCCCAGCATTTTCAACCTGTCAGCGTATGGAAAGTTTTCCATACCTTTTATCAGTTTAGTCGCTCTTCTCTGGACCCCCTCAAGTACTGCTATGTCCTTCTTGAGGTACGGCGACCAGTACTGGACACAGTACTCCAGATGTGGACGCACCATTGCACCATACAGCGGCATGATGACTTCCTTCGTCCTGGTTGTGATACCCTTTTTAATGATACCCAGTATTCTGTTCGCTTTCTTTGAGGCTGTCGCACACTGTGCTGATGCTTTCAGTGTTGTGTCCACAATCATTTCCCCTACCCAGTGGCGTACCTAGGGTATGTGGCACCCGGGGCCCATCATTTTTTGACACCCACCCCCATCTATATGAAAAAGATGATTTTTAGTGACAATCTACATATCGCACCACAAGAGTGTACCTAGGAAAAGGCTGCATCTTAAACACTGCAGTGAGCACTAGAACACCAACACATACATTGTAAAACTAAACAAGCCAGATCCCGCACAGTCAATTGATCCTGTAGTCAATGCCAACTGAAAACTGTGTTCTTTTCATACACACAGAACAGAGATACACCCTCGCCCAAAATGGAATAATCACAAACTAAAAATAGAAATATGTAGACAAAAGTTAAACTGATCCGCCAAGAAACCAGACCCTGGATACAATGCAACACCACAAAAAACAGTAACACATGTCCTCTAATACAGTGCAAAATATAAAGACAGTAGATGTAAATTTGAAAAAACTGATACATAACAATCACCACTTTATAAATTAACAAATAAAAATAAAACAAATAATGAGAAATAAAAAAATACCATTTTATTGGACTAATCCCCGTAAGCTCGATCCCCATCCCCGCAAACCACCTGATTCCATCCACACAAGCCTTGAATTGTTTATATTAAAGTATAAAAAGAAACAATATTCTATACAATTGTCAATTTATAAATCAGCGTCTTCTCCCCACTCTCTTCCCCATTTCCCTTCAGCATCCTCAGCCCACTCTCTCTCCACTTTCCTTCAGTGCACGCACATAAAAACAAGCAAGTAATTTTATATCATTTTCATTCTATTCATTCATAGAAATTAAAGTCTAGATAATGCCAGTCGCATAACAAAACATGATTTTACAAAAATAATTCCCTACAGTCAAGCCTGCAAGGATTACTAGATGTCTTTCAGCAGCTCCCCTCCCTCCCTCCCTCCCCCTTACCTTTGTGGCCAAGTCAAAATGATCTACCAACAATAAAATTTTAAAAACACAAAGCACGCTGTACGCAGAGAAAATGTTAATTATCTTTTATATTCCGCAGGTTTTCAAAGAGGTCAAGGCAGATGACTTTATGCAATGTCACCTCAGTAACAACTATACAAAAATAGACAAATATTCCCCCTCCCTTTTTACTAAACTGCGATAGCGGTTTTTAGTGTAGGGAGCTGCGCTGAATGCCCCACGCTGCTCTCGACGCTCATAGGCTCCCTGCGCTAAAAAACTCTATTGCGGTTTAGTAAAAGGGGGCCATAGTGCAAAATATAGACAGCAGATATAAATTTTCAAAATGGACACATTTTGATCACTAAGTTGAAAATAAAATCATTTTTCCTACTTTTTTGTCTGGTGATTTCATGAGTCTCTGGTCCTTCTTCTTTCTTCTCCTGCCCCCCCCCCTTTCTTTCTCTCTCCCCCCCCTGGCTCCCCTCTTTCTTTCTGCCTTTCTTTCTCTCCCCCTTGACCCCCTCTTTATTTCTGCCTTTCTTTCTCTCCCCTTGGTCCCCCTCTTTCTTTCTGCCTTTCTTTCTCTCTCCCCCTGACCCCTCTTTATTTCTGCCTTTCTTTCTCTCTCCCCCTGGCCCCCTCTTTATTTTTTCCTTTCTTTCTCTCTCCCCCTAGCCAGCACAAAGCCATCATGCCAATTTCTCCACTTCCACGATTCTTTCCCTACCCTCACCCCCAAGCCAGCAGCCGATTTCTCCCTGCTTCTTCCCCGATGTCCTGATGTCCTGAACTTCATCGGGCAGCAGCAGCATTCACAATTCACTGCTGTTGCCCGCTTCAGGCCTTCCTCTCTGTCGGGTCCTGTCTTCATGAAAACAGAAAGTAGGCAGGACCCAGCAGAGAACAAGGCCTGAAGCCGGCAACAGCAGCGAATTGTAAACGCTGCTGCTACCCGAAGAAGGTAATGGAGCACCGAGGCAGTCCGCTTCTCCCCCCTCCCAGCCGAACCACCGCTGACCCTCCTATCTCCCCCCCGTGAACCTTTCCAACCTTCCCAGCGAGAGCAGCAAACCTCCTTCGCGGCTTTCTCCTCCCTCTGCCGCGTCACTGATGACGTCATCAGTGATGCGGCAGAGGGAGGATAAAGCCGACGCTACTGGAGGGAGGTTTGCTGCTTTCGCTGGGAGGGTCGGAAAGGTTCACTTGGGGGGGAGAGATAGGATGGTCAGCGGGGTTTCGGCTGGGAGGGGGGAGAAGCGGTCTGCCTTGGTGCTCCAAGGCCTGGCGCCATTACCTTTTTCGGTAATGGCGCCGATGCTGCTTTCGCTGGGAGGGTAGGAGCGCGATAGGGACCGGGCCAGCTGTGCACCCCCCCTAAGGTGGCACCCGGGACGGATTTCCCCCCCCACGCCCCCCCTTGGTACGCTACTGCCCTGGGGAAACAGCCTGCAACCAGATCGCGCGATGCCAGCGATCTTTGCTTGCTTCGGGTGTTTCCTCCGCCACGGTCCCGCCCCTCCTCTGACGTCAGAGGAGGGGGCAGGACCGTGGCGGAGGAAACAGTCGAAGCAGGCAAAGATATCTGGCATCGCGATCTTGCCGCAGGCTGTTTCCAGACACGACACCCGGCGCAGGGGGGGGGAACTGGACCGGACCGGGAGCACCCCCTCAGGGCTTGGCACCCGGGGCGGACCTCCCCCCCCCCCCGCCCCTCACTTGGTACGCCACTTCCCCTACCTTTCTTACCTGGAGGTTTTGGTTTTCAAACCATCTTTCCCAGTTTCTAGCTGCACATTCTTCTGTCTTTGCTCTTAACTGTGTTTCCAGGGCCACCTTATCCATTTGCTGCTTTTCTCTCCTTCACTTTCTGCCATACATCCATCTTTAGCATTAACTTTTAACATTCAACTTTCTTCCATTTTTCTGCTTTCTTCTCAAAATCTACTTTTCCATGCCTTCCCTTCCCATCTATCCATGTGTACCATCTCCTCCCTCTTTCTTCTCCCCTACTCCCATCTATCCATAAGAAGCATTTCTTCTTTTCTCTTCCCTGTCATACCCATCGCTGTGCACCATCTTCTCCCTCTGTCTCCCCTTCCCCTCCATCCCTATACACCATCTCATCCCTCTCCCATGGTTAGACATCTCTGTCTTTCCCCTTCCTCCCCCCTCCATATGGTTTGGCATCTTCCTCCTCTCCTTCCCATAGCCTGGAATCTCTTTCCTCTCCCATGGTCTGGCATCTCTCTCTCCTTCCTTCCCTCTTCCCCAGGACTAACATTTCTCTCCTCTCCTTTCTGCAGTCTGGCATCTCTCTCTCCCCTCCTTCCCTTCCATTCTGAGGTCTGGCATCTCTCTCTCCTTCCCATTCCAGTGGTCTGACATCTCTCCTCCCTCCCAGTGTAACATTTCTCCCTCCCTCTTCTCCACCTCTATCATGTCCAACAATTCTCCCTCTTCCTTCATTTCCCCATATACATCATCTCTCTTTCCCTCTCACGCCACACACACCTACAGTATGTCCAGCAATTCTCTGTTCCTTTTCCCTCCCCCACCAACAGCATTTCTTTTTCTCCCTTCCCACTACTCCACCTGTGCAGCATCTCTCTTTTCCTCCTTTCCTAACCCCCCAACCCGTGCATTTGTCCTTCCCAACCCTCTCCCAGTATGTGCAGTATCTGTCTTTCCCAACCCCCTGAGCATCTGTCCTCCCTACTTTCCCAACTCCCAAATCCCTACCCCCTACATCCAGCCTCTCTCTGGCAGACTCTGCACCCAGCCCCACCCTCCCTCCCCCTGTCAGACTCTGCACCCAGCCACCTCCCCTCCCTGACTCTGCACCTAGCCACCCCCGTGTCAGACTCTGCACCCAACCCCCTTCCTTCCCTCCCTCCCAGACTCTGCTCCCCTCCCCATCAGACTCTGCACCCAGCCACCCCCTGTCAGACTTTGCACCTAGCCACCACCACCCCTGTCAGACTCTGCTCCCAGCTCCCTTCCTTCCCTCCTTCCCTCCCTCCCTCCCAGACTCTGCTCCCCTCCCCTGTCAGATTCTGCACCCTGTCCCCTTCCTTCCCTCACCCCATCAGACACTGCACCCAGCCACCCTCCCTTCAGACTCTGTACCCAGCCACTACCACCTCTGTCAGATTCTGCTCTCAACCCCCTTCCCTCGCGCGCTCGCTCTTCACCCTACTCCATCCTACCTCATCTGGCCTGGTGGTCCAGAGGTGCAGGCTAATTCAGCCGATCGTGGCTGGTTTCTTCAGCTGCTGAGCGGCAATGAGAGGGAGTACACATTGGTGCTCCTGCTCAGCGCTCAGCGGCTTCTTTGACTGGCTCCCATGACTGGCCAGGTTAGCAGCAGGCTCCTGCCCGCTGTACCTGTGGACCACCAAGGATAAAAGTAAGCGAATAAGTGGCAATTTTGGGGGAGGCCACGGCCCCTTTGGTCCCTTCTGTTCCCGATGCCTATGGTTCAAGTTATCTATTTTTCTTCAGTCTCAACTTGATTCATTTCAAATTAAGTAAAAGCAATTGAAAGCACAAAATTGAAGCACCTCTTCCCCCCACCACCACCAGCAGTGCAGTTGGAAAGCTCCCACTCAACTGCTGCCTGACTTCCCTCTCCTTTCAGCCTTTCAGTCTGATAGTTCAGCTTCCCAATGAAAAATTATCTCTCCATTCCCACTGCCCCATTCTCCAGCTCTTCTTATGGCTGTGTCTGCATACATTGAAACCTCTTGAGCAGCACATCCCATTGATGATCTTGTGAGATCAACAGGCTGTGCTGCTCCTGAGCTTTTGCCACAATACAGATAAAGGCGTTACAGGAGCCGAGGAATGGAGCAGTAGGAAGCAATAGGCTGGTGACGCTCAAGTATCTTCAGCTGGTGGGGTTTGGGCAGCCCTGCCAGCTACATTATTTTTTTCTGGGGGCCCTGGAGGGGCCTGATCCAAAAATGGATGGGTCTGTGCCTCTCCAGGCCACCCCTGGGAGATACTACAGTAAAGCTATAGTTAAAAGAAGAGAGAACATAAGAATAGCCTTACTGGGTCAGCCCAATGGTCCATCAAGCCCAGTAGCCCTTTCTTAATGGTGGCCAATCCAGGTCACTAGTACTTGGCCAAAACCCAAAGCGTAGTAACATTCCATGCTACCAATCCAGGGCAAGCAGAGGCTTCCCCCATGTCTTAATAACAGACTATGGACTTTTCCTCCAGGAATTTGTCCAAACCTTTCTTAAAACCAGCTACGCTATCCGCTTTTATCACAACCTCTGGCAATGCAATCCAGAGCTTAACTATTCTCTGCGTGAAAAAATATTTCTGCCGGTAAACCTTATCTATCTACCTGTTAAAAAAGCAACTGACCCTGAACCAGGGATTTCACAAGCAAATATTCTTGATCCTTTAAATGTTACGGATATACTGGACTCAACTATTACCGAAAATACTGAGAGAGCGACCCTATTAGTTTCTTTCGTATTTAAACAGGATGTTAATTCTATTTTTAGAATGTTCTTTAGAAAATCTCAGTTACCATTTTATGGGAAAAAAAAGTCTGGATATTTCTGGATGTTACAAGACGAACTCAAGAGAGAAGGAGGTTATTTCTTGCCATGAGACCTGAGGTGGTTTCTATTGGTGCCTCATTTTTGCTCTTATATCCTTGTAAATGTATGATAAGATACTTAGGTGTTAAATATATGTTTTTCTCCCCAGATATGAAGAAATTGGTTACTGGAAATGTTTAGTGTAATTGAACAGTTCATATAGAAAGTGGGATAACTGTTAAGCCATTCTTCATATTTGTTTTCTTGTTGTACTCTTCTCCTCTTTAATTTCACTTGGATCCTCCGACCTATGTCATGATTGAGGTCTAAAGAAGTTTGTAAATTTTTCCTTTTTTCTGCGAAATTCTTGTTTTAATGATTTCTTCTGTATTACCTAAACAAGAATGTATTTGCGCATAATTTTCAAATACCAATAAAAAATATATATATACTGTAAGTATTTCCTCCTATTGGTTTTAAAAGTATTTCCCTGCAGTTTCATCGAGTGTCCTCTAGTCTTTGCAATTTTTGACGGAGTGAAAACTCGATCCACTTGTACCCGTTCTACTCCACTCAGGATTTTGTAGACTTCAATCATATGTAGAACAAGTCCTTTTGGAGGTGGTGCTACTGTCAGTGATATAAGCTTCCCATTACTGTTGTGGTGGACAATTCACCGAGTGCTCTGGTTCAGGGGGAAAAGAGATACTTTCAGGAGGAAAAAATAAGAACTGTTCCTATGTACAAAGGTATTTGTCTATGGACATTTATTTTACTATATTTTCCAAGCAGTCTCAACTATTTCCAAGCAGTCTTCAACTATTTCTCTTCATATTTCTCTGAAAGACTCTGGGGGGGGGGGGGGGGGAAAGAAACTCTCAGTTTCCAAGAGCAGAAACAAATGATTTCTTAATCTAACAGATGTTCCTTACTCATACTATACAGCTGCACAGTCCCCAAACAGACAGTAGTCTATTTTTATTTCAAAGAAACCGAAAATGTAAAAAGGCACAAACTAGAGATGGAAGGATATTTAAAGCAGCGAGTTGGGTGATAAGAACAGATAAAGAGCTCTGATTAGAAGGATGTCCTAGTGAACGTGAAAATGATAGATTTGCATATATACTGTTTTAGTTGTATGTGTATCTAACTCGAGCACATTTGTTAGGGAAAGCCTAAAAACCTGAGCAGATTGGTGTCCATTGGGATTGGAGGTTGCCTGCCCTGACTATGTATATATGTATTTATTTATCTGTCTCTATTCCTTTTTTATCCAAGGCAGATCACAATAAAGAATATACAGTAAATAACATCAAAAATATAAAATACGAGGGTGGATCAAAAATTAAAGGCAATTGTTAAATTATGTGATAACCGGAACAGAGCTAGTGAAACGCAGCATATGTTCTTGTACATTCCCTGCATTCGTCCATGCACAGTGCAACGCTCAGCTTTTAGTTGTGTGGCAGCCACGAGATCAGAAACATGGACGCTCCATTGCAAGATTGCACCATCGAAGAACAACATGCAGTAGTGCCCTCCTCCACGAAAATCATGTCGACCTTCTTTTGGGACATGAAGGGGCCTATTCTGGTGCATTGCCGAGCGCACGGGCAAACAGTGAACAGTGAAAATTACTGTGCATTGCTGTGAAATGAACTTAAACTTGCAATCTGCAGCAAAAGAAGACAATCTTGCTGCACCTTGACAATGCATGTCCTCTTTACAGCCCAGATCTGGCGCCTAGCAGTTCTTACATCTTTGGTCCACTGAAGGAGCCTTTGCAAGGTCGCAGATTCACCTATGATGAAGGAGTAAAGGAAGTGGAGCTAACCAGGCAATTTGCTGAGTTTATGCATGGGAAGGAACAAGCTGAAAACCAAATAAACCCTGTCCTGATGCAGACAATAGTGAAACATGCATGTCGGCACTGGGTTTATATAACGACAATATAAGATAAGTTTATTTGCTAGACTATATTATTTGAAAATTGCTGAAGCATCTATGAGACAAACTTGTTTTTTTCTGTTACATAGAGCGTTGTGGACCGCTGTTAGGTTACAAAAATTAGATAGTTCTTTGTCTAAGAGATGTTGGCATTGTCACCTGGAAGCAGGAACTTTAGATCATTTACTGTTTCATTGCCCATTTATTATGAATTTTTGGAAATCAATTTGGGACCAAATTAATAATTTATTAGATAACCCAGTGCCATTATCCTATGATACTGTGATATTTGGTATGGAAATGAGAGCAAAGAGTCAGATTTCTGCGAATAATAATAAATTACTACTTATAATGACCGGTGTTGCCATTCAGCAAATTACATATAATTGGAAGGATTGGAGGAGATTAAATTATAACTTCTGGTGGAACTCTTTATGCCATATTTATAAAATGGAAAGGTTTATTGCATTGCAACGGGGATACTTTAAGAAGGTTCAGGATGTGTGGAAACCATTAACAAAGTATTGTTAAGATTAATTTGAAATTGTTTCCCTTATACTTATCGATTTAAGGAGTAGGGAGGGGGGAATTTTATTATTACATGTTTTATATGATAATGGAATATAAGGGTGGGTGGGGTGGGAAAAGGGAAGGGATATGTTTTTATGTAATATATCAATGATTGTTTGTAAGTGATGTAGTTAATGTTAATCTGAATGAATATATATAACACTTAATGTAATTTTGAAAATGAATAAAGAATATTTAAAAAAAAAAAGAAAATTGCTGAAGCAAAGTGGATGAACATTTAAATAGGAAGTTATGATAAAAGTGATAAGATCGATATAATTGCAACTTGAGCTGAAGAGGAGGTTAGCGGCTAAATGTTTTTCTCAGTGGGTTATAAAGTGCTGCTTCTGATGGCTCTATAAATTTTGAAGCAAGTTTTTTTTAGTGATTGTAAACGAGATTGATATAATTTGGCGATATGCAAGTTTTCTAGGGATTTAAGTTATAGTGACTGGCTGGTTGTATGTGATGAGTTAGTATTAACATGCATAAAATCAACTTGGTTTTTTTTTTTTTTTTATCTTGTACATTTTGATCTTCAGTTTTTTCTTGTTTTTTGCTCTTGCCTACTGTACTGTAGACTTTGTTGGATCTGTTGGATCGAGTTGACATGTATTACCTCTGCAAAATGTATTATCTTCTGCTATATGTATTATCTTCTGTAATAAGTAATATCTTCTGTGAAATTGTAATATCATAACTCTTCACTGTTCCTGTAACTTACTCCTATCCTGAAATGTAATTCTACTGGAATGTCCCAGATATTTTCTATATTGTAATCCGCCTAGAACCGCAAGGCACAGGCGGAATAGAAATCCGTAATGTAATGTAATGTAATGTTTGTTGTGTGTTGTCTGGCAGTGACAAAACAGACATGCATACTTTACACACGGGTCAGAGTTAGGAGTTAAAAGCAGCCTCAAAAGTGTGGGATTTTAGCCTGGATTTGAACACTGCCATAGACGGAGCTTGATGTACCAGCTCAGGTAGTCTGTTCCAGGCATACGGTGCAGCAAGATAGAAGGGATGGAGTCTGGAGCTGGCAGTAGAAGAGAAGGGTGCAGTTAAGAGAAATGTACATTAGACAGATTGTGAGCCCTCCAGGATAGACAGGGAAAAATGCTTGAATACCTGGACAAATTCATCAAAACCATTCTGAGCTTCCCTGGGAGAACGGTATCGAAAATTAATTAATTAAATAAATAAATTCACACTCCACCTAGACTCTGATTATGTATACGCTTACTTGTATATAAGATGCATGTACCAGTAGCTGAATTTTTGGCATTTATACCCTTACATGCAGACATATGTGCATATATCCTGATATTCTAATTTGGTCATTTGCACGCTTATTTGCTACATACATTTTAGGACTTTCATTACTGAATTAGCCACATAGGATCTAATTCTATAAATGGGACTGAAAAATCAGCACCAAAATAATGAGTGCTAAGCACTATTACATTAACTGAACCCTGATGTAAATCCTCACACCTAAATTAGGTACAGATCCCCCTTGTTCTGTAATACTGCACGCAAATTCCAGGGATGAACCCTAATTTGACAAAGCCCCTCCTATGGCTGTGCCGCCTTTTCAGATTCACATTTAAAATATACACATGTCTCCTGGTGCCTAAAGATGCACAAGTAAATTTAAATCAACGCTAACTAGCACTAATAATTGATTATTCACTCAACAATTTATCCTGATTTGCATGTACAAATTGGGTGCACAATTAATTGTACATGCAAATTTTGAGCACCATAGCTAGAATTAGGGGGATAGTGCAGAATTCTTAGCTACCTCTTCAAAGATGTATTTAGGGAAAGGGAATGGGGACTTGTATACTGCCTCTTTTTATGGCTTTTGGCATTTCAAAGCTGTGAGCACTGGAGGATTAAGTGACTTGCCCAGGATTGCAAGGAGCCACACTGGGATTTCATCTCATAACCTCTGGGTGCAGAGGCAGCAGCTCAACCAGGGAGCCACAGCCCTTCCTGCCCTTAACTGCATCTATATTACCTGCCATACATTAATGCACATTAGTGGTTTGTTTTGAATGTTAAACTGATAGCTGACCTCCCCCAACGATGACCATTCCCTCAAAAATTAACAAAAAGGCTTTTTTCCCCAGTTAATCTGTGTTCAAAATTTATATCAGAGAACGTTGAGGGGTAGATTCAATAAATGGCTCCTACAGTTAGCGACACGATACAGGGCGCTAAACAAGAATTCTTTAAAAGCAGCTACGTGCGGCCATTCCTCATTTTCACATCTAACTTTAGGCATGATCAGGGCTGGATAAGCCTACGGATCAGGTGAGGCTCTGACCCGGGCGCCGGTGATAAAGGGTGCAAAAATCACAGTCAAGTCTACTTTCAGATTTCTAGAGGGATGGACGCCAGACTGGGATTTTGGTACCCTTTAGTCATCAGTGCCCTGAGCCAGTGCTTCACCTGGTCCAGACTTGAGAAAGAGGGGGAGATACTGAATCACAGGTTAGGGAGGGGGGAAGGAGAGAGGTACCAGATTGCAGGGGTGGGGAGGTGCCAATACTAAAGTTGGTTCAGGGCGCTACAGTCCCTTGAGCCAGCCCTGGGTATAAGCACTTACACTAGCCTAACTACTGATGTTTAGGTGCATCAAGCCTTCCTTCTGATGCAACTTCCTGCTTCCACATAGGCGGGACCAGGTCAGAGGGCAGCAGTTGTGAGCAAAGAACTGAAGGCTTTGGAAAATACCTGGGGAAGGGAGGGTTTGAAGTTGAAAGACCTGATAGCCTGTGGGGGAGGGAAGGGTGAGTTGCTGGGCAGGGGATGGGGTTCACATGCCCACCCACTTTGGGTTCAGGGCCACTCAAAAAAAGGGTGTCTGGCTAAACTCCTAGACTTAGGAGCAGCATCAGGAAATAGTTTTTCACCAAAGGGGTGCTGGATGCCAGGAATTCCTCTCGCCGGAGATTGTGAAGACAAAAATGGTGATGGAATTCAAGAATGTGTGGGATAAAAACAGAATGGAATTCAGTTAAAGCAAAACTTAAATGACCTCATAACTTGAATAAGCTTTGATGACAGCTTCAGAGATTGGGAAGTAAGACCAATTTTGGGTAGACTTCTACATTCTGAGGCCCGTACATGGCAGGAACAGATCAGGATCATGGTTGGAATGGGCTCTGACAGCAACTCTAGTAGTTGGAAGTAGGACCAGTGCCAGGCAGGGAGGGACAATAGGATCCATGTTGGGCAGGCTCCTGTGATTTTTGTCCCATAATTGGCAGGGGGAAATGGATATAAAGTACATCACTATTTAATCATGAAGACATAGGACCTGTGTAGAGTGCCAGATTCAGCTCTGGCCAGCTTGGACAGACTGGATGGACCTTGCGGGTCTTTTATCTGCCAACATTTAATCTGTTACTGTTCATTTCCAGTGGCAGCATAGTTAACAGGTCAAGTTCCATCCCACAGAAGGTCACCCTAGCTTTGTCCAGTTAAGTGTGCATACAGAACTGAATATTGGCCACCGATGGCCTGGAATTTCAGTATTGGCAACCAATATAGCCTAGCACCTAATATCTGGGTCTAATTTAGATGGCAAACAACAAACAAAAAAGAGAACTGCAGAAATGATGTACAAAATACCAATTCTTTAATCTGGATCAATAGACAGTTTGTATCCCCCAAAATATAGTCCACGTTTCGAAAAAAAATTATTCCTCAGGTAGGGTTGCCAGATTTTACGATTGTAAAATCCATCACCCTAGATCCGCCCCCAGGCCCACCCATCTCTGCCCCAGTCCCGCCCTAGGTCCGCCCCCCCCCTCCCCACCCCACTGCCTGGTAACCCTATCCTCAGGGTAATCCTAAAGGTATTAAAATCACATTCTAGTGAACCATTTGGTATACAACTGGATACAAAATGCAATTGTGCGGCCAGAAAATTGAATCCGGTAAGCTCCTTTGCAGTGCCGTACTAAAAGCGAAAGTATTTAAAGATGCTGGCCTGAATATTGACTCATTTATGTTCAGGTAGTTTTGGGAGTAAACAGTAAACTTATTTATATAACTAGTAAGATACACCTTAATATAACTATGCCCAAGGCAATTTACAAAAAAAGATAAAAACAGAGTTACAAATCAAATTAAAATCATATTGTTTATCTGTATGGAGACCAAGAGGGTTTCCTGCTAGTGGTAAAACATTTTGCATCGATATCCTCCCACATTAATTGAATCTAGTGCTTGTTTAGAGTCAGACCCTCACTGTAACATAGGAACATAGCTAAATGGTATTCTGAAGGTCCACTTCTAGTTCACACAGCGTGCCATGTTGTACAACTAAACAGTTAACTCTAATGCTCTTTTGTATACAAAGACAAGTTTGATTCATAAATTCATTTGGTTGAGAAAAAATATTTGGAAAATATAGAATGAAATGGAAGTAAGAATACCTGTCGTGGAGTCTTGGAACTGGTTTATAATTGTTCTGAAGCCTTCTGTGAACACTCATTTTTAAAAAGCAATAGGTTATTATTTGAGTTCTGCAAGAGGTAAATATAACAAGGCCTCCAAGCTTATTTAAGGGCAGAGCACAAAGTGCTTTCGCATAGTCAATACAATCTCCCAGAACACATTAACTTCATGTCCTACACTTATGGACTATTTGAAAATGACCTATCCATCCAGCAGGCAAAAGTACACATTGTCATGTCTACATATAATATCTGTCTGTCCAAGTTAGATTGTAAGCTCTTCTGAGCAGGGACCGTCTATTAAATGTCAAATGTACAGTGCTGCCATATGCCTTCTCAGCGCTATAGAAGTGATAAATAGAAGTAGTAATTGAGGGGGAGAATGTGGTGCAGTGGTTAACGCTACAGCCTCAGCACCCTGAGGTTGTGGATTCAAACCCACATTGCTCCTTGTGACCCTGGGCAAGTCACTTAATCACCCCATTGCCCCAGGAACATTAGATAGATTATGAGCCCACCAGGACAGACAGGGAAAATGCTTGAGTACTTGAATAAATTCATGCAAACCATCCTGAGCTCCCCTTGGCAAACAGTATATAAAAAAAAAAATAGGTAGTATTTTGAATTTGTATAGTTGTCAGGATCTATTCTTTACATTTGACTGCAGCTGTCTTTGCTGCCTCTCCCCCCCCCCCTCCACCAGAAGCTGCTGCCTAGGCAGCTGTCTCATCTTGCCTAACAGCTGCACCATCCCTGCAATCACCAGGTATTACTAAATACATCTACTCATAGTTTCAGAATTCTCATACCATTTGCCTCACTCCACTGAAAAGCTGGTTTTCACCAATCTGTTATATGGAAATCTCCAAGCTATGTTGACATGCTCTTCTCTCTGCAGTCTAAAGAAGATCTCTTTGGGATCTTGCCCAGGTCCTTGTGACCTGGGTTAGCCACTGCTGGAAACAGGATACTGGGCCTGAAGGACCTTTGGGTCTGTCCCAATATGGCAGCTCTTATGCTCTTATCCTCTATCTCTTAGCCAGCCCCTTGTGCTCTTTCTTTCTTTCGCACACTCTCTCTCTGCTATCCTGGGAATTGCTAGCAGAAACCACATATTGCACAATGTAAGGAGTATCCAGGAATAAACCACTACATCCCTCATTTGAGGAGTGGATTCTCCTTCAATAAGGCCAAGTGATCCTGCAGAGACTACTTGGAAACTATGGTAAAATAAATATTCATAGACAAATAACTTTCTCAACAGGAACAGTTCTTATTTTTTTCCCCCTAAAGCAGAGCCCTCAGTGAAATGCCCACATCCACCACAACAGTAATATAAGCTTCCCATTACTGTTATGGTGGGATATGTTCTGCTTCAGGGAGAGAGTTATTTTCAGGAGGCAAAATAAGAACTGTTCTCATTTGTACAAAGGTATCACTGACGGTGACGCCGCCTCCAAGAAGACTCTTTCAACAGATCAGAGCAAGTCATTTCTATACCATATAACCGATAAATTTGATGCGGTTTACAAAATTTAACAAATAAAGGCCGGCTTTTTTTGGATTATGACTGGGGTAGCCATACAGATGATAACTCGAAATTGGGAAAACTGTTATCGTCTTAATTTTTCCTTTTGGTGGGCGAACTTATGTTTAAGTTACAGGCATGAAAAGATGAATACCGACATTTTAGGGCATTCTAAGATATTTAACTTAGTTTGGGGTCCATTAACCTCTTTTGTACAACTGGTAAAGTTCGTGTAGCCTTCTTTTATTGGTGTAATTCAGACACATCCAGGGGTAGGGGTGGGGGGTGGGAATATATCTTTAGGGTGAACTTTAAGGTATTTGGGGGGGGGAGGGCCAGAGCAGGATTAATTCATCGAGGGCCCCTAGGCACACAGGTACACTGGGCCCCCCTGCCCTGCCCCACCCCACCATGTGCCCAGGCGGAAACAGGAAGCTGCGTCAGAGGGAAGCTTTGGGCAAGCAGCACCGCTTGTACAATTACAGTTCCCGTTGCCTTTCTTAATCACGTTTCTTGCTTGTCTTACTTTCTGTTGATGGGGGGAGGGCTGCATTGCCGATCGGGGTGGGGCCTGCGTTGCCGATTGATGCTGGAGGGGCCCATCGCCGTTTGGAAAAAACAATGTTGATGCCCTCCTTCATCGGGCCCCCCTAACCATTTTGGGCCCTAGGCACGTGCCTACTTGGCCTATTGGTTAATCCTGCCCTGGGGAGGGCATATATTGTTGTACTAATACTGATTTAAGTGCTTATTTATTATTACTGATGTGAACATTGTGTTGCACTTTTTGTTAGTAATAAAAATTAATAAAGAATTAAAAAAGAAATTTAACAAATAATACAAACTAAAGAAAATTGATGAATTTGCGAACAAATGTGTCTTCAGTCATTTTCGAAAATGATTGTAAGACATGGAACTCAATAACAAAGATTTCAGTTCCTTGTCCCAGAAAGCCACCTGATTGAGAGCAAAGGTCGGTGGTATTTTGAACTCTGTTCTTTAACTGCAATGTGTTCCCAGGATCATAGCCTTGGGGATGGGGCATGGAGAAGCACAGGCCCCTCTGGTGTCCCCAGAAAGAATAATGTAACTGTCAGCCCTACCAGCAGAAGATACTTGAATGTCACAAGCCTATTGCTTTTCAATGCTCCATTCCTGAGCTCTTATAATGTATGCATAAGCTCAGGAGCAGCACAGCCTGTTGATCTTACAAGAACATCATCAGGATGTGCTGTCCAAGAGGTTTCAGTGTACAGAAATACAGTCACGACAAGAGCTGGAGAATGAGATTATGGGAAGCAGAGAGATAGCTTGAAAGGCTGAATGGTCGGGAAATCAGGCAACAGAGGAGGCAAATACTATTTGAGTCAATAGTTCATGCTTACTTTTCAAAGTTATGAGGCAGCTATAATAAGGGATTTTGAGTGCATTAATATATTTTTGCCAAGATATATGAGGGTAATTTGAAAAGTTGGGTAAAACACGGACCTCATGGACCTCACGGATCGTAACCACACGCCCTTAAATATCTGCTCACCTCGGGGGTGAGTGGGATCCATGAAGTCCGTGGGAGTTATGGATCCGTGAGGTCCACGGGTGTTGAAAGGAGGATCCCTGTGGACCCGATGCCATAGCTGCTTTTTTTTTAAGGTTGTGCGCTTTAGTATTCAGTGCCGGCAGGAGGAGGTTATGTTATTATTGCTGTTGGCATTCAGCCTGTGTATGCTTTTTCTTCTGTTCAATAAATTTGTAAAAGAAAAGAAGCCAGCAAAGGTAGAATTTAAAAAGAGGATCCCGTGGACCCTCCTCCCTCCCCTCCCCCCCCCCCCCCCCCCCCCCAGTACCGGCAATCACAACCACTAACAGAAAAGAAGCCAGCAAAGGTAGAAGTTAAAAAGAGAATTTTGCGGAATAATTTTAACGCATTAATTGCATTCTCCCCCCTCTCATGGCGGCCCCCTGATCTTGCCTGTTCAGACAGCAGCACTAAGTGCATGCTGCTTCTCTTTCACCAGAGCCCTTCCTCTCTAATATCCTGGCCACAGGATACAGGAAGTTTTGTCAGAATTTCATTAGAATCTTGGAAAAAGCGGGAGCCAGAAAGCCATGAGCATGCGCAGATGCTCAAGGCTCAACAGAATCAGCGGCAAGCGTAAGCTCTTTGGGCACTGGCACGTCCTGTGGGTTGGTGCTGCATGCCAGTGCCGGTGCTGGTGCTGGTGCATGCAGCATGGGGTAAAAGAGAAACATATAATTCTATGCCAGAAATTTCACTCTGCCATAGATCACAAAAGCCAGATAAGGGAAAAGGCCTCAGAAAACACCAGGGCTATGGGTGAGAGCTAAAACTTGATCTAAGCTCTCCCCACACTTTGATCATCAGCCAGAAAAACCCTTATTGTACTGCAGCGATTGTGCTTCATATAAATAAATAAATAACTTTAAATAGACTGTTGCAAAAAGGACTGAACCTATCTTTATATTGATGCCGTGTAATTGTGGGTACCGTCCATAACTGTTGCCACAGGACTGATGATCGAAGCGTGGGGAGAGCTTAGATCAAGTTTTAGCTCTCACCCATAGCCCTGGTGTTAATACACTCTGTGGCTTCTGAGGCCTTTTCCCTTGACTGGCTTTTGTGATCTATGGCAGAGTGAAATTTCTGCCTTGAAAATAATACAGCATAACTGGTGGTGTGTTAGAATTATATGTTCTGAAATGCCTACATACACATGTATGTGTAGGCGCATACATTTTTTATGTCAGCAATTTTATAAAAACCTACAGATTTATTTTATCGAAGCTGTCACAGAGTCTGATATCCATTGTTGGTTTCACACTTGGGGGGTGGGGGGGGGAAGCATCAACCACTGGAGCAATTCTCAGTACAAACACTTTTATGAAACCCAGATGACGTGGGTAGCAGGTATAAATTAGAGAGTTGCACGGAGACAGAAATCCCACCCATCCCCGCCCGTTCCTGCCAGGATCCTCTCTGTCCCCACCCATCCCCGCTAGGATCCTCTCCGTCCCCACCTGTCCCCGTCAGGATCCTCTCCATCCCCACCCATCCCCATAAAAAGCAGCAATTACTTCTGACAGGATCATCAATTCCACAGTTTCTAAGCCCTTCTTCTTTCCATTGGAGTTCCTTTCTTTATTAATTCCTGTAAACCGTGTCGAGCTCCACTTCTGTGGAGATGATGCGGTATACAAACTTAAGGTTCAGTTTAGTTTAGTTTAGTTTTTTTGTTTGCGCTGCTGTCTTCCTTGTGGAATCTCTTTGGTGGAACCTTTTTTTTGTTTTCTGTTCAGGTAATTAACTTATAAACCCCCTCTTTTACTAAGGCTGATGTGTCCATTATATTATATGGACAAACCCTGCTTCCAAAGCCTTCCATCCCCGCGGGAGTCCCGTTGATTAGAGGGGGATCCCCGCGGGAGTCCCGTGGGCCAGAGGGGGATCCCTGTGGGAGTCCTGTGGGCCAGAGGGGGGTCCTCGTGGGAGTCCCGTGGGTTAGGGGGGATTCCTATGGAACCCCCGCAGGACCAGCGGGATTCCCACAATCCCCGTTCCCATGCAGACCTCTAGTATAAATCCCCAAATGGATCTTATTGGACATAAACGCGGTTCCCTCCCTTCTAAAATGGGGAATACACATTGATTTTTAAGCCTCTCCTAGCTTCACTCAAAACACACCCAGCCCATGCCCCCTTGCCATATGCAGATGTTTGAGTTTTAGACTCGTATATCCCAGCCTTGCAAAATTGGAATTTGGATAGCTATGAACAATGCCGATCCAAGCACTTCTAAAACAGAAATAAGCCTCCAAATCTAAGGAAAAATAAATAAATTATCATTTTTTTTTACTTTTCAGTTTTATAAACAAATATTGTTGAACTGTTTAGTCATCCTTTGTATTGGCTGGCTTAGAGCTCCTATGAGTCAGAAGGCATCAGAAAATGGACTGTCTAAAATAATTAACAAGAGAAAAGATGCAATTGTCCAGCTGAGACAAAGAGCATTTGTCTTTACACCCTTAATGCTGAGTTTCTGAGTCATGGTTTCCAACAGGATAGTCTCCTGTTGTATAAATTATCAGTATTTGAAGAAACCCATTAGAAATCACTAATAAATGTTGGCACTGTCATCTCGAAGCAGGGACTTTAGATCATTTATTATTCTATTGTCCATTTATTATGAATTTTTGGAAATCAATTTAGGACCAAATTAATTGTTTATTGGATAATCCAGTGGCATTATCATATGAACTGTGCTGTTTGGTATGGCAATGAGAGCAAAAAGTCAGATTTCTTCAAATAATAACAAATTATTACTTATAATGACTGAGGTTGCCATTCAACAAATTACATATAATTGGAAAAATTGGAATAGATTAAATTATAATTTCTGGTGGAATTCCTTATGTCATGTTTATAAAATGGAGAGATTTATTGCAATACAGCGGGGATGTTTCAGGAAATTTCAAGATGTGTGGGAACCATTAACAAAATATTGTACTGATTAGATGACATTTTTTTCCTTAAATTTACAAGTTCAATTGTGAGGGGAGGAGGGGGGTAATTTTATGATTACATATTGTACAAGGTATTGATTATATAATAGGAAGGGGTGGGAGATAAGCGTATATCATTTGTACCATTGATGATTATTAAGTGATATATTTATTGTTATTTTGTTTGGACATATTGTCACACATTGTAATTTTGAAAATGAATAAAGAATTTAAAAAAAAAAAATAAAGAAAGAAATCACTACTGCATTGAACGGGAGGATTCTTTTCAGCAACAGCTTTGTCCTTATCCATGGCCCACAATGACATGCTCATCACCATGCTTGAGTCATTGATTCTCCCCCCCCCCCCCACCCTCCATTCCCTTTCCTCTCTTCACCTGATGACAACATCATTCACAGCAGAATCTATCTTTTTTCAAATCTAGCACTTGGCTATGACTTTTTAGGAGATTGAGTCAGATTTTTTTTTTCACTTGCCAGATTAAATTGCACTTCAGTTCATATAGTAACTAATTATCTAAAGGAAATATAAAAGTAATTATTAGATGCTAAGAAAAAAAAGAGCAGCGGGGTTTCTATGGTTGGGCTCTACTGACTGTACAAGTGATAATGGCTTCGGAAGTCTGGGGAAATGGATACTCTTTATGTGTTGTATTCTTTCAGCTGCACTTATTGGTATCTTCTGATGGCAGAAACACCTTTTTTCCTGGTTCTCTGTTTTCAGCGGCTGAATTATAATACATTCCTATTTGTCATTGTTCAGACATTCTGGAGGAGGCTTATTAGAACAAAAAATGCTTAATGATACTATGATGCAATGAACAATTTTTTCTTATAGGGGGGTTGAATGGAGCCTAATAATTGCAATACGATTTATGGGGTTGGAATTATACAAGTGCCTGGTGCTGCTGGCTAATGTACTGTGTAATGTGGCACTTGTGTAAGCACCTTCCAAGACAACCTATGAAGTAACTTCAGAAGGTGTATAATCTCCAGGGGTGGAGAAGGGCATCAAAATGGCATTATTGCATGGTGTTGACAGGTATCCTCTGTTCCCTATAGCCAAAATAGAGTCTTTCATAGAAAGCTGGGTGTTCATCAGATATTGTTTGAGCTTGGAATTATCTTTAATCTCTGTAGGGGTTAATTATATTAGCATTTTCCTGGTCAATAATTTAGAAATATATCCACATATAAATAGCAACATTTTCACATGCATATTACATAAATGTGGAAATTTATATTTCAGAAATCTGCTAATTACATATGGAGTCCACAGCAAGGGTCTGATTTGGGCAGGGTTTGGGTATGGCTTAGGCAGGACTATAATCTAAAATGTAACAGTCACTGGATCTAAATTCAGTTAGCCAAACTATGAAAATGAAATAAAATAGCTTATGTGTATATAAGTGTTCAGTGCCCAATCAAATGCATTGGAGCCACAGTGAGAACAAATGGGAGACCATCATTACACTTATAAGTCCCTCTGATTGTACTGATCTTACTAATTACCAACTATACATGTATTCCCCATTTTAAAAAGGGAATTCACATATATGGGGGGAAAATGTCATTCAGCTTTCCGGCACCATGAGGATTCATGCTTCCAACTGTCCCAATGAACCTTACCGAAACTTTGGAAGTGTGAGACCTCCAGGAAAACACTATCTGCCATCACGATGCTGGGAAGTTGAGTGAAATAAGAAATATAAACAATTTTCAAAGTCATTTCTATGGGCTTTGATTACAGTGCTAACTATTAAGGGAAAGAACTTTCTGAATCCCCAGTAGTCTTGCCCCTGATGCAGCTTTTTGAAGGCGAAACGTGACCACATCAGACACCTTGACTAATGGCCATTTTTTTTCTCTTCAATCTGTTAGTCTGCTCTGCTCTGACTATGGATTGAGTTTGTGCAGATCATTGCCTCTTTGTGATTCTCCCACTATTTTCTTACGGGCAGATGCCCTACACTTATCCATGGGGCACAGGAAGTATAATTCCTTATTACTCAGGACATATGTGTGTATTGTCTATATGGAACAGGGAATACAAGTATACATTTCTATTCCGCCCTAGCCCTGATTCATATCCCCTACAACATGCCCTTTCCCTTTAGCTAGGGGTGTCAAAGTCCATCCTTGAGGGCCGCAATCCAGTCGGGTTCTCAGGATTTCCCCAATGAATATGCACGAGATCTATTTGCATGCACTGCTTTCATTGTATGCTAATAGATCTCATGCATATTCATTGGGGAAATCCTGAAAATCCGACTGGATTAGCTATGCATTAAAAATCTGTTTTCTAAACTATATATGCTGTATTGTTTAAGTGCTGATTTTCACACACATATATTACAAATAGGGCTTCTAAAATCAGGGTATTGCACGATATGTAAGAATA
Organism: Geotrypetes seraphini; assembly: GCF_902459505.1. Classification (NCBI taxonomy): domain Eukaryota; kingdom Metazoa; phylum Chordata; class Amphibia; order Gymnophiona; family Dermophiidae; genus Geotrypetes; species Geotrypetes seraphini. The sequence goes on along the minus strand of NC_047090.1, from coordinate 138,375,642 downwards.
CACACACTGTGCAACTATGTGCAACTATGAATAACAACAAAAAAGTCACTCTTTTTGTTCCATTTTGAAAATGATATGAAATGGCATAAAACACATTGATGTCTCCTATGTAATTTGAAAAGTGTGCACACCCTTAATATTCATTGGCATATTGAAAAGGTGACGATGCTGGTTTAAAAATCTTTGCTAGGACTACCGAGTACAAATGTGATGTTCCAGTCAGATCATGTTATCTCGTACGGAATATTTTCATTTAAACATGTTAGTTCTGTTTGCACCATTTCGCTGTAGAAAAGGGACCCTGCCTACAGTAGTTCAGTAGTAAATCGAAAAGGAGTTAGGGCAACACATTTCCAGGAGCCCACAAACTCCAGCAGCGCGTCAAGACATGTCAATGTTTTCAACTGAGCAATTTGCAATCCCAGCGACAGCTGGTGTTTGAGTGAAGCAAAGCAGATGACTGAAATGATGACCCTTGAAGCGGAATCTTTTATCTTTTCACCAAGTTCTCTCAGACTTTTTTTTATTTATTTTGTAATGTTTTTTTTAATTTTGCATATTATGTTTTAAAAGATTCTTTTTGTTAAAGAATCCCCCCCACACCCACTTTCACAGATAAGTATCTCATTGTTCTAGTGCTTACAATTTATCAACAAATATACAAATGCGATATTTATGGATGCTTACATAATGTAGAGGGTTCCATACAAGTTTTATACAGTATATACAAGGGTGGTTTAAAAAGTTTGGTGAACAAGGGAAGATAAACAACGTAGTCTTCATCGAGGGCTATACACTTACCCCCCCCCCCTTGCACTGCTCCCGACGCTTATAGGAACTCAGTGAGCATCGGGAGCAACGCAGGCCATTCAGCGCGGCTCCCTGCATTAGAAACTGCTATCGCAGTTTCGTAAAAGGAGGCCTTAGTCCAAAAAGTTTCCTTTTTTTTTCATATCATAGGAAAAATAGTTTATGAAAAAAAAAGACACTTGCTGGACTAAGTGTATAGCCCTCGATGGAGACTACGTTGTTTATCTTGCCTTTTTTTACCAAACTTTTCAAACCACCCTCATATTACATACATATTAGAAACATCCTATGTCTCTTCAGTTCCTTTCATCTGAGAATCTACATTTGTTTACCAGAGTTGTATGAAACACAAGCATTTGAATATATATAAAGCCTTCAAGATAATACAGGCTACATTATGTGGTATCGTATCATAAAGGAAAAATCTTATTCTTGAAGAAGGAGGTAACATCAGGAAGAGACAGAGAAAAGACCAACAAAGCCTTAAAACCGATCTTTTTTGTGCCCTTGTCTTATGAACTTTGAATTGAACTTCTGCTCCGGATCTGATCTGGATGAAATGTCATATCTGAGACTGATCCTTATCTCTTAAACGTTTCCTTTGTTTCTTTGATTCTGTGGGCTTTTCCCTCTTGTTTAATTGTGAGTGGCCCAAGGCTTTGATCTTGCAATAAGCTCTGGCAAGCAACACAAACCTTTGCTTTGGAGTGACACACAGAGGGACATGGGTATACTCAGACAATCTAAACAGACAAGAGGTTACTTCTTCTGTGGTTAGGACTCAAGGCAAATGGAGTAACTTCAGAGTTTATTGTCTCCCATTACATTATGGGAAACAGAAATTTCACACGGGTATTTCAACATTAAGAAAGCACCTGTGAGAACTGGTTTGTTTTGTGTCTGCTTCCAATTTTATTTACAGTCCTTGTTTTGAGACATTAAAGAATTTATATGTAGCTAATGTTCCCTTCTTAGTAATGCCAAATAATTAAAAGCACAGATCTTTTCACTTTTTCATTCCTTCTCTGATTTCATAGCAAGTACAGAACTAACGAAGTCGCTCTTGAAATTCCAAAGGTGATCCAGGTTTTCTGCTCTTTGACTGCATTTTGCCTTTTTATGAATCTGTTTATAAGGTGAAAACAGCAACTACTGAAGAACATCTACTAACAGACTATTTTCTGGAAATATTACACTGGATCACAAAATTTTCCAAAAGTTATGCTTCCTTAAAACAAACTGGTGATTATGATAGGCCCGTTCAAAATAAACACAACATAATGTGGCTGTATCACATAGGAATTTTGAGAAACACGATGGTATTTTTAATTTACTATAACATGTTTTAATGTACAAAGTTTCTGATATGCTGTGATAGTTTGCCGTAGCTAAAAGTGTTTTCCTGCTGATTTTCATGTATACTCAGTGTCCCGTGCATCTCGTTGCAGTGACCAACAATAGTCAGCCAGCATGGATGGATTCTTGTTGCCCTGATATCTTTTTTCCATAGTGGCAATGCCCCGGCGAAACCTTTCGCCACGTTTATTGCTGACTGCATCAAAATTTCTGGGGAAGATGTCCAAGTGCAAATGTAGAAAGTGCATCTTCAGTGACATGTTGCACTTCATGATTTTTGTATGCTCTAAGAAGTTTGTCAGCCAGTTGACTATATAGTTTGGATCTCTGTAAATGCCAAGAAAATTCTCAATGACATCCTTGAATGCTCTCCAGGTGATTTTCTCTGGCCCCACTAACAGATCTTCAAATCTCTCATCATTGATGATGTGTCTGATCTGCGGACTGACAAAAATGCCTCCCTTAGCGTCAGTTATTAATTATTAATTGCATTAGCTTGAAAGTATAACAAGAAATTGTAAAAATGTACTTTTTTGTTACAACGGTACATGATACGTAATTTTAAACATGATTTTCATGATTAGCAGCCAAAAATGTGTGAGATACACCCGAAAGTGTCGAAGAAGCAAAAAACTTTGCTGTCTGTCATAGGGGAAAACACCCTCCAAGGATTCAAGACAAAGTTAGACAAGTTCCTGCTGAACCAGAACGTACACAGGTAGGGCTAGTCTCAGTTAGGGCGCTGGTCTTTGACCAGAGGGCCGTCATGTGAGCGGACTGCTGGGCACGATGAACCACTGGTCTGACCCAGCAAGGCGCCAAATGAAAGGTCACTTGGACACACAAAGTCAGAGGCGTGAAGAAAGTACAAGAGGTTTATTCACAGCATACCGGACTCTAGTGCAGTTAATAGCCTGCCTACTAGAGTGTTAGAATCAGGAAATGCATGGACTTTTATGCCCTTTTTGCAAACTAATATATGCAAAAACTACAATTTTCATTTGTTACTTCTATAACTTTTCTACAATTATTATTGGTCCTAAGCTCACACTAGCAGGTCACTTATCTAACTCTTACAGTTCTAAATGTTAAATGTACAGAAGGGCAGGGTACATCATGGCTCAAACTCTTATCTATTTAGCTTACAATGTGGTAAGGTAGGGACATACATTTTAGGCAGATGAGGTCAATAGATTGTACACTGTTTTCAGCTATGTAGGCCAGAGCAATATTTTAAACAACAGTTAACCATTTCATGACCCTAAAGCGGCACTTCTTATGTTCAGTGTTATTACAAAGTGTTGTATACTGCATAGCTCTTTAGAGCTGATGTACTAGGTATGGTCTTCATGTATTCTCTATTAGTTCTTTTGTTCTTATTCTTATCTTATCTTCATTTCATTTTGGATGCCACATTAGAAGGATTGGGTGGCATTTACACATGTAAAAAGCTTGTTCACATGGATAAATTTGCATATACTGTATATATGTTCTTAGTGTGCTTAGAGGGAGAGTGTGGTGCAGTGGCTAAAGCTACTGCCTGAGGCTGTGGGTTCAAACCCACAGTGCTTCTTGTGACCCTGGGCAAGTCACTTAATCCCCCCATTGCCCAAGGTACATTAGATAAGAGCTGACAGAGAAAAATGTTTGAGTTCCTAAATAAATTCATGTAAACCATTCAGAGCTCCCCTGGGATAACAGTATAGAATATTGAATAAATAAATTGAAAGCTGCTGCCTACATTTGTATATCCAAAGTATGTAAAGATCTCAAAGGAGTTTGGTGTGGACAGAGTTTTAGGAGAAAATTTTAGCAGGGCGTCTAGCTTTGGAAATGGTGAAGTATCTATTTTTAGCCAATTTTACAAAAGACATGTAGAAAGGTATTTTCAAAAGGATGACCTAATCAAAAAAGGGATGGCCAAGTTAGAACGGTCCAAACGGTTGTCCATTTCACATGTATTTTTGAACAGGATACAATATATGTGAGATGGACGTCCGCGTGCTGGAAACATCCAGTATGAAAATTGCTACACAGCAGTCAGATGGCAGCCTGACAGTCATATGGCAGCCTGTTCGTTAGTGTAGCAGACTATAAACCAAGGAACCATGTTTCAAATCCCACCTTGACTCTTTTTTTGTAATTTTGAGCCGTCCGAGAACAGAAAAATACCTCCTATAACTGAATGTACACCATTTCAATAGCCTTCAGTTTGCAAGTGTCATATACTGTATATTTAGGTATCGTAGAAGGCTCACAATTATGAAAAAAAAAAAAAGATAAACTAGGATTTGAATCTGGGGTCCTTGGTTTACAATCCACTGTATTAACTACTAGGCTACTCCTCAGACTTGCTGGCTACTCTGTTAAGAATGTCTATGGATCCCTGCGACTGTCATAGTCTGGTACCCATTCTGGTTTCACTTTCAGGGGAGAGGGAGGGGGGACAGCAACCTCTGGGAGATTAAGGAGGTTTCACGCCTCTATCACATGGATGTGCCTGAACCAGGTCTAAATAAAGATATCCTTTGTTTTAGACATGAACATTTCCAGGGCAGGATTAATCCTTCGATGGGCTGTAGGTGCACAAGTACACTGGGCCCCCTTGGCCCCACCCTGCCCACAGGGCAGAATTAATTTGTCGAGGGCCCCTAGGCACACAAGTATACTGGGTCCCCTGCCCCACCCCACCCCACCATGCGCCCAGATGGAAACAGGAAGCTGCGTCAGAGGGAAGCTTTGGGCAAGCAGCACCGCTTGCACAATTACAGTTCCCGTTGCCTTTCTTACCTGCGTTGCTTGCTTGTCTTACTTTCAGTCGATGGGGGGGCCCGCGTTGCTGATTGGGGGGCCCCCCGCATTGCCAATCGATGCTGGAGGGGCCCATCGCCGTTTAGAAAAAACAATGTTGATGCCCTCCATCATCCCTGACCATTTTGGGCCCTAGGCACGTGCCTACTTGCCCTATTGGTTAATCTTGCCCTGCCTGCCCATGCTCCGCCCCCATCGTCTACCTCACCCCTGCCCATTCCATTTATTTATTGACTTATTTTCTTTATTTCCACTTGATTTCTTTATTTCCTTTTATTTTAAAAATCAAAACAAACAACAAAGATATACCAGTGCCAGTGTAGTTTTCCTTCCATGCAACAGTAAAGCAACTCACAAATAAAAGGCAGCAGCGAATATACACACCAGCGATAGATGTCCCACTGAAAAAAAACAGAGGGACGTAAGAGAGGCAGCTGATCTGTCATGATTCAGGGATAAAAGAGCAGGCCAAATAAGTATATGGAGCAAAAAGAAATGTAATGTAACATGTTCCTAACATGGACACGTTTCGCACGAGGGCTGGGTCAGAGGCAAAACTAGAAAGGGTAAATAGCAAGCTTCTCTATAGTGTAACAGAACATAAGAATAACCGTACTGGGTCAGACCAACAGTTCTTCAGGCCAAGTAGCCCATTCTCACTGTGGCCAATCCAGGTCCCTAGTACCTAGCCAAAACCCAAGGAGTAGTAACATTTCATTCTACCGATCCAGGTCAAGCAGTAGCTTACTCCATGTCTTTCTCAATAACAGACTATGGACTTTTCCTCCAGGAAATTGTCCAAATCCTTCTTTAAAACAGCTACACTATCTGCTCTTACCACAACCTCTGGCAATGCGTTCCAGAGCTTAACTATTCACTGAGTGAAAAAATATTTCCTCCTATTGGCTTTAAAAGTATTTCCCTGTAACTTCATCGAATGTCCCCTAGTCTTTGTAATTTTTGATGGAGTGCAAAATCGATCCACTTGTATCCGTTCTACTCCACTCAGGATTTTATAGACTTCAATCATATCTCCCCTCAGCCATCTCTTTTCTAAGCTGAAGAGCCCTAACCTTTTTAGTCTTTCCTCGTACGAGAGGAGTTCCATCCCCTTTATCATCTTGGTCCAGTGGCATACCAAGGGGGGGGGCGGGGGAGCAGTCCACCCCAGGTGCACGCCCCAAAGGGGTGCACAGCCGGCCACTCTCCCTATTCAGCCGCTGCTGCCTTTCCTTAACCAGCAGCAGCGGTAGTAAACAGCGGTGTCCGCGGGTGCTCACCGGCATTGATCAGCTTCTGGCCAGCTCCCCTGCTGAAAGCCACGGATGTCCGCTCCTCACGCGATCCATGGCTGCATCAGAAGCGTTCTCTCTGACATCATGACATCAGAGAGAAAGCTTCCAACACAGCAACGGATCGGTGAGGTGTAGACGCCCATGGCTTTCAGCAGGGGAACCGGGCAGACATGCTGGGCAGAGAAGGGGGAGAGGGTAGAAATGCTGCACAGGGACGGGGGGAGGGTAGAAATACTGCACAGGCAAGGGGGGGGGGAGAAATGATGCAAAGGCAAGGGGGGTAGAAATGCTGCAAAGGCAAGGGGGAGACATGCTGCTGTTGCTGCACAGGGAAGGGGGGGAGAGAAATGCTGCTGCTGTAGCACCCAATTGGGGAGAGAGAGGGAAGGAGGGAGAAGGAAGACAAGGGAGAGGAACCAGAGATGCCAAGTCCATGGGAGGGAGGGAAAGGAAAGGAGATACCAGACCATGGAGGGGGAGGAAGAGATGCCATGGCATGAGGGAAGGGAAGGAGATAGAGATACCACACCATGGTGTGGAGTAGGAAGGAAGGAAGGAAAGAAGAAGAGAAAGAGAGAGATGCCAAAGCATAGGGGAGGGGTGGAGACAGAAAAATGGAGAGGTGGTGAAGCTGAAATGAATCATGTGCAAAGGAGAGAAGGGAACCCAGATATACAGTTTATTGAAGGGATATAGAAAGAGGGAAGATGCCATATAGAAGAGAGAGAGGGAGGACAGTAGTTGGAAGGGGCAGAGAGAGCGTGGGCAGTAGATGTAAGGGGTAGAGAGAGATGGCAGAAGCTGGATGGAAGGGGCAAAGAGAGGGCAGATGTTGCATGGAAGGGAGAGAGGGCAAATGCTATATAGAAAGAAGAGAGCAAAGAGAAGATATTTAAAGCAGAAACGACAAAAGTTAGAAATATTTTTTTTGTTGCTTTACTTAGAATCAAGTAGTATTGTAACTGTTCTGATAAAAGTTTATAAATAGGAAATAGAAATAAGGCAATTTTTTGGACTAAACCCCTTTCCTCAGAACAGGATACCAAACAACAGTATATTGTACTGTTCTGAAGAAAGATTTGGCCTCTGAAAGCTAATTGAAAAATGGATTAGTCCAATAAAATGGTATTTTCTTATTCCTCATTATTTGTTTTATTTTTATTTGTTAATTTGTAAAGTGGTGATTGTTATGTATCAGTTTTTTCAAATTTACATCTACTGTCTTTATATTTTGCATAGTATTAGGGGACATGCATCACTGCTTTTGTGGTATTGTGTGCATTGTATGCAGAGTCTGGTTTCTTGGCGGTTCAGTTTAACTTTTGTTTACATATTTCTATTTTTAGTTTGTGATTATTCCATATTGGGTGAGGGTGTATCTCTGTTCTGTGTGTATGAAAAGGACATAGTTTTCAGTTGGCATTGACTACAGGATCAATTGACTGTGCGGGATCTGGCTTGTTTAGTTTTACAATGTATGTGTTGGTGTTCTAGTGCTCACTGCAGTGTTTAAGATGCTACCTTTTCCTATGTAAACTCTTGTGCAATATGTGGATTGTTACTAAAAATCATATTTTTGATATTGATGGGGGGTGTCAAAAAAATGATGGGCCCCGGGTGTCACATATGCTAGGTACGCCACTGTCTTGGTCGCTCTTTTTTGAACCTTTTCTAGATCTGTTACATTGTTCTTCATATAAGGAGACTAGAACTGAATGCAATACTCCAGGTGAGGTTGCACCATGCAGCGATAAAGAGGCATTATAACATTCTTAGTTTTGTTAGGCTTCATCTTATTGTCTACAACTTACCAAACAATCCAGAGTCCTTGTTGCAAGTTTCTGGGTCTCACTGCGTCTTTGTCAAATAGAAATCGACGTTTCAGCCATCATGCTGTGGCTTTCTTCAGGGTATACTCTGAAGTCTGCAATGCGACTTTGGAGATAGTGGCTTCATTGACCTGATTGGAAACAGGGCAGTCCACCAATTTGAATTTTATCAGGAAAGTCAGTTGGTCAGTAATTTGAATTTTGTTGTGAAAGTCCATAGAATGGAAACGTCTCTGGTAGGTTTAAAGATGTTCTCCTCGTGGAGATGGGTTAAATGTTCTCTCAGGGTTTCCACAGCTGACATTGTACTTGCTACAGGTTTCCGGGTCTCACTGCGTCTTTGTCAGGTAGAAACTGACATTTCAGCCATCATGCTGGGGTATCTTCAGGGTATGCTCTGAAGTCTGCAGTGTGACTTTGGAAATAGTGGGTTCACTGACCTGACTGGGAACAGGAAAGTCCACCAATTTGAATTTTGGCGGGAAAGTCAGTTGGTCAGAAATTTGAATTTTGTTGTGAAAGTCCATAGAATGGAAAAGATTTAAAGGTTTAAAGATGTTCGCTGACAAAGACGCAGCGAGACCCGGAAACCTGCAGCAAGCACAAAGCCATCTGCAGAAACCCTGAGAGAACATCTAAACCAGCTCCACGGGGAGAACATCTTTAAACCTACCAGAGACTTTTTCCATTCTATGGACTTTCACAGGAAGTGGTTGAAGGAGCATTGCAGCAGGACTACTGCTGCTGAATTTTTGTAGTAGTGAGAAGTGTATTCTTTGTGTTTAAATACTATGGATTGTTTGGTAACGTGTCAGGCACATGTTACATTAAAATTCTTTTTGCTCCATATACTCGTTTGGTCTGTTCTTTGTTCTACCATTGAAAAAAAAACAATTCAAACTCATATAGATCTCAATACAAACCATATGCCAGCAGAATCTCTCACTAGTTACATGCAGAACACAGATCAACCCTCAATTACAGAATAAAGGACCAAAACTTAGAAATGATTCTGTAGTCTGGCATCAGCCCTAGCCTTCCCTATACCTCAGCATTAGCTCTACTCTTCCCTTACTCCCCCTGGCTCCCCTATTCGACTATGTGGCCCAGAATCACCCTAATCCTTCCTCCCACCCCATCCATCCATCCATTTCTGTAGCATGGAATCAGCCTTACCCTACCTAGCCAAGCATCATCCCTAGGCTTCCCTTGCTCTTCCCATATCCACCCAGAATCCACCTTACCCTTCCCTTCCTATCCCCCATCCATCCCTGTAGCCCGAAATCAGATTTACCCTCTCTGTAGCACAGCATCAGCCCTATCCTTCTTTACCCCCTCCCCTCCCTTAACCTTTCATCAGCCCCCATCCCAGAAACATACCAGCATTAAATATAAAACCTTTGCAGATAGGGAACGCGCTCATTTCCATAAGTCACAGCTGGGGTGAGGGCACCAAAGCAGCTGCTTTATAAAATCCCTTCTCTACATCAATCAGTACAACTCACTTTTTATATTTTCCAGAGACTCTGTAGCATAGGGTTTGCTGGTAGTTATTTATTTCTTCAGACATTTGGCTGTGTTTATCCCTCACTTGTTAGAAGGGTTGAGCCCTCACCTGGCAGAAGGTCCCATTCCTCTGCTGGAGAGGCAGCAAGCTCAGCCTCTTTCAAGGCTCAGTATCGGGAGGAAGACTCAGATTGCAGCAGCACGGGAGTTGTGATGCTGCTGGTGTTGGTCAGCTCGGTAAGGACAGGTGACCACTATGAGATGCTGGGGACCTGTTGCAAGGTATGTTATCCCTATCTAGTTAACATTACCTCCTTCACCAATGTTACCCCTTTTGCTCCTGCCTTCTTGCCGCTGCCTTCTAAAATGGCTGCCACAACTTCTCTCATTATTACTGGAAATATTGTGAGCACTCGAGAAAGGTCACAGCAGCTATTTTAGAAGGCAGTCATGAGGAGGTAGGAGCAAAAGGGCCGTGCTCCTACCACATAGATCCCCACTGGACCAACAGGTATCTCGGTAGGCTGGGGAGGGGCTACCTTAAATATGGCAGAGTGGAAGGAGGTGGCCGCATTTTAGAATTCAGCTGGCAGCATCCCTGAAAGGGCCATGCTTCTGCCCCAAAGATCCCCCCACTGGACCCAGTGTCCAATAAGGCCCTTGAGGGGAGGGGAAATTGTGGGTTGGTTGGGAGAAGTAAGGGTCATGGCCAGGAAAGAGGAGAAAGCCTTGGCTATGGGTTTGGGGGAGGGAGGGAGAGATGAAAGTATAGAGACCTGTGAGAGGAGGGAGAAATATTGGATGTTGTGGTGGATAAAGAAGGGTAGGACAGATGAAAAGGGATGCAAGAGGTAGAGAGGAAATGAAGGGAGAAATGTGACATGGCGCTGGAGATGGGTGATAAAATGAGAAATGTTGGGCATGGGGCTGGTGGGGAGAAGCAAAAGATACTGCCCAAGGGCCAGTGGATGAGAGAGGGAATAATGTTGGACATGGCTATAGAGGGGGTGAGAGAGAAACACCCTGGATCTCTCTCTCTTCTTCCCCACTCCCTTTGCAACAAGGGAGGGAATGAGAAGGAGAGAGAGGGACACATGTTGAATATGGTGGTGGAGGAGAGAGGAAGAAATGCTGTTCAGGAGTGGGAGGGGAAAAAGAGGGAGAATGATCCAGGATAGAAGAAAGAGAGGATGCTGTACAATGGAAGGGAGGGAAGAGAGAAATGCATGAAGAAGTATTGAAGAAATGCTTGAAGAAGTATTTGCAGAAGACAGGAATGCACAAAAAAGAGAAACTGGAACCAACAGGATTGATAAATAAATCTCTAAACAACGAAAGTAAAAAAAGGAATATATTGACTGAAATTTGTTAGTTTTGGAAAATGTATATATGTCTTTGTATTGTGTTCAACAGAAAAGGAAATGGCATTTCTGGTTTTATTTCTCTGGTGTTGAAGTATTTGACTTTTGCTGTGGCTTGTGGAGATCCCCAAGCACCGCCAGCTGAGGACCTCCTCCATAGGCAGCCAGAATTTCCCTCCACCAAGCATAGCAGTTGCTGGCAGCATCCCTGAGCCACTAAGGTACCAGCATCTGTGACTCAGGGATGCTGCTACTGCCTGCCAAGCTTGGCAAAAGGGACCCCTGGCCACCTTCAGAGGAAGTCCTCAGCTGGAGCATTTATATTTACATTTACATTTACATTAGAGGCTCTGGCAGAGACCCATTTACAAAGCATGTACAGTATTCTTCCCAATTCATATTTCCAAATTTAAAAAGTGTCTCTGCTTATTTGTAAATGGGTCTCTAGCACAGCCTTTAATTCAGTAGCATAATTAAATGAAATAACTACTTCTGAAGTTTATGGCGACAGGTTGGGACGGAAGAGATGACTTGCAGTGACGGATGGGGTGGATTCGATTCCAGCGGGGACAGGCGGGGATGGATTTGATTCCAGGAGGGATGGGTGGGCACGGGTTTGATTTTGTGAGTGTAATTTTGGTCATATACCCAAACTGCATGTGCAATTTAATTGAATAACAAGTTAAGTAGCACTAGCTATTGGCATTTTAACAAGCAATCATTGGTGCTAATTAGAGTCAATTATAAGTTACATGTGTAATTTTAGGTGCCTAAATTTTACATTCAAATTAAAAAGGGGCATACCATGGGCAGAAATGGATGGATCAGGGGCAGATCAGGGGCGTTCCTTTAAGTAACAAGCGTAATTATACAATAAGGGCATTCACACTTAAATTTAGACACAGGCATTTGCACCACGTTTTCATTGGTGCAAACAGCCATGCCTAAATTTAGTCATGGTTCTTGGGCCTAAGTTCTATTCTATAAATCGCACCTAACTTTAAGTGCAGCTTATAGATTAGCACTTTTTTCGGCACAAATTTTTTTGGCGCCATATATGAGCCCATAGTGTACAATTTTCTTAAAAAAGGGTGCACTCTTTCCCAGTAGCACATACGTGGATGAACCAGCATGCATGCACATGAATATGATTCTATAAATGGCACTGAAAGGTTAGGCATGAGTAGTGCGGCGCTATGCACAATTCTATAAAAAAATAGGTACACTTTATAGAATTGCACTTAGTGGTGCCTAATATGGGCTCAGGCATTAGTAGGCATCTTAATCTTAGGTGCATCCTATTTATGCTAGGATTTTCTTGGACTAAATGAGGGCGCCTAAATCCAAAACATAAGCCTACTTGAAAAACATGCCCACAATCTGCTCCTAAGCATGCCTACTTTCCAGTAGGCGCCTACCTCAAATTGGTAGGTGCCTACCATCCAATTAATTGCAATTAACATCAACTAATTAAGCCATTTAAACAATTAAGTTAGGCACATAGATTGGCTTAACTAACTTTAGGTGTCATTTGTAAAACTGGAACTTATGTGCAAATAGCACACACCCTTTAAGAAAAGTGCCCACTTTTATTGGTGAATGACATTTCTTTGAAACAATGGCTAATCCCTTCTTTTCCATGCATTCCAGAATTTTTAACTCTGAGGGTCAAACTGACTCGTGTTCTCATTTGAATATATGGTAATACAGGTATTTCTTTCATATTCTTTGACTGATAATTTGCCCTATCTGGATCTGGAGGTGCCCAGGTATAGAATTATTGCAGAACTGCCCACACTAGAACATTCTTCAGAAAGCATTGCTTCTCTACTCATCTTCTGGAATCTACTCATCTGGAGGCCAGATGGATATTTAATGCAATTTGGCACCTGTCTGTAGCATGCCTCGTTCTTTAAGTTTTACTTGGCCAATCAATTAGTGAAAAACTTCCTTTTCTTGTGTCTAACATATTGCCTGAGGTTTGTAGACTTAAAGCTATCTCACAATGTAGTCTCATATAAGTACAGTATTACAGCACAAATGGGTTTTACATCAACTACACCGACCTTTAATTGGACATTTGAACGTTTTGTACTTTTGTAATGTTTTCATGTCACCCAGAGGACCCTGCTTGGAGCAAGATCATGCATTATGAGAAAATGAATTTAACAGCATTGCACACAGTGCAATATATATATTTAAAGCAAACCTGTCAGCAATTGCAAATATGTCAGCTACAGGACAGCAATAAGTCTTCTTAGATTTCCTCCAAGAAAAATAATTACTCTTTCTGTGTGCCAATACTTTTCAATTGCATAACCCTTTCATTATTAATTATACAAGGAGTGCCCGATAACTTACAGCAATGCCCCGGAAGAATGGTCTAAACATTAAATTAAAAATCAGGCAAATAACAGCCACCCTGCTCCTAATTACTCTATTTTGTTAATAAGGAACACGAGCTTTGACAGGCTAAGCAGTCAGTTTTCAGGAAGCAGGTAATCAGAAAATAATGAGGCAAAACTGGATCAGGGCAAAATAAATATCAATAAAAGTGTAACACCCCGGCATGCTTTTCGACAATGACTGAAAATGTTTTATCAGCGGGGACCAGGGAAGACTAATCAGGTGCAGAATTGTGAGAGGGGAGAGGGAGGATTAAATAAATTTAATCGGATGAAGAAGGACTTTGGAACTTCTACAAGCCTTGTTGCTCCTGGTCCCATAGCAGAACTGATGACCTAATTTTCAACAGTCAAAGCTGAAAAATACTAGGGACATGCATTTGTCAGATGAATCATGGTAAAGCATAATGGATAAAGGCATTTTTGGTTCATTTGACTATTAGGGAGGGTCATCAAGAGATTCTAACCAATGTAATGCGCACTAATGATTAGCATGTGCTAAATGCTAAGAAGTCCATTATATTCCTATGCAGTGGCGTAGCGAGGGTGAATGGCGCCTGAGGTGGTGGTGCCCCTCCCCCACCCTCTTCTCTGACACCTCCCCCCATTGCACATGCGTGCCCATTCTCCGTATCTTTATAACTTCGGTGCAAGCAGCCACAAATTTACTGCCCACATTGACATGGCGCTCTTTCTGACATCATTCCTAGACCCGGGTCCCGGAAGTGACATCAGAGAGAGCGCTGAAGCTGATGCAGGCAGCAAGTTGGTAGCTGCTCACGCCAAAGTTAAAAAGGTATGGGGGAAGGGGTGTGCACGCGGCAGAGGGAGGAGTGGGAAGGGGGTGGAGAGGAAGAGGGATGCCAGTGCCCTGAACAAGATAGTGCCCGGGGCAGACCAACCCCCCCCTTGCCCCCCTTACTATGCCACTGTTCCTTTGCATTTAACATGTGCTAATCATTAGCGCTAAATCGGTTAGAGTCTCTTGATAAATTCCCCTCTAAATGACCCAAATAACTGCAAGACAGAATGAGGCAAAGCATCATTCACGCACAATTGTTTTCGACAGGGATGTGCACAAGGCAAAACATTTTGGTTAATTTTTTGATACATTTGGTCTTTTTTCTTAATTTTTCAGATATTCGTTTAAAATACACTAACCAGGCAACTCAATTATTTGGTGCCTCCATTTAAAGTACCCCAAAGACGAGGGGTGAGAGCGTATTCTATAACAGTACCTGGGCACCCAGATTCCATTATAGAATACTAGCGTAACTCAGCGTCAAAAATTACAAAGACTAGGAGACACTCAAAGAAGTTACAGGGAAATACTTTTAAAACCAATAGGAGGAAATATTTTTTCACTCAGAGAATAGTTAAGCTCTGGAATGTGTTGCCAGAGGTTGTGGTAAGAGCGGTTAACGTAGCTGGGTTTAAGAAAGGTTTGGACATAAATAATCAGTTACTGTAGCTACATTGCAACACACTAACCAATTAGTGTGTGCTTAGCACGTCAACCCTTACCATCTGCATAATGTGTAGCACTGAGTGCTCATGCGCTAATCTGTTTTAATGACCACACACTAATGGCATAACTAGCACAAGCCCATTAATACCAGAAATAGGAATTTCAGTCATTTTATTCCACTGGTAAAAATGGCCTTAGTGTGCGAGAATGACCCTCCATAAGGCTGCACTAGGCCATTTTTTCTGCTATGTGGTAAAAAGGCTTCTACATTTTTATGAAGCCTCACAGCATTTATCTTTTTTTAATTTCAAGGAGTCATTTACCATCAGATAAGAGGTACTGAAATGGGGTTCTCTATTGCCCCTGATGTTGTAAATCTTTAGCTAAATAATTTACTCCCCTTTTACA
This sequence comes from Geotrypetes seraphini, assembly GCF_902459505.1. Classification (NCBI taxonomy): domain Eukaryota; kingdom Metazoa; phylum Chordata; class Amphibia; order Gymnophiona; family Dermophiidae; genus Geotrypetes; species Geotrypetes seraphini. Next base: position 138,360,393 of record NC_047090.1, on the reverse strand, counting down.
AAACCATGATAGCGCTTTTTAACACAGGCCAGCACTCTGAATGCTCTGTGCTGCTCCCGATGCTCATAGGAACTCTATGAGGGTCAGGAGCAGTGCAGAGCATTCAGCATGCCAGCCTCGCTAAAAACTGCTATCACGGTTTTGTAAAAAGGGGGAGGGGATTAAAGAGAATGCTCTGGTCTGAAAAAGATACACAGATGATGCTTTGGTCCATTGGAGAGGTAACATGAATTCTGAATTTGGAGAGGTAGATGAATTCTGTATATGGCTTTAATAGCAGAGATTATAACCTGAAATTTCAGATGAATAAAAGCCCAGATGAGGTCCCATTTTTGATATAATGATTAAGAAGCAGCAATACAATGTTATAGTAGAGAGTCTCCAGCTAGATATACGGAAATGACTAGGAGTGTGCAATCCCAACATTTTTGTTTCTTTTAGTTTTCGGGAACATTTATGGTAATTTTACTTTTCTTTTTTTTGGGGGGTTGTTTTTTGGTTCAGGATCAATATCATTATTAACATGCACTCTTGAAAATAGGGGACACTCTTGGAAAAGAGTTTGTACTGTTTGTGAAGAGTAGACACCTTGGGAAATAGTTTGGGCGATTTTCAGTTGGCATCAGCACCAGTGGCGTACCAAGGGGGGGGGCGGGGGAAGGTCCGCCCCGGGTGCCAGCCCTGAGGGGGTGTTCCCGGCCTTGCCGCTCAGTCCCCCCCCATGCCCGAAGGACCGCTCGCCTCACTGACCTTCCAGCACACCTATGAAGCAGCCCGCAGTAGGATCGCGACGTCAGCAATCTCTGAGCTGCTTGGGCGCTGCTTCCTGCGCCGCGGTCCCGCCCCTCCTCTGACGTCAGAGGAGGGGGCGGGACCGCGGCGCAGGAAGCAGCTAAGCAGCGCAGGGATAGCTGACGTCGCGATCCTGCTGCGGCTGCTTCATAGGTAGTGCGGGGAGGCCAGGGGGGCGAACGGTCCTTCGGGGTGGGTTGGGGCATCAGGCCTTCAGGGTGGGGCGGGCGGGCAGGCAGGCAGGCTTTCAAGGGGGAAGGGGGTGACAGGCAGGCAGGCCTTCAAGGGGGGGTGCAGGCCTTCGGGGGGGTGCAGACCTTCAAGGGGGTGCAGGCCTTCAAGGGGGGGACAGGCCTTCAAGGGGGGGACAGGCCTACAAGGGGGGGGGACAGGCCTACAAGGGGGTGGGACAGGCCTTCAAGGGGGGACAGGCCTTCAGGGGGGTGCAGGCCTTTCGGGGGGGGGTGCCGACCTTCAAGGGGGGGACAGGCAGGCAGGCCTTCAAGTGGGGGGACAGGCCTTCGGGGGGGGAGTGCAGGCCTTCGGGGTGGTGCAGGCCTTCAAGGGAGGGGACAGGCCTTCAAGGGGGGGGACAGGCAGGCAGGCCTTCAAGGGGGGGACAGGCCTACAAGGGGGTGGGACAGGCCTTCAAGGGGGGGACAGGCCTTTAGGGGGGTGCAGGCCTTTGGGGGGGTGCCAACCTTCAAGGGGGTGCAGGCCTTCAAGGGGGGGACAGGCCTTCAAGGGGGGACAGGCAGGCAGGCCTTCAAGGGGGGGGTCAGGCCTTCAAGGGGAGGGACAGGCCTTCGGGGGGGTGCAGACCTTCAAGGGGGGGACAGGCCTTCAAGGGGGGGACAGGCCTACAAGGGGGTGGGACAGGCCTTCAAGGGGGGACAGGCAGACCTTTAAGGGGAGACAGGCCTTTGGGGGGGACCCTGGTTTAGAAGTACACAGAGGGAAGGGGTGTTCAAAGAGACGTGCATATGCCAAACTTTGGGGGGGGGGAAATAAATAATGGATCTGAAAATAGAGGAGAGGGAGAAAGATGATGGACCATGGGATTTAGGGAGGGAAGTAACAGAAAGGGAGAGAAATTGGACACAAGGGATGGTGTGGAGGAGGGATAGAGATACTGGATAGAAGGGTAATTGGGAAAAGAAAGGGAGAGATGGTGGACTCTGGGGTGGTGGGGAAAGAGGGAGAGATGCCGGATGAAAGGGTAGTTAAGAAAAGGTGGATCTGTGGAGGGAGATGAAAAAAAGGAAAGATACCAGACTTCCTGGGGAGGGAAGGGAAATGGAAAGGGAGGACAGAGTTGGCAGATGGATGGTTAGCATGCAGAAAGAAGAAAGAAGGAGACCCTGGCAAGCAAGTTATCGGAAGAAAACCAGAGCCTTGGACCAACAAGATTTGAAATATAACCAGACAACAAAAGGTAGAAAAATTAATTTTATTTTCTGTTTTGTGATTATAATATGTCAGATTTGAAATGTGTATCCTGACAGAGCTGGTGTTGGACTGCAAACGTGAGCTAGGATTTAACAGAGAGAGGAAAAGTCCTTTTTGTTTCTTTATTTTATTTACACCATAGCGCCAGTGTGGTTAGGAGAAGCCAAAGGGGGTGAAAAAGCTATAAAACCCACCAGGAGTTTTGAAAAAAATCACCCAACTGGGCAGGAAAATCGAATTGAAAAACCAATTCAATAGGCTGAATCGAATCGAAATTTTTTTTCCTGAATCTGGCAGCATTAGTTTGCGCTACTGTCTTAGACTTTAGGACCTGGGATTGGGGAGAGATGGCATCCTCAGTACTTTATAATTCAAGTGAAATGAGGATTTGGTCAGACTTTTGAAGGGTCTACAGAAAACAAATATTGTATAGGCCGGGGACATGAGACAGCAGGAAATGGGAACTTTTCTTCCTTCTATTTTTGTGAATGGAAAGGCTGAGGATGTCAGAGAGTTCAGTTAAAATATGTGCTTTATAAGAAAATATAATAATGTGTTTTATAAAGTTTATAGCATAGTTGGCCTACCCAGTGAGGTGTTCCTAGTGGTGGTGGTGGCAGTGTGTCAATGTGTTGAGAGGAAGAGGTGGTCTGGGAAATTCTGCTGAGCAAACTCCGGGCCCATTTCCACCCCCCAGTTAGTCCACTCCACTCAACTGGTTCACACACTGAGTGGGTCTTTGGGTGTTGTTTTGGAATCTCTTCCAGTGGTTTATCAGTATCTCCTTCTGGTCCAAGGAAGGAAACTTTGTTATCCTTAGCATTGACCTACAGAATATGTTTGTACAGCACTGCTTGTGTGGCATTAGGCTATGTAGTGATCGAAAGAAATAAACAGACCTTTGCACATTTTTGAACTATATGGTGGGTGTATGAGGAGAATCACATTTCCTGCACAGCTAAGTCCATGTGAAGTTACCTTGTGCTGTATTTGACATCTAGCAAGGTCTCTGTTTGAAAGGAAAGATCTAAACTTAAAAATGAAGTGGCCAGAAGTTATGGTAAAAGCAGATAGTGTAGCTGGTTTTAAGAAAGATTTGGACAAATTTCTGGAGGAAAAGTCCATAATCTGTTATTAAGACATGGGGGAAGTGTCTGCTTGCCCTGGATCGGTAGCATGGAATGTTGCTACTCTTTGGGTTTTGACCAGGTATTAGTGTCCTGGATTGGCTACCATGAGAATGGGCTACTGGGCATGATGGACCATTGGTCTGACCCAGTTAGGCTATTCTTATGTTATGTTCTCATCTGTAGGGGCCTTTGTTTTCACTTTTTATTTTAATGTATTTTTTTTCTGGGAACTTATCAATGTTTTTTTTATAATGGAAGAGAATTAATGCGTGTGGGATGAGGGGGTAACTAATTTCTTCAGCTAAATAATTCAATCCACCTTAAACAGACATAGGAGAACTCATGCACCATTCACATACCCTCCAACCAAAAACGTCGAAAGAAAAAAACTGTTCGACAACCTCCTAGCCATTCGAGCTGCAACATTCGACCCCCAACTCTACAACCAATTGACATCGACCATAGACTGCAAAACCTTAAAAAAAAAATAAAAACCTTTCTATTCAAAAAACACATAAAACCGAACTAACACAATCAGAACTGTCCCAAACATCACCTGCAACTACTCCATATGTACTTCTGATGTCATGACAATTCAGACATAATTTATGTTATGTTATGTTTGGAATATAAGAAAATTTTCACTGCCTGTTCTATTCTGACCATTTATTACGTTTCATGGTCATTACAAAAAATATTTTTTTCCATGGGGGGGGGGGGGGTGTCAAAAAATGATGGGCCCCGGGTACGCCACTGATCAGCACTTAACTCAGACATTTTTTTGGCTGGTTCTACGCATATGCAGTGGCATGCGATCAGGGCCTTCAGAAGATTTGCCCCACCCCCTAAAGGCCCTGAGGGAACTACTCTGAATTCAATTGGTCGAGCAGGAACAGGCAGATGCTGATCAGCCAATTCAGATCAGTACTGTCAGAGCCTTCAGAGGGTTCGGAGAATCCCCAGTCCAACAGCCCTGCTTATTTTTTATTTTTTTTTTGAGGGGGGGGTACTTTTTGTTCAATGCAGTTTGACTGGTTGAGCAGGCTTCCTACTCGACAAATCAAACTGCATCATGCAAGAAGTAAACAAGCAAACAAAAAAGTAGGGCTGTAGAGCTGGGGATTCACTGAATCCCCTGAAAGCCCTCGCCGAATGCCACTGCTTAACTGGCTAAGTGAATATTCAGTGCTGGCCAGTTAATAGCAGGCAGAAATAGCACTGCTATTTATGTAGCCCAATTTGTCTGCTAAACTTAGTGTGACAGGGCCAGGGGTAAGCCTAGCGCTGGCAACCCAGCTCCCGCCCCAGGTGCATGAATAGTGCTCTTTGGAGGACCACTCTGGATTGAGCACAGAGGGGGGGTTTCCCTTCCAATTAGCCTCTGCTTAGGAAGCAGAGTTTTGTCAGCATGGCTGTGCTTTGGGATAGGAGGTTTTCTAGCAGAAGGCAGTAAGACAGAGCTTCTAGCCTTCTGTTCCATGTTCTGTGAGGAACGTCCTTCCCTCCAGGTTCCTGATTGTCTGTGTGTGTTTTCAGCTGGCTTGGATATATCCTGCTGTGAAACTTTCACTTGTGCTCTAAGCACATCCTGCCTGTCAGCTCCACCCCTTTCCTTAACCCTTGCTGTGTCAGATTGCCTGACCAGAGGTTTAACCTGAGAATGAACAGATGATTTATAAAAGGAATTATAGGGGCTTGGAACAAGTATGCTGTTCCTATCTGCCATCCCTACTCTGTTCTGTTCTGTTTGTCTGATCTTAGCACTGGGAACAGTTAATGGGCAGGTTCCTTGGCTTAATAATAGGCACATTTTCTGTAGTGGCAGGGTTTAAAGTAGATTTTGAACCTGTGGCAGGAGCTTCCCTGTCACAATAGCCAGCAATGAATATTCATGATTAGCTGGCTGTCAAGTGAAATAACCAGTCGTGGCATGAGCTGCAGCTCCCTCAGGTTTATACATAGATGACAGTTTTCCTTCTGAACCTGCTTTGGGTCCTTATCTCACTGTTGCTTGTGCTGCTTTATCCTTGCTGTGGTGCCTATGGGTCTTCTTCCTTGATTGTTGCACCTTCTAGAGCTCAGTTATCAAGTGATTTCCAGGATAACATTTCCTAAGCTAAAAGGGTTTATGGCTTAAAGTAGCTCAGAAGACCTTGAATATTGAGGGAACTTAGGATGCTGACCTGCCCACCAAATCCCAATGAGCACCAGCACCACAACTTTTCATCCCCATTGCCTTGTGGCTTCCTGCCAATGTTGGCGAAACTTCCTCCTTCTCCCTTTGCCTTGAAGTCTTCATGCCATTGTTTCTTTATTAATTGCACATGGTACACTTCTGTTGTCCCAGAACTGGAACTGGTCAATAGTAGTCCCTTTGTGACAAGCAGGGGAGCAGTACAGATGAATGTTTAGGCTGTATTCCAATCTTCCTTTCAAAGACAGTGCTCTAAATCTTTGCATATGTCTTTCTGTAACGTAGCCTGCTGTCACAAATTCTCCTGGGCAAACCTGTCTTTGAGACGCTTGGATATGTCTTTTATCCATGCCTCAAACTGACTCATTTCCCCTGATCTAACTTTCTTGGAGCTTCATTGAAGAAGGTGCTGCTCTTTGGCAGAACTGCTACCTCTGCACCCAGAGGTTGTGAGATCAAACCCCAGTGCTGCTCCTTATGACCTTGGGCAAGTCACTTAATCCTTAAGACAAAGTTAGACAAGTTCCTGCTGAACAAGAACGTGCGCTGGGAGGGCTAGTCTTAGTTAGGGCGCTGGTCTTTGGCCACCGCATGAGCAGACTGCTGGGCATGATGGACCACTGGTCTGACCCAGCAGCGGCAATTCTTATGTTCTACCTACCACTTTGAAGTTCAGCTTTGAAATGGCAAAGGCAGTATACAAGTCCCTATTCCCTTCCCTTTTTTTGCTCAATGGCCAAAGCATTTGGGTTCTTCATGCCAGTGTTCACACTGATTTACTCTTTTGCCTTGGTCTTCTTGTCAATGCTAGTGCTGCTTTGCCTTTCTTCTCCTGTCTTGGGATCTTCACTCCATTGCTTGTACTGCTTTGCTCCTTTCATGGTGATTTATTTATTTATTCACTTTTTTTTTAGCCTGTCCTCCTAAAGGAGCCCAGAACAGGTTATAAATGCTACTCCCCCCCCCCCTCCCCTCCTTTTCTTTCTTTCCTGAACAGGTTATAGCCCGGTATAACTACATCCCAGTCATGGTTCTCCATGAACTATGTCTCTGTGATCGCCACTATATCCAACTCATCTTCTTCCATCACTGCTTCTAGATCCAGCATTTTGTCTCCCATACTTCGAGCATTAGTATATACTGTTTTCCAGACATTGCCCCCTTTTCTTCATGACACTGTTGGTGTCCTTTGTCCTTTTAAGGTCTTCACGCCACTGTTTATTAAAGTGCTGTTGCTTCTGTAGCAAATGCCTGCCGGCAAGTTTTGAGCACGTTTGTTTATAAATAGATTGAAAATCCCCAGTGCTAAAGTGTAAAATTACTTGCCACATTGACTTTAATAGACCTGGATTATCCAAATCATATGGAATCCAAAAATGAACTTAATGGCTGATTGAACTGAACACAAACTGAACTGAACATTTTTGCAGCTATATCCCTAAAAATAGTAGTAAATCTACACATAGGCATGCCTTTCGCTTCCTTAAAGGAAAATTTTTTTTTTTTTTTTTTGAATTACAGTATTGTGCATCCTACAACTCCCAAGTAAATGCCCTCCTTTATCCCAAATTACTTCCTGAATCAAGTCTAACCAGGTTATAATGTTTTGGATTTGTGTTTTTTTTTCTGCTGATGATTATGGGTCATCATTACTAAGGTACTTTACCAATTAGTATGTGTTAACATAATTAATGCATGTCATTATACTGCAAGCCCCAATTTATGCAATGGGACCTAGTTACTAATTACAGTACATGCATTAACTGTGTTAATACACACAAAACAGGAAACCCAGCTTAGTAACTAAGGCCCTTTGTTACAGATTTGGGAAACAGAAGTACTGTACAATGAATCCATCAAGCTCACTCGAGTAATTCTCACAAAAAACAGGTCTCTTCTGAGTTTCCTAGCAGTCTCCAATAATGCCTTGCAAAAGTAGCACAACAAGGTCATTAATATTAAAATGATCACTCCAAGCAATTCTCTATAATTGTCGAGTGATTCTCTAACTACGTTGTGTCACATTTGCGATCAAAATTTGCCTTACTTTCTGATCAGTGCTTGAGCACTGATTGGTTCAGGCACTGACAGGAAAATAAGGTTTGACAACTCAGACCCCTCCCCTCCCCCTCCCCACACAAACACACACACATGCAAATTAAAATAAATAAAAACAACTAAACAAAAACAAATTGAAGATTGGCAGGAGAGATGTCCACTCTCTCCTACCGTGTCGCACAATCACCCAATACTGCTAACCTCCACCCCCGCAGCGGGAGAGATGCCCACTCCCTCCCACCACTGCCATCAAGCGATCTGACACCTGACACCCTCTCAGCAGCGGGAGAGATGCTCACTCCCTCCCTCTACCACGCGACCCACCACCCCTTCCCCCTTACCTTGCTTACGATGGCTGGCTGAAGGGTTGCCTACTCCCTCTGGCCAGCAGGCCCACCTCTTCAAAATGGCAGGCCTTCCTGGGATTCACTGGTGAGGGGCCTAAGGCTCTGATTGGCCAGGTTGTTTAAGGCCCCTCCTATGGGTGAAAGAAACCCTATCCCTGATTCTATAAATGGTGTCTAACTCCTAGGTAACATTCGGTTGTCAATCTACCACTAGGCACCATTTATAGAATAGTGCCTAGTGGCACCTAAGCATTCTTAAGCGATGGTAGGTATAAAATCCTTAGGTGTACTCCATTTAAGCCAGGATTTTCAGTTAGGCCTACCGGCACCTAACTGAATCCACACTCAAACTCCTCCCCAAATCCACCCATAACAATGCCTACCTGCTGATAGGGGCCTTGGTGTAGAGACCTACATTGAAGAGGTAGGCACCTACCGAGTTAGGCGCCTACGGGCAAATTAATCTTTTAAAATCTTTTTAAAAATTGGTTCTTAATAGCACTTTCAATTATCATTGTCAATTAAGCCAATTTAAAATTAAAAAATTAAATTAGTTGCCTAGACCGGCTAGGCGCACCAATCTAGGTGTCTAATTGTAGGTGCCTTGTATAGAATCAAGGCCCTTATGGCCAGTGAACACCTCTAGAATGCTCTTTTTCTTAGTAGATAAATATCTGGGTAATGGTTTTCTCATATTTTCACTGAGTCATGGGAGGAAGAGGACGTCGTGTACTTGGACTTCAGTAAAGCTTTTGACAGTGTCCCCCACCGTAGATTATTGAACAAAATGAAATTGATGGGATTAGGTGTAACACTAACTCAATGGGTCAATGACTGGCTAAGTGATAGACTTCAGAGAGTGTTGGTTAACGGTGCTCTCTCCAAAACGTCGAGGGTGACCAGTGGAGTGCCGCAGGGTTCGGTCCTGGGACCGATCCTTTTCAATATATTCATAGGAGACCTGAAGCAGGGGCTTCAAGGTAAGATAGCATTGTTCGCCGACGACGCCAAACTATGTAACACTGTAAGTAAAAATGATTTGTCTGACAGCATGAAGCAAGACCTGCTTTTACTAGAACATTGGTCCATGACCTGGCAGCTGGGCTTCAATGCGAAAAAATGCAAGATCATGCACCTTGGCAACAATAATCCGTGCAGAACATACACACTGAACGGCGAGACCTTGGCTAGGACGGCAGCAGAGCGGGATTTAGGGGCGATCATTAGTAGAGACATGAAAACAGCCATCCAAGTGGAAAAGGCTACATCCAAGGCTAGACAAATGCTGGGTTGTATCCATAGAAGCTTTGTTAGCCGGAAGCCGGAGGTCATAATGCCATTGTGAGACCTCATCTGGAGTACTGTGTGCAATTCTGGAGGCCACACTACCGTAAGGACGTACTGAGAGTTGAGTCAGTTCAGCGCATGGCCACTAGGATGATCTTGGGGCTTAAGGATTTCTCATAAGAGGACAGGCTGCACAGATTGCTGCTATACTCTCTTGAAGAGCGTAGGGAGAGGGGAGACATGACTGAGGCATTTAAGTACATCACTGGCCGCTTAGAGGTGGAAGACAACATTTTCTATTTCAAGGGTCCGTCGGCCACAAGAGGACATCCGCAAAGAATCAGGGGCGGGGAATTTCATGGGGATACCAGGAAGTACTTCTTCACAGAAAGAATGGTAGACCATTGGAACAAACTCCCAGAGCAAGTGATCATGGCCAGCAGCATACAAGATTTTAAGAAAAAATGGGATGCCCACGTCGGATCTTTATGAGGGCAGTGTAGAGGTGATTATTATTATTATTAGGATTTTTTTATATACCGCCTATTAAGGTTATCTAAGCAGTTTTACAATCAGGTACTCAAGCATTTTCCCTCTCTGTCCCGGTGGGCTCACAATCTATCTAACGTACCTGCCACCTGTGAGCGACCCCTTAGGGGGTAGTTTGGGGAGGGTTAATGGAGTGGGCAGACTTGATGGGCTATGACCCTTTTCTGCCGTCATCTTTCTATGTTTCTATGTTTCTAAATATCAAACCTCAAGATTATTATTATTATTATTATTAAGTTCTTATATACCGCCATACCCAAAGAGTTCTAGGCAGTTCACATCAATTAAATTAGGATCCGGTCTGAACACGGATTTACAAAATTTTGTCGGAATTACAAGCAACGAGGAAGGAAGTATTGGGGTTTTAGCAGATGTTTATCATAGTTGGATTGGAAGAGAAAAGGGAGGGAGAGGGAGCCAAGAGAGGGGAGGGGGATAGAAAGGAAGGGGTGGGGGGGTAGGATTGTAGCGGGGAATAAGGGTTAAGGGTCCTGTTCGCGGAAGAGGTATGTTTTGAGAAGTTTTCTGAAGTCAAGGTAGGTCGGGGCCACTAGTATTATTTGGCCTAACCAAGATTTCCCACAAGTCCCTCAAGATAATCCCCACAAACCTTTTCAATATTGACTACCCAATATTCATTTTTGCAGTTTCACTGTCAGGAGAAGGAATTTAAGTTGAAGAATTTAAAAAAAATGTTTTGCTTTGTTTTTTAAATTTGTCATACTGCATTTTTCTTTGATCAGATCAAGGAGATTCACAATGTAAAAGGTAGAAGTGGAAAGGAACATCACATATTCAGTTGAATGTAGGACAGCAAGAATGATGAGCCAGTCTTATATTGATTATGTTTCCAAGATAGAAACTACTTTTTTTCCCCAACAATAACTGCACTATTGAAATCCCGCTGTACTGGGCCATGGTACACCCTCACCTGGAATACTGCGTCCAGGACTGGTCGCCGTACATGAAGAAGGATACGGTACTACTCGAAAGGGTCCAGAGAAGAGCAGCTAAAATAGTTAAGGGGCTGGAGGAGTTGCCGTACAGCAAGAGATTAGAGAAACTGGGCCTCTTCTTCCTTGAAAAGAGGAGACTGCGAGGGGACATGATCAAAACATTCAAGATACTGAAGGGACTGCACTTAGTAGATAAGGACAGGTTGTTCACCCTCTCCAAGGTAGGGAGAACGAGACGGCACTCTCTAAAGTTAAAAGGGGATAGATTCCGTACAAACGTAAGGAAGTTCTTCTTCACCCAGAGAGTGGTAGAAAACTGGAACGCTCTTCCGGAGGCTGTTATAGGGGAAAACACCCTCCAGGGATTCAAGACAAAGTTAGATAAGTTCCTGCTGAACCGGAACGTATGCAAGTAGGGCTGGCCTCAGGGCACTGGTCTTTGACCTAGGGGCCGCCGCGGGAGCAGACTTCTGGGCACGATGGACCACTGGTCTGACCCAGCAGCGGCAATTCTTATGTCAGGGGCAACCAACCTTGGCCCTGGCCAGGTTGGGTTTTCAGGATTTCCCCAAATAAATATGCGTGAGATCTATTTACATATAATGGAAGCACTGCATGCAGATAGATCTCAAGCAACTTCAATAGGGAAATCCTGAAAACTCAACTGGATTCTGGTCCTCTAGAACCGATGTTGGACAACCCTGCTTTAGATTCTCCTTAGTTTATTATCCTTTTCACCTAATGAACCTTTCTTTGCTGATTTCCTAACCTTTACTAGATATTCTCACCAACAAAATGCACAGATTTCAGAAAAACGCTTTCTTGTAGATACTTCAGACTTCTCATTTCTGGCTCACAGACAAAAGATACTCCGTATATGATGCTGATTAATGCTGATGTTAGAATTCTCCCTAAAGACAATTTGGCCCCCTTTGCCAGGAAGTCATTTAGCCACTGCTCTGTTCCACTCCATGCTAACTTCTCTCATGCCCTGTCATCCCTGGATTCCCTCCAAGGCTCTCTGGATCTCTACTCAAGTTGTCCAAAGCAATTACCACCTGGATGAAACCACATGAGGCCTTACTTCAGGGGTGTTCCTGGAAAATACCATAACTGAGTGAGTCATAGACCTATATGTGCACTTTCTGAAATTTGTTAAAAGACAGATCATTTGCACACTCCCCTGGTAATTTTCTGCAACAATTTCAATGGAAATTTCATTAGACATTGGAAAAAGGCAGTGGTGGAAACTGCATTAATTTATGATGAAGATTACTGTCCCTACTTGACCTTGTTCCCTCCTTGCCTCCTGATTCCAATCATTTTCTTTCAGAAGGTTTCCCTTTTGAGAGCAAGAGCACTTTGCGATCACTGCCACAGCTGATAGGTATAACTCGGGGCAGGGTGGGGACAGCACATAACACAGTTGATCACATGCTCATTTTGTTTCTATTCTGCTTGAGATGGGGCATCATTTCAAGTGCTCTCAAGCAGATATCTGAAGATTTTGTACACGCGACGGTGCTGAAAAGTTCTCAGCCCTACCAAGAAGAGAATGACGTGGATGTGGTTCAATCAATGATCTAAAACAATGTCAAAACATAGAATTTCATTTCTGCAAATTGGCATTTAAGCTACAGTGGCAAAATTTAGGAATTTAGAAGCTGGCTTGTTGAGCTGAGAACTTTGCAGAACCCACCTGGTGGGTATCTCTGCTTCATCGCAGTAGTCCTACATCAGAAAATGATTGAGCAGTGCTATCTAACACTTCCCATTCACTTTTTTGTTTTTCTGCTTTTTTAATTTTGTTTTGTCTTGCCTATGGGATGCAAACTGTATAACTGACACGGCACAGATAAAATTTTATTGCTTGTTATATCAGCCAAAGACATCAAACCTCAGATCACTTAGATTTGCTTTGATGTTTGTTCTTGATCCAGGTCTTCTTAAGAAGGAAATTTCCAATTCACTGGTCTGTTAACAGCATTTGTGATTAATTATCCTTTCATAATCTGAAGAATTTTGTTCTGCACAGAATTTTGCATCACTCAGACTGCTTGGGGAGTTTTATTTTGGCTGGTGCATTTGGAAACTGCTAATAAACAGCCACTTCCTGTTTTTCTTGCTACTGTGTGTAACAAGTTGTTAGAGAAAAGTTGTCGTCTGGTCCCAGTTACTAACAGGTTCAACCAACTATGAATTATTTTGTTGCCTAATCATTATCATAGATTGTTTGACATCTTTTTCACTTATAAAGAATGCCAGTCATTTTACTGCGCTATAATGTAAGTCATTTTTCATTAGGAAATGAACAGTAATTGAAGGGATAATGTCAACCCCTACAGGCTCTGTTTGATTATGTAATGCAAAATGAAAGCAGGAAGGAAAAAGAAATGAGGGAATTGGCAGTATTTCAAAACCAGACTTTAATTTTTATTATTTGGGTGGTTCTGGCTCTTTCCTCCTTGTTCTTTTTTGCTTGTTTGCTTCCCATTAATTCCAGTTCATTTGGAACTGGAACTTGATATCATAAGTCTTTCTACACAGCTACCCCCATATATTCTCTTATTTTAAATTGCAGCAAGAGCCCTCGGCTGGTGGCTTAACACCAGGTCTCATCCTAGACCCCTGAAATTCTATCTAGAATGTTTTAATGCTGCTCAGTGGTATGTCTTCTTCCGAGGACTGTCAATGTCTGGAAAGTAGAAAACCCAACCTGGGAATCTAATCTAGGCCTTTCAGGGACAGTGTTCAAACAATGTTAAGTCTGTTTTGCCTACTATCCTTACAACAATTTTCCAAAAGAAAAATTTCACTTTCAAAATTGACTTGGGAAAAGTATGCAGAAATCCGCACCTGCCGTTTGTGTGGGTACTTTTCCCAGGGAAAACTATGTGTAATTTTCAAAAATCCAGAAGTAAGCCTCTCGGTGCATTCTTCACCCCAACCCTCTCCTCAGGAAAGCCTCCACAATAGGCACGTAAACTTATCCATGTACTACGACTACTGATCATTTTTATAGCGCTACTAGACATATGCAGCACTGTACAGAACATCAAAACATAGAAGAGACAGTCCCTGCTCAAAAGAGCTTACAATCTAGTCAAGACAGACAAACTGGACAAGAAGGTTCATCTATAGGTAGGGGAATTACAGAGAGAATGATAAGACAGATATTGGTGCAGGAAGGTGGGTTGGAGTTTGGAATTGAAAGCATCTTCAAAGAGGTGGGCTTTGAGTCTGGATCTGAATGCTTCTGTGTGCTATATAATTGTACCTGCATATATGATAGGCATGTTCCAAAAAACATATTTGTGCGCATGGAAGATCATTTTATAACTGATCGCCAATAATAATAATAATAATAATAATAATATTTTATTTTGTATACCGCCATACCCAGGGAGTTCAAGGCGGTTCACAACAGATAGATGAATTACATACAGTGCGATTCGAAAAAAGAAGAACATAACAAGGCAATCGTGGGGACATACTCGTTTACATAAACGGTTTAGGAGGGGGAAGGGCTAAATACGGGATACATACAGTGTGTGCTGCAGTAGGATACAATAGAGTTTAAGAGAGGAAATTAGATAAGAGCATATTAGATGGAAAAAGGGGGGGGCAACCAACTTGGAAGGGGGGTGGGAAAGTAAGGGGGGGGAGAGGGGAGAGGAGGGTTTAGATGGGGGAAGGGTAAAGGCTGAAAGGTAAAGGAGGTGGCTATTTTGGAGAATATTCTATAAAGACAACATAGGGAACTTTGGGGTCAGGTCCACAGAGGGAATCATCAGAGTTTGCGGAACTGATAATGTTAGAATGAGCCACGATTAAAGCACTTATCCAAGAAAACACCATTAATATCACTCCATTATAAAATGAAGTAGCTCGTTTAGCTGCACAGATGACTTCCTGCACCAAACTAATCTCACAATTAGAACAAAGAATTGGAGTTTTTTTTGTTGGTTTTTAAAAAATCTTTATTGATTTTACAATCTTCAATAATGCAATACATAAATATATCATATATAATAAGTCAATATAATAATAATAATAATAACAGCTTATATACCGCAATACCGTGAAGTTCTATGCGGTTTACAAAAGATTAAGCAAAGGTACAAATTGACTGACTTCAAGAGGGGAAGAAGAAAGAGAAGTAATTAGCACATTTAACTTTCAAATATACATAACCAACCAATTTCTACCCTCTCCCTACTCTCCCACCTAACAATAATTTAATAAAACACAGAAACATAGATTTCCCCAATAACCTTACTATATTAGCCATATTCTTCCATCCTCCCACCCATCCCAAGTGTAAATATTTAAAAATAGAACAAAGAATTGTAATGGTGGAGCAAAATCAGGAACTCTGTTCATGGGGCTGGAAACAGCTTATGGAGATCAAACAAGAGATGGAAGAAACAAATAACAGATCTCACAGAAACAATATTCAGATAACTTGTAACTATGAACTTATTTGCTTCCAATCGTCTAATTTCACTTTATTCTATTTTCTTCTTAAAATTTTTGTGAGCAAATATCTTCAAAACAGCGAGCAATTCCCTTGAGCCAAGAATGGTTAACACTGGTGAAATGGGTCCTGTCGGGCTATGAATTTCTGCACTTTTAAGATAAGTGATTAATCTTTATTGTTTTGAAGATATTTGCTCACAAAAATTTTAAGAAGAAAATTCATACATTATTAAAAACTTACAATTATATTTTTAAGACAATCATAAAAAATCACATTTTTAAAAACAAAATAAAAAGGGAGGAAGATAAAAATCTACAAAAACACCACCAAGGACACCCAGTGGAGTGGTAATTATAAACGGGAGAAAAAAGCCTCTAGTGATGAAACTATTAATGTGCCAAAGTGACTCAAACCTTCAACGCTGATTCCGAGACTTGAAATTTCAAGTTAGTTTAGCCAAAGTGCTTAATAACTATATTATATCAATCTGAAAAGAGAAATCAAAAAAACAAGATAAAGGTAAGAGGACTAATAGTACATAAGAAAATAAATGATTAATACATTAGCATACTATAAACAAATCAAACATTTCAAATGCTAAAATTAAAAACGTTAAGTCAACCAAACAGCTACCACTGTATCAAAAGACTCATGATAAGAAAACTCTATGGGCTCCTTTTACAAAGCCACGCTAGGGCCTTAACGCGTGGAATAGCGCGCGCTAAATTGCTGCACACGCTAGCCGCTACCGCCTCCTTTGGAGCAGGCGGTAGATTTCCGGCTAGCATGCGCTATAGCGCATGCTAATCCGGTGTGTGCGTTAAAACTGCTAGTGTGGCTTTGTAAAAGGAGCCCTATGTGTAAAATGTAAGTTGATAAACACAATAAACAAATAAAAGATTAACAATGATGTCCAATCCCAGCTATGCACAATGAAGCAACTAAGAAACTAATTAACATATTTTATATCCACCAATATCAACATTAGGGATGTTCACTTCCTCCCAGGGGCAGCTAGGTTATAGAAA
Organism: Geotrypetes seraphini; assembly: GCF_902459505.1. Taxonomy (NCBI): domain Eukaryota; kingdom Metazoa; phylum Chordata; class Amphibia; order Gymnophiona; family Dermophiidae; genus Geotrypetes; species Geotrypetes seraphini. The sequence goes on along the minus strand of NC_047090.1, from coordinate 138,344,123 downwards.
GGTGCTCATTTTGTACAGTGTGATACTAGAGGGATTAGGGGAGTTTGCCCCAGACTCTCCTGCCCCCCCCCCCTCCGTGGTTTTTGTCCCTTCCTAAATCTATACTAACAAGGGATATTAAGGTCTGTGACCAGTAGCATAACTGGTGGGATAGGAACCCAGGGCAGAGCACCCCTCTCCTCCAGGCAGTAGGAAGGTGCATGGATTAGTCATAGGCCTGTGGGCTGCTTGCTTACAGCCATCATCTCTGCTGGTCCTCTGCCCTAGAATAGAAAGTTGACATCAGATGGGGTGGGGCTGGCAGACCCGACAGCCATGTGCAGGTGGACCGTAGGCCTATGACTGCGCCAGCACCTCTGAAATCCCTGCACCCAGGGTGGAACCCCCCCTCCACATGCTACTGGCTGTGACAGCTTCAGAAAACATAGGTGTATGATTCTAAATTGGCAGACATTCTGAAATACCAATATTTATATACCTCTTATAGCCAAAGTAGCCTATATTCAGGTATTTATTTTTCCTTATCTGTCCTGGGGGGCTCATACTCCACTTAATGTACCTGGGGCAAATGGAGGGGTTAAGTGACTTGCGGAGGGTCACAAGGAGCAGTATGGGATTTGAACTCACAACTTCAGGGTGCTGAGGCTGTAGCTCTAGCCACTGCAAAGAAAAATGGGGAGACCCAATGATCTAGCCACTGCGCCACACACTCCCCCGCTTATACACAAGTATATACTGCCAAACACATGTTTATGTTGCTGTGTTGCCTACACTGCTATTTTAGACATTGTTGCTTATATAACGGATGCTCTCACTGCACCTAACCAGCGCATATACATCCCTTCCTGGATGCATCTTAAAACAGGCTCTAAGATGGCAGATTTACTCTAAACTACTAGCGGAACTTGCCACATCCCTAACCTGGACGACTCAATTCCAATTTGTATATTCTATCTAAACTGTGCCTTACCAAGTTCACTAAAATGGAATGGAGAAGAAGCTGACAGAATGTAGAAAATGAACTTAAGTATAATGACAATGATTACTGAGTGAAGGACAAAAAAGAATAATGCAGAAAAAAAAAAAAAAAAAATCCAGTCAACTGTGTTAGTGGGTAGCGGTTGTGGAGCTCTTTCTTCCCCTCCCTGTGTGTAGGTGTAATATAATATGCTATATTTGTGCTGGACTGTCAGTGGGTGCGTATGCACCCATTCACATCTCAGATAGATTTTTCCATCATCATCGTCCAACATCCATTCTAGGGGGCAGTCTGAGAATAAAATGCAGAATCTGCCACTTTAAAAAAAAAATAAAAAAAAATTGAACTCATCAGTAGAGAATGACACAGGGAGAAATGTGTCCCCATTCCCGCAGGAACTCAATTACCCTATCCTGTCCACTCAAGTTTTGTCGCTATCCCTGACCAATTCCTGTAAGTTCTGCCTTAACTGCACTTAACTGAACACTTATGATTTTAAAGTGTTTAAGGCTTCTGCAGACAAGGACATAGCTTGAATGTGGCAGGGACAGGAAAAGAACTGCCCAGGATGGGACGGGAAAATGAATTCCCGCGGGGAAGGGGAGAAAATTTGTCCCCGTGTCATTCTCTACTCATGAGCTGAATACTATGCCGTACCATGTACTGCTATTTTATTTATTTATAACCCGCTTAAAACCTAAGTGGCTCTCAATAAAACAGATATAATAGTAGAAACAGACAAAACAATCATGGTATACAAAATTAATTTTTAAAAAATTATCTTAGATAGTATCGCACTTCACTTGTTCTCAAAATGTCTCGTGATAACATGAACTGACTCTCCTAAAATTACTTCAGGCAAATGCTTCAATAAAGAAGTATGTTTAAAGTAATTTCCTAAATTGTAACACATTCCTACATAGTCTGATGATTCCTGATAGACCATTCCACAAAAGTGGTCCTGCAACAGAGCAAGAGGATTTTCTGGTGTGAACAGTTTTCTACTGCTTTAACCCTCTCTTTTACAAAACAACGAAAGCGTTTTTTTAGCACACTCTATGAGTGTAGGGAGCAGCGCAGAGCATTCAGTGTACCAGCCAGCACAAAAACCAATTTTCTATTGCCTATGTCTGGTTTATTCTCACTGTACACTGCCTGGAGTGAATTTCTTCAAAAAGGCAGTAAATAAATCTTAATAAATTAAATCTGAATCTGCAGGCACAACTTCAAGTCCAGAAATGAACCTGGTACACTTATGACCTTCACAACTGAACACAAAGATGAGATGAGCTGATCCACTAGGATTTGATCTAAAAGCTCTGGTCTAAGATTTAGATATTTAGATCTGTGTTTTAGATTTGGGATCAACAAACACGTGGTAGACGATACCTTTCTACTGAACTAACAATACATCTGTGATTAGGTTTTGAGAGCTCTGTTCCTTTCATGCGCTCAAGTGAAGTCTCACCTACAACGTACTGTATTTGTTGACCTTTATTCCATTTATTCAAGTAGACTGACATAGCAACCACAATGCTGTAATCCCACCTAGTGATTCATAGTTTGCATTTGGTCATTTGCCTGACTACTTGCCTGGGTTTATGTAACTCTTCGTTAACAAGAGAGAAAGGCAGCTCTCTGAATGCCAAGTATATAAAGTTTCCCCATACTGAGCATCCCTTTCTTTCATCACCCCTAGTGAATAATGATGAAAAATTCATTGCATCTCAAAACAAATATGTGGGGAAACTAAATAAATGGAATATGGAAAAAGGCAGATTTGATGACAAAATAATATTGTTGCCTGAATACGTTTTTCCAACTTTGAGGTCCACCACAATTTACTTGTCACATACAATAGATTGGAAGTATTGTTATGATTGTCTCTTATTGTATTGTTATGATTGCATCGAATTTGTTCTAGGAGTGATCAGCTGGGCAGTGTTCATCCTTCTTTTGTGTGTGGAGGTTGTTGGGCTTGTTGAGGATTGTAGCTTGTTTTATGTCTTCCTGAACCTTTTTAATTTTGTCCAGGAAGAAATCTGCTAGCTCTTGTGCGCTTGGTTGGGATAAGTTAAGGTGCCGTTTATAGAATCCAGACCTCAGTGTTTTCCTTTAGACACACATGAAGGAAAACTCATCAAGGTGGGCAATAGACCGGAACTGCTTTTTTCAGTTTGGGCCAAAACCAAAACTGCCACCGAAACTAACTGAAAACTGCAGCTGAAACTTATAACCTACAGCTCACTCCTTCTTTCAAACATAAATGTCATGGGCCTCATATTCAGCCGGTGTAGGGTTGCCTTTTGAGGACATGTCTGGGGGTCCGGACGGCTTTTCAAAACCTGGCACTTTGTCTGGATTTTGAAAAGCCTCCTCAGATCGCATCGGGCAAGGAGGAAGTCTGCGCAAATGTGGATGCCATGCGATGATATCATGCACACGGCGCATGTGTGCATGACATCATTACATGGCATCTGTACATGCATGGACTTCCTCTTGCCCGACAAAAGAAGGCAACGGGAGGGGGGGGCTAGGGCTGGACTGGGGGCAGGATTAGGGCATTACAGGGTGAGGATGGGTGAAACTGGGTGGGCCTGGGGGCAGGTCTAGGGGGTCCAGATTTTCTGATTGGAAAATCTGGCAACCCTAAGCCGGTGGCAATCAGCGATTTACTGACTGCCAGAAATACAATGCCAGGCCATATCTGGGCACTGATATTTAATTTCTGGGCTTCCATAGCCAGTTAACATGTTTGATGAATTTACTTCAATTTTTTGAGACCATGAACAAACAAACTGATAGTGGAGAACCGGTGGGCATAATATACTTGGACTTCCAGAAAGCGTTCGACAAGGTTCCACATGAAAGACTTCTCAGGAAACTACAAAGCCATGGAATAGAGGGGGATACAAAGATGGATAGGCAAATGGCTGGAGAACAGAAAGCAGAGAGTGGGCATAAATGGGAAGTTCTCAGACTGGGAGAAAGAGACTAGTGGTGTGCCCCAGGGCTCAGTACTTGGGCCCATCTTATTTAATATTTTCATCAATGACCTAGAAGAAGGAACATCCAGTGAGATCATCAAGTTTGCAGACGACACAAAGCTATGCTGGGCAATCAGATCGCAGAAGGATAGTGAGGAACTCCAGAGCGACTTGTGTTAGTTAGAGAAATGGGCAGGGAAATGGCAGATGAAGTTTAATGTGGAAAAGTGCAAAATAATGTATTTAGGCAGAAAGAACAAGGAACACGAGTATAGAATGCCAGGAGCAACTCTGGGTAAGAGCGAACAAGAAAAGGACCTGGGCATACTGATAGATAGGACCCTGAAACCGTCGGCACAATGCGCAGCAGCGGCAAAGAAAGCAAATAGAATGTTAGGCATGATAAAGAAAGGAATCATGAGTAGATCGGAGAGGGTTATAATGCCGCTTTATAGAGTAATGGTCAGACCACACTTGGAATACTGCGTCCAACATTGGTCGCCCAACCTAAAGAAGGATATAAAACTGCTGGAGAGAGTGCAGAGATGAGCAACGAAGCTAGTAAAAGGTATGGAGAAACTGCAATACGAGGAACGACTTAAGAGACTGGGATTGTTCTCCTTTGAGAAAAGGAGACTGCGAGGGGATATGATCGAGACCTTCAAAATACTGAAAGGAATCGACAAAATAGAGCAAGAAAAAAAAATATTTACAATGTCCAATTTGGCACGAACAAGAGGACATGGAATGAAGCTAAAGAGGGACAAGTCCAGGACAAATATCAGGAAGTTCTGCTTCACACAAAGAGTGGTTGACACCTGGAATGCTCTCCCAGTGGAGGTTATAGCGGAATCGACCATCCTAGGATTTAAAAGCAAATTAGATGCATATCTCCTTACGAGAGGCATAGAGAGATATGGGTGACTAAAAATTAGGCCAGGTGTACACCTGGCTGGGCCTCCGCAAGTGCGGATCGCCGGACTTGATAGACCGAAGGTCTGATCCGGAGATGGCACTTCTTATGTTCTAGCTCAACTAAGTGCAGTACTCAGCACCTGGGTTATCACATGAAGATAGGACTGACTTTTATGTGGTTCTATTTAATGCTGTTAACCTGGTTGGTTAAGTTTTGAATATCAGCCAAATGCCAACTCTGCCTCTGCAACGTCCCCCCAAATAGCCAGTTTTGAGTTTAGCTCTTAACTAGTTACCTGTACTTTCAACAGCACTAACCAGTTAGCCCCTAACAGGTGAGTTAACTGTCCAGGAGCCATTTCTGGCCAGTTGAATCCTGCTGGTTAAGACCTTGATCATTTTAAAACCGGATGCCTAAAGAAGAAGTACAAATGTGCCTATTTAAAACCTATTTTATTAAGGCCGCACAGGTGCCTCTGTGAATATTTCTGTGCGTTTCTAAATTAAGGATCCAGGACCAACCTCAATGGCATGCAAATACTAATGCAAAACTTTACACCTGCTCTGGGAAGGGTGGAAATATGTGCATGTATTTTACACATTTATTCATATATTTTCTATACGCGTGTATATAGCATCTCTGACTCTGCTCCATTCGTTATTCCCCTGGGAGTGTCTATATGTAGATAGCATAGGAGACACACTCATTCCATCAGCCTGCATCTTACATGCATACGCAGTTAAGCTAATCTGGAAGAAAAAACCCTTTTCTGTTTGCAAAACAGCTTTTATAACACTCTCTAGAGGGAAAAGTACTAGTGTATAAACTACAACACAATACCCCAGCAGTATATATAAATATATAGTAGAGAACCAATGCAAATACTGCTATTACCCAGCACTACACTTCTACATATAAGCCCAAACAACTAGAAGGGCTTGGGTCTCAGAAACGGAGCCTACGCGCAGCAGTGACACTCACAAACTGGAAGAAATCAGCGTAGTACAATTGCTCCAACTCCAATCATTGACCCCCATACATATTTTTTTAAAGCATTTTCAGAAAGCACTTAAAACAGCTAACCCACAATCGGGTCGCAAAAAGGAAGTGTAAGCTAGACACTAAGAAAAACAGCAACCAAATTACTTAGCTTTTTAGTGGTTGACTTTGCTGATTTTGCTGATTTAACTTTATAAAGGAGTGCAGTCGCTAGTGTAAATTTGCCGACGCGGCCAGCGTTTCGCGGAATCATTAATCAAAAGTATCCGCTGCGTCAGGGCCACCAGGACATTCAAGAAGTCAAAGCTTCATCTCTTAGTGGGAGCTCTCCTCCTGGAACTCCTCTCCTGGATAATCTGTACTTCCCAAGGCTTGTATCAGCCTCTTGCTAGGGAAGCTCTCTCTCTCCCTCCCTCCCTGGGAGGTCCCTGGGAGGGAGAGAGAGAGCTTCCCTAGCAAGAGGCTGATACAAGCCTTGGGAAGTACAGATTATCCAGGAGAGGAGTTCCAGGAGGAGAGCTCCCACTAAGAGATGAAGCTTTGACTTCTTGAATGTCCTGGTGGCCCTGACGCAGCGGATACTTTTGATTAATGATTCCGCGAAACGCTGGCCGCGTCGGCAAATTTACACTAGCGACTGCACTCCTTTATAAAGTTAAATCAGCAAAATCAGCAAAGTCAACCACTAAAAAGCTAAGTAATTTGGTTGCTGTTTTTCTTAGTGTCTAGCTTACACTTCCTTTTTGCGACCCGATTGTGGGTTAGCTGTTTTAAGTGCTTTCTGAAAATGCTTTAAAAAAATATGTATGGGGGTCAATGATTGGAGTTGGAGCAATTGTACTACGCTGATTTCTTCCAGTTTGTGAGTGTCACTGCTGCGCGTAGGCTCCGTTTCTGAGACCCAAGCCCTTCTAGTTGTTTGGGCTTATATGTAGAAGTGTAGTGCTGGGTAATAGCAGTATTTGCATTGGTTCTCTACTCTCTAGAGGGAGTCATTTCATAAAGGTTTTCTGCATGTAAATCCTGTTGTACATGCGGAGAAGAGCTCTTAGAAAATTGCAAACTGTACATGTGCTTAAACACGCTCACAGAATATGTGTCTATACAGTGTTCCCCCGGTCATTCGCAGTTCGCGATCCCAGTCATTTGCGGTATTCTCCGACCGGGACTTCCTGTGCTAAAGTAGGGCTTCACCAATCAGGAGCTGCGTGTCAAAGCAGCTCCTGATTGGTGAAGCCTGACTTTACTGCAGGAAGAGGCGATCGGAGCATACCACAAGTGATTTCCTTTACTCGCCAGCGTTCCAGCTGCCCTCTCCTGCCTCCCCATATTTGCGGGTTTTTTTATATTCATGGGGGAGTACTGTACTTGTATTTGGTCTGCATACTAATGTTTCCAGGGGCATGGCAGAATACAGGTACCTTAGGCACCTGGGCCAATTAGGGCCTTAGGCCTCCTTCCTGGTGCCTCCTGGGATGCAATGGGCGTTGCCTAAGACTCCAATTGTGCACATGTATTTTCAGTGGCCTACTGGAACTCAGTGGACCCTGTGCAGGAGGACTGAGATGCCCCCTCCCCCCCACCCGAGATGCCTCACCCCACCCCCAGGTCTGGCCAGCATCAGGGTCCGTTCTCCCATGCTGGATTTAGCCACTCTTCTTGATCTCTCGCCACATGTGGTACACAGATTGTAAAAGTCTGTCCAGTATCGGGCTCCATTCCCCCATGCTGGATTAGGCCACTCTTCTTGGTCTCTCACCGCATGCAGAGCATAGACAGTGCTGGATTTCTTTGTCTTTTGCCCAGCGTCAAGGTCCGCGCCCATTATTCTTGCCCATAGTAAAACCTCAACAGCCATGTTGCATTTCCATCTTCTTTCTATTCAAGCATCCTCTGTGTCTATGCCACACATTTTTGAATTCATTCACAGTTTCGGGACCCTACCACCTCTATTGGAAAGGCATTCCATGCATCCACCACCCTCCCTGTGAAAAAGTATTTCCTGACATTACTCCTGAGTCTACTTCCCTGCAACCTCTATTCATGCTGTCTAGTCCTACCACCTCTATGTCTCTGAAAGAGGTTGGTTTAAATATTACATTACATTCTCACTTATATTTATTTATTTATTATTTATTCTTCCCTCTCTTCTTTTTTTTTTTTCAGCATGTGCATATTCAAGACCACTTTTTAAAGGCTGTTTTAAACTCCTGACTTCCACTCGCTGGTAAAGTACCAATGTCTGTTTTAATCATTAACACTGTAAGCACATCCCTAATCCCTTATTTGTCGTTTTTGTTTTAATTAGATTGTAAGTTTCCGAGCAGGAGCTGTCTCTTATGTATTTAATGCACAGTGCTGTGTACATCTAGCAGGGCTGTAGAAATCTTAAGTAGTTGTAAAAAAGGCTTTTAGAATTCACCAAGCACTAATCTCCTTAATGCCCTCTAAGGCCCTAATGCTGCTTGATGAATCCCCACCCCCCTTAGTGTCATTATAACTATAATTTAACATAACCATAACTTCACAATCTCATTTCTTTTGAGGATCTCAACATCTATATACAGATTGTCACAAGGAAACAAGATACTCCTATGTTGTTCAGTTTATGGACGTTCACATGTTTTGTTAGTTCAGCCGTAGAATCGCTCTTATCTATTAATTGACCGGATTAAGATTAATGCCCTATTCCGAAACGGTTGCTTGAGACACACAGTTAAAATGATTTGTCCATGGTCCCACTGAAAGTTTATAGGAACGGTGAATTTGAAAATTGATCTTCCAAGATGTTTCTTGCATCATTGCCCACTATTGTTAAAATCTCTGAATGAAGAAAAAAACAAACCACCAAAACACCCCTGTGTTTAAATACTAGAAAAACCAAAGAAAATATAATACAGTTGTAAAAATAGTATGCTGTACCAGTCTTGCCAAAATTTGAAGGAAAAGTGCCAATTTTAAATAAAGTGGAGAAAAAAACATCAGGGCTCGTATATCGCTCTACTTATAACCAGTTGCACTATGAATTGTGGAGAAGAGCTATCCAACATTGGTCAGAAAACAAAAACTCCACCAGTTGAACATCCCAATTTTTCTTCCATCACATAAAATTTTTAATAGTATCTTCTTAGTTTTTGAACACAGACTGGAAGACAGAGGGACCTTGAAGCCCTAGCTCATCAGGGAGAACGGGATAGAAAATGAATTAAATAATAAATAAAATAGACATTATTGCGCTACGAGCTCCAAATAACTCATCTTTCAAATCCACAGCTTATCCCAAGTGGATGTGTGGAATGACTTCCCGGTGGAAGTGATGGAGACCAAGACTATGGGCTCCTTTTACAAAGGTGCGCTAGCGTTTTTAGTGCACGCACCGGATTAGTGTGCTCTATAGCACACGCTAGCCAAAAAAACTACCACCTGCTCAAGAGGAGGCGGTAGCGGCTAGCACTTGTGGCATTTTAGCGCACGCTATTCTGTGCGTTAAGGCCCTAACGTGCCTTCGTAAAAGGATCCCTATATCTGATTTAAGCGGTTTTAAAAGTTTCAAAAACTAAAAGGCTCTTTTACAAAGCTGCAGTAAGCACTAATGCATACTTACCACAGCCGAATATGGCATACTGCCAGGAGCACTGAGATGTCCCACAGTAATTTTTAGATGTATGTGTACTACCCACATGCTGGAGTATTGCGTTCAATTCTGGTCTCCTTTTTTTAGATGTGTGTGTACTACCCACATGCTGGAGAATTGCGTTCAATTCTGGTCTCTTTATCTCAAAAAAAATATAGTGGCACTAGAAAAGGTTCAAAGAAGAGTGACCAAGATGATAAAGGGGATGGAATTCCTCTCATATGAGGAAAGACTAAAATGGTTAGGGCTCTTCAGCTTGGAAAAGAGATGGCTAAGAGGAGATATGATTGAAGTCTACAAAATCCTGAGTGGAGTAGAACAGGTATAAGTGGATCGCGTTTTCACTCCATCAAAAATTACAAAGTCTAGGGGACACTCGATGTTACAGGCAGTGGCGTACCTAGGGTATATGACACCCTGGGCCCATTGTTTATGACACCCCTGCCATTATTTTTGATACCCCCCAATGTAAAAAAATATTTTTAGTAATGTTCCCCCAGGGCCCAGGTAGAAGCCATGAAGGGGGTGTTCCCAGCCTAGGAGTATGGTCCGGGAACTTCCCTTCTCACGGCCCGGTCCCAAAGCTCTGGGTAGTCCCCGTGGCCCAGCATGTTCCCAGCCTTCTCTCTTGTCTGATGGCCCTTTACCCTTCTGTGAAGCTGAAAAAACTGCCTCAGCAGTGATACAGCTACGTCGCCTGCGGCTCCCCTTCCTGCTTTCCACTCCACAATCCACTCGGGCGGAAACAGGAAGTTGTGTCATTGGCAGACCCAGAAAGCAGGAAGGGGATTCATGGGCAACATAGCTGAATCACTGCCGAGGCTGGCAGCTTTTTCAGCTTCACGGAAGGAAAAGGGCCATCGGACCGGACAGGAGAGAAGGCTGGGAACATGCTGGGCCATGGGGACTACCCAGAGCCTTGGGAGCGGGCCGTGAGAAGGGAAATTCCTGGACCTTGACTCCAAGGCCAGGAACACCCCCCTCATGGTTTGCATCCGGACTGGACCGCCTCCCCCCACCCTTGGTACGCCACTGGTTATGGAGAAATACTTTTAAAGCCAATAGGAGGAAATTTTTTTTCACTCAGAGAATAGTTAAGCTCTGGAACACATTGCCAGATGCTGTGGTAAGAACGGATAGCGTAGCTGGTTTTAAGAAAGATTTGGACAAATTCCTGGAGGAAAAGTCCATAGTCTGTTATTAAGACATGGGGGAAGTCACTGCTTGCCCTGGATTAGTATATTGAAAATATGAAACGGATGTCACCTCCACACCCCTTTCTATAGACTCAAAAGTGTGAGTCTATAGAAAGGGGTGTGGAGGTGACATCCGTTTCACATTTCCAATATACAAAGTTTTACTTGCACAAGAGCGATTACATAAAGATATAGTGCTAATCTTCAAATGCCCTGGATTAGTAGCATGGAATATTGCTACGCCTTGGGTTTTGGCCAGTTACTAGTGAACTGGATTAGGCACTGTGAGAACGGACTACTGGGCTTGATGGACCATTGGTCTGACCCAGTAAGGCTATTCTTATGTTATTATGCTAAAAAATAAAATTTCTCTTTCTGTAGTGGGGGCATGTCTAGAGGGTGGAGACTGGGCATGTTCTGGGCTAATCAATTAGCAAGTGATAAGCACAAAATGGGTGGCAGTAAGGGCTCCTGTACTAATCAGATTTAATGGCCACACGCTAATGACAAAAGTAGGAAGTAGCCATTAATACATAACCTGGTCAATTCCGCCATTGTACCCCCGTGGTATAAATGACCTTAGCACGCAGGAAGACCCACATAAGGGAGCACTAAGGCCACTTTTTTACCACTGTTTGTTAAATATTTTTTGTGATAGAAGAAAAATTGGGATATTCAACTGGCTCAGTTGCGAGAGGTTATACATCGAGCGATACGAGGGGGTGCTGAAACGTTCTCAGCCCCACCAACCGACTGCCTAAATTCAGAGCGTTATATTCCCACTGTGGCTGAAAAGAGTGTTTTCTTATTTTGTTAAGTGCCAATTTGCAGAAATGAAATTCTCTGTTTTGACATTGTTTCAGATCATTGATGGAACTCTATCCACGTCATTACATTACATTTCATTAGAAACATAGAAATATAGAAAAGTGACGGCAGAAAAGGGCCAAGGCCCATCAAGTCTGCCCACTCTATTGACCCACCCACCATCCTAACTACCCTGTGAGAAATCACACTCTGATGTCCCATTCCCTCTTAGAGATCCAACATGAGCATCCCATCTGTTCTTAAAATCTGGCACGCTACTGACCTCGATAACCTGTGCTAGAAGCTTATTCCAATTGCCAACCACTCTTTCGGTGAAGAAGTACTTCCTGAAAGAGTGGTTGGTAATTGGAATGAGCTTCCAGCATAGGTTATCGAGGCCAGTAGCGTGCCAGATTAGTGACTTTTATTTCGCCTTTACCTTGTGGTTCAAGGCAGATTACATAAGAGGTTATTTGGACATTTCCAGAAGAGTTACAGAGTTGAACGGGTTACTTCGGTGCTTCCTGCGGTGTTAGTTTGTTTTGATGGATTTCTTGAAAAGCAGGGTTTTTATTTCTTTTCTGAAAGTTTTGTAGTCTGGTGTCATGGTCAGTAGATTGGATAGTTGGCGGTCTAGTTTTGCTGCCTGCATGGCCAGTAGGCCATCGTACATTGACGCCTCTGATTGGGGGGTGCATGAATGGTGTCTGGGTTCTCCTTTGCCCGATTGTGGTAGTTCGTATAAGGCGGTTGTTCATATAAGCTGGGCCGTCTCCATTCATGGCTTTAAATAGTAGACAGTAAAATCTGAATAGTATTCTTGCTTGTATTGGGAGCCAGTATGGAAGTCGAGGTATGTGGCGGTGATATGGTCGTATTCCTTCAGCGAATAGATCAGTCTCAGGGTTGTGTTTTGTACTGTTTGTAGTTGAGCTGAGAACTTTTCAGCACCCACTCATATATCTCAGATCTATTTTTCTCCACTTTATTTAAAATTGGCACTTTTCCTCCAGGTTTTGGCAGGACTGATACAGTATATTATTTTCACAACTGTGTTATATTTTCTTTGGTTTTTCCACTATTGTTCAAATCATCAGACCACTCCTTGGTTGTTGAAGAAAGGATATTAAAATCACATGTGTACTAGGGATGTGTCATTCCCTATGTCATTTCCGGAAATGTTCAGCTTGTTTGAGGTTTGGGTTTTTTTTTTCTTTATATCATCACAGGAGCAATGTTGTTTTTTTCAAAATCTTTATTCATTTTCGAACTTACAATAAGTGTGTCAATATGTCAAAACAGATTAACAATAAGTATATCACTTAATAATCATTAATAGTATAAATGATATATTCTTATTTCCTACCCTTCCCACCCCTTCCTATTATAGAATCAATATCTTGTACAATATGTAATCATAAAATTACCCTCCCCACCCCCCTCATAATTGAACCTGTAAATTTAAGGGGGAAAATGTCATCTAATCAGTACAATATTTTGTTAATGGCTCCCACACATCTTGAAATTTCCTAAAACATCCTCGCTGTATTGCAATAAATCTTTCCATTTTATAAATATGACATAAGGAATTCCACCAGAAATTATAATTTAATCTACTCCAGTTTTTCCAATTATACGTTCCAATTAATGCATTTGGGGATTAATAATAGGAAGGAACCATATATGCTGGGAGGAGAGAAGCTGATATGCACGGACGGGGAGAGGGACCTTGGGGTGATAGTGTCCGAAGATCTAAAAGTGAAAAAACAGTGTGACAAGGCAGTGGCTGCTGCCAGAAGGATGCTGGGCTGTATAAAGAGAGGCGTAGTCAGTAGAAGGAAGAAGGTGTTGATGCCCCTGTATAGGTCATTGGTAAGGCCCCACTTGGAGTATTGTGTTCAGTTTTGGAGACCGTATCTGGCGAAGGACGTAAGAAGACTTGAGGCGGTCCAGAGGAGAGCGATGAAAATGATAGGAGGCTTGCACCAGAAGACGTATGAGGAGAGACTGGAAGCCCTGAATATGTATACCCTAGAGGAAAGGAGAGACAGGGGAGATATGATTCAGACATTCAAATACTTGAAGGGTATTAACATAGAACAAAATCTTTTCCAGAGAAAGGAAAATGGTAAAACCAGAGGACATAATTTGAGGTTGAGGGGTGGTAGATTCAGGGGCAATGTTAGGAAATTCTACTTTACGGAGAGGATAGTAGATGCCTGGAATGCGCTCCCGAGAGAGGTGGTTGAGTTCAAAGAAGCGTGGGATGAACACAGAGGATTTAGAATCAGAAAATAATATTAAATATTGAACTAAGGCCAGTACTGGGCAGACTTGCACGGTCTGTGTCTGTATATGGCCTTTTGGTGGAGGATGGGCTGGGGAGGGCTTCAATGGCTGGGAGGGTATAGATGGGCTGGAGTAAGTCTTAACAGAGATTTCGGCAGTTGGAACCCAAGCACAGTACAGGGTAAAGCTTTGGATTCTTGCCCAGATATAGCTAAGAAGAAAAAATTAAAAAATTTAAATTAAATCAGGTTGGGCAGACTGGATGGACCATTCGGGTCGTTATCTGCCGTCATCTACTATGTTACTATGTTACGTAATTTGTTGAATGGCAACCCCAGTCATTATAAGTAATAATTTGTTATTATTTGAAGAAATCTGACTTTTTGCTCTCATTGCCATACCAAACAGCACAGTATAATATGACAATGCCACTGGATTGTCTAATAAACATCTCGAAGCAAGAACTTTAGATCATTTATTATTCTATTGTCCATTTATTAGGAGCAATGTTGTTAAAAGTGTGTCCTATATTGAGAAAGAGCGTGCAATCTTATGAAAAAGTAATCGTACACAAAATTGTAGTGGATCCCTAGCTGGTCAGATTTTCAAGATACTCACAATGAATATGGGTGAGATAAATTTGCATACAATGGAGGTAGGAATTATTGTGGGCTCCTTGAAAAACTATCGCCTGCTCAAGAGGAGGCAGTATCGGCCAGCGCGCGCTAAAAGGAGTCCTGTGTCTTTTTGGGCCAGCATTATTTTTTTTTCCCTAATCAGATTGAAAACACAAAACTCAGATTACTTTCCTTGTCAGAATACAACCTAAACAAACTATTTGGATCCTAGAAGGCTTTTAAATCAAGGGACTTATTAGCAATTTTCAACACTCTTTGAAAAAAGTGCCATAGATCAGTTCAGTACATCTATCTGTCCTGTTCATTATCATCACCGTCAACTTAATTTGATATACCATAAAACTAAATGGAAATTAAGGGCCCCTTTTGCAAAGCCATGTTAGTGCTTCTCTCGTGGCAAACGCACTGAAGCCATTCAGCTCCTATGGGCTTTGGTGCAATTGCTGCAGGAGAATTGCTACTGTGGAACCCTAAGTGGATTACAATAAACAATTAAGGCCCTCTTTTACTAAGCCGCAGTAGAGGTTTGTACCACAGTCCAGGATGCCAAATGCGCCAATTCTATGAGCATTGGAGCAGCATCGGAGCATTTAGCACTCTGGGCCACAATAGAAACCTCTACTGCGATTTAGTGAAAAGGGGGACGGGGGAACAAGGGGGAAATAATGATGTATATAATATACAAATTACAGGGGTTACAATGACAAAATTATAAATTTGCGGGGATTGCGTTCCAGGAGCACCCGTAAATTTAAAAAAACCGCGATAATTGGAGGCGGTTTGGGAACGGGAATCAAAGGCAGGAGAGGGCTATAGGGGCGGCTGCGGTGGCTGCTGCGAGTGCTGATACGGGTGGTGGTGCTTGCAGCTTCAATCTGGGCCAGGATCGCTGGTCTGTCAAAGCGGATCAGGGGGCCGGAGTATGTGCATGGCGGTGTCCCGGGCCACGGAAGAGGTAGACAGAGGATATTTTTGCAGAGGGGAAAAAACCCACGAATGACTGGGGGCGCGAACACTGAACAGCGACTTGGCGGGGGAGTACTGTACTCAAAAAATACTCCCTTCCAACCACATGTATCATAAGGTATGCTGAACTAGATCCACTAACCGTTAGTTAACTTAAAATGACCAAACTGTATGCTAAACTTGACTCTCTGTATATCTAACTTTACTGTGAACATAGAAATAGGAAACGAAGACGGGAAACTGACAGAGTTGACGGTCAGTCTAGAAGAGATATACATGTAGATTGATAAGCTTAGAAATGAAAAATCCCTGGGATTAGATGGCATCCATCCAAGGGTAATCAAGGAACCGAAAGGAACTGCTTCAACTAGTAGCCAATCTGTCGATCAAATTAAGGAGGAGGGCTTCAATGGCTCGGAGGGTGTAGATGGGCTGGAGTAAGTCTTAACAGAGATTTCGGCAGTTGGAACCCAAGCACAGTACCGGGTATAGCTTTGGATTCTTGCCCAGAAATAGCTAAGAAGAAAAAAATTAAATAAATAAATAAATTTAAATTGAATCAGGTTGGGCAGACTGGATGGACCATTCGGGTCTTTATCTGCCGCCATCTACTATGTTAAATCAGGAAGGATTCCAGAAGACTGGAAGGTGGCGAATGTTATGCTGATCTTCAAGAAAGGTTCGAGGGGTGATCTGGGAAACTACAGACTGGTGAGTCTGACCTCGGAACCAGGAAAGATGGTAGAGACGCTGATAAAGGACCGCATCATTGAGCATCTTGAGGGACACAATCTGATGAGGACCTGCCAACACAACTTCAGCAAAGGAAGATCTTGCTTGACGAACTTGCTGCACTTCTTCGAAAGAGCAAACAGGCAGATAGACAAAGGCGACCCAGTTGACATTGTATATCTGAATTTTCAGATGGCGTTCGACAAGGTTCCGCATGAATGACTACTTTGAAAAATTGTAAGCCATGGAATCGAGGGCGAAATACTCACGTGGATTAAAAACTGGTTGGTGGATAGAAAACAGAGAGTGGGGGTAAATGGACAATACACGGACTGGAAAAGCGTCACAAGTGAAGTGCCGCAGGGTTTGGTGCTTGGACCTGTGTTCTTCAACATATTTATAAATGATCTGGAAATTGGTACGACAAGTGAGATGATTAAATTTGCAGATGATGCGAAGTTATTCAGAGTAGTGAAGACGCAGGAGGATAATGAAGATCTGCAACATGACATAAACACGCTCGAAAAATGGGCCGCAACATGGCAAATGAGGTTCAACGTGGATAAGTGTAAGGTGATGCATGTCGGTAACAAAAATCTTATACACGAATACAGGATGTCCGGGGCGGTACTTGGAGAGACCCCCCCCCCCAGGAAAGAGACTTGGAAGTACTGGTCAACAAGTCAATGAAGCTGTCCGCGCAATGTGCGGTGGCGGCGAAAAGGGTGAATAGAATGCTAGGAATGATTAAGAAGGGGATCACAAACAGATCGGAGAAGTTTATCATGCTGCTGTATCGGGCCATGGTATGCCCTCACCTGGAATACTGCGTCCAGCACTGGTCGCCTTACATGAAAAAAGACATAGTACTACTTGAAAGGGTCCAGAGAAGACAACTAAAATGGTTAAGGGGCTGAAGGAGCTGCCGTACAGTGAGAGATTAGAGAAACTGGGCCTCTTTTCCCTTGAAAAGAGGAGACTGAGAGGGGACATGATTGAAACATTCAAGATACTGAAGGGACTAGACTTAGTAGATAAGGACAGGTTGTTCACCCTCTCCAAGGTAGGGAGAACGAGAGGGCACTCTCTAAAATTGAAAGGGGATAGATTCCGTACAAACGTAAGGAAGTTCTTCTTCACCCAGAGAGTGGTAGAAAACTGGAACGCTCTTCCGGAGGCTGTTATAGGGGAAAACACCCTCCAGGGATTCAAGACAAAGTTAAACAAGTTCCTGCTGAACCGGACCATACTCAGGTAGTGCTGGTCTCAGTTAGGGCACTGGTCTTTGACCTATGGGCTGTCGTGGGAGCGGACTGCTGGGCGCGATGGACCACTGGTCTGACCCAGCAGCGGCAATTCTTATGTTCTTATGTATATCAACCTTGTTACCCGTTCTGAGCTCATTGGGAAGGACGGGATATAAAACTAACCAAATAAATAAATAAAAAGAAAGTTGGGAACCTCCCCACCCCCACCCCACACACACACATAAACAACAAAAAACAGCACTTCATCTGTGGGCAGGCAGATAATTATTACTTATATATGCTCAAAAAAATGTCTTTATTACATCTTCCCTCCTGCCTCTGAAGTATCTAAGGCAGCGTTGCCAACTGTTTTGTTCTGGACCGCATTGCGTTCCAATTCCTTCATTTACCTTTCAAGTATTATCTGCAGTCTCTCTCCAATTTCAAATCATAAATTAGTAATCTTACTTGAAAAACATGAAATTCCATTCTTTTTCTGCTCATTTTCATTTGCCTATGATATGAAATGAAATAAACTAATAAATTCCAAATTGTTGAAAGTGTGTGAATAAATATTAAAATATACAAAATACTCCACTTGTAAGGCTGAGAGTCAATTCTATCGGAAGAAAAAGCCTCTAAAAATTTTGTTAACACGGTTGTCAGCAAGGTTGTTTAAAATCTCAGTCCGTAAAAAATAATCATAGTGGCAACTAGTCATTCTAAACGGACGTTTTTCGAGCCAATGATGTGGGGGCGGAGGTGATTTGAGCATTGGGCACTACCAGAAAAGACCTGAGGCTTTTTCTTCCAATAGAATTGACTCCCAGCCTTACAAGTGGATTATTTTGTATATTTTGATATGAAATGAAATAGAAAATGTAATGTACATATACTTGGGTCAATCAGGGTGTTTCCAAATGAAATCTTTATTGATGGAAAGAAGAGGTACAATTCTGCAGAGAATGACTCTATGCTTAAAGCGTTTCGGTATAGCGGACTTTACCTTCTTCAGCCCAAAATTCCCGAACATATAAAAAATGATCTTGAAGCACCTATATCGCTTAAGGAACTCCAGGCAGCATTGAAGTCCCTCCGAGTTGGATACGCTCCGGGTAGCGATGGATTCACTGTGGAGTTTTTCAAATCATTTCAAATTATTCTCCTACCTCATCTTCTAAATTTATATCAGGCACAACTAACTAAAGGTTGTATTTCAGGTACTATGGCAGGATCTTTGACTATTGTTTTGCCGAAGCCAAATAAAGATCCCATGTTGGTCTCAAACTACAGACCTATTTCTTGCTAAGCTATTGGCTTTAAGATTAGCCACGCTCTCCCTTATATAATGGATATGCACCAAATGGGGTTTGTTGCTCAGAGACATTCCTCAAATAATGCCAGATTAGCTTTACATATGTTAAATTTAGTGAAAACAATGGACGATCCGGCCTTCTCTGTTTCACTGGACGCAGAAAAGGCCTTTGATCGGGTGGAATGGACTTTCATGTATCAAACAATGGATTGGTTCGGTATAGGATCCGGATTTATTCAAATGATTCAAACCTTGTATAGTTCCCCTTCTCCCAGGCTATATATTAATGATACATTCTCTGAACGTTTCTGTCTGGGAAGGGGAGTTAGGCAGGGATGTCCCTTGTCTCCTTTTTGATATTGT
Source organism: Geotrypetes seraphini (assembly GCF_902459505.1). Lineage (NCBI taxonomy): Eukaryota > Metazoa > Chordata > Amphibia > Gymnophiona > Dermophiidae > Geotrypetes > Geotrypetes seraphini. Next base: position 138,325,055 of record NC_047090.1, on the reverse strand, counting down.
TCTGGAACCCTTGTTACTGGCTATACGGCAGGCAAAGGAGATACAGGGGATTCCTTATGCAGGCCGGGAATATAAGATCTCTGCTTATGCAGATGATATCTTGCTTCATTTGAAAAATCCTGAATCCACTATTCCACATTTACTGGAATTGATAGACCGATTTGGTAAATTCTCTGGATACAAAATAAATTGGAGCAAATCGGAGGTTCTTCCTCTAAATGTGCATTGTATGAAAGGACTATTTGATTCATTCCCTTTCCTTTGGAAGGAAGAGGGTATAAAATATTTAGGTATTATGATTCAGAAAACATTGAAAGACACAGTGACAGTGAAAAATCTTTATTGCTGAAAGTCAAATAATGTGTGAGCATTGGAACTCATTACATCTTTCTTGGTGGGGGAGAGTCCAAACTGTAAAAATGATAATTTTACCTGTAGTTTGTTACAAAATGAGCATGTTGCCGGTTTATTTTCAGGGGTCCTTTTATAAGAAATTGAATGGTATTCTTAGGGAATTTATTTGCCTGGGTAAAACTGCTCGAATTGCTTTAGTATCCTTACAAAAACCAATTGCGGAGAGTGGGGTAAATTTTCCCAATTTTTATACATATCATCAAGCTTTTATAATGCGTCAGGGTATGTACTAGATCCTTCCTGAGCTCATGGATTGGCTTTACTTAGAATGGCAACTCCTGTCTCTATTGTGATTGTGTCATATCCCGAGTATTGAGCTACCTAGATTGTGTAAGGACAACAAAATCTTACTATCTACATGGCAGACATTAAAATTTATGAATATCATAACACCTATTCCAATTCAACAATCCACATGTCAGTCCTTTTGGTTAAACTCCAAGATTCAAATTGGCGAGTCTAAGATCCTCTGGAAGCATTGGCAGCAGGCGGGCATACGCACACTGAATGATGTGTTATCTGATGGGAAGATGCTTGACTTTTCACGACTGCAACAATCATTTGGTATTGCAAAGCCTCAAGTATTTAAGTGGTTGCAGTTGAAGCAGGCCATTCAGAAGGGGTTCCCTGATTGCACTTTAAAAACTGCACTTTAAATAATGAAATCCTTTAAATAATGATTAGGATAAAATAGTGGGCCGGTGAGGAGACAACACGTCAAGCTTATCGCTATGATAAATATTTGAGCGATGAGTGGTGTTTCTGAGGTCCGAAGCTTCAGTAAAATTATGAAACTTATAGCTATTAAGAGTGGTTGAATCATATATTACAATTGATATTTATTACTTAGAATAAGAAATATTTATGACCTATATGCAATTCCAAGTTAGATTACTATTGAAGAAATAACCATCTTATTGGGAGCCAGTTGCTGAATCATGGCCATGTGTAAAGTAGATTACGGAGATGTAGACCAGGGTTTTACTGGCTTACATTTCTGGCGCCTGCTTTACATGAGAATCGCATTCACAGGGGTTCCAACCGGCACCTATGGCCACTTCCAGCATAAGCCATGCCCACTTTGACCATAGGCACTTATAGGCATCTCTGTGGATGGGTCATTGATGGCCTGTTCTGTGGGCATCTGTAGGTGCCTACATTTTTTGTTAATTAGGTTTTTTTTTAAAGGTTTTAAATGATGTGGTCAATTATCATGTCGTTTATCACCAAATAAACCAATTAAGTTAGTCAGCAGAACCCCTACCACCACCTAACTTTCAGCGTCCCTACAAGAATTGGGGCCACTATGTTTTGAAATGACTTCATATGTATTTTATGGTGGCTATTCTGTTTTGTGACAATAACGAGTTTAACATGATGCTTTCTCTCTCTCTCTCCCTCCCCCCACCCCATCTCCACCCACCTTTTTCTGGATTTTCTTCTTCATTGGTCAACATTCCATGGATGAGAAACATAAGCAACGTTAACTTTGATATCATTTCCTCTTAAAGCACTGAGTATGTCAAGTATGTACTTTGCTGAAGGATTGGTTTGTGGGTCAGTTTGAAAACAGCTCCCCTCTGCTTTCCAGATACAGTAAATAAATTACAAGTTAGAGATGGTTTCACATCCACTTCCTGACATTAAGGCCAAACAGGATTTATCTTCTGCTTTTCCTGTCACGCAAAGCCCATCTTGCAAACAAACAGGTTCTAACCAGAAGAGTCTTTCCACTTCTTTCTATTTAATTAGCCATATAATTAAAACTTGCTAGAATAAGGGACATTTTCCCAGACCTTGCAAATGCTTTTTTTTAAGTTGCTATTGGAATGTTGAAACGTTTCCTTCAAATGCTTTTTTCTTTTTTCTTTCTTTATTCATTTTAAAGCCATTATTAAGTGCAGGATATAATACAATCATATAACTCTATAAAAGCACTTAAATACATTTACAATTATAATTTATGACAAATAGATATATCACCTCCCCCCCCAGTTATATTTAAAAAATACACTCAAATTGAGAAATTGAAAAATACATTCCCAAACGCTTTTTTTCAACAGTGTAGCTGCAATGTTAGGAGGTGAGCACTCACGCAAAATAATATTGCTCATTTCTGATTTGAAATGGGAGGGAGAACACGGAGAATGCTCAAAGGGTAAATGAAGGGAGAGCAGTCCGGCCCAGAATCGGGCAATTGGCAATGGCACCTTAGAGCTTTCAGAAGCAGGAGGGAAGATGCAATAAAGAAAACATTTTTGTGCATATAGAAGTAATAATTATCTGAGAAAGACATGAGGGAAGCCACTGCTTGCCCTGTATTGGTGTAGAATAATCACTCTGTAAATCGTTTGCAATGAACAAGTTTGGTTATATATCAACTGCTGATAGAACTATGCTCAGAGACATGAAGGCAGTAACAGGGGAGAGACCCCAACACTACCGCCTCACCACCCAATCATCGCATTGTTCAAAACAGTCTTAAGTTGATCTTCAGGTAATCAAGTATTTAGCTTAGTGATGCCACTTAGGCTAGTTGAAAAAGCATTGAGAGTAACAAACTTAGCTTTGTAACTCGCTGGTTCCGACGTGACACGTTTCGGTACTGCTTCAGGGAACCGATAATAAACTTCAACAACGTTTCTGAATATGGGCAATGCAGTCTCAAAGAATTGTCAGAAATGGACCTTTCTCTCCAGTGACTTAGCTTCCTCCTATCATTACATCACTTTTAATCACTCAATATTCACAACTGATTGAGTTCTTTGTCCCCATTTTCGTTTGACTGTGCCCTGTATTGGTAGCAAGGAATGTTGCTACTCCTTGGGTTTTGGCCAGGTACTAGTGACCTGGATTGGCCACCGTGAGAACATGCTACTGGGCTTGATGGACCATTGGTCTGACTCAGTAAGGCTATTCTTATGTTCTTAGGACAAAATTAAGAGCAGATCTGCAGGGCACATTGAAACCTCATATTTGAACTGACAGCAAAACCATGGCAGATGAAAAGTAATGACTGCTAAAGCAGATTCCAAGGCAGTCATGTTCAAAAACTCCCTGGAAACATTTGGCCTGGATACAAATGCTGGGTCTGATATTCAAAGGGACTGAATCTCTTAACCTTGGATGTTAAGCAATACTAAGAACTTCCTCTGACTTCTCTAGCACTATGAAAACAATTTTATACTGGGACCCTCCGTTTAGGAGCCCCAAGGGTGTGCATCACTCGAGCATTCAGATTCCATTAGTGCCGGGTTCCGTTATTGTCGGGTAATGCTAAATTCCAATCCCAGTGTTACTCAATGTCGGTGGGCCTAATAGCGAGGCATCTACACCTACGCCAGCTCTGCAAGTGCTTACGTGTGGCAGGAACACTCATATTCATTGGTGTGCTGGAGCCAGCTCCCACCGACTCGCAAGAGTTTGTAAGAATTTTGGGAGCCAGTAGATAAAGAAGCCATGGGGGACCTTAGAGGCCAGGGTCCCTCCCTACCCACAGTTTGGGCTTGGGCCCCCTCCTGAACTCCTTTTACCTTTGCTGGTGGGGATGTTAAGCTCTGCCAGCCAAATAGACTACCTCCTTTTCCTGCTCTGAGTAACATGCCAGGACTTCTCACATGGAGTGGCCCTATTAATATAGTCAGTGGTCTCTGTCATAAATTGTATCATGATAGACTTATAGACCTCAATACGTATACTCCTGAAGAAAAGCAGAAAAGTGACATGATAGAGACATTTAAATATTTCCATAGTATAAATGCATAGAAAGTGAGTCTTTTTCAAGAAAACGCTGGAATGAGAGAGCATAGGATGATAGCAGTGGCATAGTAAGGGGAGAGGGGATGCAGACCGCCCTGGGTGCCGTCTTCGTGGGGAGCATCAGCACCTCGCTTTCTCTCTACCTCCCCCTGTACCTCTTGAAATGTTCACCGGCATAAGCAGCATCTTAGAATGGTTAACTGTAATCTTGTGTAAACATAACATCCTCTATAATAAAACCATAAGCGCGCATGCGCTCTTACAATTTTGTGATCCCTGCCACTGTGGTTTCTGACTCCGTGGCCGTGTTCAATTTGCGGCGCGCGGCACATGCGCACATTTGGAGCTAACACCAGGGAGAGAAGGAGGCGGCGGCGACTGAGCTACGGAGCTAGGGGAGGGAAGGCCACAACTACTGCCGCTCCTTGGTCGCAGGGCCTTCTCCTTTGCCTCGATTCTCCCCTCTGGGTCAGAGCACCGTTGCAGCTGACAGGAGCCACAAACCAATACCCCTTACCTCTGAATTTGAGTTCATTGGGCAGGTCAAGGATGAGGATCTGTTTATGTGCTGCCATGATGCTGGAGGCTGGTGGCACTGCTGCAGAGAAGGGGTGGGGTGGGCTGGGGGGAGGGGAGGGGGAGGGCAAAGGAAGGGGAGCGGGGCACAAGCGGGGAACGGGAGGGAGGGAAAGAGACAGAAAGACAGACAGACACAAAGACAGCGGCCAAGGAGAGAGAAATACAGAAAGACAGACAGCGGCCAAGTACAGAGAGAGACAGAAAGGCAGACAGACACACAGACAGCGGCCAAGGAGAGAGAGAGAGACAGAAAGACAGACAGACAGCGGCCAAGTAGAGAGAGAGAGAGAGAGAAAGGCAGACAGACACACAGACAGCGGCCAAGGAGAGAGAGAGACAGAAAGACAGACAGATAGACTATGGCCAAGGAGAGAGAGAGACAGACAGTGGTCAACGAGAGAGAGAGAAAGAGACAGAAAGACACACAGACAGCGGCCAAGGAGAGAAAGAGACAGAAAGAAAGACACACAGACTACGGCCAAGGAGAGAGAGAGACAGAAAGACAGACAGACAGCATCCAAGGAGAGAGAGAGAGACAGAAAGACAGACACGCAGAGAGCGAGAGAGAGAGACAGACAGGCAGACAGACAGACAGCGGCCAAGGAGAGAGAGAGACAGAAAGGCAGACAGACACACAGACAGCGGCCAAGGAGAGAGAAAGACAGTCAGACACACAGACAGCGGCCAAGGAGAGAGAGAGAGAGAGAGACAGAAAGACAAACTGCGGCCAGAGAGAGAGACAGAAAGACACAGAAAGACACACAGACAGCGGCCAAGGAGAGAAAGAGACAGAAAGACAGACAGACAGCAGTCAAGGAGAGAGAGAGAGAGAGAGAGAGACAGAAAGACAGACAGACACACAGACAGCGGCCAAGGAGAGAGAGAGACAGAAAGACAGACAGACACACAGACAGTGGCCAAGGAGAGAGAGACAGAAAGACAGACAGACAACAGCAAAGGAGAGAGAGAGACAGAAAGACACACAGAGAACGAGAGAGAGTGACAGAAAGACAGACATACAGCGGCCAAGTAGAGAGAGAGACAGAAAGGCAGACAGACACACAGAGAGCGGCCATGGAATGAGAGAGACAGAAAGACAGACAGACACACAGACACCGGCCAAGGAGAGAGAGAGACAGAAAGACAGACAGCGGCCAAGAAGAGAGAGAGAGACAGAAAGGCAGGCAGACACACAGACAGCGGCCAAGGAGAGAGAGAGACAGAAAGACAGACAGACACACAGACAGTGGCCAAGGAGAGAGAGACAGAAAGACAGACAGACAACAGCAAAGGAGAGAGAGAGACAGAAAGACACACAGAGAACGAGAGAGAGTGACAGAAAGACAGACATACAGCGGCCAAGTAGAGAGAGAGACAGAAAGGCAGACAGACACACAGAGAGCGGCCATGGAATGAGAGAGACAGAAAGACAGACAGACACACAGACACCGGCCAAGGAGAGAGAGAGACAGAAAGACAGACAGCGGCCAAGAAGAGAGAGAGAGACAGAAAGGCAGGCAGACACACAGACAGCGGCCAAGGAGAGAGAGAGAGAGACAGAAAGACAGATAGACAGCGGCCAAGGAGAGAGAGAGACAGAAAGAAAGACACACAGAGAACGAGAGAGAGAGACAGAAAGACAGACAGACAGCGGCCAAGGTAGAGAGAGAGACAGAAAGGCAGGCAGACACACAGACAGCGGCCAAGGAGAGAGAGAGAGAGAGACAGAAAGAAACACAGAGAACAAGAGAGAGAGACTAAAAGACAGACAGACAGCGGCCAAGTAGAGAGAGAGACAGAAAGGCAAATAGACACACAGACAGCGACCATGGAGAGAGAGAGACAGAAAGACAGACAAACAGCAGGCAAGAAGAAATACAGACAGACACACAGACAGTGGCCAAGGAGAGAGAGACAGAGAGAGACAGAAAGACAGACACACACAGAGAGCAACAGAGGGAGACAGAAAGAAAGATAGACAGCGGCCAGGGAGAGAGAGAGAGAGACAGAAAGAAAGACATATAGACACATCTATTCTAGCACCTGTTAATGTAATGGACTTAAACACTAGTACATATATAATAGTGTAATAATACAAATGCAAACATGTTACCCTAGCCAGGCAGCTAGGAGGCCGACAACAATCACAGTGGAATCCATCTGAATAGCTAAGTTCTAGAATGCATTGCCAGAGGATGTGGTAAGAGCGGTTAATGTAGCTGGTTTAAAAAAAACAACAACGTTTGGACAAGTTCCTGGAGGAAAGGTTCATAAAATGCTGCTGAGACATATGTGGAAGCCACTGCTTGTCCTGGATCGGTGACATGGAATGCTTCTACTATTTGGGTTTACGCCAGGGACTTGTGACTTGGATGGGCCTCCGTGAAGACGGGATACTGTGCTAGATGAACCATTGGTCTGATCCAGTACAGCTATTCTTATGTTCTTAGGTATTTATTTAAAATCCTTTACAGATGTCTTTGAAAAACACTCTGAATTGACTCCTCAGCCATTAGTAGTGGTATAGAAACTTCCAATAATGATAAAGATAAAGTTCATCCACTTGCTGCTCGTGCTGGCCTTGGCTCCCTTCTGTAAATTAAAAAAAAAAAAATAAAAAATCACCCACCTGGGGAGGGAGAAATATGGACAGCGCACTCTCCTATTGGTGGAATCACAGCAACAAAGAAGAGGGGGCTCCAGCAGCTCTCTTGCACGGAGACATGAGAGAGGGATACAGACACAGCCTTATTTGGGCTATAGCTGAATTTTGGGGGATTCTCTGAGCTGTAAGTGCTCAGAGAATAATTACAGATGATCAGAGAGGTAAAGGTAGGCTGCTGAAAGCTCTAAGTCTTGGTGCATATGGGTGCCTGTTAATGTGTATGTGAGCAGAGTGTATGAGTTCTATAGAAGAGTGTGCAGGTGAGAGTTCCAGAAGAAAACAAAAAGCATTTGTCAGTTAGGACTTGAATGTAAAACAGTGAGAATGCTGTAGTATGGGTTCCAAAAACGTTTTCTGGCAGTTGAGATTTCTCCTTAGATCTGGGTGGCTGCTGAGAATTTGACTGGGTAGTGAGTACATATTTGAGGATTATTGGGCAGTAAATGAAATTTTAATTTTAGCCAATTGTCAGTTGAGTTTTAATTTCAGTTGAGACTGTCTGTATTGCTGTTCTGAAAGATTTTGGATAAAATAGCTGGTGTTTGTTGTTGACACTGGTCTTATTAGCTAAAAGAACTCAGAGGCTACTCCAAGGGAACTGATCTAAGTTAATTAATGTTAAAAGTTGAGTCATTGTGTATTTTCTTTAGTGAGGAGAAGTTTGGTGAAGGGATTTGTTTTCCTGTGAAAAAAATTGGTAAGAGGAAATTTTTGACTAATAAATTGGCTTTATTCTGAAAGGGAATCAAGTAAAGGCTGTTTTGAAGAAGGTTAATGAATTTATTAACTGGCATTTTTGATTATAAGAATAGGGTTTTTCACAAGAACATAAGAACATAAGCAGTGCCTCTGCCGGGTCAGACCACAGGTCCATCCTGCCCAGCAGTCCGCTCCCGCAGTGGCCAAAAACAGGTCAAGGCCTGTCTGAATCATCAGAAGGGGCTCCCCTGCCACCTTGGTTTCCCATTTAAGTTCTGCCCTCCTATCGAAGTCTTAGCCCTCCGGTCTAGCACATGCACGACCAGGTTGGTTTACTCAGTACCCCACGATCCCTCTATCCCTCAGGAATCCATCCAATCCCTGCTTGAATCCCTACAAGCAGAAGGTGGAAGATGCTACTCGTACATTTCAAGAGGTTCGTGGGGGAGGGCTCAAGTAGCAGGGAAGAATGGGGGTGCACAGTGTGGTGATGCTGGGTGCTTACCTCCCTCACTATGCCACTGGATGAAAGTTTTAGCCTCAAGAGAAATCTAAGGAAATATTTATTTACAGAAAGGATAGTGGATGTTTGGAATGGCTTCCCAGTGGAGGTGATGGAAACAAAAACCATATCTGGATTCAAGAAAGCGAGGACAAGCATATGGGATCTCCTAGGGAGAAGAAGAGATGGTAGATAGTATAGATGGGCATGACTTTTATCTGTTGTCATGTTTCTATGTTTATACATTACAATGCATGCATAAATATTAGTGCCTGAGTTATAGAATTGGCCCTCTGTGTTTAGTGCCAGGGCGGAGTGAGGACATTTCACCCAGCTATATGGATAATAGTGATGTTCAGCTGCCTTCTGCATGGCTAAGCAGTTTACGAACATAAGAATAGCCTTACTGAGTCAGACCAAAGGTCCATCATGCCCAGTAGCCCATTCTCATGGTGGCCAATCCAGATCACTAGTACCTGGCCAAAACCCAAAAAGAAGCAGCATTCTATGCTACGGATGCAAGGCAAGCAGTGGCTTCCCTCATGTCTTTCTCAATAACAGACTATGGACTTTTCCTTCAAGAAATTGTCCAAACTTTTCTTCAAACCAGCTACGCTAGCCATTCTTACCACAACCTCTGGCAACGCGTTCCAGAGCGTAACTATTCTCTGAATGAAAAAATATTTTCTCCTATTGGTTTTAAAAGTAACTTCATTGAGTATTCCCTAATATTTGTAATTTTTGACGGAGTGAAAAATTAATCCACTTGTACCCATCCTACTCAGGATTTTGTAGACTTAAATCATATCTCCCCTCAGCCGTCTCTTTTCTAAGCTGAAGAGCTCTAACCTTTTTAGTCTTTCTTCATATGAGAGGAATTCCATTATCATCTTGGTCGCTTTCCTTTTAACCTTTTCTAGTGCCGCTAGAAAGAAAAAATGCTGCACTAATTTAGACCACATAGCTATATGCATAGGCCCCTTTGCGCTGTCTATAGAATCACACCTACAATCCGCATCTAACCACACCTACTTTCTGGTGGATGCCTTGAATCACTGATCAAGGATAGCATAGTTCAGCACTTGGACACACACGACTTGATGAAACCCAGTCAAACATGGATTCAGGAAAGGGAAATCGTGTTTGACGAATTTACTCCAATTCTTTGAGACCGTGAACGAGCAAATTGATAGTGGAAAGCCGGTGGACATAATATACTTGGACTTCCAGAAAGCGTTTGACAAAGTTCCACACGAAAGACTTCTCGGGAAACTACAAAGCCATGGCATAGAGGGAGATATTCAAAGATGGATAGGCAAATGGCTGGATAACAGGAAGCAGAGAGTGGGTATTAATGGGAAGTTCTCCGACTGGGAGAAAGTGACTAGTGGTGTACCCCAGGGCTCGGTACTTGGGCCGATCCTTTTTAATATTTATATCAATGACTTGGAAAACGGAACATCCAGTGAGATCATCAAGTTTGCAGACGACACAAAACTCTGCCGGTCAATCAGATCGCAGGAGGATAGTGAGGAACTCCAGAGCGATTTGTGTCGGTTAGAAAAATGGGCGGAGAAATGGCAGATGAAGTTCAACGTGGAGAAATGCAAGGTAATGCATTTAGGCAGTAAGAATAAGGAATACGAGTACAGAATGTCAGGTGCAACTCTGGGAAAAAGTGAACAAGAAAGGGACCTGGGTGTACTGATAGATAGGACCCTGAAGCCGTCGGCACAATGTGCGGCAGCGGCAAAGAAGGCAAATAGAATGTTGGGCATGATAAAGAAAGGAATCTCGAGTAGATCGGAGAAAGTTATAATGCCGCTTTATAGGGCAATGGTCAGACCCCACTTGGAATACTGTGTCCAACATTGGTCTCCCTACCTAAAGAAAGATATAAAACTGCTGGAGAGGGTGCAGAGACGAGCAACTAAACTAGTGAAGGGTATGGAGAAACTGGAATATGAGGATCGACTTAAAACACTGGGATTGTTCTCCCTTGAGAAAATGAGACTGCGTGGGGATATGATCGAGACCTTCAAAATACTGAAAGGAATCGACAAAATAGAGCAGAGAAGATTATTTACATTGTCCAATTTGACACGGACAAGAGGACATGAAATGAAGCTAAGGGGGGACAAGTTCAGGACTAATGTCAGGAAGTTCTGCTTCACACAGAGAGTGGTTGACATCTGGAATACTCTCCCAGGGGAGATTATTGCGAAATCAACAGTCCTAGGCTTCAAAAGCAAACTAGATGCATATCTCTTTGAGAGAGGCATATAAAGATATGGTTGGCTATAAAATAAGCCAGGTGTATACCTGGCAGGGCCTCCGCGTGTGCGGATCGCCGGACTTGATGGACCGAAGGTCTGATCCGGAGATGGCGCTTCTTATGTTCTTATGTCCTTAGACTATGTGGGCCGCAATAGAGGTTTCTATTGTGACTCAGAGTGCTAAATGCTCCGATGTTGCTCTGACGTTCATAGATTTCCTATGAGCATCGAAGCAAAGTTGGAGCTTTTAGCGCTCCAGGCCATGGTAGAAACCTTTACCACAGCTTATTAAAGAGGTCCTAAGTTAGGAGCCTAGATCGGCTAGATACCCCGATTTAGGCACCTAACTTTAGGTGTCATTTCTATAATCCCCACCTACATTAGCTCCAAACTGCATCAGTACACCCCCAACCTCCCCCTCTGCTCCGAAGCGGAGAGATGACTATGCATCTCCCCAGGAAGATCTCTCCAGATGGAAACTGCATGTAAATGTTCCAAAGTCTTATACACGGGCATCAATACCTCCTTTTTCCTACTGGCCATACCTCTCCCTATGTAACCTAGCATCCTTCTAGCTTTCACTGTCACCAGGTTGAAAAGATGACGGCAAAAGCTAGAAGGATGCTAGGTTGTATAGGGAGAGGTATGGCCGGTAGGAAAAAGGAGGCATTAATGCCCCTGTATAAGACTTTGGTGAGACCTCATTTAGAATATTGTATACAATTTTGGAGACCGCACCTTCAAAAAGGTCCAGAGGAAGGCTACTAAAAGGGTATGTGGTCTTCATCATAAGGCATATGGGGACAGACTTAAAGATCTCAATCTGTATACTTTGGAGGAAAGGCAGGAGAGGGGAGATATGACAGAGATGTTTAAATACCTACGTAATGTAAATGCGCATGAGTTGAGTCTCTTTCATTTGAAAGGAAACTCTGCAATGAGAGGGCATACGATGAAGTTAAGAGGTGACAGGCTCTGGAGTAATCTAAGGAAATACTTTTTTACATAAAGGGTGGTAGATGCGTGGAACAGTCTCCCAGAAGAGGTGGTGGAGACAGAGACAGTGTCTGAATTCAAGAGGGCCCGGGATAGGTATGTGGAATCTCTCGGAGAGAGAAAGAGATAATGGTTACTGCAGATGGGCAGACTAGATGGGCCATTTGGCCTTTATCTGCCATCAAGTTTCTATGTTTCTCCCACAACTATAGAACCAGCTGCCTGCATAGATAAGATCAATGAACTCCTAAATATATCTTCCCCACTATGTAATCCTTGTTTTGCAACCTGTCATGTCCTTAATTTACTGTGAATGTCCTTTTGTAACCTATTCTGAGCTTTCAGGAGGACGGGATAAAAACTGAAATAAATAAATTAAAATCTGGGCCTTAGTGGCTGCGTTTCATCATTAATCCCCAGATTTTATAGAGGTCACACAAATTTGGGCACACAAGGCGGATGTGCATGAAAATTAATTTGCTAGCAAGCCATTAACAATTAATTGGTGCTAATTGGCACTGATTTGGATTGCATCTGTATCTACCTACACACTATTCTATAATACTGCATGCTCAAAGTGTGCCGTGCTCTACCTAGAAGGGGGCGTGGCTATGAGTGAGTCAGGGCTTTCTAAAAACTTAGGCATGGTGTTATAGAATTTCTGGAATGTATACTGCTCTTTAAATCCTCAGAACAGAGTATACTTACTTATTTATTTCGTTTTCTAGCCCGTTGTACCCAAAGAGCACAGAACGGGTTACAGGTTAGACATACATAATATCAGTGAAAGATTACAATGCAAATTTTCATCCTAGTTGGCACATATTGGGTATAGTTGTCCTTATGTCGCACAGACTGGTTCGGTTACCAATATACAATTCTTTGTAGTCCATGGATCAAGGGCAGGGGTCAGATGAAGAGGCGTGTTTTTATTGCTTTTCTGAAGTTGAGGAGACTTTCAAGAGATCTGATCTGCGATGGCAGTCGATTCCAGTGGCTCGGTATGAAGTGGGAGTAAGACCATTGTTTGGCAGTTTGTAGTTGAAGGGGACGACCCGGGGGCGTTGTGAGGCGTATTTTATCCTGGGAGCGGAGGGGCCAGTTTGGCACATACGGAGGAAGTTTAGCCATCACATAGCCCGGTGCCATGTCGTGCAAGGATTTGAACGCTAGCATCAGGCCCTTGAAGACACAACGTTTAGCTACAATCAGCCAGTGAGCAGACGCTAGAGCCTGGGAGACAGGGTCACGGGCATGGAGGTTTTTTAGAAGCCTGATTGCTGCGTTTTGAACACACTGGATACGTCATACATTATTTGCCATGAGACCATTGAAAGCACATTGCAATAACCATAATCATCAGTTATCATATTGGTTTCATCCAAATACGTTGGCTTCTTCAGTGAGTATTATACTTATCCAGTGGTTTTCTCATGGCAGCCATTAGAGCAGAATACCAGCTAAATAATAGCAACAAGCAGCCTGAATTTCACAGTAGGCAGAAGCCTAGAGTACCTGGTTGAAAGGGGCACCTCCTCTTCTGTCCTGGTGGCATTTTCTCACAAGAACCACTTGGCCTGGATGGCGGCACTCTGTCAGATCTGACACCTCAAACGTGGAAGAGTTTGTGGGTCAGCAGCATTCAGGGCACAGTAGACTAGAAAGTGCTGCTGGCATGATGCCATATGACCAATACAGAGGAGAGACACTTTTCAGTATGACAGTTGTTAGAGGGAAGCCCCCACCCCCCAATGCTGGTCCTGCATTCTTTGAGGAGGTTGGACCTGCTTCTACATTCTTGGCAGAAAATCCTGCCTAGAGGTTTTTAAAAGGTAAATCCACCTTTGTATATAGCACATCCATTGCTATACATATATTTTACAAAGAGCCAGATATTAATAAGCATTAATTAATTAATAAGCATTTTTTACTCTATAATAATACTAGTCTTTAAGCCCATTACATTGACGGGTGCTAGAATATATGTCTGTCTGTCTTTCTTTCTGTCTCTCTCCCTGCCCCTGTCTCTTTCTTCCTTCCTTTCTGTCTCTCTCTCTCCCGCTGTCTGTCTGTCTTTCTTTCTGTCTGTCTCTCTCCCTGTCCCTCTTTGTCTGTCTGTCTTTCTGTCTCTCTTCATGCCCTGTGTCTTTCTTCCTTTCTTTCTGTCTGTCTCCCTCCCGCTGTCTATCTTTCTTTGCCTCTCCCTCCTGCTGTCTGTCTTTCTGTCTCTCTCCCTGCTCCCTGTGCAGCAGCAGCATTTCCTCCCCCTCCACTTCCCTGTAACAGCATCGAACATGTGCAAGGTCCCATGCCAGCTATGTTGAGTTTTGTTTAGAGATGGTGTTCTGCCATGCCAGTGCTGCATCCCAAATCATGCCACGATGAAAAGGGTGAAGAAGGAGATATGCTTGATACGTGTGTGTGTGGGGGGGAGGGGGGTAAGGTAGTGGTTGATGGTTGAGCTTGAAGGAGAGAATAAGGAAAGGAAGAGGCTGGCGCTATCCCTGGGTGTGGGATCAGATACCTTTAGGCTGGTCCTAGAAGGGTGGCTGCAAACGGGGTGAAAGTTGGGAATACTCCGCAGCCGCTGACAGCAGCCGCTGCAGCCTGCAGCCGCCGCGGCCTTCAGCCACCTACAGCCGCCGACATCTGCCACTGCGGCCTGCAGCCACCGACAGCCACCGCTGTGGTCTGCAGTCGCCGACAGCCACAGCGGCCTTCAGCCGCCAACAGCCACCGCTGCGGCCTGCAGCCGCCGACAGCCGCCGTGGCCTACATCACCTCGGGGGATTTTCACGCATGCGCACTCCTACCTGTGGTGCCCTACAGCGCATTGAAAACAGGCGCACGCAGGTGGGAATGCACATGCGCACTTAGGGCTTTATTATATTAGATGTGCTTAATTGCAACTTAAATCTTTAACTGCAGTAGAACAGAGATGGAAAGAAATCATTAATCTGTAGGAAAAGGGACATTTTACAATCAGAGTATACAGTTTTGGATTTTAAAATTACTATCTCTGATTGTGACTTCCATTGGGATTATTAGCAAACCAAATTACCAGTGCCAACCAGAATTCTTGGTTCTGACTTCTGAATCACTTTCCTTATCCTAACAACTGAATAATATAATTGCATACAAAATGCACACAGTTCAGCCCCATTGGTAATCTCTCCTCACAAGAGTGTCAGAAGTGGGATAACAGGTAGCACAGGTCAGAACTGAAGTGAGCCTACGAGGTGCATAATCAAAACAAAAATATGTCTAAAAACCCACCTAAATCGGCACTTGGATGATCAAAAAGTCAGGTCGTCCAAGTACCGATAATCGAAACAGGTTTTAGACGTATCTAGAGGCAGCTTAGGCCTTTTGACTGCCACTGTGCGCCCAGAGCGAAAAGGGGCATTTTTCGAGATGTGGTTAGGGCAGGAGGTGGGTGGGATGTGGGCCGACCACACTTAGTCGGTCTGCAGCGATAATCGAAAGTTTGACAAGGTTGCCTGGATAGAATTTATACGTTTTGATTTAGATGAAGTCAAAACAGGTATAAGTTCTGATCGGGTTGCCCCTGCCATCCCCCACAGGTATCCCAGTATCCCACTAGGACGAACAAATCCCAACCCCACCAGACCGCAATCCCCACCCGGACCCCCTAACCTTTTTTAGATGGCCGGATCTTTCCTGCATCCGGCCGGCAGGCCCACTTTCACTGGAATGAGAGGCCAGCCCCTTCTCGGTGGCCTAAGGGGTGGCCTAAGGGATCTGGACAATTGGAATCTTAGGCCACTC
This sequence comes from Geotrypetes seraphini, assembly GCF_902459505.1. NCBI lineage: Eukaryota > Metazoa > Chordata > Amphibia > Gymnophiona > Dermophiidae > Geotrypetes > Geotrypetes seraphini. The sequence continues at coordinate 138,309,376 of NC_047090.1, read as the reverse complement.
CCAGAGCATCCCAGGATGCACTGGGAGATGGGCCTAAAATTCCGGTTGGCCCGGGTTCCCCAGTTAGCCCAGGTGCCTTGTAAAAGGGGGGGTTTAGGTGCCTATTTGTTAGACCCTTAATGTACATAAAACATACATGCAAAATCAATTTAATGTGCATTAACTTAGAAACTGGCATGCATAAAATCTATTTCCACTATCACAACCTTTCTACACATCATAAACTTTGAATGAACTGAAAAGGTAAAAAAACATAAACCAACATTTTTTTTCCTGTACACATCCCTACTTGCTGCAGCTTCCAGTGTGGTCTCTGAAGTAATATTAGTCACTTGTACATGTTTTATTTCCTTACAATGGCTAAAATCAAGTAACCTAACTGGAACGAGTTCTGCCATATCACTTCATCCCACGCCAGAAAAGGAGAAGGTAACACAGTTTTCAGCTCTGAAAAAGTCATTGACTCCATTTCTTGGCAAAAGTCTCTTTCAGAGAGACCAACTGCAGCACTCATGTTCATATAAGGGCTGCTACAGGTTAGAGTTGCCAACTTTTCCTTAAACCATAACTGGATATCCACCAAGTTTGAGGATGGGGAATGAGGATTTTCCCCTCGGATTGTGAGGACCAGGGAAGCGCTGATGTCAGGATTTGGCCTGCAGACCCTTCATCAGTTGGATTCCCAACACTTCCTTCCTATACATTTTATTCCTCTCGCCATTTTCACACACATATCGACCACAGCCTATTGCAGAATGTTTTGCTCATTGTTATAAATAAAGCATGCCCAAGAACACAATCGTCTTCTCATACACCCATACACATTCCCAAACACATAAACTCCCCTCTTATACACATCCTCTATAATAAAACCCTAAGCGTGCATGCGCACTTATGATGCCGTGATCCCTGCCACCGTGATGTGTGCTTCCGTGCCGCACATGCGCACTGCCTGCCTTCTGCTCTGATCTCCGATGTTGGCTGACTTCCTGAATTGCTGCTGCCGGGACGCCTCTTCTCACCCCGAACCAGCAAACGCAGCAGCCGCGGTTTCATCTTGCAGGCGCGGGGCATTTGCTACGCCAGCCCACTTTGATAATGTGAGGTGAGCTGGCCTAGCAAAAGCCCCAAGGCTGACCGGGCTAGCAGATGCTGGACAGGGTGAACAGGGAAAGGAGAAGGGGTACTACTTGGTAGGGGGAGCAGGGAAGGTAAAAGGAAGGGAGCAGGGATCAGGTAAAAGGAAGGGAGAAGGCCTGCTGCTGGACAGGGGGGAGGTAAAACAAAGGGAGAAGTGCTGCTGCTGGACAGGGGGAGCAGTGAAGGGGTGCTGCTTGACAGGGGGGAGGTAAAACAAAGGGAGAAGGGCTGCTGCTAGACAGAGGGAGCAGTGAAGGGGTGCTGCTGAACAGGGGGGAGGTAAAAGGAAGGTAGAAGGACTACTGCTGGACAGGGAGAGTAGGGAAGGGATGCTGCTGGACAGCTATTGATGGACAGGGGGAGCAGGGAAGAGGTGCTGCTGGACAGGGGGAAAGTAAAACAAAGGGAGAAGGGCTGCTGCTGGACAGAGGAAGCAGTGAAGGGGTGCTACTGGACAGGGGGGAAGGTAGAAGGGCTACTGATGGACAGGGGGAGCAGGGAAGGGGTGCTGCTGGACACGGGGTAGGTAAAAGGAAGGGAGAAGGGCTACTGCTGGACAGGGGGAGCAGGCAAGGGATGGTGGTAGACAGCCGAGAAAAGAGAAAGAAAGAAAGACACACATCTATTCTAGCACCCATTAATGTAACGGGCTTAAAGACGTCCAACATATTTCTCTCGCTCTTTGTCCTGCCTTTATCTACCAAATCTCTTCTGTACAGACACCCAAGCCTAGAGCATAGATTTCAGGAAAGCAATCTTGGGAGAGAAATAAAAGTTACAGTTACTTGACCTGTTTGGGCCGCCGCGGGAGTGGACTGCTGGGCAGGATGGACCTGTGGTCTGACCCGGCAGAGGCACTGCTTATGTTCTTATGTTCTTATGTGCAACAGCCTTCACCCCAAATTTATTTATTTATTTTGATTTATATCCCATTCTCCCAGGAGCTTAGAATGGGTTACAGATTTACATTCACAATCAAATTTAGGACAGACAATCATGACAAGGAAAGGGATACAATTAGATAAACGCAGATCTTATTCTAGAGTCTTGGCTAGTCATAAAGAGGAACGCATAAGAGGGATATTTGAGTGCAGTGGGTCAGATCAAAGACTCATCAATTCAGTACCTGGGTACCATAGTGGCCAATCCAGGTTACAAATTACCTGGCTAGAATGTTCCCCCTGCCCCCTGCCCTTCCCATATCATACTAGCTCCTCTGTTTTGATCTTCGAACTTTGCTTGTCACCTTTCCTTGGTTTTCTTTTCATTTTCCCTTCAGTTGCTCCTGTTGTCCCTCTAGCTCTCTCCACTCCCAGTCGACATTGTTTTCCAGCACTCATGTCTGCTTTTTTCCATCATTCACGTCACACTTCTGATTCAATTGTATTTTGTCTGTTTTGTTTACATTTATTCCATAGCATCTAGCTTAGTGGTTCTTAAACCTATCCTGGGGGATCCCCAGCCAGTCGGGTTTTCAAGATATCCTTAATGTATATGCATGAGAAAAACCTGCATGCCTACTACCTACTTTATAGGCAAATCTCATTCATGCATATTCATTAGGGATATCTTGAAAACCCGACTGGCTGGGGATCCCCCAGGACAGGTTTAAGAACCACTGATCTATCTTATGTGCATATTTCTAACACGGTATCATATGATCACTATTACTAGGCTTTAATTTGCCTATCTCTAAGTTTATCTCTGTTTTAATTGTGTTTTACTCTGGTCATTTCACTATTGACACAATGAAAGTTGGTTATATGAAGCCATTTTACACCACCAGGGGGGAATATCTTGAAAAAGCAAAGAAGTAAGTAAATAAATGTAAAAATGTTGGGGCCAATATTCAGAATGTGGGAGGCAACACATCTGCCTCCCAAGATCTGCAGCAAACTCTGATATTCAATGTCAGGGATGTATCCAGCCACCGGGAATTGAATAATTGGGTTCAGTTAAGCTGCCGAAGACTTAGCCGATCAAGCCAATATTAATCAGCTGGCTAGCACAGCATAGCGACCAAAGACAGACTTGCTTTTTATCTAGGCCTATCTGGCTGATGAAGATTGGTGGTAACCAGCTATGTCACATGACATAGCCGATCACCAGGCAATCCATTGACCGGGATATTCAGTGGGACATAGAACATAGATACATGATGACAGATGAAGGCCAAATGGCCCATGCAGTCTGCCCTTCCCCACCATCCATTATCTTCTCTTCTCCCTAAGAGATGCCACATGGCTGTCCGATGTTATCTTGAATTACTGTATATACGGTCTTCATCTCCAACACCTCCATGTATCTACCACTCTTTCTTACATTACTCCTGAGCCAATCACCTCTTAACTTCATCCTATGCCCTCTCCTTCCAGAGTTTTCCTTCATTTGAAAAAGACTCACCTCCTTTACATTAACACCATGGAGATATTTAAATGTTTCTATCTTATCCCCTCTCTCCCGTCTTTCCTTTAGAGCAGTGGTCTCAAACTCAAACCCTTTGCACGGCCACATTTTTGATTTGTAGGTACTTGGAGGGCCTCAGAAAAAATAGTTAATGTCTTATTAAAGAAATGACAATTTTGAATGAGGTAAAACTCTATAGTTTATAAATCTTTCCTTTTGGCTACGTCTTAATAATAATATTGTAATTTATAGCTAAAGAGACATATGATCAAGAAACTGTTTTATTTTACTTTCGTGATTATGATAAACATACCGAGGACCTCAAAATAGTACCTGGCGGGCCATGAGTTTGAGACCACTGCACTAGAGCAGGGCTGCCCAAGTCCGGTCCTCGAGATCTACTGGCAGGCCAGGTTTTCTGGATATAAGAACATAAGAACATAAGAACATAAGCAGTGCCTCTGCTGGGTCAGACCAGAGGTCCATCGTGCCCAGCAGTCCGCTCTCGCGGCGGCCCAACAGGTCCAGTACCTGTGCAGTAATCCTCTATCTATACCCCTCTATCCCCTTTTCCAGTAGGTAATTGTCTAAACCTTTCTTAAACCCCATTACTGTACTCTGCCCTATCACGTCCTCAGGAAGCGCATTCCAGGTGTCCACCACACGTTGGGTAAAGAAGAACTTCCTAGCATTCGTTTTGAATCTGTCCCCTTCTATCTTTTCCGAGTGCCCTCTTGTTCTTTTATTTTTTGAAAGTTTGAAGAATCTGTCTCTCTCTACTTTCTCTATGCCCTTTATGATCTTGTAAGTTTCTATCAAATCCCCTCTAAGTCTCCTCTTCTCCAGAGAAAAGAGACCCAATTTCTCCAATCTCTCAGCGTATGAAAGGTTTTCCATACCTTTTATCAGACGTGTCGCTCTCCTCTGGACCCTCTCGAGTAACGCCATATCCTTCTTAAGATATGGTGACCAAAATTGGACGCAGTACTCCAGATGCGGGCGCACCATCGCCCGATACAACGGCAGAATAACTTCTCTCGTTCTGGTCGCAATACCTTTCTTGATTATACCAAGCATTCTATTCGCTTTCTTGGCGGCCGCTGCACACTGTGCCATCGGCTTCATTGTTGTGTCCACCATTACCCCCAAGTCCCTTTCCTGTGTACTCTCCTTCAATAATATCCCTCCCATCGTATAGTTGTACCTCAAGTTTCTGCTTCCCATATGTAATACTTTACATTTCTCAATGTTGAACTTCATCTGCCACCTCGTCGCCCATTCCCCTAGCTTGTTCAAGTCCCTTTGCAATTCTTCGCAGTCTTCTATAGTCCGAGCACCACTAAAAAGTTTGGTGTCGTCTGCAAATTTTATTATCTCACACTTTGTCCCTGTTTCTAGATCATTTATGAATATATTAAATAGCAGTGGCCCGAGCACCGAGCCCTGCGGTACACCACTCGTGACCCTCCTCCAGTCAGAGTAGTGGCCTTTCACTCCTACCCTTTGCTTTCTACCTTCCAACCAGTTTCTGATCCATCTATGTACATCTCCTTCCACCCCATGGTTCTTCAGCTTCTGGAGTAGACGTTCATGGGGCACCTTGTCAAAGGCTTTTTGGAAATCTAGATATATGATGTCTATGGGGTCTCCTCTGTCCATTTGTTTGTTAACTCCCTCGAAGAAGTGCAATAAGTTCGTTAGGCACGATCTACCCTTGCAGAAACCATGTTGACTGGTTATCAGTAGTTCGTTCCTTTCGAAATGTTCATCGATGTTTTCTTTTATCAGAGCTTCTGCCATTTTTCCCGGAACCGAGGTCAGACTCACTGGTCTGTAATTTCCAGGGTCTCCTCTTGATCCCTTTTTAAAGATGGGCGTAACGTTGGCTATCTTCCAATCCTCCGGGATCACGCCTGTTTTTAGGGACAGGTTGCAAATTTGCTGTAGTAGTTCCGCTATCTCCTCCTTTAATTCTTTCAGAACCCTTGGATGTATTCCGTCCGGACCCGGGGATTTGTCAGGTTTTAGTTTTCCTATCTGCCTGCGTACGTCTTCAAGGCTCACTTCTATGTATGTTAATTTTTCTGTTTGACTTCCATGAAAGAATTGCTCAGGTTCCGGTATGTTTGAAGTGTCCTCATTTGTAAATACAGACGAAAAAAACATGTTTAGCCTTTCTGCCACTTCTTTCTCCTCTTTCACAACTCCCTTCCTGTCTTCGTCATCCAGTGGTCCTACCTCCTCCCTAGCCGGCTCCTTCCCTTTAACATATTTAAAGAATGGTTTGAAGTTTCGTGCTTCCTTAGCTAGCCTCTCTTCGTACTCTCTTTTGGCTTTTCGAACCACACGGTGACATTCTTTTTGATTTTTCCTGTGCTCTTTCCAATTCTCCTCAGTTTTGTCCTTTTTCCACTTCCTGAATGAATTTTTCTTATTGCCTATTGCTTCCTTCACTATTTTGGTTATCCATGCCGGGTCTTTTGTTCGACTCTTTGTGCACCCCTTTCTGAACCTGGGGATATATGTATTTTGCGCCTCGCTCACCATGCCCACAATGAATATGCATGAGAGAAATTTGCCTGCACTGCCTTCTTGGTATGCAAATCTCTCTCATGCATGTTCATTGTGGATATCCAGAAAACCTGGCCTGCTAGTAGATCTTGAGGACCGGACTTGGGCAGCCCTGCCTTTGTATACATATTAAGTTCTCTTAGTCTGTCTTCATACGATTTATGACAACGGTCATTAACTAACTTTGTAGCATCCCTCTGGATTGACTCCATTCTATTTATATCTTTTTAAAGGTACGGTCTCCAAAATTGCATACAGTATTCCAAATGGGGCCTCACCAAACACTTATACAGTGGCATTATCACCTCCATTTTCCTACTAACTATTCCTCTCTTTATACACCCAAGCACCTTCCTGGCTTTAACCATCACCTTTTCTACCTGTTTGGTTTATGGCCAGTGTAACGATTGGCACCTAAATTTTAGCAGGGTCACCAGATTTCCTCTTTTAAAAAGAGAACATCTGGCACCGACCCATTCTGCCCCCAGCCATGCCCCATTCTGCCCCATCCCCACCCCCACACGAACCTCGTGTTTCCTTCCCCGAGCTCCAGGCCATGTCTAGAAGGCCTCCATGCATGCATGGATGTCAGTGTGATGACATCATGTTCAAGCACGCATGCATGTGATATCATCATATCGACATCTGCACATGCACAGAGGCCCTTCAGACAAGGCAAACTGCAGAACAATATCTTCATATTTGGGGCCACGAACCAATAACACTTCACGACACTCATTCCTAACAGAACACCTAGCCTTGTTCACATGATAAACCCTATGCAAATTTAGGACCAGAAATTAAAAGTCCTAATATACACAAATGAAACTCTAAGATGCCAGGCTCTGCATGCAGTACAACACCAGATAAATAGAAAGAAATATGTTTCTTCCTGAACAATGCAAAATATAAATAGCAGATGTAAACTCTGAAAACTGACACATTTCAATCACTAAACTGAAAATAAAATCACTTTTCCTACCTTGTTGTCTGATGATTTTATTTTTCTATTAATCTTTTCCCAGTCTCTGGTTGTACTTCCTTCTGTCTGTGCTATTAACAGTGTTTCCAGGATCTTCTTAACCATTTGCTGTTTCTCTTATTCATTTTCTGCCCTACATCCATCTTTGGCATTCACTTTTAACATTCAACTTTCTTCCATTTTTCTTCTTTCTCCTCAAATCTATCTACTTTTCCATGTCTTCCCTTCCCATCTATCCATGTGTACCATCTTCTCCCGCCCCTATTCCCATCTATCCATAAACACCATTTCTTCCATTTTTTTTACCTTCCCCCTCCTTCTATCCCTATGCACCATCTCCCTTGCTTTCCCCTTCTCCTTTCCCACCCCTTCCATACTTGTGCACCATGTCCTCCCTCTCTCTCCCTTCCCCTCCATCCCTGTGTACCATCTCCTCCCTCGTTCCCTCTCTTATGGTCTAACATCTGTCTTCCCCCTTTCCCCCTCCAATGGTCTGGGATCTTTCCTTCCCATAGTCTGGCATCTTTCTCTCCTCCTTCCTTTCCCTTCTCTCTCCTTTGTGGTCTGGCAACTTTCTGCCTTAGTCAGTAATCCCTCCCTCCTCCTTCCCTTCCCTGATCTGACATCTCTCTCTTCTCCCTCTAGTGGACTGACATCTCTCTACTTCCCTTCCCCTCCTCCCATGGTCTGGTATCTCTATCTGCCTTTTTCCTGACATACCATGCCTCTCTCACAGCCACACCCCATTCTGAGAAATGCACTATGGGAGTTAGCTGCCCTGTCTTACACAATACCGCGCAGCCAGATACACATGCAAACTTTAACGAGTTTGGCACCCAATTATTGATGATCAAGAGCTTGTTAGTCAATTCATTTGCAAGCACATTTTGCCAATGCACCCAGATTTGGATGCCATATATAAAATCTGGGTGATAGAGTACACACACTAACTTGCAGTTTAAGCATTATGTATGCACAATAATCCCATTTTAAAGTATCTCGTTATAAAATTCCCCTTTAACTGATATACCACTCTTTTACAAAACCTTAACATGGTTTTTAGCACCGGCGGTAACAGTTCCAACGCTCATTGGAATTCTACAAGCATCAGCGCTATGGTTTGTAAAAGGGGGGATGGGATAATTGGAGCATTTCAGGATCCCAAGGTTACATGTCATGTTAACAAAAATTAGATTTTTCTGGCTGCAGAAACTTTGTGGGATTTCTTTGGCTTGCATACTCATAGCAACAGAGAATGTGATGGCAAAGAAGGACCGTTAGACTCATTTAGCCTGCCCTATTTAATTCCTGTTGCAACACCAGTCTCTAATAGACTTCTAATTTTCCTTTACTTCTTTACAGAGTTTGTCTGTGTACACATCGTGCTCTCCTGAATGCTCTTATTGCTTTTGCTTTTTTTTTTTTGACTCAGCTTGGACACCATCCTGACTCTAGAGTCACTAGTTGTCTGGCGTTGCCCCAAGTACATTTACTCCAGGATTTGGCAGTTATTGACTTGTAACTAGTGATTAGCCTTTTGGATCAGTGCAGAGCAGAACTAAAGGGCACGCCTCCTACGAGGCTTATAAAAAGAAAGCAGCCTATGATTACATGTGGTGAGGCTGACTCAGTTGAACATGTTAAGAAAGGTAAATAACACTGATAAATGGCATTATTACTGTGGCAGCCATAATATCACATGTACAAGGCTTTGAGTGAAGCTCTGTAAAAGGGCATCTATAAATGGACAACTGAGTGCGCCTGCTTGGCGCAGATTCGATAAAGGAAAGTAGACACCAGTGATAGTTTACTTCAGCATAGTTCTAATTCTTATTCAGTTAGAAAGCGGTACTGCAACTAAAGCGTGCAGGACTTTGGCACGCCGATAATCCCGTGATGACATTTGCACGCAGGACAAATGCGCGCCACTTCTTCTGCCATTCCCATTCGCGCTCCGAGGGGGGTTTGGGGAGAACCCCCTAACTACATGTGGAAGTGCTCGCGCTCCCATGGGGGGATTGGGGGACCCCCACAGTACACTGAAAACTCCTGTTCTCGTTCCCTTTTTCGGTCTTCTGGAGTTTTCAGTGTAGTGGGTGGGTTCCCCCTCCCCCACACCCCTTCTCCCAACAGGAGCGCAAACAAATCTAAGTGTACTCGGGTTCCCCCCAAACCCCCCTCATCAGAGTGCAAACAGGAACGGCATTTGTCCTGCACGCAAATGTAGCCGCGCCAAAGTTCTGCATGCTTTTGATGGGTCACCTAGAAAGCAAATCATTTTTATTCTTATTATATTCTAGTTCTGTCAACAATCTTAATTCTAGTTTTTCTTTAGTCCTCTTCCAAAAATGCTAGTTCTTATTCAGTTCTTGCATAAATCTGCACAATTTTTGTTCCTCGGCTCTTAGTCATTTTTGTTAACCTTTTCCTATCGTGTGTCCCAGATGACGGGACATTCCAAGAAATGTCGTTGCCATCGTGTGTCCCATGGCATGGGACATACAGTACACCTTCTACCTATCATTTGTCCCATCTATTGGGCCATTATGTTTACAATAGCTGTAAATGATAACGGTGAATAATACAAAACTTAGCTAAAATAATTATGATTGGAACCAGCGTAATGTAAAATTTATTACAATAGGAAAAGTTTAAGAAAAAATTATTATTTAAATTTCTATTCTATATGGAAATGTATGTTTTCTATTCCAAATCAGTTTTTGTTTTTAGATTTTTTTTTATTTTTTTTTTAAAAGCATTACATTTACTTCTAGTCTTCATGAACTAATGATCAAAATTTTTCATTCTGATTCTTATTAGCAAATAAAACCCTGTTAGACACCTACTTTGTTTTATAGAATCAACCAGATATATACAGTATAGGGGAAATTCGGTAAATGGCATCTAAAAAGATAGGTGCCTATCGTGTGTCAATCATACTTGGGCGCCCATTACACAATCGTGCCTATCGGCACCTAACTTACCCCTCTCTTTTACGAATCCCAATAGCTCAGGCCGTTGCGGTAACTGCCCGAAGCCCAGAGGAATTTAAAGGGCTTCAGGGCTTTTGCCACGCAACAGTCCTTCTCTACCCCTTAACATGCCTAATTTACTGTTAGACACCGATAGGCACACGAAGGAGTCATGAGGGCAGGGTGTCAAGAGATCAGCCAAGAGTGTATTGTTCAAAAAAATCACTTTATTGATGAATATGCCTCAATGGCTCAATAGACTATTGAGCTATTGAGGCATATTCATCAATAAAGTGATTTTTTGAACAATACACCCTTGGCTGATCTCTTGACACCCTGCCCTCATGACTCCTTGGTTGTGTGCTATCATCTTATCATTGAGGCCTGTCCTTGCCTTCTGATTCAGTGTCAGACACAGAGAGGCACCATACAATAGGCACCTATACTACTACTGCTACTACTATTTATCATTTCTATAGCGCTGAAAGGCGCATGCAGCGCTGAATATTTAACATGCAATAAACGGTCCCTGCTCAGAAGGACTTACAATCTAATTTGGACAGACAGACAGGACATCTCAGGGTTGGGGAGATCCTGGTGGAGGAAATGATACAATGGGTATAGGTATCTGACAGCAGTTAGTGGGAGCTAAGAGTTGAAAGCAGTTTCAAAAATGTGGGCTTTTCGCTTGAATTTGAACACTGCTAGAGAAGGAGCATGATGTATTGATTCAGGCAGCCTGTTCCAGGCATATGGCAAGGCAAGAAAAAAGGGATAGAGTCTGGAGTTGGCAGTGGAGGAGAAGGGTACAGATAAGAGGGACTTACCTGATGAACGGAGTTCATGGGGGAGGGCATAGGGGAAGATAAGTGAAGTGAGATATCGGAGGCTACAGAGTGAATGCACTTGTAAGTCAGTAAGAGAAGTTTGAACTGTATTCGGAAGTGGATGGGGAGCCAATGAAGTGACTTGAGGAGAGGGGTAATATGAGAATAGTGGCTCTCATGGAATATGAGTCTTGCAGCAGCATTTTGAACGGATTGAAGGGAGATGAATGTGTGGGAGGCCTGAGAGAAGTACATTGCAGTAGTCTAAGCATGAGGAGAGAGCATTGATAAGGGTTTTGGTAGTGTGTCATCTGTAAAATTGTACCTAAGAAGATAGGTGCCTATCGCCCAATTGATTTTTATTTTTTTCAATTATGAGCTTGTTACATAACTGAAGCAGGGGGGCGCTGCTGAGCCCGCACGAGATGGCTGCCTGAGCGCGGAGCTCCCGAAACCCTCTAAACAGAATCCGCTCAAAACATAAATTTTAACATCGCTACTCTTAGCGAATCACCCTGACGCTGCTTCAGTACACCGCAGTGAGTAACTTGATGTAATTTGCCGACTCCCGCTGACTCCTGCTGCCCCGATGTCAGATAAACAAAAAGGAAAGAGGCACAAGCCTGACCCGGTCTCCCCTTCCAAAACGCCGCTTCCCTCCTCCCCCGCTGGCGATTCTAACCGCGAGATCCTTAACGAATTAAAGGACCTGAAAGAACTGGTGACAGAAACCAAGGTGTGCACCGATGAAATAAATGAAAAAATCACTACATTATCTACTGAACTTGCCTCGATGCAGACACGTGTGGGCTCCTTAGAATCCAAGATGGACGCGACCACACTGCAACTCACTGAACTGAGACGCCAGACTGCTCGAATTACACATCTAGAGCAGGAGCTGGAGGAAAATAATAACAGGTCCCGACGCTGTAACATACGTCTCTTAGGGCTCCCAGAAAATGGCAGAGATAATGATCTCATTCAGCAGCTAGAAACCCTCATACCTAAACTACTTGATATTACTTTTTCTCATGATTTTGAAATTGAACGTGCACACCGTGTGCCCTCTCACCGCACTTCTACTGATCGTCGGCCCAGACCTGTGGTGATGAAGATTTTACGATACCAACACGTGCTTACCATCATGCAAAGAGCAAAAATAAAAGCACCGATCCAGCACGATCCCTTAGTACAGGTAACGTCCCGATGGACTGGAAGACAGCTAACGTCATCCCACTCCACAAGAAAGGCTCCAAGATGGAGATGGCAAATTACAGACCAGTGAGTCTCACATCGATAGTGAGCAAACTAATGGAAACCCTAATCAAACACCAATTGGATAGAATCATGGATGAGGAGAAACTAAGGGATCCCCGCCAACATGGATTTACTAAGGGGAGATCCTGCCAATCCAACCTGATCAGCTTCTTTGACTGGGTGACGAGGAAGCTGGATGCTGGTGAGTCCCTGGACATTGTCTACCTAGATTTCAGCAAAGCATTTGATAGCGTACCACACCGCAGGTTGCTAAGCAAGATGAGTTCTTTAGGTTTGGGCGACACATTGACAAATTGGGTTGGGAACTGGCTTGGAGGTAGGCTTCAGAGGGTAGTGGTGAATGGCACCCCCTCCAAAATGTCAGAGGTGATAAGTGGAGTGCCACAGGGCTCCGTCCTGGGCCCGATCTTGTTCAACATCTACATAAGAGACTTGACAGAAGGGCTCCGAGGAAGAATAACATTATTCGCCGATGATGCCAAGCTAAGCAATGTAGTGAACAAGAGCACAACAGACAATAATTCAATGGCAGATGATATGATGCATGACCTACTTCTACTGGAGCACTGGTCTAGGTCCTGGCAACTCAGTTTCAATGCCAAAAATGCAAAGTCATGCACCTGGGAAGCCGAAATCCATGCAAGCTTTACACCCTAAATGGCGAGATCTTGACAAAAACTGAAGAAGAAAGAGACTTAGGGGTGATTGTCAGGGAAGACATGAAGTCTGCAAATCAAGTTGAGCAAGCTTCATCCAAAGCAAGGCAAATCATAGGTTGCATACGCAGGAGTTTCGTCAGCCGTAGACCTGAAGTCATTATGCCACTGTATAGATCCATGGTGAGACCGCACCTGGAGTACTGTGTGCAATTTTGGAGGCCACATTACCGCAAGGATGTACTGAGACTGGAATCGGTCCAGAGAATGGCCACCAGGATGGTCTCGGGACTCAAGGAGCTCCCGTACGAGGAGCGGTTAGGGAAGTTGCAGCTCTACTCACTCGAGGAACGTAGAGAGAGGGGAGATATGATCGAGACATTCAAGTACCTCACGGGTCGCATCGAAGTGGAAGAGGATATCTTCTTTTTCAAGGGTCCCGCGGCAACAAGGGGACATCAGTGGAAAATCAGGGGCGGGAAACTGCACGGTGACACTAGGAAGTTCTTCTTCACCGAAAGGGTGGTTGATCGCTGGAATAGTCTTCCACTTCAGGTTATTGAGGCCAGAAGCATGCCAGATTTTAAAGCCAAATGGGACAAACATGTGGGATCTATCCGCAAAGATAGATAGGGAGGGTCATTGGAGTGGGCAGACTTGATGGGCCGTGGCCCTTATCTGCCGTCTATTTCTATGTTTCTATGTTTCTATGAGAGTGCCACCTTGCTATTTGTGCCAGATTTGAGCAAACCTACGGCTCAGCGTCGCAAGCTTCTATTATCCTTCAGGCCTCAACTCAAATCCTTAAATGCAAGATTCGGTCTCATGTACCCAGCTCGCATGAGGGTGACCCTCAACAACAGCACCAAGGACTTTACTAATCCGGATGATCTGGCTTCCTATATTGAACAACTCTCACCGACGCCAATTAACCAGGTCTATCTACACCACTGTGACACATTTACTTAAGAACCTGCTCACATTTATACAGATATAAATATGCTGCTATGTCATATTTACTGCCATGGTGTTCTCTGTTAACCATATGTTCTTCTCCTATGTTCAGAGTGTGATATTATAATAGTTCTGATTCTCTAACATAACAGTCTCAGAGGGTAACGGGGGCCCTGACCTCTCTGGCTCCTGTCTCTGGGTGCCCTTGGCTGCACTCGCACTGTCTACTAGAGGTGACCTCTTAGTCACCACTGAGGACATGTGGTGCATTTGTTTAGCTGTTAGCTGTTTAATGTTTCTGTATGCATTGTTTTGTTCCATATTTACTGTTTCACACTACATATGGATGTCATGTATGCTTCCTCAGAGTCATGATACTATGATATTTTCTTTGCAATGCACTGCCTATATGCTTTATTTTATGCCTGACTATGTCTCTTAACATTATTTCTTTGAACACAAAAGGTCTCAATAATCAAATTAAACTCAAGAAAATATTGATGTATCTTGAAGGTTTTCAGCCAGATATTGTAATGCTTCAGGAGACTCATTTGGATTCCAACTCCTCAGCTAAAGTCCAATACCCCTGGGCTCTTCCTCCATATTTCTCACCTGCTATTGACAGAAAAGGTGGAGTGTTGACACTATTCAGAAAAAAAATTGATCTCTCAATAATATCCTCTTCTTCGGATCTTAATGGCAGATGGGTTAAGGTTAAATTTCTTCACGCTGGAGCGGTATATTGCCTCCTGAACATCTACGGCCCAAATACAGACTGCCCAGATTTTTTCCACGCATTGCACCAAACCCTCCTTGAGGATGACGACTCCCAACTGATATTGGCGGGCGATTTTAATCTTATCATGGTCCCCAGTAGAGATAGACAGTCCTCCTGTGCCTACAAGAAAACTCGCTCATGGTACGCCCTGCATAATCTAATTGAAGATGCCAAACTCCTTAACATTTGGAGACACATGCATCAAGATACTAACTCTTTCACATTCTACTCCCCTCCACACTTATCTTACTCGCGTATCGATTTTTTCTTGGTAAGTGAATCCTTAAGCTCCACTGTACTAAAGTCGGATATTTTTCCCATACTTGTTTCTGACCACGCAGCTATATCTATACAGCTCAAACAGAAGATACCCCGCCCGACCACCTCTCAATGGAGATTTAATAATTCCCTTCTGCAAGATCCACAATTCTACCAACATATGAATACACAGATCACTGAATACTTCAGATTCAACAAACCTGAACATACCTCATGGATTTGCTGATGGGATGCTTTTAAAGCTTATGTTCGGGGAGTAACTATTAACTATTCTGCACATACCCTAAAAAAATGGAAAGCCGAACAGAAACTCATGGAAGATAATATTAGATCTTTAGAATCACAACACCAATGCACACCAACGGATATGTCTCTCTTACTGAACCTAAATAAGGCTAGATTTCGATATAACTCCGCCTTGAGTCATAGAGCTTCTCAAAATGTGTTTCAGCAATCTGCGTCATATTATGCTACGGGAAACAAATGTGGACGCCTACTCGCTAATTACCTTAGGAAACGCAGTGAGAAATCACACATTGAATCCATCAAACTCGACTCCGGAATAGAGGTCACTGATTCCACTGACATATCCCAGGCCTTCATGGACTTTTACCGCAATCTATATACATCAAATCCTTGCGATCCTCAACTTACTTGCGACTTTTTGAGAGATATTCCACACCTGATGCTTGATCACAATGATAATGCTGCCTTAGATAACCCGATAACAATATCTGAATTGTCGGATGTTATACAGTCTATGGCCCTTAAGAAAGCTCCAGGCCCAGATGGCTTAACAGTCGAATTTTATAGAACCTTTCAAGAAGTCCTGACACCATTTTATTTGCAATTCATTGAACACCTCATAGCTGATGGTGAGGCGTCTGGTACATTTACGGAAGCTTCTCTGATAGTACTTCCAAAACCGGGTAAAGATAAGAGATACGTCACCAATTATCGACCGCTATCATTAATCAATGTTGATACGAAAATATACGCCAAATTGCTATCAGTTCGACTTCAACAGGTTATTACTAAATTAATCTCTTCAGACCAGAGTGGTTTCGTCACTGGCCGTTTTTCCAGCGATAATACTAGATCTTTTGCCCTAGTATTATCTTATATTCACAGTCAAGACCAAGAGATTATGGCAGTTGGGCTGGATGCTGAGAAGGCCTTTGAAAGAATAGAGTGGCCTTTCTTATTTCAAGTTTTGAAGTGGTATGGCCTTTCTCATGCTTTCATTACAAAAATAAAGGTCTTATACTCCAAACCTACCACCAAGACATTTATTAACGGAACTCCATCTGTTGCATTCTATCCCAACAGGGGTACACGTCAAGGATGCCCGTTATCGCCCTTGCTATTTAACCTGGCACTTGAACCTCTGCTGCAACGAATTAGACACAGCCCGCATATCTCTGGCTTTAAAATCGACGAGCGTGAATTCAAAACCTCGGCCTATGCAGATGATATACTATTATTCATTACACCATCATCAATGCCCCATCTAGTATCCACAATATCTGAATATGCCGCAGTGTCTGGTTATAAATTAAACAGGAGCAAATCTGAGATTATGTCGATAAACTGTCCAGCGGCTGAATTTGAAGTCTCTAAATATGGTTTTCATTGGGTGGCCTCTTCCATGAAATATTTAGGTGTCTATTTTGGTTCCTCACTGGATGACACCATCCGTCTTAACGAGGAATACTTAATGGACACTCTCAAAACCAATATTAATAGATGGTCGCCACTGACGTTAACATGGTGGGGCAGACTTGAGTCAATAAAGATGATGCTGGCTCCTAAAGTCAACTACGTACTGAGCATGCTGCCTTTCTATCTTTCTTCGTCCTTCTATAAGCAGGTTGATTCCTTACTAACAAAATTCTTATGGAATAATAAACAACCTCGCATAGCGCTCTCAAAATTAAAGGCACCCAGATCGCATGGAGGAGTAAATTTTCCTAGCTTCATTCATTATCATCAAGCATTTATTATGCGACAGTGGTCTGAAGGACACCACGGATCACGAGATCTTGATCCCCCCGCTTGGCTACACATGGAGAAAGCAATATATGGCGAACATCGACTTTATTATCTAGCAGGCACAGATTTGACCAAACAGGATAAACAGGACCTCATATTACAGGCATATAAAAAGGCCATCACAGCTGTTGATTCCACTTTCTCCATGACGTGGGAGCACTCCAATTTACATGCATTATGGATCAATGATAGATTCAAAATACAGAATGCGGTAATAGATTGGAAAATCTGGCAAAACCATAAAATATGGTCAGTACAGGATCTTATGAAAGATGGAGAGTGGTTATCATTTCAGGAACTGACATCCAAGACTGGCCTGCCAAGCACTCAGTACTTCAGATGGGTTCAACTTACACATTGCATCAAGCACTCCCTACCTGGTGCTTTAAAGATGGCAGACTACTCTGGCTTAAATAACACCCTGGCTAAGATATATACTACATCCTTACGGGCATCTATATGGTATAAAATATTACAGAAATCGTCTTTCAATGGTCCTATAGAACTTGAGACCAAATGGCAACATCAACTCAAGCTACCCTCTGACGCCATTGACTGGACCGAAATATGGTCAACTTTTTTTAAATCAATCAAGTCAGCATCCATACTTCAATCCATATTCTTTGTTTATCATAGAGCGACTTGGACACCTGTATTATCAAATAGAATAGATCCCAAAACATCTCCACTTTGCTGGTCGTGTCTTCAACAAGAGGGAACCCTTGAACACCTTCTCGTATCCTGCCCCATCATTCAACTATACTGGGACAAGGTATGGTCCACAATATGTACTATTCTGAACATTAAAGAGGATTTCTCATTCCTTATCCTCCTATTAAGAACCCAGGCTCTATCAACACCATTAACCACAACTGAAGGCACTCTTCTGACTATAATGTTGTCAATAGCAATCCAAACGTTATTATACAACTGGAAAGATTTATCCAAAGCCAACTACCATACATGGTGGAATACGCTGTGCATCACAGCTAAATTTGAGAAAGTCTTTGCTGAAAAGAATGGAAACCTTACTCGCTTTTACGACATATGGAAACCCATTTATAACTACACTGATAATTGACCTTTTGTACACTCTGGAACTACTTACACACAATGTCTTTTCCTCACAATCACCTATATTGATATCACTCTGAGGCTCTATTTCTTTATTCATCCAAATATTGAAGAAATTTCTACACTTTTAGTTTATTCACGATGCATTATTTGTCTTATGCTGATGAATGTACCCTGAATTGTACATTTCTTCTGAATGTTACTTTCCGATTTCTCATGTTTTGGTATGTATACCTCACAAAATTCAATAAAACTTGTGTTGAACTTAAAAAAATAACTGAAGCCAATTTATTTATTGAGGTAGGCACTTCTTATGTGCATATCCAGCTAGAATCAGGCCCTATATGCTATTCCTTAAAGGGCACCCATTTCGGAGTGTCCTTTTTAGAATACTGTTCAATATCGATTTTTTTTTTTTTTTGGTGCTGAATTTTGAGCGCCATTTACTGAAATAAAAGGTAGTAGGTATTTTAAACTTTGATTCTTCTTATAATATATCCTGTTGATTTTTGTGACTGATATGCAGACCACCAGCCCTGTGTGTACTAGCATCCACCATCTCCCTCATAAGACAGCATATTGTATCTCTCCCAACATGAACATGTGTCAGAGCTCTCCTTTGATTCTGTGAGAGTTAAAAGAGCATGGCACGTCCTGTTTACCATCTCTAAAGAAAAGCCACATCCGTTTATCAAGCTGCAGTGCACACTTCTTGGGGGCGAGATCACAGGCTTAACCTTAGCTTGACTATTGTGGTCCAGTTTGCTTTTGGTTGATATTTTCTGATTAAGAACTTGCCTAATGCATTCCCTATGCTCTCCTCCCTCGTGCAATATAGCCTGCCTTGCAAACAGCTAAAAGTGTCCGAGAGCTCTGCGTCTTCCTTTCCTCCATTGTCAAGCATTCTTTGTGGCATGTAAGTGTCAACAGATGAGATGATGTAGGAGGAAGTGTGTGGTGTTCAAGCATTAGAGCTGCGGGGGAACAAAGTCTTCCTCTAAGAGATAACATTTGGAAGATTCTGCTGGATGATCATCTAATCCCGACACTTCTCGAAGCCTGTGTCCTCGAGAAAAGAATCAGTCAAGCGGAAGCCACACTTTATGCCACCCTAATAGACAGGCATGACAGTGAGCAGCTGACAATGGTGAAGTTGAGAAAATAGGATTACCATATTGCTATTCTCAATCTTTTGCAGCTTTAATCAAACAGACATGCCCATAGTGGATAACCTTTCACAGTGAAGCAGATTTGTCTATCCAGGCTCAATGGATATGATTAGAAAGCATTGTGCTGCTGTATTGTAGGAGAAAATTGTGCAAATACAATGCTTACCATCTGTATGAGAAGGATAAAGGCCAGTAGATCATATTCTACAAGAAAGAAAGTTTTCCTGGACAACATGAATGCACTACAAATACACATAGAAAGATTCAGTACATGGCATCCAAAATTATAATTTGCATGCAGGATTTTATAGTCCTCTGTCATATCCCCCCTCAACCATTTCTTCTCCCTTAATGTATTTATCCAGGTCGAAACCTATTAGATGAGTAGTGTCAGGTGATGACCATGTAAGTGGAGGGGTGGCCTAGTGGTTGGAGCAGCTGCCTCAAGACCCTGAGGTTGTGAGTTCAAGTCCTACTGCAGCTCCTTGTGACTCTAGGCAAGTCACTTAGCACTTCATTACTCCAGGTCCAAAATAAGTGCCTGTCTAAAATATGTAAAGCAGTGTACAAGTCTCATCCCCTTTCCCCTTTTTTTAACTAAAAACATTTTAGCAGAGCTCTCATTTCCCTTCTATTTTATTTTTCCCTTTTTTAATACACTTTTTAGTCAAATGATTAAACAATCAGGTTTGCTCAGCATTATTAGCAAGAGCAATTCCCTTTTGAATTGTTATACCCACCAGAAAAAAATATTTTTCATTGCAGCATCTTTACTGTTAAACAATGTTAACTATTCAATACAACCCACCATTAAGATCTTGGACCGGAATTTAACTATGCAGAATCATGTTGATGCATTGGTTCAGAAGGTCTTCTATACTTTGTGGAAATTGAGAATCTGCCCATTCCAGAAGGGAGAATTTTGGGCAGTCCTGGATTGCTGCCAACCTTATTCTGGTGCATTATGGGACCTGAAGCATTTATTTCAATGGATAGATCCATGGACTACAAGAACTGCACTAATGTAGGCAGTGGCGTAGTAAGTAGGGGAGTAGTCCACCCCGGGCGCCATCTTAGTGGGGCACCCGTCCTTCTTTCTGCCACCCATCCCCCGTTCCTTCCTGACCCCCCTGCTGCGCACGTTCACCCATTCCCTTCCCTCGTACCTCTTTAATTTTCACGGTGCGAGCAGAATCACAAACTTGCTGCCCGCATCGCTGTTGGCTCTCTCTGATGTCACTTCCAGGTCCCGCACCTAGGAAGTGACATCAGAGGGAGAGCCGACATGACATGGGGCAGCAAATTCGTTAAGCTGCTTGCGCTGGGAAAATTAAAGCGGTATGGGAGAAGGGAAGGGGGCATACGCGCGCGGCAGAAGGGGTCGGGAAGGGGGGCTGGAGAAGAGGGCGGGGGAGGGGCATCACTGCCCTAGGCGCCACTCACCCTCGATATGCCACTGAATGTAGGATGTAAGTTTAAAACCAGGACTGGCCAAAAAAGTCTCCCTCATGGAATGGGTAATCTTGGCAGCTCTCTTCTAGGCATATAAATTGCTATACAACCAAAATGTATCCATATAATTTGGAATGAGATTTGTAAAATTATACAGAGAATAGAGAAATTCAGCCACTGTCTGTATAACTTATGTGTTTATACCTATAGCAATCCAAACTTCATACAGATAAGGCATCCATATAAAGTTATGCCAATAAATCCAGCAATCAGACATGAAGTACTGTCTGACTGATAACATGCCTAAAAATATATTGAGAAATGATCTTTAGGCAGTCTGCAGACTGCTGAATAGCGACCTCATACCCCACCATATTTAAACAAGATAATTAGGCCCTGATTCTCCAAAAGTGCGTCCCGATTTTAGGCAGCTGTAAGCGTCCTACAGCTGCCTAATCAGCCAATCGGGATGCACGTTTTTTTAAAAAAATGCTCCCCAGGCAGGCCGCCTATATTGAAGGCGAGGCCCGCAAGACACCTAGGCCCTGATTCTGTATAGGACGCCCGGGAGAGGCGTCCTATTCAGAATCGGCCTACACTAAAACCCCGATTCTGTAACCGGCGTCCATGTTACAGACGCTGGTTAGAGAATCGGGTTAGATTAGACACGGCCCGCTATACTTATCGCGGTAAGGGATCTCTCTGCCGCTATAAGTATAGTGGGCCGCGGCCTGTCCGATTGGATGCCCCCCCCCCCGACACTACCAACCGCCCCCCCCCCCCGACATTACCGATCTCCCTTCCACCCCAACACTACCGATCGCTGGCAGGAGAGTGTCCAATCCCTCCTGCCCGAAGACGCACCCCCCCCCCGGCGCTAACAACCCCCAAACCTCCAAACTAACCTGTTCTTCAGGCCAGACGGTTCTTGCCCTTCTAGCCGGTAAGCCCGCCTCGTCGAAATGAGGCGGGCTCACCCCTTCCCGGCCCATCCTGCCGAAGCCTAAGGCCTGATTGGCCCAGGCTCTAGAAGCCTGGACCAATCAGGCCTTAGGCATAGCGGGTCCGCCCATCCCCACTAAGTCTAAGGGTGATCTTATTCCTTAGGCTCCTTGCGTTCGTTTACATACACTTGAGTTTACGACCCATTCCTTTCTTGCATTTCCTTCCCTCTTGTGTCCCTTTCAATCTGTCTTGCTTGTGATCCGGTGGGCCTTCCCCTATATCTTCCTGCACGGTATCTTCTGGTGAGTCTTCCCCTCTATCTTCCTACACGGTATCCTCTGGGTATACCGGTTCCCGAACCATCGACTCTCTCTTTCGGTTGACTGTCGGCTTTCCCCTTCTTCCTAGTTTAAAAACTTCTCAACTTCTCTCTTGATGTTGCTTGCAAGTAGCCTCGTTACGTCTCTGCTGAGGTGGAGTCTGTCCTTCCTGTATAGCTTGCTCTTCTCCCAGAACGCCGTCCAGTTGCCCACGAAGTGGAATCCTTCTTCCTCGCACCAGCGCTGCATCCCTGCGTTGATTGCTTTCAGCTCCATCTGTCTCTTCTCATCTGCCCTGGGTACTGGCAGGATCTCCGAGAATGCTATCCTCTGCGTTCTGGTCTTCAGCTTCTTTCCTAGCATCCGGAACTGGTCGTTCAGTACTTCCCTGTTGTAGTTCCTGTTGCTCATGTTGTTCATCCCCACATGGATCACCACTGCCGTATCTTCTTCTTCCACACTGTCGATGATCCTGCCGATGCGGCTCACTATGTCTTCTACCTTGGCTCCCAGTTGGCAGGTCACCAGCCGATCCAGTCTTCCTCCCGCTATGTGGCTGTCAACTTGTCTGATGATGGAGTCCCCCATGACGATTGCTGACCTCTCTATTTTCTCTTGATTCTCCAGATGCAGGTCTGTGTCCCTGGTGTATGTCCATCTCTCCTGCCGCAGGTCTGTATCCTTCGTTCTCGCTGCTGTGTCATCCATTTCTTCATAGTGGTTGTCTGTCCATAGGTCTGTATCCTTCGTTCTCGCTGCTGTGTCATCCATTTCTTCATGGTGGTTGTCTGTCTCCTCTATGAACTTCTCTATGAGCTCTCAGACTTCTTCCTCGATGGTGTCCTCTGTCTTGGTGTTTGTTGTGTCCTTGGTCTCGATGTTCGCTGTGTCTCTGTCTTCCTCCTCCATTGCTTGAAGTGCCTCCAGTTCCAGTATTCTACCCTCCAGGAGTCTGACTTGTTTCTTCACGCTCTCCAGTTCTCCGCATAGAGCAGGCCCATACCATTTTTAAAATATGGCACTAGTGGGACAGGAGTAACTAGGAGTCACTCCTGCCTCACTTAGATCTACAGAGATGGTAAGAGTGAGTGTAGGGATGGGGCAGTCATAAGGAGCTTTTAGTAGATTTTTAAGCAGCACTTAGTGGGGAGGCAGGGCGCAAAAGCCTGACTTATGAATAGTTGCTGTTAAAAAAATGAAATGAAAAAAGAATGCACAAAATGTCTTTTTTTCTTTTTCAAAACTATAATTAAATGAAATAGGAAATTTAATTGAACTTTGATATTTTGTTTCAAAGAAAAGTACATCCCTGGTTTTTATTCCTTGATGTTTCCCATCTGCGACCATTCTTTTGTTATAATATCTTGCAGACCTGTCAATCCTTGCTGTTGTAAACAACTTGACTTCAAGGGCGGCCCAACCATTAGGCAAGATGAGTTGGTCACCTAGGGCATTATCTTCAAGGCACTTGTGAAAATCCAGCTGCAGTCAGAGCAATGCAGTAGCCCTGACAGCTACATGATCTCAAAAGAACCGTCAGCCTGTATTTTTATGCACAGGTTTTTGGAAATTTTCTTCTTTTTTTTTAATATTCTTTATTGATTTTCCAACTATTAACAGTGCAATAAATAAGTAGATGTACATATAATAATTCAAGAAATGCACATTCATCTTGCAGAAATACATAAGCAATCATTTTTACCCCTCCCGCCCACCCAAATGACTAATCAAGAAAAACACAAATACTTAGATTCCTTTAATAACCTTTCCCAAGTTAAATTAATGGTATTTTCTCACCCCCTCCCACCCCCCTGGACATGTATACTCAAAGGCTAAAATTAAAATCAATAGTCACTCCTCACTGAATTTTGTCAATGGCTCCCAGACATCCTTAAATTTCCTTAAATGTCCCTTTTGTAGCGCATTCATACATTCCAGTTTAAAAGTGTGGTATAAAGATTCCCACTAGAAATTATAATTTAACCGGTCCCAGTTTTTCCAGTTCTTCAAAATAAGTTGTATGGCAACTCACAGAAACATAGAAATAGACGACAGATAAGGGCCACGGCCCATCAAGTCTGCCCACTCCAATGACCCTCCCTATCTATCTTTGCGGATAGATCCCACATGTCTGTCCCATCTGGCCTTAAAATCTGGCACGCTGCTGGCCTCAATAACCTGAAGTGGAAGACTATTCCAGCGATCAACCACCCTTGTCATGATAAAGAGAAGTTTGTTGTTATGGGAAGTTATTGGGCTTTTAACCATCAATACTGTGCCAAATAGCATCACATCATATGTCAATTTCAATGGGATGTCCAGTATTCTATTAATTTGTCCCCAAATGGATCACCAAAATCTAAGTATCAAGGGACAAAAGAAGAGCAGATGATCCAGTGTTCCTATATCAAGATGATAGTGCCAGCATCTATGTGACAACTATCAAATTTTTGTAATCTAACAGGAGTCCAAAAACTTCTATGCAACAAAAAAAAACCATGTTTGCCTCATAGATGCTGACGCTGTACATCTCAACCTCCAAGTCCAAATCCGTGGCCATTGAGATGCAGAAATCTCTCAATGCTCCAAACATCTTTAAGACCAGTTTTTGGTTTCTTATTCAAAAATTCAGATATTAATTTATACCACTTGGCTGCCTGATGCCCCAGGAAATCTGTCTGGAAGCACAGGCCCGGCAAGCTATACTGAGTTTTTAAGGTTTTCCATTCAGGAAACCCCTTCTGAATGGCCTGCTTCAACTGCAACCACTTATAACTTTGAGATTTAGCAATACCAAATGATTGCTGCAGTTGTGAAAAGTCAAGCAGTTTTCCATCTGATACTACATCATCCAGAGTACGTATGCCCGCCTGCAACCAATGCTTCCAGAGGATCTTAGACTCGCCAATTTGAATCTTGGAGTTCAGCCATAGGGACTGACAAATGGATTTATGAATCAGAATAGGGGTTAAATTATTAATAAATTTTAATGTCTGCCATGTGTCTAATAAAATTCTATTATCCTTATACATCCTAGGTAACTTGATACTTAAAATGTGACAGAACCTCAATTGAGACAGGAGTTGCCATTCCAACCTTAACCAGTCCGGAAGATTTTCCATGAGCTCGGGGAGGATCCAATACATACCCTGACACAGTGTATAGGCCTGATGGTACCTATAAAAATTGGGAAAATTTACCCCACCCGCCGCAATTGGTTTTTGTAAAGATATTAAAGCAATTCGAGCAGCTTTACCCAGCCAAATAAATTTGGTGAGAATACTATTCAATTTCTTATAAAAAGACCCCTGAAAATAAAGTGGCAACATACCCATTTGGTAGCAAACCACAGGCAAAATCATCATTTTAACCATTTGGACTCTCCCCCACCAAGACAAATGTAATGGGTTCCAGTTCTCACACATTTCTGAGACCTTTAGCAATAAGGATTTTTCATTTACTCTCAACGTATCTTCTAGCATTTTTTGAATCCAGATACCTAAATATTTTATACCCTCTTCTTTCCAAAGAAAAGGGAATGAGTCATATAATCCTTTTAGACAGTGTACATTTAGCGGAAGAACCTCCGATTTACTCCAATTTATTTTGTTTCCAGAAAATTTTCCAAATCTGTCAATCAAGTCTAGTAAATGCGGGATGGTAGATTCAGGATTTCTCAAATAAAGCAAAATGTCATCTGCATAAGCAGAGACCTTATATTCCCGACCTGCATAAGGAATACCCTGTGTGGAAATTTTCTTTATTTTATATAGATGAAATAAGTTTAACATTTAAATGTATTATGCACAGTTATGCATTTTGACAATATTATTCGGGGGGGAATGGCATTGAGGTAATTGTGATTGCAGAGTCTACCCAAATCTTAGCAGGCTACATAGGGATCTTGAAGTTAATTGAGGGGATGCAAGGCAGAAAATTTGCATAGAGTACCTAAAGCTTTTGTGTATAATGCGACTGCAAGGTTAATTTGTGGGGTTAAGAAATTTGACCACATAACACCGTGGTTAAAAAAACTGCACTGGCTACCTATGCAATCACGTATTATTGTCAAAGCCTTAACGCGGTGTTCAAAGTCATCTACCATGGGATTTCTTGGTATCTGTCACAAACCGTGGCAATCTATCGACCGCTCAGAACCTTGCATTCTGAAGGTGCAATACATTTGTCAATGATGGACTTCTCAGAAAAGTATTACGAGAACACAAGAACTTCTGCTATTTCCATCATGAGAGTAATGCTGTGGAACAAATTTAACTGGACCACTGAGGGCTCTATCTGAGATTCAGAAGTTTAAAAAATACTTAAAACTACATTATTTCTAGAAGCTTTTCAATAAAGGATATGTTGTTTACTGCTGGTTTTAAGATGTGAGGATCTCTCAAATCTTGGTTTTAAGATGTGACTATTAATTTGTAATTCAAGATATTTGTATAAGTCTTGTATGTTTTATTTGATGAATGTTAATTTTGTAATGCCGCTTAGGAATAGGCAGTTGATAAATTTTTAAAATAAATAATCAGGACACCCAGGCAAGTCACTTAACCCTCCATTGTCCCAGGTACCATACCCCCCCTCTTCTATGAAACCTCGCTAGAGGTTTTTAGCGCAGAGAGCCACGCTGAATGGCCCGTGCTGCTCCCGACACTCATAGGAACTCAATGAGCGTCAGGAGTAGCGTGGGCCATTCAGCGTGGCTCTCTGCGCTAAAAAATGCTAGCGCGGTTTTGTAGAAGAGGGGGATAGTTACATTGTGAGCCTGCCGGGACCGTTAAGGAAAACACCTGACCACCATTCAATGAAACTGCTTAGGATCCCTTTTGTGGTATATAAGCAGGACGAGGGGCCGCTGAAAAGTCCTCAGCCCAACCAAGAAGAGACTGTTGTAGAGCCATGAAATTTACAAGTTAGTCCACGCTTTTTGTTTCATTTTATATCATTGTTGTCCATCTCTTTGGGAGATGCCATCTACCAAAGTAAACAAAAAATTTACATAAAATGCTGCAATATTTATCTGTGGCTTTCAATTTTTAAGCAAAATGCCAGCCACCAGATTTAATAATAATAATAATTTTATTCTTCTATACCGCCATAGTCATGAGACTTCTAGGCGGTTCACACTGAAGAGAGCTGGACAGTCAGCGAGTTACAATATGTTGAAGTCCGGGATACAGTATATAGAAACTTATAAAGAGCATATAGAGTCTTACAAAAAGGTAGAGAGATACAGCAAACAGAATCTTAAAAAGGCAGCAAAATATAATGTTAGACATTTCAGACTTAAAAGCGGGAGTGGACATATGTAGTGTTAGGTGTAGATACTTTTTTAGGTGATGATTTTGTTGAATAAGGCAGTTTTTATGGCTTTTCTATGTCAGTCTTGCTCCATTTATGTAGCTGTCTAACCAGTGTTGGTTGTTTGCTTGGTACTTAAAAGTTCTATCCAGGAAGGTTTTGTATTTGCAGCCGGTAATGCTTGGGTATGCAAATAGGTTGCTGTTTCTGGTTTGTCTCGTAGGGCTGTATAGAATGAAGTGAGGTAGCAGGTATGTAGGAGCTAGTCCCCAAACCAGCTTGAAACATATGCAAGAGAACTTGAAAATTATTCGTGCCTCCATTGGTAGCCAGTGAAGCAGTCTGTAGTAGGGGCTAACATGGTCGCTCTTTTTTAATCCAAATATCAAGCGGACCGCTGTGTTTTGGACAATCCTAAGTTTCCTTACAGTTTTTTGGGGGTATACCCATATAAACAATATTGCAGTAGTCCAGTGTTGAAAGCACTAGTGATTGCACTAGTAGTCTAAATGAAACTAGATATTCAGTATCCAGATACTGCTAACCAGACAAGTGTCTGAAAATGTATCCTATGAGTTTAACTAGTACAGCGGTTATATTACAATTAGGGGTGACATTGAAACATGATGGCAGATAAAGGCCAAATGGCCCATCCATTCTGCCTATCCACAGCATCCACTATCTTCTCCACTCCCTGAGATATCTCACGTACGTGCAGATGAATAATTTCTCTCTTCACCCCATCATCTTTCCCTCATTCTCTCCCTCCACCCTCTTCCTGCAGTCTACCTTAAACGTGTCTTCTACAAGGTTCCCAGCAGTGGCAGGAATTCAGAAAAGCTGCCGGCAGCCTGCTTGGAGCTTCTCTTTCAGTGTTCAAACTAGAAGTTGTGTTAGAGGGGCGGTCGGCGTCAGATAAGCGGCTCCAAGCAGGCTACCGGCAGCATTTCTGAATTTCTGCCACTGCCGGGAACTTCGCGGAAGACACGTTTAGGATATACTGGGGAATGTGATATCACAAAAATGGGGGGGAGGGGAGAGGGGAAGCACTGGCCACTTGCTAGCTTGAAGGATCTGCTGACAGCTGGCTTGACCTTTTAAAAACTGGCCAGGACAACTGAATACCGGCCAGTTGGCAATCCTAAGGCCCCCCCCCCCAACTCCATATGGTTGCTATGCCATTGTACCATGGATGGCATTTTTAAAAAGCACTAACTGCAGTGTTTAAATATTAGGCTATGTGCTGATGCACACTTTCAGCTTTAGAGAGGGAAGGACTGACAGATTTGAGCAGAGTTCAGAGACTGCACGGGGCCTTTCACTACCACACTACCACGCCTGTGCACTGCTCAAGGGCCTTTCCCCAGTGGTAGCAATAGAATCAGCACTCCACTCTTTCCCCAAAAGCAGAGCAAGGCAGCTGCCACAGGAGTTTTGGAGGGCAATTCTTGCCAGGCTATATGACGACCAAACTTCCTCCATATGTGCCTAACAGATCCCTCCGCTCCCAGGATGAAATATGCCTCAAAACGACCCCACCCAGCCCCGGTCATGCCCTTTGACGGTAAACCACCAAGCAATGTTCCTACTCCCACTTCATACCAACCCACTGGAATCGACTGCCCCCACAGATTAGATCCCTTGAAGGACTCCTCAACTTTAGGAAACCCATAAAAATACACCTCTTCACCTAACTCCCATCCTCACTCCTGACAGATTACAAAGAAATGTATATTGATTGAAAATCCGCTGTATGTGTCACATTAGGATAAAAACTTGTATTGAAAAATCTTGCACTGTAACTATGGAAAATTGCAACCTGTATACTGTATATTATGCTAACAAAAACGAAAAAGGAAACAAAAAACAAAATGAAAATGCCTTTAAACTTCGAAGGTGCTCAGAACCAATATATGGTAAGAAAGTGACCAAACCGGGGCAACAACCCCTATAAGAACTTTCAAAGACTCTATCATTGCACCGTCCTCAAACGGTAGAAAGGTATTAAAATTTTGGTGAATGTCTTTTTTTACTTTTTTTCTTCTTTTTTCTATTAAATGTCCATTTAAAGTGTCCAATGCTTAAGTGAAAACTATGATCCTCAAAATAGGCAAAACTTAACTGTGAGTATTTAGGAAGCCAACTTGCTACAGCAGGTACAGGTGGGTCCTAACGCGTTTCGCCGACAGGCTTCTTCAGAGAACCCCCATGCTGGATGGAACATCAAGTTCAACAACTTCCTGAATCTTCACTTCGAAACCGATTGCATTTATGTACAGTATATTGGTATTAGATCACTAATATGTGTCAACTTAGGATAAAAGCCTATACTGGAAAAACTTACACCGTAACTATGGCAAATTGTAACCTATTAACTGTATATTATATATGTTAGCCTGCAACCCATTCTGAGCTCTTTGGGGAGGAAGGAATAGAAAACTAAATAAATAAATATCTTTCTGGATAATGTTAGAAAAAAAAAAAGGACGGTCATAACTTTAGCCAGTTGGTTCCCTGGATAGTGGTTTGGATATCACTGCTTTCCACATACTGGCACCAGTCACCCTTCTGCCCAGTATTCAATGTTGGCCCATATCTGCACACTGTCACTGCATAATTCTTTTTTTCTTTTTGTAGAGACAGGCATTTAAAAAACATACATGTACCAATCACATAGGCTTTTCTATCCATGTGGGATCCCTACGAGGGTCAAGATAAGGAAATTGGGTCATTAGGGCATAGACAGGGGGTGGGTAAGCAGAGTGGGCAGACTTGATGGGCTGTAGCCCTTTTCTGCCGTCATCTTCTATGTTTCTATGTTTCTAATCTCAGCCTGTATGTTTCTATTATGATAATGTCCAAATCAGGGGAATTAAATTTAGTGCCTGAAAGAGCAGAGAAATTGAAACCTAGGGCTCCTTCTACAAAGGTGTGCTAGGGTTTTTAGCGCACGCACAAAATTACCGCGCGCGTAGCCGAAAATCTACCGCCTCCTGAAAAGGAG
Organism: Geotrypetes seraphini; assembly: GCF_902459505.1. Lineage (NCBI taxonomy): Eukaryota > Metazoa > Chordata > Amphibia > Gymnophiona > Dermophiidae > Geotrypetes > Geotrypetes seraphini. The sequence continues at coordinate 138,279,204 of NC_047090.1, read as the reverse complement.
GTGGTAGTGGCTAGCACGCTCGGGAATTTAACGCACGCTATTGCACGCGTTAAGGCCCTAGTGCATCTTTGTAAAAAGAGCCCCTTGTGTGGTATCTGGTACTTTAATAGAGTAGAAATATAGTCGTAAGTTGTTTTCCACTTTAAAAGAGGATTATAGCAAATTTTGCTCATTCATATCCTTTTCTAAAACAAATAGATTTGTTCATTGCTGGTAGTAAAGTTCAAGCCCCACGTGTTTTTGATTTCTTGTTCAGGCACAGTTGACCTCTGCTTCCATTTTTTTTCCATATATCAGTGGTTTACACATGTGGCTGTAGCTTTGACGTCTCTCGTGCCCATCGCAGATGGTTGGAGAAACTTTATCAAACTGGAAATCAGATTCCAGAGAAGTGAGATCACCACTGGGCTTTCAACAAACTAATCAGGGGCACACTGAAGCCATCTGGCCTCACGTCATTTTGTTTGGTAAGACTGCAAGGTGCAATAATTTGGTGCGAGATTTTATTCATTTCTTCCAGGCACTGAATGTCTTAAAAGGCACATTAAGTTCTATCAAGTATCTGAATCTTGCTCAGGCCTGTTTAATACTCATCTTGGATCTGTCGTGCATATGTGCATTATTTGTTTCCGTGGAAAAAATCTAGTCTGCAGTACATCTGTCCTGACTTTCATGCATTTGCCTGCCACAAACACACACATTTCTGCTACCTTTTGAAGTGCAGTTTAGTTGTTTTTGGACTTCTAGGTCCTCATTCCCCGGTTCCCCAAATACCATTAGGATACCCTTGCTCCTTTTACCTCCTCATCCTCATCAGATCTGAAATTCTGTTTACGCGAGCTAAACTTGTGCTTATAGTGGCAGATTTCTTGGGGGCAGCAGGCTGAATTAAGACTTGATCTCTTCCTCATCATTCCTACTTTCCCAGAGGTCTTCCGGAAGGTCATCAGCAAGTCTTGTGATCATATATGGGCAGGCAATTGGTTCCAAAGATGGGGGATGAAGTGGCTGTATGAGCGTTTATGAGCTCCTTCTATTTGGAGAGATCTTCCTGCAGGGATGTATAGTCGTTTCTCGGCTTCAGAGCAGAGTGGGTAGGCGGGAATGTATTAAGAGAGTTTGGATGTGATGTAGGCAGGGGTGATGAGCTGAAATTTCTTTTAGGCTATAACAAGGGCTTTGAACAAACAGCTTATGTTAACTGGTAGCCAGTGTTCTGCTTGGAGGGCTGGGAAGATGGGGTTGTGGTAATGAAGGTTATGTAGGAGGCGGATTGAGCTCTTTGGCAGTGATTCCATTGAAGATGGAGTTACAATAGTCCATTCTAGAGAGTACTTCGGCGTAAAGGAGTTGGGCTAGGCCAGGTTTAGTGATATATAGTTTGATCCTTTTTAGCTGGCACAAATAGTAGAAGGAGATAGAGACCACTTGCGACTGCACACTTGGTCTTTTGCTGACAAGAGTGTGGAATCCCAAGATAGTATTGGACAGGTGAAATTAGTGTTCTTCTGTCTGATCCACAGTAGTTCAGTTTTGACAGCATTCAGCTGGAGTTTGTTGTCTGTAATCCAGTTCTTCAAGTCGGTGAGGCAGTGTTGAAGGTTGGTGAGTTGAGTAGATCAGTCTTTACCTAGCGGGAGGAGAAGCTGAATGTCGTTCGCATAGGAGTGGATTTTGTTTTTGTATTTTTGGGTGATATCGATAACTGGTTTGATGTATAGGTTGAAGAGGAGTGGGGGGACTCCTTATTTGATGGATTTGGGTTCTGATTTGTTTGGGCCTAGTAGTACTGATTGAATTCTCTGTTGAAGGAAGGAAGTGAACCTTTGAAGTGCAGAGTCCTTGATTCCTAGGTTGGTGAGCCTGTGCATTAGGAGTTGATGGTCAATAGTGTAAAAGACAGCGCTTAGGTCTAGCTACTCCTCAAAAGGTGTGAGCTAAATCCAAATTTCTCCCTTCCACTCTAAAACCCAGACCAACAACAAGGAAAAGACATTGGTGGACTGAAACTAACAGACATCAAGCAATATGCTCACTTGAAGAAAAGACTTAGGGGCCTTTTATCAAGCCGCGTTAGCGGGGTTAGTGCGTCAGTCATTTCATCACGTGCTAACCCCCACGGCCGGCTAAAAAACTAATGCCTGCTCAATGCAGGCGTTAGTGGCTAACGCGGCAGGCGGTTTACCGCACGGTATTACGCATGCTAAACCCCTACTGCAGCTTGATAAAAGGACCCCTTACTCTCAATCTGACAGCATACAATAGACCCATCAAAAGACCTTTCTCATACACAAAGACAGGGCACAAAACATTCCAGACTTATGAAGCTGCAGGTGGGCCTACAAGGGTTTGTTCTCCTCATTCCAATAAAGGTCTCAGCTGCAGGAAAATGATAGCTGTCAGCTGCTGCTGGTGATTTAGCTGCTACCAAGATGTGCACTATTGTTGGTATGAAGAGACTGATATAATAAGGTGTATTTAGCATATTTGACCTTGAGACCTATTCACTAACATGCAGTACCCCATGGTAATATTAACACATGCATTATTCAATATGGGTTATATTCTATTCTATGGGGCCTACTCACTAAATAATGTATATTAGCCCATATCAATATTACTAGAATTACTACAAGTTAATGAATAGGAATCCTAATTAGTACTACTTTAGCCCACAGTTGTGGTGTACTAAATTTACTTTCCATGTAGGAAATGTTTCCACTTAAATAAATTTATATACTTACGAGGGAATTCAATAAATGATATTCACAATTTAACCCCCCACCTCACCTTTTACAAAACAGCTCTGGTGCTTATAGAATTCCTATGACCATTGGAGCTGTTACCGCTGCGGCAAGTGCTAAAAACCGTGCCAGAGTTTTATATAAGTTGGGGGGGGGGGGGGGAAATAGTGTCAGAAAAAAATTGGCATTAAGTTCAAGTCTATAAAGGGCATGGCACCCTTTTTAGAATAATGCTTCTTGGCACCCCTAATTTTAGGTGCTAGACTTCTGCCTGCTAAAACCTGGTTTAAATTCTGGCACTCAAGTAAGGCTGAGGTCATATTCTATAACCACATGCACAACTTTTCGGAATGCCCAACACACACATGACTGTACCACCTTTTAAATTACATGCTAGCAGGAATAAGTGCCATGCCTTATTGAATAATACTCTCATGGCTATTCCTAATGTTCATATATCATTAACACCATGACAAATTGCACAGCCTTCATAGCAAGAGGTATGCGTTAGAAATGAAGGATCTTCAGACTGCCCATTGGGTAGCTTAACCCAACCGGGCTACAATCCTCATTGATCCAGCTTAAATATTTATCGTATCTTTCTTTTAATTTTCATATTTTTATCATAAGAAAGTGTCAAACTTAACTTGCAGCGCCACCTCTTCTGACATGAGCTCCGTTTCAGAACTTTCCTCAGGGAATGAGGTGCGATTTCTTACTATTGGTGCAAAAGAAAGCCATATTAAAACCTTAACCACTTCATCTTGCTATGAAGGCCATACAGTTTGTCATGGTGTTAATGCCTTACTGAATAGCATACAGTCCAATGCGCACCAGATTGTAATGAGTGCCAATTAACTTCAATAATTGGTTGTTAGCACCTAATCATTGATAGCATGTGCAAAAATTTGAGTGGGCAACTCCAGGCACTATGGGCTAGATTCACTTACCTGCCCGATCGTGCCCGATCCATGTGTGATCCATGGCAGACTGACGAATTCTCAACACGATGTCATGCAAATGGGAGCGATTGTTGGCATGCTCTCCACCAACCGCACAGATCGCTGGAGAGCGATCCTTGAGCATGCATAGTCCATCTTCCTTAACTGTGATGGTCTGCACATGCCCTGGCCCTTCGTGCCTGGCAGAGCTTTTTAAATGTTTAAATTTTTTTTTACTTCGAGAGCCCGTGGTTTTAACCGGCTTTACACCCGCAGGTTAAAACCACGGGCTCGCACTGCAGGGCAGGGCAGGTGAGTCGGGGGCTGAGCAGGGCAGGAGAGGGGGCTCAGGAGGATAGGTGAGTCCAGGCAGAAAGCAGGGCAGTCGGAAAGGACCTGAGCGAATGGTCCTCAGCAGTCACTTATTTTTTTTATCGGGCTGCCCAGTCGGTGTTCCTTCATTTTTTCTTGTGAATCGCATCCTTCCTACTTTTGGATGACCTTCCCCTCATTTGCATGCACGGATCGGAATCGGATCGGCACAGAGGTTAGTGAATCGGGTCGGAGGAAAATCGGGTCTCAAAGGGGTCGCAAACCGATCAGTACACGATTGGTTTGCTTAGTGAATCTAGCCCTTATATATAGAATCCAGGGGATAGCAACTATCATTGACATATAACTCATAGTTCAATAAAATCAAGTAAAAACGCCAGAATGTACAAAACAATAATAAAAAAAAGAATAAGTATTCTTTAACAGCAACTCCAATGATGCATTCCCAAATTTCAGAATTTGTACATAAGAACATAAGAGTTGCCATACCGGAACAGACCGAAGGTCCATCAAGCCCAGTATCCTGTTCCAACAGTGGCTAGTCAAGGTCACAAGTATCTAGAAAAATCTCAAAGATTTAAACAGATTTTGTGCTGCTTATCCTAGGAATAAGTAATAGATTTCCCCAAGTCCATCTTAATAATGGCTTATGGTCTTTTTTTTTTAGGAGGTTGTCCAAACCTTTTTTAAACCCTGTTAAACTAACTGCTTTTACAACATTCTCTAGCAACAAATTCCAGAATTTAATTACACATTGGGTGAAGACCTATTTTCTCTGGATTGTTTTAAATTTACAACTTAGTAGCTTCATTGCAAGCCCCTAGTCTTAGAATTTCTGGAAAGAGTATTCAAGCAATTCACATCTACCCATTCCACTCCTCTCAGTATTTTATAGTAGAAAGCAATTAAATAAGGGCACCCGTAACTGACAGCTCTTTAGGATGACAATATTGTTAAGCGATGGTGCATTTATGTAGGATTATTGAATGCCTCAGGTAACATTCTGATACATAAGGTGAGAGTTCAAAGGTATCCAACCACCCAAGAAGTACAGTATGACTCATGCTAACCCGCGATGACTGAAATGGGAAAACAGGTTTTAAAATGTGCCTGTGCATTTGCCAGAACAAGATTTCATTTATCCATTCAAATGATTTACATTAGTCAAGCAGATCAGAATCTCAATAAATAATAAATAGCATTCATAATAAATACATAAAACCTTTTAAAAACGAGCATTTAAGCAGATGGAGCATTTCACTGTCTGAATATACCAGAGGTGTGCTTGACCACACTTTTCACTTCATTGGTTTCATTGGTGGGGGGGGGGAGATATACGTTTTGTTTGCCTTGTTTCGAGCATTGCTTTGTTTTGAGTCATTTCATTTGGTTTCAGAAAGAGCAGTCACACATGTTATTTGCAAATGAGAAGCTAAACAAGTTTTCTCTTTGATTTTGGCCTTTTTTTTTGCGATGGCATGAAAGACAACTATGTTGTTTTATTGCATTTTTCATTTCTTTTCCAAAAGAAATGCTGGTCTCTAGAATATTCTTCAACTATGTTACAAAGCCACATTTTGCAAAAGGAAAATGGATTTACAAAGTATATCTGAAGTGCAAACACCTGTTTGGCAATTGGTAGTATTTATTTTATTTATCCAATTTTCTATACTGTTCTCCCAAGGGAGTTGAGAATGGTTTACATGAATTTATTCAGGTACTCAAGTGTGTTTCCTTGTCTGTCCTGGTGGGCTTACAATCTATCTAATGTACCTGTGGGGGGATTCAGTGACTTGCCCAGAGTCACAAGGGGCATCATCACCTCAGAGTGATGATGCTATAGCTTTAACCACTGCGTCACAGTCTCCCCGCTCTGCTAGTATGTTATGTTACACAGAGGCAATCAATTTGTGGCACTCAATTGTTATATATAGCATTCAATACCTATAATATAACAAAGTTAGATCCGAATCTCAGAATCTAGCTCACTGGAATGCTATATTGATCCTCAGATGCACCACTCCACGTTCAAACTTTATCACAACGTTAAGCTTGATGTGCAAAATCTTCCCTGGATCAATCTCATCTATATGTTTAGCTATACATCTATCACTTTTAATTTTATAACATTTTCCATTCCACAAGTGTTAAATAATTTAGAGAATCATTATAAGGTGAACTTATCTTTTAGTTTGTGGTCATTGTAGGGACTTCTTTTGCCGACATGTTTTGTGAAGAAACGCTTTCTCAAGGAATAGAATGGAAAATGTTATAAAATTAAAAGTGATAGATGTATACTAAACATATAGATGAGATTGATTCAGGGAAGATTTTGCACATCAAGCTTAACGTTGTGATATAGTTTGAACGTGGAGTGGTGCATCTGAGGATCAATATAGCATTCCAGTGAGCTAGATTCTGAGATTCGGATCTAACTTTGTTATGTTACACAGAGGATCATTTCCAATATGACATCTAAATCCAAGTTTAGACATTTTGGGAAAAACATCCAAAAATGTCCAAAAAAACAGAAAAATGTTTTTTTTGGGTTTTTTTTGCTTTTTTTCCAAAAACGACCATTTCCTAGATGTGTTTGACCTCGGTGCATCTATCTTTTTGAACCATTTATGGGGAAAAAAATCCAAATGAAAAACACACAAAAATCGACCATTGGAATGTAGGAGAGGCCAGCATTCTTAGCAGACTAGCCACACAGACATCCTAGCACAGCAGTGGGGCACACTGGGGGACACTGCACTGAACTTCACATAAAAGGTCCCAGGTACACATCTCACCATAACTCCCTTACATTTATTTCTTTACTTATTTCTTTTGTTTTCTATTCTGTTCTCCCCAAAGAGCTCAGAACGGGTTATAGTTTAATATACATAGAGCGGCATAATAATTTAAAAAAAAGTCTAAGTCCCCACAAAAAATATGTCCAAAATATATTTTTTTCGAGAACCGGCTAATTATATGTCCAGACCGTCCAGACCGCCAAGTCATCTATCTTTATACCGCATTCTCATCCCAAAAAATTGTCCAAGTCCCAAATGCCTAGTAAAAGACCTTTTGGTTGTGGGAGGGGTCACAAAATGATGGACTGGTCACCCAGACATGGCAACAGAGTAGTGGGGCACTGCTGTGAACTTCACAAAAAGGGTGCCACCTAAACATCTCACCGGAACTCCCTTATAGGTCATGGTGATCCCCTCAAAACCTTTTATACCCACCTGTCTACCACCCCAATAGCCCTTATGGCTACAGGTGACACCTATATGGCAGTACAGTAGGGTTTTGAGGGGTTGTGGTGGGCTCATATTTTTCACCATGAATGCAGTGGTTAGAGTGGCTTATGGGCCTGGGTTCTCCTCTCTATAGTTCACTAGTCTGCCCCCCAGACTACTTAAGCCATTTCTGTACAGCTCTACTAGGCTTTCCTATGTCAGGTGCTGATGTTCTGGAGGCAGGTATGTACATTTTTATTCTGATTTTTATGGCGGTGTGAGGGGTCATTGATCACTGGGGGAGTGTGTAAGGGGTCTGTACTTTGTCTCTGCAGTGGTTATCTAATACCTTCTGGGCACTTATACCTGTTTTTAGATCACCTAAGTCACAATGTATAAGTTCTGTCTGGGCAGTCTCGTCAAATTTTTAATTATCTCTGCAGGATGACTAAGTCTGGTTAGCACACATCCCGCCCACCTCCCGCCCTAACCACACCTCAAGAAACACGCCTTTTCGCTCTGGGTGCACAGCGGCAGTCAAAAGGCCTAAGATGCCTTTAGATACATCTAAACCAGGGATCTCAAAGTCCCTCCCTGAGGGCCGCAATCCAGTCGGTTTTTCAGGATTTCCCCAATGAATATGCATTGAAAGCAGTGCATGCGCATAGATCTCATGCATGTTCATTGGGGAAATCCTGAAAACCCGACTGGATTGCGGCCCTCAAGGAGGGACTTTGAGACCCCTGATCTAAATCCAGTTTTGATTATCGGCACTTGGACAACCTGTCTTTTTGAAAATGGCCATGTTTGTACCTCCAACTTTGAGCATTCGGCTGGAAACATCCAAGTTGGACTTAGACATTTTTTTTTTTAATGCCCCTTCAAGGAAAAACATTATGGAGCTCATAATCAAAACATTCAGATGTCCAAAAACCCGCCTAATTAACAGGACTTACAAGTGCCAATTTTTGAAACCAATATTTTGGATGCCCAGTAGGACTTCTAAGCTGCTGTGCATCCAGAGCTCAAAGGGTGTGTTGGGAGGAGTGGAGGAGTGTTATGGGTGGCGTTTGGGTGGGCTTAGATTTAAACATCCTGCAGAAATAATCAAATGGTTTGGCAGATGTCCTAGACACAACTTATGCGTTTTGAGTTAGACCTGTTTTAAAAGGGTATAAATATTAAAAAGGTACCCAAAGTGGCCACATAACCATTGCAGAGATAAAGACCCACACACACTTCCCCTGAGCTCATTGACCCCCCTCGCACCCCACAAAGATCAGAATACAAAAGTACATACCTGTATCCAGAACAGCAGCACCTGGTATAGGAAAGCCTAGTAGACCTACACACAGGTGTTTTAAGTAGCCTGGTGGGTGGGCTAGTGAACCATATAGGAGGAGGACCTAGGTCCATAAGCCACTCTAACCACTACATTTATAGTGGAAAGAGTGAGCCCACCAAAACACACCCAAAATCTACTATACTGCCATATAAGTGACACCTCCAGCCATAAGGGCTATTGGGGTGGTAGACAGGTAGATTATGTAGGTTTAGGGGGATTTTGGGGGGGGGATTTTGGAGAGCTCAACATACATTAAAATGGGGTTCTGATTAAATATATACTTAGCACCCTTTATGTGAAGTTCACAACTTTGCCCTCTAAGGTGCCTCTCTGCCCTGTTGGGCTGTCTACGTGGTCAGACCATTAAAATGCTGACCCCTCCCACATCCAAATGGGTTTGATTTGGCCATTTTGAACATGGACTTTTTTATATTTGAAAATGGCCAAAAAAGTTGGACATCCTAAGGACCAAAACGTCCAAATAGGTCATTTTCCCTCCAAAAAAAGCCATTTGGATGTCTAGCGATTTTGAAAATGGTTATTTTCCCACCCCAGCTTTTGGACATCTTGCAGGAAACGTCCACAGATGGACTTAGATGCACTATTGAAAATACCCCTCTACGTGTAAAAACCATGGGTGCAAACCCTCATTAAAAATAAAATTAAAAGTGCTCTGTCTAGTTAAAACACTGAAAAAGGTGAGTGCATCCACAGAAACTTTGAACTGACCATAGTTAGCAGAAACACTAGGTTTTTGCACCAGATTAAAAACAAAAGTCATGTAAGTGTTGTAAATTTTTCTTTTTAAATAACACTCATGCAATCAGCACTGTCTCTCATCACTCAAGTGCTTTTGAATAATGCCCTGATGTTTATATTCCTAATTTGGAACAAATGTCCTCTTATAGCTCCATGTTTCTGCTCCAAATCATGATCTCTTAGCAAATCTTATATTCTAATTAACAAGTCACACCTTTAAAATGTTTGCATTTTTGCTTCCCTTTTAAGCATTTATTACATCTGTTCTGAATCCATGATTAAAACAATGAAAAAAAAAAGGAAAGAAATACATTCGTCTTTCACTGAATTATGCAATGATATCCCTGTGGTTAAGAGAACTAGGTTCTCTTCAATCTTTCCGTAAAAATTTAAAAACCTGGCTGTTTTTGAAATTGTGAAGTCTTCAGCTTATTGCTTCTTTTCTATTTTATTTACGGTAAACCGGGTCGAGCTTTATTTTTATAGAGATGACACGGTCTATAAATTCAAGTTTTAGTTTAGTTTGTCATAATAAATCTCATAGAAAGGAGTGAGGAGGAATGCTAGTCTAGGCACATTGCAAAATATGATCATGAGTACTAGTTTGACGCCCTTGACCACTGTTCTTTAATGCAAGGCCTGGGGCCAATGGCAGCCCTCATCATCATTCTGGCTTTTTTTCTGATACTTTATGCCTCTCTAATAAGTTCATGACAAAAAAGGGGGAAATAGATGGGAATAATAATAATAATAATAACAGCTTATATACCGCAATACCGTGAAGTTCTATGCGGTTTACAAAGATTAAGAAAAGGTACAAATTGATTGACTTTAAGAGGGGAGGAAGAAAGAGGGTTAATAGAACAAGAAATACATTTTTGAGGAGAGCGTGATCAATAGAACAAGTTAATCGCTATAGAGGGGAGAGAGAAGAGAGGATCAGTTGTCTAGAAAAGAGATGGCTGAGGGGAGATATGACTGAAGTCTACAAAATCCTGAGTAGAGTAGAACGGGTACAAGTAGATCAATTTTTCACTCCGTCAAAAATTACAAAGACTAAGGGACACTTGATAAAATTACAGGGAAATACTCTTAAAACCAATAGGAGGAAATTTTTTTTTCACTCAGAGAATAGTTAAGCTCTGGAACGCATTGCCAGAGGTTGTGGTAAGAGCGGATAGCATAAATGGTTTTAAGAAAGGTTTGGACAAGTTCCTGGAGGAAAAGTCCATAGTCTGTTATTGAGAAAGACATGGGAGAAGCCATTGCTTGTCCTGGATCGCTATGGAATATTGCTACTCCTTGGGTTTTGGCCGGGTACTAGTGGCCTGGATTGGCCACCGTGAGAACGGGCTACTGGGCTTGATGGACCATTGGTCTGACCCAGTAAGGCTATTCTTATGTTCTTAAGATGAGCCACATGCTTGAAAGACAAGGCATTTCTCAGTAGGTGAAGAGCATGAATTTGGAAATGTGCATCTGAAGATGGGTTGGTGGAGTATATGTCATTGACACACACTGGTCAGCAGTGTTGTGACCTCGCATGGAAAGATATTTGGTGGCTTTCCTTCAGCTCATGGGATCTAAAATGGCCTCAACTTAAAAATTAGTGAAGCCCACGGCCCTTGACCAACAGCTAGCTAACCAGGCTACTTGAAAGGGTCCAGAGAAGAGCAACAAAAATGGTTAAGGGGCTGGAGGAGTTGCCGTACAGTAAGAGATTGGAGAAACTGAGCCTCTTCTCCCTTGAAAAGAGGAGACTATGATCGAAACGTTCAAGATACTGAAGGGAATAAACTTAGTAGATAAAGACAGATTGTTCACCCTCTCCAAGATAGGGAGAACAAGAGGGCACTCTCTAAAGTTGAAAGGGGATAGATTCCGTACAAACGTAAGGAAGTTCTTCTTTACCCAGAAAGTGTTGGAAAACTGGAGTGCTCTTCCGGAGTCTGTTATAGGGGAAAACACCCTCCAGGGATTCAGGATAAAATTGGACAAGTTCCTGCTAAACTGGAACGTACGCAGGTGAGGCTGGACTCATTTAGAGCACTGGTCTTTGACCTGGGGGCCACCGCCTGAGCGGAGTGCTGGGCATGATGGACCACTGGTCTGACCCAGCAGCGGCAATTCTTATGTTCTTATGTACCTTATGCTTTTCCTCAACTAGCTATTTAAGCATCTGTACTGTAGAGTGAGCAGTTTTTCCTTTCGAGCCATCTGTGTGTCTCAGTCCATTTGCTTTTTACTTCCAAATGTAATTTATTATTACTGCAATAGGATGGACTCATGCAGTCTTTCCCATTTGTTTTTGAACTTAGTACAGAGTTAAGTTTAAGCTTTTGTGTTGCCTTTTGGGGGGAGAGAGGAGCTGCTTCCACTATCATGTCCAAAACACCACAAATCTTTCCTTTCATGCTGTTTGCACCTCTTTGACTGCCTGTGTGAAATACAGGTCCCAAGTTCAAGGCTGCCCAAGGGAGCAAGAAAACAGCTCACTACAGAAGACGAAAATCTGGTTCCTGGCTAAGCAATGTGTTTTACAATGAGCGTGCCTTAAAAGTTAGTCAACACGGGCCTTAGTAGTTAGGGAAAACAATTTTTTTTAAAATTTATATTACATTAAACTTCTTTCTTTTTTTTTTTTAATTCAAATGAAACAGAAAATTATTCCAAGAAATCATAATACCCCATTACATAAGCAATTATTGAAAAACAGCATAGCCCACATCATGGAGAAATACCCACACTATCTTGGCTGAGTGAAAATTAATTTTAAAAAAGGCCTAATATTCAGCCAGTGAATGTTAATCACCACCAGTAATAAACCTGGAAATTTAATGCCGGGCCATGTCTGAACACCAGCATTGAATTTCCAGATTTCCAGAGCCAGCTAATGCATATCCGGTTAAGTGCGATATTCGGCACTTAACTGACTATGGGTTACCACATAACAAACCCTACCCCCACCCCCCTCCTTTTACTAAGCTGTGGTAGAGGTTTCTACCTCGGCCCAGAGCGCTCAGTGCTTTGAGGCTGCTCCAAAACTCATAGAATTCCTTAGTAAAAAAAGGGACAAAGATAGAACCAACTTTTATGTGTCCCAAAATAGCCAGTTGTCATTTTGGCGCCAAATTAAGTTCACCTCAAAGAGGCGTTTTAACTGGCTGGTTAAATTGCTTTAAATTTCAACTCCAAAGGTCTTAACTCCATTCAAGAGATTCAAAACACAAGAAACATTCAAGGAAACAGTTTGGGGGGAAACAGTTTGCAAAGGGGGAATCACCAGAGGCATATTAAATCTGTTCAACACAAAAGTTTTCAAGTCTCAAGTTCAAGTTCTATTTAAATTTGATTTAAACGCTTATAAATATTTCTAAGCGATATATCATTTAAAAAATGGTGGACACGAAAAAATGTACATGTTTGTCCAATCACTAAATCTTGACTAACTAGAGACAATTGGTAAAGAGAGAAGAACTACAATTTTATTGGAAAGGAGACATTTAAATGTATCTTTATGGTAACCCACCTGTATCCCTTACACTGACAAAATGCACCTTGATAGTAAACCACTTGTATTGTAACCCACTTGTATCCCATGTACTGACAAAATATATCTTTACTGTAACTTGTATCCCATGTACTGACAAAATATATCTTTACTGTAATCCACTTGTATCCCATGTACTGACAAAATATATCTTTACTGTAACTTGTATCCCATGTACTGACAAAATGAATCTTTAATGTAAACCACTTGCATCCCATGTACTGACTAAATGTATCTTTATTGTAAACCGTTTCTATCCCATGTACTGTCAAATGTATCTTTATTGTAAACCGCTTCGAACTTCATGGTATAGCGGTATATAAGAAATAAATTATTATTATTATTATTATTTAAGGGGTGAGCAAAAGGAGGATTCAATAAAACGAGGAAAATAAAAGCTTTCAATGGAGAATGTTCTACACATCCATATTGGGTCAGCTCAAGAAAGGTCACCTAAAGTTAGGTGCCTAAATTTCAAACACTGAGGTCCCAATTCTATAAATAACATATAAAAGTTAGGCACTGAGCGTGATTCTATACAAGTTAGGCGCACTTTATAGAATCACGTTTAGTAGTGCCTAAAGTGGGCTTAGGCATCAGTAGGTATCTTAACCTTAGGCGCATACTATGCCAGAGTTTTCTTGGCCTAGATGAGTGCCCAAGTCCAAAACAGGTGCCCATATGAAAAACACATCTACAATCCACCCCTAACCATGCTTACTTTCTGCTAGGTGCCTATCCACCAAGTCAAGGCTGCTCAATTCCGGTCCTCGAGATCTACAGGCAGGCCAGGTTTTCAGGATATCCACAGTGAACATGCATGAGAGATTTGCATACCAAGAAGGCAGTGCAGGCAAATCAAGTTCGAGTTTCAAGTTTATTAGGTTTTTATGTGCCTCCTATCAAGGTTATCTAAGCAGTTTTACAATCAGGTACTCAAGCATTTCCCTTATCTGTCCTGGTGAGCTCATAATCTGGCTAACATACCTGCATATTCATTGTGGATGTCCTGAAAACCTGGACTGCCTGTAGATCTCGAGGACCAGAATTGAGCAGCCTTGCACCAAGTTAAGCACCTACCGTCCAATTAAGTGCAATTAATACCAATTTTGAGTTGTTACTTGCCAATTACCGGCATTGATTAAGCCTTTTAAAAATTAGACGCCTAGATCGGCTCAGCACACCAATCTAGGCACCTAACTTTAAGTGTCATTTATAGAACTGGGGCCTAATTATGAATTCTATAATGGCAATTAAGGGCATACTAGCAGAAGTCAGCATTTACAGGCCAAACATTTAAGCACAACCAGTTCCATCAATGAACTTAAATATAGCACGTTGCATACAGAACTGATTGTACTCTACAAAGTGTGTTCTAGAATAGTAGCTTGCTCATGACCTGCCCAAGTCCCTACTACTACTACCCTGTTTCCCTGAAAATAAGACCTATCCCAAAAATAGGCCCTAGCATGATTTTAAAGATGCTCCTAATATAAGCCCTACCCCCAAAATAAGCCCTAGTTAAGATCAACTTCCAAAGCCCCCCCTCCCGAATGTACCCGACACTTCCTGACTCCATCCCTGACACTAGTGCTGTCTGATTTGCTGAAAAAAATTGGACTCGTCGATTCAACAACCCCCCAACCCCGCTGCTTTAGGAGGCCTCGGAGTAGAGGAATGTCAGTCTCACGGTGGGAGGATGGCTGGGAGGGGAGGAAAGATGCTACACATGGGGGAGGGAGGAGAAAGGAAAGAGGAAGAATTGGAATGGAGAAGAGGGAGAGCTAATTGTTTTCCATGAAAAAATAAGACATCCTCGAAACTAAGCCCTAGTGCATTTTTTTGGACCCAAAATTAATATAAGACACTGTCTTATTTTCAGGGAAACACGGTACTACTTTTCACTTATATAGTGCTGAAAGGTATATGCAGCGCTGTACATGCTGACATTTACAGACAGTCCCTGCTCGGAAGAGCTTACAATCTAACTTGGACAGACAGACATGACATATAGGGTTGGGAGGAGTTAGGAGTTGAAAGCACTCTTGTAGAGGTGGGCCTTGAACAGAGACGGAGGCCACCATAGGGATTCAGGCAGCTTGTTCTAAGCTTACGGTGCAGCAAGGCAGAAGGGCTGGAGTCTGGAGTTGGCAGTTGAAGAGAAGGGCGCAGATAGGAGGGACTTACCAGCTAAGCAGAGCTCACGGGGGGGGGGGGGGATCATAGGGGAAGAAAAGTGAAAAGAGATAGTGAGGGACAGCTGAGTGAGTGCATTTATAGGTCAGTAAGAGGAGTTTGAATTGTAGTCTGAAATGGATGGGAAGCCAATGATGTGACTTTAGGAGAGGAGTGACGTGAGTAAAGCAGCTCTCCCGGAATATGAGTCATGCAACCAAATTCTGGACGGATTGGAGGGGAGCGACACACGCACTTCATAAAATAGGGTGATAACTCATTCATGTAACTGCAAATTAGGTAATTATTGAGAGTTATTGCCATCTAAGTGCCAGTCAAGGGCTAATTAAGTAATTAAGTTATACCTGTAAGCAGTACTATACTATGACTACGTGTGCAAGTGTGTGCCACTTACAGAATTAGATATGAAATTGGCCAATACTCACGAGAAAGACCATTTCAGTGACTAAATAGTTGCCTTTAAAAAAAAAAAAAATTGAAAATTTCATGATGATCAATCAAATGCTTTTGAATTCAAAAAGCAGAAATGCATAGGATACAGTTTCAGAGGGAACTGGAAGTGATTACGAGGTAAAAAATCTGCCCATGAAAAGAAGGTATTTGTATAAATTATCCTTCACAGCCTTTATTACTCTTGCCAGTAGTGGCAGATATCCTTGTACTCAATGATATCATCATCATGAGCATAAAAACAAATCCCCCTCCTCCCAATATTTAAACACCTTAATCAGCATTCATGTTAAATACTGACTACTCTGTTTAAATTTATAGCCAGTATCAGCTCAGGTCTATATTGAAATGCCAGTGCTGAGTATTTGGATATAACGCAGCCTTTAGAAGTTAACCAGGTGTCACTGATATTCAGTACTGGTACCCGGATTACTATCCAAATAAGTTAGGACAGTTGTTTTATCTGGGTATTGACACTGAATATTGGTGGTACCTGGATAAGAACATAAGCCTTGCTAATAATGGGACAGACTGAAGGCCCATTAAGCCCAATATCCTGTTTCCAACATCCAGATCCCAAAAGATCAGAATGGATTTTTTGCTGCTTATCCCAGAAATAAGCTATGGATTTTCCCAAGTTCATTTTAATAATGGCTTATGGACTTTTCTCTTAGGAACTGGTCTAAAAAAAAATTTTAAGCCCTGCTAAGCTAACTGCTTTTACCACATTCTCTAGCAGTAAATTTCCGAGTTTCGTTATACTCGTATGTTGAGCAAAGAAATATTTTCTTCGATTTATTTTAAATGTACTTCTTGGTGGCTTCATTGCTTGCCCCCTTGTAGTAGTATTTTGGGTAAGAGCAAACAAGCAAGTCACATCTATCCATTCCATTCCACTCAGCATTTTATAGACCTTTGTCATATCTCCATTCAGCCATCTCTTCTCTTTAACCTTTCCCCATCGGGATAACTTTCAGATCCACCTTGGCTTTTCCCCTGAACTGCCCTGCCGTTATCCAGATACTGGCAGAGTGATAAGTAAATAATTTTATCATTGCAACAACAATGTATTATTTCTATAGCGCTACCAGATGCACGCAGCGTTGCACATTGTACACGCAAGAGACGGCCCCCAAGCTGCTAAAAATCAGTAGGTGAGCTAAGTGAGTCGCACCTACCTGGTAGAAACTGCTCCTTCCTGGGTAATGCCACTGAATATGAGTCCCAAAATCTTTTACCAGGGAAGAAAGCTATCTGTTATGTGGTTATATTATATTATTTTATTTATTCCATTGTTTAGCCCATCCTCCTGATAACAAGCAGAATGAGTTGCAAAACCACAAACATAATAAAATAAACATACATAATAACATAAATATGTCTGTTCCGCAGCCCTCCAACCCCTCCCCCCCCCCACCACCATCATTACTAACTTTTGCCACCCTAGGACTTACCCAGAGAACATGCTGTATTCTGTGTTCCTATGTTAAAACAATTCTAACTAATTCAGCCTGGTATTGGATGAATGATATAGTCTGCAGTTTTAGAGTATGAGGATATAAAAGCTTTGAAGTGCAGGAGGGGATCGAATAGAAAACATTAAAATGAGTACGTGAGGCTGACTTGTGGCTTGATGATTAAGAGTTGAGGACCCTCAAGGTCAGCTCCCCATAGGTACAAACAGATGTTTGTACCGCTTCACAGCTGCTAAATATGATATAAATCCAAAGAATGTCTTGTGTTTTTATAAAGCAGAAAAAAATACCCAGACAGCAAATTTCTGGTCATTCAGATACTCCTACCAAATGACATCTGGTGTCTGTATTGCTTATTTAAGCAGTCCTTAAAAAAAAATGTTTGCAAGGGGAGTAACTCAAAACTTTCAGTCCTTCATCATATATAACTGTGCAATTTACATTACAATACAGCATGCGAAATTTATTATAAGCAGTATACCTCTTCCTTCTTCAGCAAGCAAGTAAGCAGGGTCAATGTTATGTAATTAGCTCTGGAAAATCCATGGTGAAGTTACATAAATTATAATCTTGGCTTTAAAGGATGTTAGAAAAAAAAAAACCTGTTGAATTCTTCCACATGTGAGTTAATGGTGACAGTGGGAGGAATGAAGACAAACAAATGTTTTAATATTTTTTTTAACTCAAATGCTTAGAGTATAATAAACCATGCTGTATTTTTGATGTGTTATGACACTCTACCAACAATGTTTTTTAAAAATAATTTTATACTGGAACATACTGGGAGAATTTTGAATGTCAAATTCGTAGGGACCCCTAAGATTCTTGTGTATCTCTTGCAGAAAGGACATCTAAGAGGTAGTGAAAGTAGGCAAATGAACCAAATCTTTTGATAAAGCACCCCCATGGGAGATGCCATAAAGGTTCATGCCTACATTTAATGAAGTGTCCCCCAGAGAGAACAGAAGCAGAGCAGCAAAAGAAAAGGAGAAGCAGGAAGATTCAAGCAAGTCTGCACATTGGGAAGATCAAGCACAAAGGGTGACCTACAGAGCATAAGATTCCCTAAAGCATTCCCACAATGAGGGAAATGATTTTCTGCAGACTATGTCTGGCTAGTGAAAGCAAGGAATTCAGAGAGACTAGGTTCAAGACTTGTAATTTCGAGAGAGTATGGAATCTTTACCAAGAAAATGTGTGATTTGTGAATGAGGTAGACAACTTTCTGTCCTTGTGTACATCATTAACTCAAGTTTCAGCATATCATTAATGAATATGCATGAGATTTGCCTATGGTGGAAGTACTGAGCACGTAAATCTATCTCATGTGTAGTCATTAGGGTTGTGTTGAAATCCTAAGTGGATTGGTGTCCATGGGGAATGGAATGTGTCTAACCCTGTTTGTCAAGTCTGCATCTACTGTAGATTAATGCCTTTGCATAGTGACTTGATGTCAGTTTATTGAGCAGAAATTAATAGATGTGAGGTACAGTATAAAGAAATGAAATAAATTCTTACATTATGTCAAAAATGTATTCAAATTTTTTTGTCTTCTCAATCAGGTTTCCCAGCCTCTATGTGCATGTAAGGCACTATTGACAGGACCTCTTAGGATTCGTTCTGATATTCAGAAATTTAAGAACGTATTGAAAACAAACTTGTTCTTGGAGGCTTTTACTCGATTGCGTTATGATACTAATTGCGAGCATTTCAGATGAATTTGTTTGTCGATTTGTATGTTTGTATTATGATGATTATATGTTTGCATTTTGTAAACTGCTTAGAAAATGTTTAAATAAATAAATATTGCTGGGTACACTCCTCTTTTTAATGACTTCCCCCACCCCCCTCCCCAACTGTAGTCCTTCACTCAAAGGGCCATATTTCAAATGTCAGTGCCTTGCAGATTCCGGAGAGACCAGGGACTACAGATGACTACTGTACTTTGAAGACTGCAAAAAAAAAAAAAAAAAAGTTCAAAGACTTCCAAGGTGGAGTATCTTAAGGTTTTTGTTTGTTTATTTATATCCCACCCTTACCCAGGGCATACTTACATACAAAACTATAAAATTACGTCAGAAATACATATACAATAAATACTCCCACAAGACAGAGAAAGAAATGCAAACAATAAAATCCATAGGTGACCAGCACCTTATTATGAGCTGAGAACTTTTCAGTGGCCCTTCATACATGCTATTATATCCGGAAGGATAATCTAGGTTTTTATTTCATATATAAATAATTTTATTTCTTTGATGGTTAATAGTACAGAGTTGATAGTGAGATTAATGATATTAATATCTACAAAGTGCACAGTGCTCTCTCACAAAATCGCAAATGAAAAACACCACAAGTGAAAAAAGTTCATTCAAAAAAGCTCAATTTTAAAACAGTTATAGTCCAAAATCATCAATCCAACACATCTTGTTCATAAATCCAGGAAGTCAATACAATTCAACAACCTCGAAACTTTCACAGGGCTTTCAAGATAACATATTAAGCAAACTATGATTCCTGCTAATGTTAATACTGCAAGAATGTTTTGAAATTGTTATAAATCAACTTGCATAAATCAACTACATCCTGACACTTTTGCCAAGCATTTGTTCTTCTGACTATGGTTTACTGAAAAACTGAGCATTAAAGCAAATGTGGCTATTTTCTCCTAGGAGGGTTTGAGGCTTGACACCTTGGCATAAATTTATATTCTAACTCAAAGGTGGCCATAAGAGGAGGGGGAAGCACATTCTCTCATAACTAAAAATACTCTTCATTCTAAAATAATGTTTCCAAGAGGAGTTTTGTTTGACTCTTTTGGGGGTAGTGGTCTACATTACACATGTAATAGCAAAGTTGGTGCATGCAACA
Source organism: Geotrypetes seraphini (assembly GCF_902459505.1). NCBI lineage: Eukaryota > Metazoa > Chordata > Amphibia > Gymnophiona > Dermophiidae > Geotrypetes > Geotrypetes seraphini. The sequence goes on along the minus strand of NC_047090.1, from coordinate 138,259,313 downwards.
ACAATCAGTGGTATAGTAAGGAGAGGGTGGACTGCCCCGGACACCATCATGGTGGGGCACCGGCACCTCGCCACCCCCCATGCCATGCTCATGCCCTCCCTTCCCTGCCCCTGTACCTCTTTAAAATCTTTACCAGCACAAGCAGACTAGCCTGCAGCTATTCTTACGCTATTCTTATGTTCTTGCGCTAGCCTGACTCCCTGTGAAATCACTTCTGGGTCATGGGGACAGGAAGTGATGTTAGAGGGAAAGCCAACGCCAGAGCGAGCAGCAGGCTGGAGAAGCTGCTCGTGTTGGCAAAGATTTTTAAGGTGCGGGGTGGGAAGGGAAAGCGCGAGTGGGGCGTGGGGGTGTGGAAGGATTGGGGAGTTGGCATGGAATGAGTGGGAGGGGGCAGAAAGAGCAGGGGTTGGAGAAGAGGGCACAGGGGAGCACCACCGCCCACACTACACCTCTGACAATATGGAGAATTCATGGTTGTTTGCAACAAGGTATTAGAAGAAAGCCTTTCTATCTCAACAGATTACAGCTCAGACAAGCAAATATGACATGAGAATTATCTTTGTGTGTAAGTATGGCATTTACATGTGAAAATTCCATACATATAAATGCTAATGCTAATAGTGTCTTATATACCGCAATATCTCCTACTGGATTTAAAGCGGTTTACAAAAATTTACAAAGGGTGATTAAGAACAAAAATACTGAAAATGATAAATAATATTGATAAACATCAAGTCCTACTGATAAACATCAAGTCTTATTGTTTAGACACAATAGGACTTTCAGGAAGGGTCTGGAACTGGTTTCAAGGTTTTTTAAAGAAAAGATCTTATCAAGTGATTTGTGACGGTAACTATTCTCATTCATGGAGCAACCCATCTGGTGTGCCCCAAGGTTCTCCGCTATCACCTACTTTATTCAACATCTACATTTCCCCTGTAGGACATTTATTACAGAGTTTATATGTAAAATTTTATATATACTCAGATGACATTTCTATTTTAATCTCTCTAAATAATTTTACCATTTAAATTTTAAACCAGATATCTTCTATTATGACTCAGATAGAACAGTGGACAATTAATTTCAAACTGAAACTTAATACGGAAAAGATCAAACTTTTCTTGGCTAGTCCCAATGACAAAATAACAAACTCATTGCTTCATCTTAATGGTCATGACTACCCGATTATTAAATCTATCAAAATTCTGGGAGTCACACTAGACTGACATTTAACATAGCAGAACACACGAATTTCGTGATACAAAAATGCTTTTTTACATTGTGGAAATTAAGAACCATAAAAAAATATTTTGATCCGTTATCGTTCAGACTATTGGTACAAGCATTAGTTTTATCTATTTTAGACTATTGTAACATCATCTATTTAGGAGCACCCAAAAAAATTCTAAGGAAATTAAGGATAATTAAGAATATAGCTGCTCGATTGATTTTTGGTTTAAAAAAGAACGACCATATTACCGTAGTCCATATTATTGTTTACTTCATTGGCTGCCTTTGGAGGCAAGAGTAATATTCAAATTTTCCTTTATCTGCTTTAATCTGATATTGGGATTGTCGTCAGCTTACCTTTTTCCTCATTTTGTGTTGCATAGACCATCAAGAGAAACTAGAAGCTTCTACTTATATGCTTATCCAAAAATTAATGGGTGTCAAGTTCGATCAAAGCTGTAATTCTGATAAATTATTGTAAATCTGCTTGTCAATGCAGATCCTAATCTAATTGATGTAAACCGCCTAGAACTCGCTGGGTATGGCGGTATATAAGAATAAAATTATTATTATTATTATATAAGACCTTCTTAGATAGGATCTTAGCATTTCAAGCTGGTAGGCAACAATCGGTTAGATAAATGTATTCAGCAAGCTATGTTATCCTATTGCTGTTTTCAGAAATTAAGACCACTTTGTTCGATAAGTTTATTACTTAATGAGAGTTTTATTATTGAAATTCTATTTTACAAATATTTGTATTTTTTTTAACTGTATTATTGTATTTCGATGATTGTCCAGCTCTTTTTAGTGTAAACCGCCTAGAACTTTTGGTTATGGCAGTATAAAAGAATAAAGTTATTACTATTTGTGTTCTGCATCCCCAACCCTATATGTCATGTCTGTGTGTCCAAGTTAGATTGTAAGCTCTTCCGAGTAGGGACAGTCTATAATTGTCAAAATGTACAGTGCTGCGTACACCTTTCAGCGGGAACAAGTGATAAGTAGAAGTAGTGGTATAGTTCTAATCACCATTGGAAAATCATTCCAGATTTTAGCACCCAGATATAGAAAGGTGGGTTCATGATATCTTTTATATTTGACACATTTTAATGGCAATTTCAGAAAGCCACTATTTACACATGGAAATCTATACTAAACAGAGATTTCAAGGGTATATACATTAGACTGGGTGTGCCTTGCACAGGACACAAAAAATCTACATGAATACTTCCCATTTTGCAAAGGGAATACATTTATATGGGAAAAATGTTTACAGCTGTGTTTTACACCAGCTCCAAAACCTGTAATGATTTTTGTGGTTTTATTTTTTCAGCCAAGGCTTTGCACTATTGTTCAATCCAAAGGGTCAATATGAGTCATCAACTCAACAGTACTTTGCGATAACAGCCAAATCAGATTCACTATACTATTCTTCTTGCAAGAGGAGAGCTTTAAGCCCAGCAGCAGAAAACTTAGAGACAGTTTTCTGCTGCTAATAAAAAAAAGTATTCAGCTGTTTTTTTTGTAAAAAAAAAAAAATGTTGTCACATTTATTTGACTAGCAGTGGCACAATAATTCATCTGTGTCCAAAGCTGACTGTAGTGACACCTGCTGATAAGAACAGATTTAATCTGCTGCAGGATTCCTTTCTATCGAGCTCTGCCAACAAATGGCTTTGGATTCCAGATGTTGCTGCTTTTTTTTTTTCAGGACTGAAGAAGTCAGACTTTCCTTTCTCAGAGGTGAATGTAAAAAACCAACAAAAAAAAACCCCAGGAAAAATCACAGTTCAGTGGCATGAACAATGTATGGACCAGTGAGGTAGAAATAGGATTTATCCCTTTTTAAATATTGCAAATTCTGAGCAGCTCATATATAAATATGAGGTACAAATTGTGCTCCACTTGCTCTAAAACAATTTTGTTCTGGACTTTCAATGTCTGTTTTAATTGCAGATCTCTTCTCAGGGTCAGTTAGGTTGATACAAGGGGAACAGAGTTGCTTATGAGTAACATCAGATTTGATTTTTCTACATTATTTTTGCGCACAACTCTTTTGAACATGAAAAAATTAATTCAACATAGGGTGATGATAGGTGATGTTTGTGGGTAAACCCTGCAATGCACTCTAAGGTGCACAATAACTGTGGATGTGCCCAGGTGAACGCCTTAATTGTTGGTAGGAGGTCCCCATAGACTGATAAATCACCCTGTTTGAATAAAAGTACAATTTGGCATGCAGGGTTCTGTGTGCAAACCAGAGAACCATGATCGCATCGGGATATTAATGCTACACTTGGGGCCCTTTTGCTAAACCATGTTAAGCACTTAGCTGCCATCATAGAGCCATGTTAAGGGGCTTTGCAATAATGTAGCAGTTACTGCATGGTAAGCGGGCTAAAAGAATTTTAAATAAATAAATAAACCACACGTAAAGTGCTTTTTGTGTCGAGGAGCATGGCATGGACAGAGAAAGGCCATGGAAAAGGTTTTGCAGTTAACATGCTATACATATTATGCACTGCCCCCAAATTCTATAAACAGTGCTTTGAGTTACGTGTGCATATTTGGGCATATGCTTGATTTGCACAGACAACACAATTGAGTAATAAGCCAATTAATGTAAAAAAATTGTCTTCTTAACAAGCAATTAACTTTAATTAAATTTATACATGTAATTTGTGCCTAAAATTTTTATGTGGTATCACAAAAAGGGTGCAGAAATAGGAAGATCATGGGTGAATTGGGGCATTCCTCAAAGTTGTGCACGTAAGTATAGAATAAGAAGCATCTGTGCCAATGAAGGAGGGTAAATAGTGGAGTGCCACAGGGGATCTGTTCTGGGACTGGTACTATTTAACATATTTATAAATGATCTGAAAATTGGAATGAGTGAGGTGATTAAATTTGCTAACGGCACAAAACTATTCAAAGTTGTCAAAAACACATGAGGGCTATGAAAAATTGCAGACCTTAGGAAATTGGAAGTCTGGGCATCCAAATGGCAGATAAAATTTAATGTGGACAAACGCAAAGAGAAGAATAATCCAGATCATGCTGATGCTAGAGTCCACTTTAGAAGTCTGCACCCAAGAAAAAGATCTGGGTGTCACTGTAGTTACTACACTGAAATCTTCTGCCTAGTGTGTGGCTGTGGCAAACAGGATGCTAGGAGTTATTAGGAAAGGGATGATAAATAAGGCTGAGGATATTGGAAAGCCTCTGTATCACTCCACCTTGAGCATTGCACACAGTTCTGGTCGTTGTATCTTAAAAAAATAGAGCAGAATTGGAAAAGGTTCAAAGAAGAGTGACTAAAATGATAAGCAAGTTTTCAAGTTTATTTAATCTTTGATATACCGTTTATCAAATATATACCTAAACAGTTAAAAATTATCAGGATAAAAAATAAAAATAAAATTAGAAGGTAGAACAATACAAACTGACTGACTGGAACCAATAAGGGAAAAGCAGGAACAGGTAAGTGAATAAATACATCGAGATTTAAAATAAAAAATCCATAATAGGGAAGGATGCGAGGGGAGGGACTTGAAACAAGAGGGTAGGGTAGGGTTCGCTTCAAAAGAAGCATTTTAATTTAGCATTGCCAACTGCATGGAAAAACTGTTAGAACTCTTATCGAAATGGAAGAAATCAGAAGTCATAGGCATCTCTGAAAAGGAATGTTTTAAGTTTAGACTTGAACTTTTCGAGAGAGGTTTCTAGTCGAAGATCCTATGGAAGGGTGGAACTCGTCTCGTATGAGGAAAGAATAAGGAGTTTGGAGCGCTTCAGCTTGGAAAAGAAACAATTAAGGGGAAATATGATTGAGGTTACATAATCTGAAAGGATTTACCAGATAAACTATATGGACTGATATTTATTTGTATACGTGTTGTATCCAATAAATGATTTGAAACTCGACATCGTCACAGGTTGATGTGTACAATTCCCTCCCCACTTTTTTTTTCTTCTGTCACTGTTTTAATGACCATTTTTCTTATTAAAATAAAAGAAAAAGATCATGAATGTACGGCAGAATTAATCATGGAACATGTTTCCTTTTTTCTAAAACTGCTTCAGGAAATTGGACTTCTGCCAGACTTATTTGAGTTTATTTTTCAATTTTTTCTTCCAGTTTATGAATTATTTTAAATTTTATTCCATTGTTTTTACCCCTGTTCTTTTTATTTTATTAACTGAATTCTATTGTTTAACGGTTCCTCCCTTCAATTCCATTTTGCATATTACTTTAATTCATTTAAGAACATAAGAACATAAGAACATAAGCAGTGCCTCCGCTGGGTCAGACCAGAGGTCCATCGTGCCCAGCAGTCCGCACACGCGGTGGCCCATCAGGTCCAGGACCTGAACTGTAATCCTCTATCTATACCCTTCTATCCCCTTTTCCAACAGGAAATTGTCCAATCCTTTCTTGAACCCCAGTACCGTACTCTGCCCTATTACGTCCTCTGGAAGCGCATTCCAGGTGTCCACCACACGTTGGGTAAAGAAGAACTTCCTAGCATTCGTTCTGAATCTGTCCCCTTTCAACTTTTCCGAGTGCCCTCTTGTTCTTTTATTTTTCGAAAGTTTGAAGAATCTGTCCCTCTCCACTCTCTCTATGCCCTTCATGATCTTGTAAGTCTCTATCATATCCCCTCTAAGTCTCCTCTTCTCCAGGGAAAAGAGTCCCAGTTTTTCTAATCTCTCAGCGTATGAAAGGTTTTCTATCCCTTTTATTAGACGTGTCGCCCTTCTCTGAACCCTCTCGAGTAACGCCATATCCTTCTTAAGGTACGGCGACCAATATTGGACGCAGTACTCCAGATGAGGACGCACCATCGCCCGATACAACGGCAGGATAACTTCTTTTGTTCTGGTTGTAATACCCTTCTTGATTATGCCTAGCATTCTATTCGCCTTCTTAGCGGCCGCTGCGCACTGTGCCGTCGGCTTCATTGTCATGACCACCATTACCCCCAAGTCCCTTTCTTGGGTACTCTCCTTCAATAATATCCCTCCCATCGTATAGCTGCACCTTGGGTTTCTGCTACCCACATGTAGATATTATTTACATAGATGGTGCTCCTATCTATGAAATATTCGACATGCTTCTCTCCTCTCCACTCCTTCCTGCCCTCCATAGTCCTCCCTACCCTCTTCCAACCCCTTCCTCTGTAATGTCGCCTAGAGCTTGTATAGGTATGTGCGACGCACAAATAGAAGAAATAAATAAATATGTCTTTTAACAAACAAATGGGGCGTGTAGCTTATTTTTTTTTTTTCATATTGTACCTTGTAGTATATCTCTGGCATCTTGTTGACGCAGTGTCAATTTCTTGTTTGCAGCCTAGCACTGCACAAATTGTCATATATGAGTCAATCACACATGATGCAAATAGCTTCCGATCATCTCCATTGGCAAGAAAATCGTCCAAAAAATGCTATTTTATAAAAGCAGTATCTTTTCCTTATCATTTATCCAGTCAAATAAGATTATGTGTGGAACATTCCATTTTTAAAAAACCTGCTTAAGACTAAGGGCTCCATTTACTAAGCCGCGTTAGGGCTTTAACACGCAGAATAGCGCGCGCTACATTGCCCCGTGTGCTAGACCTTAACGCCAGCAATGAGCTGGCATTAGTTCTAGAAGCATAGCATGCAGCAATTTCCTGCGTGCACTAAAAATGCAAGTGCACCTTAGTAAAAGGAGCCCTAAGCTATTTGTTGATGCTTATTTCTAATATGGTATTATTCCTCTGGAACTCTCATGTTTTCCCATAGCTACAGCTGATTTGTTGAAAGTATTGTTAAGAGTATTTTGTTTTTCTTTGTCAATAGTTATATGTTTGATGATTTTGGATTGTTATGTTTTAGTGTATGTGTATTTTTATGCTTTTATGTATGGTAGGGGCGCTGGCACCCATCCTCCACTCCGCTCCCCCTGCCTGACCCCGCCCCCCCTTCCCTTCCCTCATACCACTTTCCCTTTGAAGGCTTGTCCCACCCTTGAAGGCCTGTCACCCCCTTGAAGGCTTGCCCCCCCATTTAAAGGCCTGTCCCCCACTTAAAGGCCTGAAGGTCTGTCCCCCCCTTTAAGGCCTGGATCTCACCTCAGAAGGCCTACCTGCCTGTCCCTCTTGAAGGCCTGCCTGCCTGTTCCCCCTGAAGGCCTGTCCCATCCCCCACCCCAAAGGACTGCTCACCCCCCCTCCCCCGGAAGGCCTAAGTTTTCCCCCTGGCCTCCCACTTGTGGCCGGCTTCCCCCTGGCCTCTCCGTACCATTTACCGTTGAGGAACAGCCTGCTGATAAGATTGCGATGCTAGCGATCTTTGCACTGCTTCAGAGCTGTTTCCTCTGCTGCGGTCCCGCCCCTCCTTTGACGTCAGATGCAGGATTGCGGAGGAAACTGCTCTGAAGCAGTGGAAAGATCGCTAGCATCGCGATCTTATCTTCAGGCTGTTCCTCAATAGTAAACAGTGTGGGGAGGCCTGGGGGGGAAGCGGGAAGCCAGGGGTGGGAGGCCGAATGCCAGGGGAGGAAAACGGACACCAGAGGAGGGAATCGGACGCCAAGGGGGGGAAACTGGATAGCAGCACTTCCCACCTGACCCTCTCCCCTCGCCCTCTACAGCAGGTACGGCAGCGGCTGGCCAGCAAGAGCAGCACTGCTGCTCCTGCTTTAGGGGGCGAGGGGGGAGGATCAGCCGAATCGGGAAGCTGATTTTTTGTTGTGTTATATCGATTCGAATCGATTCACCCGAAGTGAATTGGTGAACCGATTCGAATTGTGAATTGGGCAGCACTAGTGAGCAGTATAACAAACTTGCTGCCCGCATCGTGTTGGCTCTCCCTCTGATGTCGCTTCCTAGACGCGAGATCCAACACGAGATGGAGAGAGCCAACACTGATGTGGGCAGCAAGTTCGTGATACTGCTCACGCTGGGAAAATGAAAACGGCACGAGGGGAAGGAGGGGTCAGGAAGGAGCGGGGGAGTGGAGAAGACGTGTGCCAGCGCCCCCACCAAGACGTGCCCAGGGCGGGCTACCCACCTGCACCCCCTTACTATGCCACTGAATTCAGTAAAGAATGCCCAAAGTTAGATGTGAACTTATGCAAACACTTATTAGATAGGTGTGTAAACTAATTGGCTATACAGTGATGCCTTGGAATCCGAACTTAATCCGTTCCAGAACCCCGTTCGAGTTCCAAAGCGTTCGAGTTTCAAGACAAGTTTTCCCATTGAAAATAATAGAAACTGGATTAATCTGTTCCTGGGTCCCACAAACTCAAATTTTAACAGGAAATACTCTGGCTTTTAAGGTAAAATATTAAATATTCCAAAGCAGGATTCAGATTCTGGGGCAGAAACACACACATACAATGTGCAGGGCGTTCAGACTCCAAAGCAGAGTTCGGATTCTGGGGCAAAATTTACTACAATAAAAAGTTCGGATTCCAAAGCGTTTGAGTTCTGGGGTGTTCGGATTCCGAGGTACCACTCTATTGGCAGTAACTATCAGTAATTGGCTTCAACAAGCACTAACTGGCAGTCATTAGTAGTTAGACATGGATCTGTCCTACATCCCTAGTCTATAACCAGCACATCTAATTTCTATAGTGTGCAACTCCAAGGGGGTGTGTCCAAGGGAGGGGCATGGGCGGATCAGCGGCATGCCCAGCATTATAGAATACTTGTATTATCCATGTCTAACTCACAGTACTTTGGTGTGAGCATTAAGGGGGGGATTCATCAAAGGGCACTACCGAGTTAGCGCGTGCTAAACGCTAAAGACGCCCATTATATTCCCATGGGTGTCTCGAGCATTTCGTGTGCGCTAATCGTTAGCACATGCTAGCGTGATTAGCATGCACTAACGCAGTCGCGCCCTTTGATTAATTCCCCCCTAAAGTGCTAGGCACATAAATGCTGACTTAAGCTAGTATTCCATAAAGGCAGTTCCACGCGGAACCAATCCGCGCTACCTAAGAAACATAAACATCATCCCCGCGCCTAACTTTGCCCTTTGCTAAATGCTCCCCTTAATTACAAAAACGTACAACACTACAGAAAACATGCTCCTATGCAGATTATAGGGTGATATTTCAATTTCATTTAGCAGAAATTGCTGGTATCAAGTAATAGCATGTTCAGGAGGAGCGTGCATTTTCTGTTTAACGCACATGTATTTCCTTGAGCAGATTCAGTTTGCATTGTCTTCATAACTAGTGTACTAAAACAGAAAAATTGTGTGTGGGGGGGGTTTAACAGTGATTGAAAGTCTCATGATGTTATTGGCTTGTTGCTCATAAATATATTCATATACATAGTTTTCCCCTGGGTAATTCATTGTGTTCTTTATCCTTTTCAATATCAGGTGCTGAGATGAGACTGTAGGCTTTCAGATGGTTTTTATTTGCTCAGTGAAGAGCTGGATTTGAACCAAATCGCAAAGGTGAAAGAGTGATATGTAATGCACTGAGACATGGCGATCAACACATGAAACAGAATAATGTAATGCTTTTAATATTTAAGAAAATCACAGTAATAAAACATTGTAGAAAGAGGAAAACATGAATGTCTATATATTTTCATTTTAAATATGTGCAGATGGTGAACTTGAATCAGAGCATGTCAGAATCTGATGTTAACAAAAGCAGAAAGCAAAAGTAGGATCTGCTCTCTTGAATTATTTAATGTTTCTTCAGCCAAAATTGTATTGTATATAACACTGTAATGTATATAATACCATGATATACAGTATTCATGTTAAATGCCAGCATTTATTGACTTCATGTTGGCATAATTTTAGAATGTAGAGCAGCTAACAAGTGGAAGATTTCTTCCCTAAGGGGCCTTTTCTCTCAGCTGTGGTAAAAGTAGACCGCAGCCCGTCCTTACCTGAGTCTTTCCCACATGCAAAGACTATTGTTACCATGGCCATAAAACCCTCAGTTTTCTCTGTTATGCCTTAATGGGCATAGAAACATAGAAACATAGAAATTGACGGCAGAAAAGGGCCATAGCCCATCGAGTTTGCCCATACCAATGACCCACTCTCTGATTCTTACTCCCCTATAGATCCCACATGAATATCCCATTTTCTCTTAAAATCTGACACGCTGCTGGCCTTAATCACCCGCTGAGGCAGCTCGTTCCAATGATCGACCACCCTTTCGGTGAAGAAGTACTTCCTAGCATCACCTTGAAATTTCCCTCCCCTGATTTTCAGCGAGTGTCCTCTGGTTACCGAGGGCCCTGTAAGACTGAAGATATCATCTTTCACCTCTATACGCCCTGTGATATACTTAAAGGTCTCAATCATGTCCCCCCTCTCTCTGCTCCTCCAGTGAGTACATCCGCAGTTTTTTTAACCTTTCTTCATACGTGAGATCCCTGAGCCCCAAGACCATCCTGGTAGCCATTCGCTGAACCGACTCAATTCTCAACACATCTTTCCGGTAGTGTGGTCTCCAGAATTGAACACAATACTCGAGATGAGGTCTCACCATGGATCTGTACAGTGGCATTATGACTTCAGGTTTTCTGCTGACAAAACCCCTACGGATACAGCCCATCATTTGTCTTGCCTTGGACGAAGCCTTCTCTACTTGATTGGCAGCCTTCATATCATCGCTAATGATCACTCCTAAATCACGTTCCACCGTGGTCCTGGACAAGGTTTCACCATTTAGTGTGTAAGTTCTGTGTGGATTTTTTTTGCCTAGGTGCATTACTTTACATTTTTTAGCATTGAAGCTTAGCTGCCAAGTTGATGACCACTGTTCCAGCTGTCTTAGGTCCTGCGTCATAAAGTCAGGCACACTGCTTTTGCCAACTATGTTGCATAGTTTGGCATCGTCGGCAAACATTGATACTTTTCCTCTAAACCCTTGGGTCAAATCTCCTATGAATAAATTGAATAGAATCGGCCCTAAGACGGAGCCCTGAGGTACTCCACTCATCACTGCTGACATTTTGGAGGGGGTACCGTTTACCATCACCCTTTGAAGCCTACCATCTAGCCAATCCCTTACCCATGTAGTGAATGTATCCCCTAATCCCATCGATTTTAGTTTGTTCAACAGCCTGCGGTGTGGGACGCTATCAAAAGCTTTGCTGAAGTCCAAATATATCACGTCCAGGGACTCCCCGGCATCCAGATGACTGGTCACCCAGTCAAAGAAGTCAATCAGATTAGATTGGCAGGACCTTCCCCTGGTAAATCCGTGTTGATGTGGATCACGTAAATTTTCTTCGTCTAGAATTTTGTCAAGTTTCTGTTTGATCAGTGTTTCCATGAGTTTGCACACTATGGATGTAAGACTCACCGGTCTGTAATTTTCTGTCTCTGTTCTGCAGCCCTTTTTGTGGAGTGGAATTACGTTAGCTGTTTTCCAGTCTAGGGGTACTTTTCCCGTGCGCATGGAAAGATTGAAGAGCACGGATAGTGGTTCAGCCAGAACTTCACTCAGCTCTCTGAGTACCCTGGGGTGTAGATTGTCTGGTCACATGGCTTTGTCTACTTTGAGTCTTGAAAGTTCGTGGTAGACGCTACTGGGTGTAAACTCGTAATCATGAAACAGGTCATTTTGGCTGTCTCTTATCTGTAGTTGTGGACCAGCTCCCGGTGCTTCACAGGTGAATACTGAGCAGAAGTATTCGTTTAGCAGTTCTGCCTTGGTAGTATCAGATTCTGCGTAGTTTCCATCTGATTGCCTAAGGCGTTCTATCCCATTTTTATTTCTCTTCCTGTCGCTAATGTACCTAAAGAAGGATTTGTCCCCTTTTTTAATGTTCCGTGCTAGATCTTCCTCTGTTCGAAGTTTGGCTTCCCTGACTGCCTTTTTGACAGCCTTAGATCTGGCCAGATAGTCTTCTTTTGCCTCCTTTTTCCTTTGTAAAAATTACCATGTAAGCTCTTACTGCAGCCCGTTCTGTAGACAGCAAGGCCCTGGTTCTATAAACAATATTGAACTCCTAGGCACCATTCAGCGTGATTGTCAATCAGTTCCTAGATGCAGTTTATAAAATCATGCCTGGCAGTGCCTTAGCGTTCTTAGGCGCTGCTAGGCGTTGAATCCTTAGGCAAACTCCCATTTAGGCCAGGGTTTTCTTGGCCTAAATGAGTGTACCTAAGGTAGGTGCCTAGCAACAACTAAATCAATCCATGCCCAAACTCTGCCCCCAATCTACACCTTAACCATGCCCACTTGCCAGTGGGCACTGGTAGATACCTCGGTGTAGACGCTTACCTCGAAGTGGTAGGTACCTATCGAGTTAGGTGCCTACCAGCAAATTATTTGTTGTTTTTTTAAAAAATCTTTATTGATTTTCAAACTTTGATAGTGCAATACAATGGATTGAACAAAAAATACTGCATAAAACGCACTTTTAACTACACAAATAATACATAAAACAGTCATTTTCTTCCATCCTCATCTCAATTATTAATACAATAATACATATGATGTGATTACAATATTATAATTAAGTAATTTAACTCCTCAAAATATATTTCCCTCCCTCCCTGTTTTAATTGTTTTAATTAGTTTTTAATGGCTCTTTCAATTATCAGCACTGACAAAGTCAATTAAAAAAATTAAGGCCCCCCCTTTTATGAAGCCACGTTAGGGGTTTTTTTTTATCGCCGGCTGCAGTGATAAAAGCTCTGACGCCCATAGTAATTCTGTAAGCAACGGAGCTTTTACCATGATGGCCAGCAATTAAAAACCCTAATGTGGCTTCATAAAAGGAAGGGGGTAGGGGTAAGTTAGGTGCCTAGATTGGCTAAGCGCCAATCAAGGCACTTAATGTAGGAATCTTTTATAAAATTGGAGCCTAAGGGCTAGCATGGTATCTGTGCGATAACCAGTTATCATGCAGCAATGCATATGCACTAGAGAATGACACAGGGAAAAATCTGTCCCCGTTACTGCCCCGTCCCCTTTACCGCCCTGTCTCCACCATCCCCTTCACCGCCCCGTCCCCGCAGTATCCAACCTTCCCTCGCCACCATACCGCCCTTCAGCAGCCCGAAAATCTTCCGCCCTCCCCCTTACCTTCATGGCGTAAAGAAACTTAAGGGAGGGAATGCGCGCGGTCCATTCCCTCCCTCCCTCCCTCCCTCCGGCCAAATCTATCTCCCTCCCTCCCCCTTACCTTCGCTGTGCTTTAGAAAAGAAACTGATGCTGGCGAAACCTTTGTAAGTACATCATGCTAATTGCTACAGCCCCAGCATCCTGGGGAATTCAAACCCATGCTGCTCCTTGTGACCTTGGGCAAGTCACTTAATCCCCCCATTGCCCCAGGTACATTAGATAGATTGTGAACCTGGTGGGACAGACAGGGAAAAACGCTTGAGTACCTGAATAAATGCATGTAAACCGTTCTGAGCTCTCCTGGGAGAACGGTATAGAAAATTGAATAAATAAAAATAAATAAAATAATTGCTAATTGCCTGCATTATTTACAAATAGCACATACAAAGAAATGAGACACAAGAAAATGAAAAGGGAAAAACTAAAAAAAAACCACCAAAATAACCCCTGAAACAGAATGAAAGATGGCCAGCATACATACTCCTATTGTCATCTATGTTATCCTATTACTGTTTTCGGAAATTAATTAAGACCACTTTGTTCGATAAGTTTATTACTTGGTGAGTTTTATTATTGAAATTCTATTTTACAAATATTTGTATTTTTTACTGTACTGTATTTCGCTGATTGTCCAGCTCTTTTTAGTGTAAACCGCCTAGAACTTTTGGTTATGGCGGTATAAAAGAATAAAGTTATTATTATCTATAGCTCTGGCCCTTTCCAGAAGCAACTTCGGTTTCCTTGTTAGATGCTCTTCAAGGTATGCAACAAACATATCCTCACATCTGGAGTTGTATTTCAAGTGGCCCTGTCCCTGGAAAGATGAAAGTCTCTGCGAGATTTACAAAAATGGATTTTATTGTCAACAAACTTTACAAGCAGTTTATAGAAATGCTTTTAATAATTTAAAGAAATCTTTGTAGGCTGTGACACAATTTAAAAGCCAAACTAAACAGATGTTGTAGGATATAAACCTCAAGACCTCACAAGCCTCTTCAGAATCAGTGATATACTTCTATCTACTAGGATTCTACATTATTAAAAATGAATTTTAATTTATCAGTTCTAGCTAGTTATTCTAATTTATTTCTTAGGACAACTGTTCAAAATAGAATTTCCATGCACAAGGATGGAATCCAGTTAGAGCGGTGGTCTCAAACTCAAATCCTTTGCAGGGCCACATTTTGGATTTGTAGGTACTTGGAGGGCCTCAGAAAAAATAGTTAATGTCTTATTAAAGAAATGACAACTTTACATGAGGTAAAAACTCTATAGTTTATAAATCTTTCCTTTTGGCTAAGTCTTAACAACAATATCGTCATTTATAGCTAAAGAGACATATGATCAAGAAACAGTTTTATTTTACTTTTGTGATTATGATAAACATACCAAGGGCCTGAAATAATACCTGGCGAGCCGCATGTGGCCCTTGAGCCGCGAGTTTGAGACCACTGAGTTAGTGCATGTATGGGATGCACAGTTACACATGTAGAATATAAAATAACTAGTCTTTAAGCCTGTTACATTAACGGGTGCTAGAATAGATGTGTGTGTCTGTCTTTCTTTCTTTCTCTCTCTTTCCTTGGCCGCTGTCTGTCTGTCTTTCTTTCTTTCTTTCTGTCTCGTTCCTCGGCTGTCCACAACCACCCCTTGCCTGATCCCCCTGTCCAGCAGTAGCCCTTCTACCTTCCTTTTACCTCCCCCCTGTCCAGCAGCACCCCTTCACTGCTCCCCCTGTCCAGCAGCAGCCCTTCTCCCTTCGTTTTACCTTCCCCCTGTCCAGTAGCACCTCTTCCCTGCTCCCCCTGTCCATCAATACCTGTCCAGCAGCACCCCTTCCCTGCTCTCCCTGTCCAGCAGTAGCCCTTCTCCCTTCCTTTTACCTCCCCCCCTGTCCAGCAGCAGCCCTTCCCTGCTCCCCATGTCCAGTAGTACCCCTTCTCCTTTCCCTGCTCACCCTGTCCAGCATCCGCTAGCCCGGGCAGCCTCAGGGCTTTTGCTAGGCCGGCCCACCTCGCATTATTGAAGTGGGCCGGCCTAGCAAATGCCCCGCGGCTGCATGATGAAACCACGGCTGCTGCGTTTGCTGGTCCGGGGGTGAGAAGAGGCGTCCCGGCAGCGGCAGCGCAGGAAGTCAACCGGCATCGGAGATCGGGGCAGAAGGCAGGCAGTGCGCATGTGCGGCACGGAAGCACACATCACGGTGGCAGGGATCACAGCATCGTAAGTGCGCTTGCGTGCTTAGGGTTTTATTGTGGAGGATATGATCAGAATATGCTTTTTAACTATTTAGGTGTGAACATTTACAATAGAAACAAAAAACTGTGGAAGTGGATGTTCTGAAAGATGATTTATTTATAACTTTTCAAAATAAAAACAAATCCAAATGCAAGTTGATAGTACACATCTATTTGTCCTACCGGACCCTACACGGTCCGTGTTTCGGCGAACACGCCTTCCTCATGGGTCCTGAAAACAATATGTATGATACAGTGAGAGTGTGAAAATATGACATATTGGTACGGTGACTGTGGTGCCAACCATGTTCATGCTGTGGCTACAATTAACCAGAAGTTAATGGTGTCAAACATGTTCATTCTATTTATGTGCCTAAAATTGGCCAGAATATTACTATGAATGTAGAGAGGATGAAGGATGTGAATATACGAGAGGTGCCAAACAAAGGTGCGACAAATGGAAAACCAGAAAACCATGGTGTATAGCATGCATCTAACTTGTCATATCAGGTTACATATATAATATATTTGGGGGGGCATATTCATGCTGTCAGACAGCTAGGGCTCCTTTTACTAAGGTGCGCTAGCGTTTTTAGCACACTACAGATTAGCGTGCGCTGCCCCCACGCTACGTGGGAAACTAACACCAGCTCAATGGAGGCGTTAGCGTCTAGCGTGCGTGCTAAAACCGCTAGCGTAGCTTAGTAAAAGGAGTCCCTAGTTTCCTGGATTTTTATAAACTGGTTAGAGGCAAGGCCTTCAGGGACGTTTCTATAACACACTCCATTGTAGCTGTGGCTACATATATTGTTTATGGGTCTTTTATCATTTTAAATCACAAGCAACAGTTTAGTGTAGTTATACATATAAATATATTTTTTGTTCTTTATATAGCAGGTAACATATACAGTACAGCCTTTGGCCATCAGACATACTCCACACGCAATAAGCTTAATTTGGACTTGATATACTCGAATCATTTTATCCAATTATCTTGGTTTTTAACATGTTTCTCCTTTTCACTTTCCAATAGTCAAGTAAAATCCTGTGTAGCTATTAATGAAGATATTAATTATATTGCTTCGTGTTGATTTTGATGTTCATTTGGTCATATAGCCGCTCTATATAATAATAATAATAACTTTATTTTATATACCGCCAACTATCTTGCGACTTCTAGGCGGTTTACAATAAAGAGAAACTGTACATACAGCGGATTAAAGGGTATAACATTGTACATCTGGTAGTTCCAACATTAATAAATATTAACAGCAGTTTGTGTGCCGTGCTGCTTACACATGATTAGAAATGTTCCTTAAATTGAATATAGTGTTCATGGTTGGTGATTGGGTTGGGTTTATAATTTAATGATTTGGGTATGTTGTGGTATTATAAAGGGGGCTGATGTTCTGGTTCGTTATCTAAGTATTTCAAGAACAGGTATGTTTTTAGGTGTTTCCTAAATTCACCATAGTTGGTTGTATGTGCAATTAGTTTTTCTAAGTGGCCCATGCTCTCCTCTACCAACTGCTTCTTAAAGGGTACTCGGCATCCCTTTTTTCATTTCCCTGTTGATTAGATTGTTATATATTTAATAATTTTAGCTATGTATGGTTATTAATGTGTTCTCCGTGTGTGCATGGTTTTTAATTGGTTTTAACATGCGATGATCTTAAGGTGACCAAACAGGTTGAAAAGGCGATGGTGAAAGATGCCAGGACACATAGGGAGAGGAATGGCCAGTAAGAAAAAGGAGGTATCGATGCCCACTTATAAGACTCTGATGAGATCTCATTTAAAATAATGTGCACAATTCTGGCAAATGCACCTTCAGGAAGATATAATCAGGATGGAGTCGGTCCAGAGAAAGGCTACTAAAATGGTTGGTGGTCTTCGTCAAAAAGGCATATGGGGACAGACTTAAGATCTCAATATGAAGAAGAAGGGAAGGAAAGGGGAGATATGATAGAGACATTTAAATGCCTACATGTAGAGAATGATATGGAGCCAAATTTGGCACCGTCCCTGTGGGATCTATCTCCATCCCCGTCCCCGTCCCATGAGTTCTGTCCCTGTCCCATCCCTGCAAGTTCTGTCCTCATCTGCACTAGCCTCAAACACTTATGATTTTAAAGTGTTTAAAGGTGTTTTCTTTTTTGCTTATCTCTGACCTGAAGAAGAAGGATTACCTTCAAAAGCTAATCTAACCATGCTCTAGTCATAATGCCACTGTACAGATCCATGGTGAGACCTCATCTCGAGTATTGTGTTCAATTCTGGAGACCACACTACCGAAAGGATGTGTTGAGAATTGAGTCGGTTCAGCGAATGGCTACCAGGATGGTCTTGGGGCTCAGGGATCTCACGTATGAAGAAAGGTTAAAAAAACTGCGGATGTACTCACTGGAGGAGCGAAGAGAGAGAGGGGACATGATTGAGACCTTTAAGTATATTACTGGGCGTATAGAGGTGAAAGATGATATCTTCAGTCTTACAGGTCCTTCGGTAACCAGAGGACACTCGCTGAAAATCAGGGGAGGGAAATTTCGGGGTGATGCTAGGAAGTACTTCTTCACCGAAAGGGTGGTCGATCATTGGAACGAGCTGCCTCAGCGGGTGGTTGAGGCCAGCAGCGTGTTAGATTTCAAGAGAAAATGGGATATTCAGGTGGGATCTTTAGGAGAGTAAGAATCAGGGAGTGGGTCATTGGTATGGGCAGACTCGATGGGCTATGGCCCTTTTCTGCCGTCAATTTCTATGTTTCTATGTTTCTATGTTTCTAGTTAGTCCAATAAAAAGATATCACTTGTATTCTTTTTGTTTTGTTTTATTTCTTTTTATTTCTACATATTATCTTTAAGAGTGGGCTAACACGGCTGTCACACCATTTCTCTCAGCCCGGATTTGAACACCGCCAGAGATGAAGTCTGATGATCTGAGTCAGGCAGGTTGTTCCAGACATACGGCGCAGCAAGGCAGAAGGGACGGAGTCAGGAGTTGGTGGCAGAGGAGAGGGGTACAAGCAAGATAGACTTGCCTGACAAATGGAGTAACTATGGCATATTTGAAGGTGTTGGGTATAGTCGCAGTAGAAAGCGATAGATTGAGGATATGGCAGACAGTAAGAGAGCTGGTGATAAGTAGATGGGTGAGGAGGGGGGGATCAGGTAGTGAGTTTAGAGGAGAAGAGAAAATATGCAGATTCCTTCTCTGGTTGTTTCTCTTTTCTTATGAATTGTAGTTCTTTTCATTGTTATTTGATTTATTGATATTAATCACTCTGTTATTGCCCAAGGAAGGGCGGTATATTAAATAAAATTAAACATAAACCATAAATGCACATGAAGCAAGTCTCTTTCCATTGAAAAGAATTCCTGGAATGAGGGGGCATAGGATGAAAGTGAAAGGAGATAGAGTCAGAAGTAATCTGAGGAAATACTTTGTCACGGCAAGGGTGGTGATAGCAGAGACAAAAATTGAATCTGAATTCAAGAAAGCTTGGAACAAGTACATTGGATCTCGAAGAGAGAGTAGTTGGCATGGATAAGCAGCCTAAATAGGTGACTGGGTCTTTATCTGCCTTCATTTTTCTGTTTCTAAGTTTTTCCTGTTAAGTTATTAAGCTATAAAGGAAAGTTGTCACCTATTTTCCTTTGTAGAACAGGCTCCAATTAAACGCCCTCTAGTTGCCAAAATCTAGGCACCACTTTATAGCAGGGAACCAATGGTCCATCAAGCCCAGTAGCCTGTTTTCACGGTGACCAATCCAGGCCACTAGTACCTGGCCAAAACCCAAAGAGTAGCACCATTCCATGCTACCATGGCCTTTTCCTCCAGGAATTTGTCCAAACCTTTCTTAAAACCAGCTACGCTATCCGCCCGCCCTTTCATTTGGGGGGGGGGGTGCCAAGGAGTGAACTGGAAGGGGCAATGCATTTCGCCCCACCCACCCCCAAATCGAAAATATTACCTTTGCTGGCAGGGATGCTGAAGCTCCACCAGCAAAAGATCTTCGCTGCTGAGCTACTCCCCTCCCCCCACACATACTCGTCTTCATGCTGCTGCAGTATAGAGCAAGCCATCTGCATGCCTTCAGCTGCTGGTGCCGACACTCCTCATGCATGATCAGATTTTGCATGAACAGAGCATGCATGAGGAATCCCAGCATTGGTGACTGAAGGCATACCACCAGCTTGCTCTTACTGCAGTGGCTTCAGGAAGAGGGGAGTGGCTTGGCAGTGAATTTCTTTGCTTTGAGATCCCTACCTGCTGGTTTGCAGGGGCCCTGAGCCCAAGGGGGCTCAGGATCCCAAGGTCCCCCATAGCTATGCCACTGTTTTATGGAATTACCCTCTAACTGCTTAGTGTGTTGTAGTAAAATGACTCCTTAGTCCTAAGGTATCACCTTCCACTTCTTTGCTGTCCGTCTTCCTACATGCAGAGTAAAATTGAGGATATTACGAGTAGTTTGTTACTACTACATCTGTTTTACCCATTGGTCAGAGCAGAGGCCATTTAAATACATTATACAACTGTCTTCCTCCTAGGTACTAAAATCAATACAATTTTGTGAAATTCTAATTTTCAATGTAAAAAAAAAAAAATCCACTGGCGTTCTTTTACAAAGTTCAAAGAAGCAGAGAATATTAATGAACAAAGTACTTCGCTGTAGGACACAAATATCCCCTCAACTAGGTCAAGTATCTTTTTTACAGCATGAGTAAGGTTGCCAGATTTTCTAATCGGAAAATCTGAACCCCCCCTAGATCCCCCAGGCCCACCAGGCCAGACCCCCTAGACCCCCCCAGGCCCACCCAGTTCCGCCCATCCCTGCCCTGTAAGGCCCTAGCCCCGCCCCCGCTGCCTGCTCATGTCGGGCAGGGAGGAAGCACGCGCACGCGCGGACTTCCTCCCTGCCCGACGCGATTTGAAAAGGCTTTTCAAAACCTGGAGGACATGTCCAGGGAAATCCGGACGTCTGGTAACCCTAAACATGAGAAAACATGCCATAGGTTGAATATTCCAGACATTTGGCCACTTGAACAGCTCTGGAATTTTGCTGGAAATAGGCTAATATCCTTAAGGATTCAAAGTGTTGCTGCAGAAGAAGAAATCCCTGCTATTTTTGGCCCAGATGCATTAAAGCCAGTGATCATCACGTAACCTGTTTTAACAGCTTTAATGGCGATCGCATTTGCTGACCCGATGCAGAAAACGGCTCACGGCCTGGTTTTCTGCACGATCGCTCATTCCCCGATCCGACCATGTAAATAAACTGATTAATATTAAAATGTCATGTAAACTAGTAGAGCTAAAAAAAGTGATCGCTTTTAGCGATCCATAAAAAAAGTGATCGCTTTTAGCAATCCATAAAAAAAGTGATCGCTTTTAGCGATCCATAAAAAAAGTGATCGCTTTTAGTGATCCCTTAAAAAAAAAAGGGATCGCTTTTAGCGATCCATAAAAGCGACTGGTAGCAATGTAGTACATTAATACAGAAAAAAAAAGGCTTGATGGGGGAAATTCTATGAGGCACCTAAAGATAGGTGCCTAAATATATAAGTGCATGACTTAATTAGCAAATTAACAAGCTCATAATTAAAAAAAATAAAAATGAATTGGGCAATAGGCATCTATTTTCTTAGGCGTGATTCTTCAAAAGATAGGCGCCTATCACATGGTGCCTAGCAGCGCCTAATATCAAAGTTAGTGTGTTTAGGGGTGGAGAAGGATTTAGGCACCGCTAGGTACAATTCTCTAAAGCAGTGGTTCCCAATAGAGAATGACACGGTGGCGGTTTACCCGCGGCCACCGCATTTTAGCCGCGGGTCACCGCCGAAAACGGGGAAGAAAACTAGCAGTCGCTGCGGCGACGGGGACAAGGCCATTCACCGCCCGCGGGGCAGTGAATGGGTCTTGTCCCCGCAGTGAGGCATGAAGGATCGCGCGGTCCCCGCAGCTCACACCCGCCTGCCCAATCGATTCTAGTGTTTAGCCAGCTCTCTCCCTTCTCCTCACCTTAGTTTGTAGATTTTCTTTTTCGGCGACCCGCACACTATCAAAGAGCCGCTGCTGCTCAGTTTCGATCTTCTGCTCTGACGCAACCGGAAACAGGAAGTTGCAGCAGAGCAGAAGATTGAACACTGAGCAGCCGCGCGTGTGCGGCTCTTTGGGAAAGCGTGCCGGTCGCTGAAAAAGAAAGCCTGCAAATTAAGGTGAGGAGAAGGGAGAGAGCTGGCTAAACACTAGGATCGATTGGGCAGGCGGGTGGGGGCTGCGGGGACCGTGCGATCGGCCGTGTTCCCGGCTCAAACTGGAAGGAGGGAGTGAAAGGGAAAAGGATTCTGGGCCCAGGGGATGAAGACGGAAAGAAAAACCCACAGCAGGAAAGAAAGGGAAGGACAGGCAGGTGAGCCAGATGCTAGAAGCAGGGGGGGGGGGAAGAAAGAGGGAAAAAAGCTAGATGGGGTTGAAAAGAAGAGACACACTGGTATGGAAGAGGAAGATAGGGGAAATCTGGACACAGGAAGGTAACAGAAAGAGGGGAAATTATGTGCATGGGGCATAGGGACAGAGACAAAAAGGGGACATGCCATGGGGATGGTATATGGACACAGGGGGGGGCAATGGCAGATACATAGGGGAGATATTAGAAAAATATATAAAATCGTACCCGTTTGAGGCTTTTATGTATGCAGCGGTGACGGTGACGGGGCGGTGAATGGGGTTGCAGTGGCGGTGACGGGGCGGTGAATGGGGTGGCAGTGGCGGTGACGGGGCGGTGAAGGGAATGGCGGTGACGGGGCGGTGCAGAGAATGGTGAGACGGGGACGGGGCGGTGACGGGGACCAATTTTTTCACCGTGTCATTCTCTAGTTCCCAACCCTGTCCTGGAGGACCACCAGGCCAATCGGGTTTTCAGGCTAGCCCTAATGAATATGCATGGAGCAGATTTGCATGCCTGCCACTTCCATTATATGCAAATCTCTCTCATGCATATTCATTAGTGGTAGCCTGAAAACCCGACTGGCCTGGTGGTCCTCCAGGACAGGGTTGGGAACCACTGCTGTAAAGGACTTAGGTGCCTATAATGTAGGCCTTTAAAATCCTGGCCTACATTACTGGCACCTAAGGACTCCTTTTACACCGCCGCGCTAGCAGGTTTAACGCGCGCGTCTTTTCATCACGCGCTAGCCCCCATGCTGGCCGATAAACTACCGCCTGCTCAAGAGGAGGCGGTAGCGGCTAGCGCGGCCGGCGGTTTAGCGCCCACTATTATGCATGTTAAACCGCTAGCGCGGCTTCGTAAAAGGAGCCCTGAGTTTAAAGTTAGGCACAATTCAGTAGCAGGGGCCTAAGTGTGACTGACAAGAGATATTTCTTCCATATGCCCAGTTTGTGCAGAAAAAAAAAGCTACACCTCAAGACTCATGGTTATATTTTAAAGTGCTGCCAGGAAAAAAAGATGGTATTCATGCCGTGGCAGCCTGCCCTTGCATCCCCAATATGTATTTCTTTAATCCCAATTCAGTTTGTACCAAACATTAAAATTCTAGGTGTGATCCTTGATAACATTATCCTTTAAATCTCAAATTAGTTCGGTGGTACAAAAATGTTTCTTTAAACTAAAAATTATTAGATCCCTCAGGTCACTACTCAACTCTAATTCGATCTACATTCTTATCCATTCATTAGTAATTTCGACCCTAGATTACTGTAATTCCCTTTACCAGGGCATTACTCAAAAAGAGATCAGATTACAAGTCATTCAAAATACTGCCATAAAAGTCATCTTTAACACTAAGAAATTCGATCATGTTACCTACCCCTCTCCTCAGAAAAGCTCACTGGTTACCTATTCCCATAGGATTACTTTTAAAACACTGCTTCTTGCCTTCAAAGTCCAATCTAATCATATTCCTTCATTCATAGACAGATTGCTGAGCCCTTATGATTCGCATAGGGCACTATGTTCTTCCCAACAAAATCTCCTTGCAGTTAGGCACCTGTTTTTAAGTTAGGAGCCATTGGGTGCTAACTTAGGCACAGGCATTAAGGCCAAGAAAATCCTGACATACAGAGGATGCACCTAAATTTTTATAGAATTGTACATAGCACTGAACTAGTTGGAGCTGATTTTATAAGCGCGTATATGGAATTGGGGCCTTAGAAGGAAATTCTGTAAATGACATCTAAAAAGATAAGCGCCTATAATATAAGTGCATATCTTCTATCACTCACACTTAGGCGCCTATTACAGAATTGCGCCTAACTTAAACTTAGGCATCTGTAATATAGGCCAGGGTTTTAAAGGCCTACATCAGGGTTGCCCAAAAGGTCGATCACGATCGACCAGTAGATCACAAAGGCAACATGAGTTGATCACGGAGCCCATCCCAGGCTCCGTGATAGACTCGTGTTGCCTTCCGTTCTACCTGCTTCCGGACCCTGTAAAGCGGACACTGAAGCTCCGGGGCAACCAACGTTCCTCACTCGACGTCAATTCTGATGTCGGAGAGGAAGTTCCGGGCCAGCCAATTGCTGCCTGGCTGGCCCGGAACTTCCTCTCTGACGTTAGAATTGACGTCAAGTGAGGAAGGTTGGTCAGCCCGACGCTTCAGTGTCCTCTTTATGGTGGCGGCCTCTTCCCTGATTGCAGTGGCAGTGGCTTGGGGAAGGGCAGGGAGACAGAAAGACAGACAGGGAGACAGACAGAAAGGGCATAGAGAGAGAAAGACAGGGAGACAGAAAGAAAGATGGAGAGAAAGAAAGAAAGGGGAGGAGGGTAGGGAGAGAGGAAGAAAAAGTTGGGGGAGAGAATGAGGTCTGGAGGAGAGGAAGCATACAGGAGGCTGAAAGAAGGGAAGAAATATTGAATGCACAGTGAGAAGAAGAAAGTGCAGCCAGAGACTCATGAAATCACCAGACAACGAAGGTAGGAAAAATGATTTTATTTTCAATTTAGTGATCAAAATGTGTCCGTTTTCAGAATTTTTATCTGCTGTCTATATTTTGCACTATGGCCCCCTTTTTACTAAACCGCAACAGCGTTTTGTAGCGCAGGGAGCCTATGAGCATCAAGAGCAGCGCAGGGCATTCAGTTCCCTGCGCTAAAAACCGCTATCGCGGTTTAGTAAAAAGGGAGGGGGTATATTGGTCTATTTTCTGTATAGTTGTTACTGAGGTGATATTGCATAAAGTCAGCTGCCTTGACCTCTTTGAAATACCGCGGAATATAAATGATAATTAACATTTTCTCTGCGTACAGTGTGCTTTGTGTTTTTTAAAATTATATTGTTGGTAGATCATTTTGACTTGCAAGCCCAGAAAATGTGGGCACCCCTGGCCTACATTATAGGCACCTAAGTCTTGTAGAGAATTTTTATTTTTTTCAAGTATGAACTTGTTAAAGCTCATAATGGAAGCCAATTTACTAATCAAAGTAGGCGCCTGTCTTTAAGTACCTCATATAGAATTTCCCCCTTAGTGCCTCCTACATAGGAGGTGGTAAGTGCTTCTGTATTAATTTTTTGCAGGTACCACTTGCTAATGGGAATAATAGTGTATAACCTTCAATTAGAGCAAAAGAAAAGGCCCTAAAACCATTGCATTCAAACTGAGTTTAGCACATGGGAAAGTCCCGTGTTAATCCGCATTAAACCCAGATTATGTCACAGTGTAGTAAAATGACCTCACTGATGACTAAATACATTTTTAAAGAATTTACAGTGCGCAGTATGCATGTCCACACTCAGAAAATGAAAATTTGATAATGGACTGGAATGAGACCTTTCTTTGCCTTTAGACCTGTTTTCACTCTGCTGACACCTGACGTAGCACATGTGCTCAGGAATGACCCAAGGCTTATTCTGTGACTCAGCGTTAATCATCATGAGGAATAGGTTTTACCAGTTCATAAATTTCAGGTGGACTCAGTGTCCCACATATTCTGTCAACCGAACATCAGCTAGTGGGTTGACTTGATTCATGTTCTCCTAAGCATCCATTGTTTTTGATATATTGACAGCTTCCTTGAACATATGGGCTTAGAGTTCACCAGATTTAGATTATACCAGGCCTGCTCTCCCCACAAACTCAAGATGTGTATGTTATAGATCTGAAATACAAATTGTTCATTCATTTAAACCAGAAACTAAATATTTAAACTTGGAGCACATTAAGTAAACATAATTGATCTACGCCCATGCTGGACAGAAATGACTTGCCGAAACTATGAGGTTCTCCTTCAGTAAAAAGATTCTTCCAGAGACATGGAGATCTGGCACAAATTATTCTTGCTTAACAGAAGAGTATAGTGGTATGGAAAAAGAGAGACTAATAGTGATTCCATATTATTTCTTTTTCTCTTTTATTTTTATCTACAATATAGAGCGCAGAAACAAGCCATGTGCTAAATTAAAGTCTTCTAATCAAAGCACTTTAGAAAACTAGAAATATCTGTCTACTATACATATGTTTCAAGTACAGAAGATATATTCACATACAAACAGGGATTCTCAAGACCAGTGCTATATGAAAGCCAGATTATATTAAAACATGGGCTCCTTTTACTAAGCTGCGCTAGCGATTTTAGCGCGTGCTGCAATGCCACGCGCCCTAGATGCTAACGCCTCCATTGAGCTGGCGTTAGTTTCTGGTGCATAGGGCGGGGGTTAGCGCACGCAGCAATGTAGCAAGTGCTAAAAACGCTAGCGCACCTTAGTAAAAGGAGGCCATAATGTCAACAATCTAATTACGTATTTTCACCATGGGTTTTCATTCTGACTTTGTATTCATTTAAAATCTTTTCTTTTTTATTTTCTTTGTGGTTTATATTGCCCCATTTATATGAAAACAATTCCAAAATATATAAGAAAAAACATAACATAACAACAAATTTCTAGACCGCATAACCGTAAGTTCTATGCGGTTAATAAAATGACATCTGTTCCTCAATATGGACCCCCCCCAAAAAAAAAACAGCCCCCTGAAGCTGTGTATCTGTCCCCCTCTCCTTCCAATTTATACCCCCTGAATTGACACCACCCTGCGTCTTGCCATATCTTGTGGTTGAAAGGGGGCAGAACTGGTTTCGTGTTTTAAAATGGTGCCTGATGGTCATGAAGCCGGTGCCATTTTGGAAGTCCCCTTATTGAGTATGTAAGAATTCTTCAGCCGTTAGTCACTGTCTTATCGTATTGTTTTGTAATTTTAGCATCATCATCCCAAGATTCCGCACTTATTTGGCACTAGGATTGCCAACTAACCAATACTGGCTGGACTGTTTTTGGTGGGTTATTTTTTAATTATTTCAAGAATTAAAAAAGGTTTTACAACTGATATTAATTTTTGTTCCTGTGGTTTTTTGGATTGTTCATATTAGTTCATAATCTTGCTACTATTTGGGATTCTGCCTGCTACTTGTGACGGGGCTTGACCGCTGTTGGAAGAAATAAACTGGGCTAGATAGACCAGTGGTTACCAACCCTGTCTTGGAGGACCACCAGACAGTCGGGTTTTCGAGATATGCATGAGAAAGATTTGCATATATTGGAGGTGACAGGCTTGCAAATCTGCCTGACTGTCTGGTGGTCCTCCAGGACAGAGTTGGGAACCACTGAGATAGGGAATTATCCAGAGAATAGAGGATAATGGAGATAATAATAATAATAAGTTTATTCTTCTATACCGCCATAGTCGTGAGACTTCTAGGCGGTTCACACTGAAGAGAGCTGGACAGTCAGCGAGTTACAATATGTTGAAGTCCGGGATACAGCATATAGAATCTTACAAAGAGCATATAGAGTCTTACAAAAAGGCAGAGAGATACAGCATATAGAATCTTAAAAAGGCAGCAAAATATAATGTTAGACATTTCAGACTTAAAAGCGGGAGTGGACATATGTAGTGTTAGGTGTAGATACTTTTTTAGGTGATGATTTTGTTGAATAAGGCAGTTTTTATGGCTTTTCTATGTCAGTCTTGCTCCATTTATGTAGCTGTCTAACCAGTGTTGGTTGTTTGCTTGGTACTTAAAAGTTCTATCCAGGAAGGTTTTGTATTTGCAGCCGGTAATGCTTGGGTATGCAAATAGGTTGCTGTTTCTGGTTTGTCTCGTAGGGCTGTATAGAATGAAGTGAGGTAGCAGGTATGTAGGAGCTAGTCCCCAAACCAGCTTGAAACATATGCAAGAGAACTTGAAAATTATTCGTGCCTCCATTGGTAGCCAGTGAAGCAGTCTGTAGTAGGGGCTAACATGGTCGCTCTTTTTTAATCCAAATATCAAGCGGACCGCTGTGTTTTGGACAATCCTAAGTTTCCTTACAGTTTTTTGGGGGTATACCCATATAAACAATATTGCAGTAGTCTCAGAAACAAACCTGGCCCTAAGTAAGGCATGATTAAATTGGCAGAGCATCCTGAGAACCCTTGAAAAAGCCATGTAATTGGTGAAAAGGGTCCCTGTCGGGCTTGTTAGCAACTCTGCTATTTTAAGATAAGTAATTTTTAATAGATAATATAAAAGTACAACAGCATTGATTAAAAATTAATAAAAATAGGAGGAGGAGATAAGAGGGTCAGTGATGGAAATTGTGAACCATTGAAACCTGGTATTGGATTCAATTCCTGATCCAGGTTTGTTTCTGAGACCCATTATCCTCCATTATCCTCTATTCTCTGGATAATTCCCTGTAGTGAGATTCTCATGTATATTTGAGTTTGTCTCTAAACAATCCCACAAACTATCTTCTTATACTTTCTCAGTGGTGAACTAATATAGCTATTCTTGTGTTCTTGTTAGAGAATAACACAGGGAAAAATTTATCACCATTCTCGCCCCGTCCCCGTGAGCTCATCCCCATCCCTGCCCCATCCCTGCCCCATCCCTGCAAGCTCAGTCACCATCCCTGCCCCATCCCCGCGATGTCAGTCCCCGTCCTGCAAACTGTCAGATCCCACCCGCACAAGCCTCGAATAGTTATGATTTTATACTGAACTTATTTTATTAAAGTATAAAAAGAGACTTCTCTACAATTGTCATTTTATAAACACAAATAATATAGAGCAAGGATCAACAAAACCCCTGTCTCCCCTCCCTTTTACAAATATCCCCTCCAATATTGTGAAAACTGAACAAACCAAATTACTACAGAATTCTACATAGAAAAATCAAGCTAACAAAATACTTTAGTCACACATGGCAAGAATAGTGTTAGGGGAGGGCAACTAGGGCAACTGCCCCATGATCAGAGAGACAGCCCTAAGCCAGCTGGAAGCTAAAGAAGCACAGCCTGGGCTTTGTGGTCCCCAGTTATGTCTAATACCAGCTCTAGCAGGCTACATGTATCAAATCTGAAATATTCTAATCACAAAATATAAAATAAATTAATTTTTTTCTACTTTTTGTTGTCTGATAATTTTATTCTTCAAATCACATTGGTCTCAGGCTTTGGTTTTGGGTTCCTTCTGTCTTCATCGTGGCATGGCTGGCTCCTGAAGGTAAAATAGGCTCAAGAGGAGCTGGGAAGGAGATGCCAAGTCTGACACGGGCACAATTTTCTTTACCACAGGAGCAAGACTTTTCACCGCTCCCACAGGGCAGTGAAAGGTCTTGTCCCCATTCCTGCAGTAAACCAGTTGCAAATGTCCCCATTACTGCGGATTTACTGCGGTGACCATGGTTTACTGCAGTAAACAGTCCCCGTGTCATTCTCTAGTTCTTGTGCTCACTCAGAGCATAAAATCTAAAGGTTATTGGTCAACCTTCAAAGTTATGGAGTCTGCAATGTTTCTCTAAGCTGAGTGGAAGTCCTGCCAATGGGCCGTACAGTTTCAGTCTCACATTTTCAACAGTGAGGGACAGACAAGTCCTGTAGGACTCCAGGGAATCTGACTATCTGTAGTGATCAAAAACATGATATTGAAGTATCCCAACCACTGGCATAGTGAAGGTGGGAAGCACCCCCCTCACCTTCTTCTCCACTCCTGCTCCTTCCTCCCCCCTTCCCCCTCCTCTTGCTCATATCCTGGCTTTGTCAAATCAGGATTTGGACATCCATGAAATATGAACATAAGAACAGCCATACCAGAAAAGACCAATGGTCCATCTAGCCTAGTCTCCTATTTCCAACAGTGGCCAATACGTGGCAGAAACCCAAAGTACCAGTTTATGAACATCTATAACATGAATAGCTCTTCTTTAAAATAAGCACCATGAGTACCTGTTTATCATTATAAAAGTATCCTAGAAAAGGTGCATGACTGCAGTTAAAATGAAATAGTTGACAGTATCACCAGTCCAGGGATTGGCATAAATGTTGGCATATAAAGGATGCATGAATATAAGTGTTTTTATAAAGTATGAGCCTGATTCTATATAATGCAACCAAAGTTGCTGATTTGCATACACAGCTTAATTGTTAACAAGCTAATCCATGCCGATAATTGACAATTAACAAGTAGCAATTGACACAAATTAGAATTTGTGCATACAACTTTCCAAATATATTCTATAGAGCGGTGCTCACAAATTCTGGCACGCAAATCTGAAATGGGGACATGGTCAGGAGAGGGGCGTGGTTAGGTCATGGGCGTTCTAAAAGTTAGGCACCCTGTTATAGAATATGACCGATCTACGCACAACTTAGGCCCTCTTTTACAAAGGCGTGCTAAGCGTTTTAACGTGGATTTAGCACACGCCGAATCAACGCGTGCGCTAACCACTAATGTGTTCATAGGATAACATGCACGCCTTAGCATTTAGTGCGCAATAATATTTAGCGTGCGCTAAAAAGCATAGCGCACCTTTGTAAAAGAGGGGGTTAGGCACAGTTATTTAGGCCTGGTTTTCATTGACCTAAACGTGTGTGCCTAAGTGTGTCACAGGCATGTGCACTAAGCATGATTCTATGAACTGCACATAACTTCAGATGCTTTTGATAGAATTGCGCTAAGCGCCGGGCTTTTCAGCACTGATTTTTTAGGCATCATATAGAGAATATAGCCCATCTAATATAATAAAACGGTAAGCCGCGCATGCGCACTTCCTAAGCGTGGGTCCGTTTTCCGTGAGCTGTAGTGACCCATAGGAAGTGCGCATGCGCGGCTTACGGTCTGGCCTCACGCGAGGCAAGACAACTCCGCGCCCTTCTCTGCTCTCCACCTGCAGAGCGGCGGCTGCCGCCTGCTAGCACACCCTGCCCTTTCCAAGCCGGGACCGCAGCCAGCCAACGATCGCCTCCACAGCGCGGAACAAGTCGACGACTCCCCCCTCCCACACCAACCGCTGCCGCTCCTGTTTGAAGCGGCCTGATGAGGTTCACGGCCGACTGTAGCGAACCTCGCAGGCCGCTCTCCACATGAAGCACGTTCCCTCTGACGCAATCGCGTCAGAAGGAACATGCTACCATATGGAGAGCGGCCTGCGAGGTTCAAAACAGCCGCCCATGAACCTAAGCAGGCCGCTTTGAACAGGAACAGGAGCGGCAGCAGCGGAACTCCCCCCTCCTTTCAGCGGCCAGCAAACAACATGGAGGACTGCTTCCGGGAGGAATCGGCTTCCAGCCTCATATCTCAGGCCTGACCCGCGA
Source organism: Geotrypetes seraphini (assembly GCF_902459505.1). Classification (NCBI taxonomy): domain Eukaryota; kingdom Metazoa; phylum Chordata; class Amphibia; order Gymnophiona; family Dermophiidae; genus Geotrypetes; species Geotrypetes seraphini. The sequence continues at coordinate 138,228,140 of NC_047090.1, read as the reverse complement.
CTCAAAGGGGAGAGGATATGCTGGATGGAGGGAGCAAGACAGATACTGGTTAGAAGACTGAAAATAAAGGGGGAAGAGAGAGAAAGAGAAGATGCTGAAAGGGAGGAGTTAGCAAAAAAAAAAAAAAAAACCCAAAAAAAAACCTCCCAAAAAAACAAACAACTGGAGAAATAGAAGCAGATAGAGATGCAGAAAAATAAATGGAGGAAAACTGAAAGATAAGGTTAAAGTCTGAGATGGATGTAGGAGAGGAAGTGAAGACAGGAATGAGAGAAGAGCCAGATAGACTGCAAACCCTGGTAAGAAAATTGAGAGAAGAAAGCAGAAACTGGGATAAACTGAATAAAATGGCCAGACAATAAAAGTAGAAAAAAAGAATTTTATTTTTAATTTCATTAACAGAAAATGCAGTTTTACTGTAAATTTGCACTGCTTTCTTTTTATATTCCAAAGTGTATAGTGTTTTTTCTCTTTCTCTGGTGTTGAACTGCCTACTGCTGGACAGGGGGAGCAGGAAGAGGTGCTGATGGACGAGGGAGCAGGAAGAGGGGTGAGGTAAAATAAAGGAAGAAGGGCTGCTGTTGGATAAGGTGAGCAGTGATGGGGTGGGGGAGGACACAGGGGAGGTAAAAGGAAGGGAGAATGAACAGGGGGAGCAGACAAGGGGTGGTGGTGGACAGCCAAGGAAAAAAAAGAAAGAAAGATAGAAATACAGAAAGCGGCTAAGGAGAGAGAAAAAGAAAGACAGACACACACACACATATTCTAGCACCCGTTAATTTAACGGGCTATAAGACTAGTACTTTATATATATATATATATATTTTTTTTTTAAACCCTTTAATTTCACACAAAGTTTACATGCCAACATTTACACCAATTCCTGGGTAGGTGGAACTGTCAACCATTTAATTTTAACTGCTATTGATGTACTTTTCTAGGATAATTTTATATAATAATAATTTTATTTTTATATATCGCCTAACCAAAAAATGGTTCTAGGTGGTTTACAGCAAATAAGCACAAGTCATACAGTGGAGAGTAATTTTAAAAGGAAAAAACAACTCAAAACAAAATACAATAAATTAGAATTGGTCCTACAGTAGAAAATATGATTTAAAAGAAAAATGCAATTTAAAAGAATGGTTCTAAGCAGATTACAACAAATAAGAACCGACCATACAGTAAAAAAAAAAAAAAAATACAATAATGATAAACAGGCGCCAATGTGGAGAGAATGGAGAAAATGATGGGTTATGATAAGTTAACCTGAGTTTTAAATCACACTTGGGAGAGTTTTTGTACAGTTTTTGTGACTATGAATAGTAGATTGCAAAGGGGCTCATTTTCAAAAGAGAAAAGCATCCAATGAGAGGCATAAAGTGGCGGATGGATGTTTTTTCTTGCCAAACCCTTCCATTTCGCTATTTTTTTTAACCTGTTTTCTAGATTGATTTCTATGTTGTCTAAACCTGAAGGGTGTGTGTTGGAGGTGTGATGTGGGCGGGTTCTAGGGTGGCGTTATGATCTGGATGTTTTTCTGCAATAATCAAACATTTTAGAAAAACATCCAGGACACAGTCTGAACGTTTGGGCCTAGACCTGTTTTAACAATGAATAAGTGCCCAAAAGCTGGCTAATCTAACCAGATGACCACTGGAGTCATGAAGGCATGACCTCCCCAAACACACACACACTCCCCCAATGGTTACTGATCCCCTACAATCCCCCAAAGATGTGAATGAAACAGTACATACAGTACCTGTCTCTATGACAGCTTCAGATGTTATGGCTGGCAAGTAAGTCTTATGCAACAGTGGTCAGTGGCAGGCAAGTGGTGAGTGCTGCAGACTAGAGAATGACACGGTGACAAAATTCATCACCGTTCCCGTGGATAACCGCGGGAAACCATCTTCATGTCATTCTTTAAGGAGAGAGGGAAGAATCAGAATATGAATGGCCACAACCACTGACCCTCAAACTTTGCTTTGAAGAACGCTTGGTGTAGAAGGACTGAGGTTGAAATAGACACTAGAAAATGACATGGGATTATTTCCCGCGGTTATTCGCGTGGACGGGGACGGTGATGAATTCTGTCACCGTGTCATTCTCTACTGCAGACTTCAGAGAAGAAATCCAGGCCCATATCCTACTCTAGTACACTTGTGATGGAGATTGTGAACACACCAGAACCCGCCAAAAGCCTATTGTATTGACTTATAGGTGACACCTGCAGGCTTAAGGGCTCTTGTTGTACTGTACAGTTGGGTACAGTAGGTTGTGGGTGAGTTTTGGAGGGCTCACCATACACTGTGGTGAAATGTGTACCTGGAACCTTTTATATCAGGGGTGTCAAATGCTGGTGCTCGAGGGCCACAATCCAGCTGGGGTTTTCAAGATTTCCCCAATTAATATTCATGAGATCTTTTAGCATACAATAAAAGCAATGCATGCAAATAGATCTCATACATATTCATTAGGGAAATCCTGAAAACCCGACTGGATTGTGGCCCTCGAGATGCCTCTAGAGTGCCCTACTGTTCTATTGGAATGTCTGTGTGGCCAGTCTTCTTCGAGTATTGGTCCCTCCTATGTCCCAAAGGGTGGTTTTTGTGCCTTTTTCATTTAGACTTTTTTTTAATGGTTCAAAAAGATAAGACAGGGGCAAAAAGTTATATTGTTGTATGATATGATGTATTGTTATCAGGGCCGCCATCAGGGCAGTACTACCAGTCCTGCATTCAGGGGCCCGGAACTGACAGGGGGCCCGAGCCAGTAGCGTACCTAGGGGGGATGGTGCGCCCCGGGTGCACGCCCCAAGGGGGTGCACAGGAGAGAGAGCTGAACGGGGACGATGGGGGACCCGCGGGGTTAAATATAACTCAAGCCGCGAGGCTCGTCTTCTACTCCGACTGCCCTGCCGCTCACACAGCCGATCGGAAGTCTTCCCCGATGTCAGCGCTGACGTCGGAGGGAAGGCTTAAGCAAAGCCCGCCCTCCGACGTTAGCACTGAAGTCGGGGAAGACTTCTGGTCGGCTATGTGCGCGCGGTGGGTCAGGCAGGAAATAGAAGACAAGCCTACGTGGCTCGAGCTACATTTTGCTGAGAAAGTTGCTAAGATGGGCTGGGAGGCAAACGGGGAACACAAAAGGGGGAGGGAATGGGTTTTTGGACACAGAAGGCATGGACTTGGGAGAGAGGAAGGGAGGGAAAGAGATGCTGAGGTGGGGGATGGAACGGATTTTTGGACACAGAAGGCATGGACTTGGGAGAGAGGAAGGGAGGGAAAGAGATGGTTGTGTACACGGGGAATAGAAGAAAGGAGAATTTTTGGTCATAGGGAGGGAGTGAGGTACAGATAGTGGCATACCAAGGTGGGGGAGGGGGGGTGGTCTGCCCCGCCCCGGGTTTACGTCCCAAGGGGGTGCACAGCTGGCCACCCTCCAGTGTTCTCCCTAGGCCGGCAAACTGCGGCTCTTTAGCCACTTGAGTGCCATCGCCGCCATTGGGAACAGGCCGGTGCCAAGTTCTCCCTGCTTTTCCCTGTGGGGCCGACCAACTCTCGCCACCCGCGTCAATTCTGATGTTGGAGAGGACGTTCTGGGCCAGCCAATCGCTGCCTGGCTGGCCCAGAACGTCCTCTCCGACGTTAGAATTGACATCGAATGGTGAGAGTTGGTCAGCCCCGTGGGGAAGAGAAGCAGGGCGAACTCGGCGCCAGCCTATTCCCGATAGCGGCAGTGGCAGCCTATTCCCCAGTGGCGGTGGCAGCATTTTCCCAATGGAGGTGGCATAGGGGAGGGCAAGGAGAAAAAAAGAAAGGGGGGGGGACAGGGAGCCAGAAAAAAAAAAAAAAAAGAAAGGGGCCTGGGTGAAACAAAGAAAAATGGGGCACGGAGAGAGAGAGAAAGACAGACATACAGAATGAAAGGGGGTATGGAGAGAGAGAAAAAGAAAGAAGGGGGCAGGGTGAAACAAAGAAAAAGTTTGGGGAAGGAATGAGGTCTGGAGGAGAGGAAGCATACAGGAGGCTGAAAAAAGGGAAGAAATATTGGATGCACAGTCAGAAGAATAAAGTGCAACCAGAGACTGATGAAATTACCAAAGGTAGGAAAATGATTTTATTTTCAATTTAGTGATCAAAATGTGTCCGTTTTGAGAATTTATATATGCTGTCTATATTTTGCACTATGGCCCCCTTTTACTAAACCGCAATAGCGTTTTTTAGCGCAGGGAACCTATGAGCTTCAAGAGCAGCGTGGGGCATTCAGCGCAGGTCCCTGCGCTAAAAACCGCTATCGCGGTTTAGTAAAAAGGGAGGGGGAATATTTGTCTATTTTTGTATGGTTGTTACTGAGGTGATTGCATAAATTCATCTGCCTTGACCTCTTTGAAAACCCGCGGAATATAAATGATAATTAACATTTTCTCTGCATACAGCGTGCTTTGTGTTTTAAAAATTTTATTGTTGGTAGATCATTTTGACTTGGCCACAAAGGTAAGGGGGAGGGAGGGGAGCTGCTGAAAGAGTCTACCTTGACATGGTTGCAGGCTTACAAATCTTTTGGTCAAAGAGTGTGGCGACAGAGAAAAGTATGTGTGTATTTGGCCCATGGAAGAAGGGGGGGTTGGGGGGGAAGGGGTGCGTGGGGGCCCAATAGGATTGCTCAGTAAGGGGCCCAGAAATTTCTGATGGCGGCCCTGATTGTTATGAATATTTTAATGTGATATGTATATTATGGTGCTGTGTATGTTCTCTCTGACAAATATTGTCCTCTTATTTATTTCATTGTTGGTACTTCTATCATCTTTTTATAAGGGAGGTATTATTATATATGAATTTTTTAATATAATCATTTATTGCTCCAGGTTTATAAGATTACACCATCCATGATGGATTTTTAATGTGATATGCATGTTATGGTGTTTTATATGTTCTTTTTGTTACAAATTGGTTCTCTTGTTTTCATTATGTTTTTATTATCTTATTATTCTATTGACGATATATTCGTCTAGATGATTCATTTTCCTTTGATTGGCGCTATGAGATTTTTTGTGTATGTTACCTTATTATTAAAGAATTTTGTTGTTCTTATTTATGTATAGACTCCTGAGGCAGGCCATTTGGGCCGAAACATGCGCATGTCGAGTCAATGCATGATGTATCAAACAAATAAAGGATTTTGTGGAATATTTAGAGTTCACCAGTCTCTTTCTTGGACTTATCCACTCCGTTCTGTCTTGGTGTCAAAAAGATAAGACACACTGAGGGCAACACAGGTAGAAATGGTCATTTTCAACAAAAAAAAAAGTCAAGACATTTTCTGCTTTGAAAATGGTAATTTTGTCTACTGGAGTTTTGGACATTTTTCATGAAACATCTAAACTTGGACTTAGATGTCGGATCAAAAATGCCCCTCAAAGTCTCTTGAATCTGTTATCTTCAGGGCTCCCAGTAATGGTAAGGGGAGGGGTGGAGAGGGGTTTGGAAACAAGTGGATTTTTTAAGGAAATATAGAGGGAAAGGGGAATCACATTGTACTTTATTGCTATTTTCTTTGTATTCTAACAAATAAATATATATCAGTCTGTCCATGTGGTCCAAAGACATGTAATATAAATCTGAAACACACCCCACTATGAATTTGTGATGCCTTGAGGCTTATATCATTTCATTTAACACCCCCCCCCCCTTTTTTACTAACCCCCCCACTCCTTTTTTACTAACCACAATAGTGGTTTTTAGTGCAGGGAGCCATGCTGAATGAGCGTCGGCAGCACAGAGCATTCAGCGTGGCTCCCTGCGTTAATAATCGCTATTGCGGTTTAGTAAAAGGGGAGGTTAGTTACTTGCCTCTATTGTTTATTTTTATCATTTGTTACTTATGGGATGAAAGCCACAGAGTCTAACTATAGACTTTGTTGCTTATGGGGTTAAAAAGCAACAGAAGCTGGAGCTATAGAACCAGCCTGGGTTTTAAACGTGATAAATCACTTATGATTTTACGAGGAGCAAGTGATTTATTGTGTTTAAAACCCAGACTGGGTCTATAGCTCCAGCTTCTGAGGCTTTTTTGTACCCCCATAAGCAACAAAGTATACACACGTCTCCCTCCGTATTCACTGAAAATACAGAAAAACCGCGACTAACTTTTTCATGTTATTCACTGTTTTCTATTAAAAAACCATCGTGAATATGGTGAAACCGTGAATAACACGATGGGAGACCTGGTCTGTTCCTGACGGAGAGGCAAAACACGGTGAAGAAAGTACTGGGATGAGCGGTTTTCTCTGTAAATGCTTGGAATCATCGATTTCTCTATGCAAGCTGATGTAATTTGGGGGGAGGAGCCACCAAGCTAAAAACCATGAATAATCGAAACCACGATTGCTGAAACCGCAAATACGGAGGGAGAAGTGTAGTTCTAGACTCTGTGGCATTCAAATGATAAAAAGTAACCAATAGAGGCCAGTAACTAAATGAAATGATGTAAGCCTCAAGGCATCACGATTCCATAGTGGGGTGTGTTTGATTTGTATTATATATTTTCTTTGTGTAACATATATTTCTTGATAGGGGATGGGTACTAAGGATTGCTACTGTGATGAAGTGAAGGCCTGTTTGACTGTTTTATTACCTAAAAAATGCAAATGGCATTTTATGGGTGAATATTTTATAACTTCTTCTGAACTCTTAATAAGGCAGATCTGCTTAGACTTTTACAGTCATGGACTAAGTTTTCCTATAAGAAATTCTGACAGAAGAATCCCTGTTTGGGCATTTTAGTTTCTGCCTTTAAATTTAGAATTATTTTTCATGTGTCTTGTTCAAAATGTTGCACTCTTAAATCCAGAGTAAGACTTTTTTTTTCCAGTTGTTTGCTTTTTTTACTCAGATGTGCCTATGGACAGGTGATTAAATAGCTCAAATCCATTCCAGAGATGATTAACCTGATAACAAATGCCTGAATCCGAACAACATTCGCTGCTGTAGTGCCAGGGGATTATTGTCCTATTCCATTCAGCTCAGTGTAGACAAATACTTGGAATGCAAGTTTTCCGGGAAAGGAACATAGGTTATCTTGATCCCTGAGCTAATTCTTTTCATGGCTCTGGATCATGAATCTCTTTTCCAAAAACATACAGTTTGTCATTAACATCTACTTATTCCCTGTCTTGTAATAAAGAACAAATTGTTTTTACATATGAAACTATTTTCTCTCTCGATTATATAAGGAAAAGCATGGTTTGTTCCTGATTATTCAAGTTCTGTGTGGCCCTGAATGTTGTTTAAAGACTACAAAATGTATCTACTGAGCTAAGGTTGCAAAACTGGATCCAGATTCACTCAAAAGGGTTGATCCAGTCCTGGGTTTACCCAATTGCAGGCCGGGACCTGCAGTCTTACTTTTCTTGGGGAATGCAACGGGAAATTGGAACTTCAAGTCACTTCCTGCAGAGGAGTAAACCCAGGACTGGATCCACTCTGACTAGGGAAGCTGGATCCAGCTGACAGCTCTACTTAGAAAAACAAGAAAGAAATCAAAAGTATAGTACAATTTTAGAGATAAACATCTCCTTATCGTATTAAATAGCATCGTTCTGATGAAAAGAGTGTAACAGCTATAAAATACAAGTTCTTGTGTGTTATATTAATTGGTATTCTAATGGTTATAGCAGTTTCCCTGAAATGGATAATTTCTCTACAGCAGGGGTGTCAAAGTCCCTCCTCGAGGGCCGCAATCCAGTCGGGTTTTCAGGATTTTCCCAATGAATATGCATGAGATCTATTAGCATACAATGAAAGCAGTGCATGCAAATAGATCTCATGCATATTCATTGGGGAAATCCTGGAAACCCAACTGGATTGTGGCCCTCGAGGAGGGACTTTGACACCCCTGCTCTACAGGGATGCTTTTAATTTCTGTTGGTCTCTAAGTCTTTGCTTCATTTTGTACACTGCTTCATATGGAAAGGAGCAGACCTGATCAGAAAGGAGTTCTTACGCCTGGTATTACTTTTATGTATCTCAGATTGTAATTATAATGTTATTATAATGTTTTATCAGTGTTATTTTTGATCTCTGAATGACAAACTGGTTATGTAGTGCTATGTGAAATCATAAGAACATCTAGCCCAGTAGCCCATCCTCACGGTGGCCATTCCAGGTCACAAGTACCTGGCAAAAACCCAAATAGCAGTAGCATTCCATGAACCTTTCCTCCATTTTGTCCACTGCATGCTGAGTTGAGTGGATCTGAACTAGAGGTCTGCACAGGAACAGGGATTGCGGGAATCCCGCAGGTCCCGCAGGGGTCCCGCGGGAATCCCCCCTAACCCACGGGGACCCTCCTCTGGGCCATGGGACTCCCATGGGGACCCCCCTCTAGCCAACAGGACTCCCACGGGGATGGAAGGCTTTGGAAGCAGGATTCGTCCATATAATATAATGGACACATCAGCCTTAGTAAAAGAGGGGGTTTATAAGTTAATTACCTGAACAGAAAACAAAAAAAGGGTTCCACCAAAGAGATTCCACAAGGAAAACAACAGCGCAAACAAAAAAGAAACTGTGGAATTGATGATCCTGTCAGAAGTAATTGCTGCTTTTTATGGGGATGGGCGGGGATGGAGATAATTCCTTGTGGGGATGGTGGGGACGGAGAGGATCCTGACGGGGACAGGTGGGGACGGAGAGGATCCTGGTGGGGACATGCGGGGATGGGTGGGATTTCTGTCCCCGTGCAACTCTCTAATCTGAACCAGCGAGGAGTTGTTATTCTGCTGCATTTTTTCCCGATTTTCCAGGCCTTTAGTGGAAATGAGCCAGAATACTTGAACAACAGGATCTCTCTCTAACACACTCCCCTAAGGTCCTCCCAAGAAGTGTCTAACCACACCCTCTCCAAAGGACATCACTGATGTGACACACACCATTGAGCCTTCTCTGGAATTCACTCCCTCAAGGGCTTTGCTCAGTGCAAGACTATCTCTCCAGGAGGCAGGTGAAAACATGGCTCTTCTCCCAAGCCTCTAATGGGAGAAGCAACTGACTCGTGACTCACACACAAAGACTAACCCCAGCTGCACATAAATAAAGTCTTGCTTATCCACTCCTACCCTAGCACACATTATATTCATGCACCTTTCTGATATCACATGCTACTTTCTTAAAATTGCTCTTGTTATTCTCTTACCTGTCTATGTGTTCTTCCTTCACTAACATCCTATGCTGGCCTATTTTATTGCATTTTGTGTTACACATTGTAAGCAGCATAAAATGCCATAATCTGAATATTTTTACTGCTGTAATTATCTGCTGCCTATTATGCTTGCTGTTCACCGCCTTGGTTGAATTTCTTCAAAAGTTAGTAACGAAATCCAAGTAAAGAAATGAATAGATAGTTTTATTTCAGATGCCGCTGAAAAAAATAATTATTTGCAATAGCAGAACTGGTATCCTGTTTGTAAAATAACCAAGAGAATCAGGTGAACAACATCCCCCGCATTCTTTAAAGGCCACCGAAAGCTGCATGCCAAAAGTGATACGCAATCCAGAGTTGGTTAACAAGCAATTAACAGTCAAAAATTGGGCGGTAACAACAAAATATTGACATTTAATTGAGATCACTCGAGATTTGTACGTACAAATCACTGCACACTATTCTGTAACATGGGTAGTGCAAATCCCATAGCATTCAATCCAAATGTGGTGTGGCCGTGGGAGGAGCACAGGCACGTGAGGGGCATTCTGAAACATGCCGCGCTGTGCTATAGAATTTGGCGGAAGTGTGCCCAACTGGCCTATCAGGATTTGTGCCGGGTTTCAGCTGGTGTAAGTCCTCATTATCAATGCTGAGCGCAGGAATCGGTGCTCTGCACGATTCTTTACAGAGCACTCATCCTGGAGTGCCCTGTATATGTATATGTTGATTAAGAGCTTCTATATTGCTACTAATGACTAATAATTGAAACGGTTTCTTGGATCTCTTCAAGGACATTTTAGGCCTCTGAATCCCGTTGTATGCCCAGAGCTGAAAGGAGTGTTTTGGAGGCATGATTAGTGTGGGATGACGGCCGACCTAGACTTAGTCGTCCTGCAGCGATAATCGAATGTTTGACAAGACTGCCTAGACGAAACTTAAATGTTGTGAGTTAGACGATATAAAGACAGGTATAAGTGCCCAAAAGGTATCCAAAGTGATCAGATAACCATTGCAGGGACACACACATACTCCTCCCATGTTCACTGACCCTGTCGCACCCCAAAAAAAGTTCTGAATAAAAACGTACATACCTGCCTCCACAACATAAGCACCTGACATAGAAAAACCTGGTAGAGCTGCACAGAGGTGGCTTAAATAGTCAGGGGGGGGGGGAGGGGGCTAGTGAACCATAGAGAGGAGGACCCAGGCCCATAAGCCACTCTAACCACAACATTCATGGTGGGAAATGTGAGCCCCCCAAAAACCCCCAAACCCTACTGTACTGCCATATAGGTGGCACCTGCAACAGTAAGGGCTATTGGGGGTTGTAGACAGGTGGGTATAGTGGGTTTTCGGGGTGTTTGGTGGGGGGGGGGGCTCACCATAACCTATAAGGGAGTTTTGGTGAGATGTTTATCTGGCACCCTTTTTGTGACTTTCACAGCAGTGCCCTGTATGGTGCTCCACTGCTCTGTTGCCATATCTGGGTAGCCAGTCCATCATAATGCTGGCCCCTTCCATGTCCAAAAGATCTGATTCTCAACATTTGGGACTTGGACAAATTTTTGGTTGAGAATGTGGTATAAAGGGTGGAACGTCAATCGCACGCAGGTCATTGGTGCTGACAATCACGCGCTGACACTTGCATGCAGGACAATTGCACACCACCGTTTCCAGTGCTTTTACGGCTTACCACTAGCATTATGAGGGGGGGGTGAGGGAACCCACACACACTCACACATACACAAACACTATACTTGTAAATGCTCGCGCTCCCCGCTGGGGATATGAAATGAAACGAAAAGAGTCAAGAAAAGTGTGGAATAACTTGTAAGTTTCATGGCTCCATATCATTTTCTTCTTGGTTGGCCTGAGATCTTTTCAGCAGTTCCTCCCATTGTGATGTCATAATGCTTCATTCTACCAGTGCATAAGAGCCAACCTCATCGGTGATGTCACAATGACTTGGTTTCCCTGTGCTTGTGCCCATTTACTAGGTGCATTTGCCTCATTGAAACGAAAAGTGTGGAATAATTTGAAAGTTTCATGGCTCCATACCATTCTCTTCTTGGTTGGGCTGAGAACTTTTCAGCAGCCCCTTGTATCAGTAGTGGCTTTTTTTTTTTTTTAAATATATTTCAGACTAATTTATAAAAATGTAATGTATATTACATTTTGTTATTATCATCTAAAATTAAACTATGACAACCTGAGAAACATTCAGAAATTTTAATTTTGACCCCTCTGTAATGTAGTAACTCACTACTTGAAACAAATGTAATGTAGACACTTCTTTCATACTTCTAACAGAATTTGAAACAGCCCTCAGGTCTTGCTGTGATCAGCTGTGTCCAGTAAACACTAATGATAAAGATGGAGGAAAATCCTTCATACCAAGAATCTTACAGTACAAGGAGGCTTTCATGCATGAAACAGCGGCAATCCACAAAGTACAATAATCTTTCCATTTAAAAAAAAAAAAAGAAAAATATAGCTTTGCCACAGGTCTGACCCTTTAAAGAGCATTAATTTGGCATCATACTGAATGATGGTGTTCTTTGCCAGATCACTGATGACAGAAGGATAGCTGCTGGGCTAATTTCTCAGGGAAGATATTCCTAAAGCATTTGCCAAAAGCATTTCTCATTTATGTTCGTCATCTTAGGAGTCCTGTAAAAAGAACCACTTCAGGCAGTCACACTTTCAGCATGGTGGCACAAGCTTTTAATTGCATCGTGGCACTTATCTCAGGAACCTTAAATCTAGCCTATTGAGATTTTCTTTCTTAACACTAAACTTATTTGTAATCTTTATTGTAAGTTTATTTCAATTTGAGGTAAGTGTTTCTCTGATGCTGGGCTCAGGTTACACTGTTATAAATACAGAGGCATATCAGGAAATTTAGCCACTGCTAGAGTTCTCTGTAATAATGTTCCATGCTGCATTGCAGTTTCTCATGGCAGTGGCGTACCAAGGAGGGGGAGTCAGGGGGGAAGGTCCACCCCGGGTGCAAGCCCTGAGGGGGTGCTCCCGGCCTTGAAGCCATTGGCGTCCGGTCCCCCCCCCCCCCCGACGTGTGGTTCTTCCCCTTGGCGTCTGGTGTCCGGATTCTCCCCCCCTCACCCCCCCCCCCCCCCCCACCATTTGCAGTAGAGAAGCAGCCTGCAGCGGGATCGCGATGCCAGCGATCCCTGTGCTGCTTCAGCACTGCTTCCTCTGCCGCTGTCCCGCCCTTCCTCTGACATCAGGCAGGCCTTCAGGGGGAAGATAGGCCTTCAGGGGGGACATGCCTTCAAGAGGGACAGGCAGGCAGGCCTTCAAGAGAGAGACAGGCCTTCAAGGGGGGGGACTGGCCTTCAAGGGGGATAGGCAGGCAGGCCTTCAAGGGGGGACAGGCCTTCAAGGGGGACAGGCTGGCAGGCCTTCATGGGGGGGACAGGCCTTCAAGGGGGGGGACAGGCCTTCAGGGGGTGCAGGCCTTCAAGGGGAGACAGGACTTCAGGGGTGGGATGCAGACCTTTAAGGGGGGACAGGCCTTCAGGGGAGGGAGGCCCTGGTGTAGAAGTACACGGAGAGAATGGGGGGTTCAAAGAGACAAGCATATGCCAGACTTTGGGTGGGAAGAAATAATGGGGCTGAAAATAGAAGAGAGGGAGAGAGATGAAGGACCATGGATTTTAGTGAGGGAAGGAACAGAAAGGGAGAGAAGTTGGACACAAGGGATGGGATGGAGGGGGGATAGAGATACTGGATAGCAGGGTAGTTGGGAAAAGAAAGGGAGAGATGGTGGACCCTGGGGTGGTGGGGAAGGAGGGAGAGATGCTGGATGAAAGGGTAGTTAAGAAAGATGGATCTGTGGAGGGAGACGAAAAAAGGAAAGATGCTAGACCTCCTGGGGAGGGAAGGGAAATGGAAGGGGAGGATAGAGATGGCAGATGGATGGTTAGCATGCAGAAAGAAGAAAGAAGGAGACCCTGGCAAGCAAGTTATCAGAAGACAACCAGAGCCTTAGACAAGATTTGAAAATTAACCAGACAACAAAAGGTAGAAAAACTAATTTTATTTTCTGTTTTGTGATTACAATATATCAGATTTGAAATGTGTATCCTGCCAGAGCTGGTGTTAGACCGCAAATGTGAGCTAGGATTTAACAGAGAGAGGAAAAGTCCTTTTTGTTTCTTTATTTTATTTACACCACAGCGCCTGTGTGGTTAGGAGAAGCCACAGGGGGGTGAAAAAGCTATAAAATAAACCCACCAGGATGTTTGAAAAAATAAACCACCCAACTGGGCAGGAAAATCGAATCGAAAAACCAATTCAATAGGCTGAATCAAATCAAAATTTTTTCTTTTTTTTTTCCTGAATCGGGCAGCACTAGTTTGAGCTACTGTCTTAGACTTTAGGACCTGGGATTGGGGAGAGATGGCATCCTCAGTACTTTATAATGCAAGTGAAATGAGGATTTGGTCAGACTTTTGAAGGGTCTGCAGAAGAAAAATATTGTATAGGCCGGGGACATGAGACAGCAGGAAATGGGAACTTTTCTTCCTTCTATTTTTGTGAATGGCAAGGCTGAGGATGTCAGAGAGTTCAATTAAAATATGTGCTTTATAAGAAAATATAATAATGTGTTTTATAAAGTTTATAAGCATTGTTGGCCTACCCGGTGAGGTGTTCCTAGTGGTGGTGGTGGTGGCAGCAGCTTGTCAATGTGTTGAGAGGAAGAGGTGGTCTGGGAAATTCTGCTGAGCAAACTCCGGGCCTATTTCCACCCCCCAGTTAATCCACTCCACTCAACTGGTTCACACACTGAGTGGGTCTTTGGGTGGGTCTTCCAGTGGTTTGTCAGTATCTCCTTGTGGTCCAAGGAAGGAAACTTTGTTAACCTTAGCATTGACCTTCAGAATATGTTTGTAACAACGCTGCTTGTGTGGCATTAGGCTATGTAGTGATCGAAAGAAAAAAAACAGATCTTTGCACATTTTTGCACTATATGGTGGGTGTATGAGGAGATTCACATTTCCTGCACAGCTAAGTCCTTGTGAAGTTACCTTGTTCTTTCTGTATTTGACATCTAGCAAGGTCTCTGTTTGGAAGGAAAGATCTAAGCTTAAAAATGAAGTGGCCAGAAGTTATGGTAAAAGCAGATAGCGGGATTTGTTCCTCAGCGCTATGCCTCCATGAATCTTCTCAAGGCGCTTCATGAGCATAAGGGTGGAGGGGGTACCTCTGCGATTGTTGGGCTGATATGGAAAAGGCCTTTGACAGTATATCTTGGCAGTACCTTTTTTGGGTGCTGCGGGAATATGGCATTGACGGGACCTTTCTTACTTGGATTCATGGCCTTTACATGAAGCCCCAAGCGCGCCTTATTATCAACGGTGGCCTTTCGCAGCCCTTCCCGCTTTGTCCTGCCGCTTTCCCCTCTGTTGTTTGTCTTAGCCATCGAACCGCTAGCTACTAAGATCCGTTCTAGCTCTGCTTTGCGTGGTATCCAAATAGGGAGGGCGGAGTGTCGTATTACCTTGTTTGCGGATGATATTCTCCTCTTTCTGGATCAGGCCCCCCTTCACTTACCGGTGGCACTGCGTTTGGTCTCTGAGTTTGGTACTTTATCAGGTCTTAAAGTGAACTGTGAGAAATCTGAATTGTTACCTCTGACAGGAATTGGGTGGGAGCCCTGGCACGCTGGACTACAGATTCCTCTGGTAAGCAAGCCGATGCGGTATCTAGGTATTTATCTGCACACGGAACTCAAGGTTATGTACAAGTGTAATATTTTGGCTGCTACTGATAAAATTCAGGCTCTCTGCTCTGTGTGGCAGGATCTCCCACTGTCTCTTTTGGGGAGGGTGGCGTTGATTAAAATGATCCTCTTGCCTAAATTGTTATGTCCTCTACAAACTTCTGGGTGTTGTAGAGGGATATCTTTTGCTACTCTTTGGGTTTTGACCAGGTACTAGTGACCTAGATTAGCTACCATGAGAATGGGCTACTGGGCTTGATGGACCATTGGTCTGACCCAGTTAGGCTATTCTTATGTTATGTTCTCATCTGTAGGGGCCTTTGGTTTCACTTCTTATTTTAATGTATTTTTTTTCTGGGAACTTATCAGTGTTTTTTATAATGGGAACAAAAATGGAAGAGAATTAATGTGTGTGGAATGGGGGGGGAGGTAACTAATTTCTTCAGCTAAATAATTCAATCCACCTCAGCTAGACATAGGACAACTCACGCACCATTCACACACCCTCCAACTAAAAACATCAAAAGAAAAAAACTGTTCGACAACCTCCTAGCCATTCGAGCTGCAACACTTGACCCCCAACTCTACAACCAATTGACCTCGACCACTGACTACAAAACCTTCAAAAAAGAAATAAAAACCCTTCTATTCAAAAAACACATAAAACCGAACTAACACAATCAGAACTGTCCCAAGCATCACCTGCAACTACTCCATATGTACTTCTGATGTCATGACAATTCAGACATAATTTATGTTATGTTATGTTTGGAATAATGGTTACATATATGAGGTTCAATAAAAGAAAATTTTCACTGCCTGTTTCTATTCTGACCATTTATTCCATTTCATGGTTATTACAAAAAATATTTTTTTACATGGGGGGGTGTCAAAAAATGATGGGCCCCGGGTGCCACATACCCTAGGTATGCCACTGTCTCATGGTAAAGCAGGAATGTCTGGGTAAATAAGTTGTTTATAGATATAAATGCTCTACATA
The DNA here is from genome assembly GCF_902459505.1 of Geotrypetes seraphini. NCBI lineage: Eukaryota > Metazoa > Chordata > Amphibia > Gymnophiona > Dermophiidae > Geotrypetes > Geotrypetes seraphini. The sequence continues at coordinate 138,212,187 of NC_047090.1, read as the reverse complement.
TTAGCCTGGCAATATAAGCAAATGAAAAATTCAATTGTTTAAACTCACAAGGAGCTCATAAGCCAATCCTATTATGGGATATTGATCACAAATGACCCACCCATGCAATTTTATTTTAGTTTTATTTATAAGAAAAAATCAATACATTAATTAAATTTAAGAATGGAGTGCGGAAGGGGTGGGGGGGATCAGGGGGGGTCCTTTGGGGTGGGGTTTGATATCTATAGGTCTTCGCGAAGGAATAATGCGGAAGACCTAACTGTTTCTGTTATGTACTTCTTGTTTGCTGTTGTGTTGTATGTATTTCTCAAAAATTAATAAAAAATTATTATTAAAAAAATTATAAAAAATCAGGGGGGGAATACTCACTTTTCAATGTTTCAGAGCTTCAACTAAAGATATTAAATGAAAAACAATAAGGGCTCCTTTTACGAAGGTGCGATAGCGGTTTTAGCGCACGCACTGGATTAACGCTAGCCGAAAATCTACTGCCTGCTCAAAAGGAGGCGGTAGTGACTAGCGCACCCGGCAATTTAACGTGCGCTATTCCGTGCGTTAAGGCCCTAGCGCGGCTTTGTAAAAGGAGCCCCAAATAATAAATATTGCCAGTGTACTTAAACACACGCATATACCCCCCCCCCCCTCATTTTATAAAACTGTGATAGTGGTTTTTAGCGCAGGCCAGCGTGTTGAACATTCTGTGCTGCTCCCAACACTCAAAGAGTTCCTATGAGCTTCGGGAGCAGCACAGAGCATTCAGCGTGCCAGTCTGTGCTAAAAAAAAACTAACCAAAACATGATTTTGTAAAAGGAAGGTGGGGGATTAATTAGTGAAAGAAGTGCTCAGTGCCATTCATTTCCTCTACTGGGAGGGAAGGATGACAAGGAGCCATCATCGCACTTCAATTGTTCCCCACCACCAACATAATTCAAAAATTTCAGATGTGACAGTATTTTAATATTTTTGAATTATGTTGTTGGTGGGGAACAATTGAAGTGCGATGATGGTTCCTTGTTATCCTTCCCTCCCACTAGGGGAAATGAATGGCACTGAGCACATCTTTCTCTAAATATATGCATGTGTTTCAGTACACTGGCAATATTTATTATTATTTATTTAATTTTAGCATTTATATACCACTTATAGCCTAGGTCAGGGCTGCCCAAGTCCGGTCCTCGAGATCTACTGGCGGGCCAGGTTTTTAGGCTATCCACAATGAATATGCATGAGAGAGATTTGCATACCAAGAAGGCAGTGCGGGCAAATCTTTCTCATGCATATTCATTGTAGATAGCCTGAAAACCTGGCCCGCCAGTAGATCTCGAGGACCGGACTTGGGCAGCCCTGGCCTAAGTGGTTTACATTCAGATACTCAAGCATTTGTCCCTATCTGTCTCTGTAGGCTCACACTTTATCTAAGGTACCTGGGGCAATGGGGGAGTATGTGACTTGCCCAGGGTCACAAGGAGAAGCATGGGATTTGAACTCATAACCTCAGGGTACTGAGGTTGTAGCTCTAACCACTGTGCCACACATTTTATATCTTTCATTGATTGAAGCCCTGAAACATTGAAAAGAGTGATTTTTGGCAGGGCCAATCATTAATTTAATTTGTTCCCTTTTTTTGACTATTAAATAATAATAAAAAAAAACACAGACATACAGTATTACAAATCTTATCATGAAATAGTCTGTCCTTTCCTCTCATGATGTGCACCCATGCAATTTTCAATATATTACATGTACATAATTCACTGTTTCACTTTATATGTTATTAGCATAACATTCTTTTTTGCTCTGTCACACTTATATCACATTTTCAATGTCATTTCCATTTGTTGCTGCAAACTGCATGATTTGTACTCGGGCTCATTAAGGGCTCCTTTTACAAAGCCACAGTAGAGGTTTCTATCATGGACAGGACAGTAGAGGTTTCTATCATAGGAATTCTGTGAGCATCGGAGCATTTACCTTGCCAGCCTGTGGTAAAAAACCTCTGCCGCAGCTTTATGAAAGCCTGCATATATCTGGCATTTTTTTTTTTTTTTTCATTTTCTTAAGCAAACTGTACAATTGCACAGTGTGTGGTGCAGTGGTTTAGTGCTACGGTCTTGGCAGCCCGAAGTTGTGGGTTCACATCCTGCACTGCTCTTTGTGACCCTGGGCGAATCACTTAATCCCCATTGCCCCACGTACATTAGATAGGGTGGTAGCCCGCGAGGACAGTTAGGGAATAATGCTTGAGTACCCGAATAATTTGTAATCCGCATAGAAGTGTAGGATATGCAGAATATAAATTATTAAATTAATTATTTTTAAGATAATTTGTTTTCATATATCTGATCATTAATTAGCCTCTATGTTTGTATTATGTTAACAGACCCCTGAAGCAGGTGTAGTTGCTGAAACATGGACCATGTAGGGTCTAGAAATAAAGATTTCTTTTGCTATCCCAGTCCAGAAGGCCTTTGTGAGGAAATTCTAAAACTGACGCCTAAGTTAGTAGAAGAATGCCATTAGAAATGGCCAAAAAAACCCAGATGATGTCTAAATAAAAGGTGCCGGAATCACACCTATAAAGGCGCTTTCTCCAAAGTGGGTGTGGCCAATTCCGGAAGTGGTGTTCGGCAGCCTAAATCGCCTACATAGGCGCAATTCATGCAAAGGCGTCTACATAGGTGAAATTCATGCAAAGATAGGCACCGGAAAAGTGGGCCCAGAAAACCCTGGCCCCTACATGTCCAGCACCTATCTTTCCCGGTTCTTGAACCGGCGCCGATGCGTGTTTAACACACGATTGGCGGCCACTTTTAAGGCGGCTGCCGATATTTGCACCGGTTACAGCAGGGGTAGGGAACTCCGGTCCTCGAGAGCCGTATTCCAGTCGGGTTTTCAGGATTTCCCCAATGAATATGCATGAGATCTATTTGAATGCACTGCTTTCAATTGGGGAAATCCTGAAAACCCGAGTGCCCTACCCCTGGTTACAGGATCTGGCCCTTGGCACTTTTTCTTGTGAATTGTTTGGCTTTTCGCACCGCCAACGCCCTCTCTTTTGTTGGTGTTAACTCACAAGGAGCATGTAAGCCAAACCGTTTTTTTTGTAAGCTCAAACTTCATGAAATCTTCCGAAAAGGCTCTGCAAGTTCCTTTGCCACTGAAATACAAGATTAGACCTAGGCCCTCTTTTACAAAGGTGCGCTAAGCGTTTTAGCGTGTGCTAAATCAACGCATGCGCTAATCGCTAACGCGTCCATAGGATAACATGCACGCATTAGCGTTTAGCGTATGTTTAGTGCGTGCTACAAAGCATAGTGCACCTTTGTAAAAGAGGGGGTTAATGAAAAGAGATAGGTGTCCCACATATGGAGAGACTGGCAAAATGTTTGCACCAGCTACAGTGTGTAGGGAAGAAAATGAATTCTAACTTGTGTTTCAGCTGAAAGGTTTGTGTGGCATTTGTATTTACTCTTTGTAAATTACCTATTTACACGAAGCAAAAACACAAATCAAATATTGCTTTTTCTTCTAAAAGGTCATTTTCATGTTTTGGTTAGCTAAATTAAGTGCGTCAAACAGCTGAGAGCGCTGAAGCACAAACAGCATTTTACCTGGACTGTTTATTTAGAGTTGTAGTTCTGGGCTGCCAAAAAAAAAAGTAGGTTTTCTTAAACTCTGCTGATGCGGAAAAACATAAATTTAGAATCAAAAGGTGGCTAATACCAGGGTGTCTTCTGACTTAGCACTGGGGCCTTGCTGGTGGTCACAGATAAGGACAAGCAGCATCTGAGTGGAGAAATCTGGATGATTTTCTTAACTTCCAAACAAAAGGGTCCTTTTATTCAGTGGCATTAGAGAATGTCACGGGAACAAATTTGTCCCCGTCCCCGCAGGAACTCAATTTCCCCATGCGATTCCCGTGAGTTTTGTTACTGTCCCTGCCTCATTCCTGTAAGCTCTGCCTGAACTGCACAAGCCTCGAACACTTATGATTTTAAAATGTTTGAGGCTTGTGCAGATGAGGACGGAGCTTAGGCATTGGTGGAATGAGGCATTATGACATCACAATCTGAGCTCTAGAATGTTGCTGCTTATGATTTTAAAGTGTTTGAGGCTTGTGCAGATGATGACAGAGCTTAGGCATTGGTGGAATGAGGCATTATGACATCACAATCTGAGCTCTAGAATGTTGCTGCTTATGATTTTAAAGTGTTTGAGGCTGGTGCAGATGAGGACGGAGCTTAGGCATTGGTGGAATGAGGCATTATGACATCACAATCTGAGCTCTAGAATGTTGCTACTCATGATTTTAAAGTGTTTGAGGCTTGTACAGGTGAGGACACAGCTTGCAGGAATGGGGCAGGGACAGGAAAAAGAACTCTCCGGGATGGGACGATGAGTTCCTGCAGGGACGGGGGAAACTTTGTCTCCATGTCATTCTCTAAGTGGCATACCGAGGGTGGGGTGGTAGGGCAGTCTAGCCTAGGAGCATCCAGTGAGGGAGTGGAGGGAGAAGCCGCAGGGTTGCAGTCTGGTGTGCACGGCCACAGCTTCCACGCTCTCTGACGTCAGCTTTCTATTCCAAGGCAGGGGACCAACAGAGCTGACAGCTTCGCCCACCAGACCATGGCCCTATGACCGCTCCATGCACCCTCTACTGCCTGGAGGGTGGTGTTACACCTGGAGGAGGGGGGGATGCTTCTCCCCAGGTGGCAGCCAATTCAGGTACACCATGCTTTTACTAAGCTAAATTAAGAAATGAACTTACATGGGACTGTCCCACGTCTTTACCCTTGGCAGATCAGTTATGTGCAAAATTGTGTCTTTATAGCATTTATTGAAGGATCCGATGACCCTCAATAAAGTCTTATGCCAAACCTTGGCCAAGTCAAGTCCAGATTCAATAAAATATTTTAAATTGCGCTCTTTGTTGTCTCTCCTCCTTGGACCACCTTTGCTGTTCTCTCACTTGCACATTTTTAGGCTCCACATTTAGAATCCAGGAGATAATGGACAAATTTGGCACCTCTGATATATGTAAATGGTGAATAAGTGTATGTTTAAGTCGTAGAATTGCCTTTTATTTGCTTAAAGCAGTGGTTCCCAACCCGCCAGCTGGGTTTTTAAGATAGCCCTAGTGAATATGCATGGAGCAGATTTGCATGCCTGGCACCTCCATTATATGCAGATCTCTCTCATGCATATTCATTAGGGCTATCCTGAAAACCTGACTGGCCTGGGGGGTCCTCCAGGACGGGGTTGAGAATCACTGGCTTAAAGTACTGTAGCAAAAGTGCTCCATAGTCTAGATCAGTAGTCCCCAACCCTGTCCTGGTAGGACCACCAGGCCAGTCGGGTTTTTGGGATAGCCCTAATGAATATGCATGAGGCAGATTTGCATGCCTGTCACCTCTCTCATGCATATTCATTAAGGCTATCCTGAAAACCCAATTGGCCTGGTGGTTCTCCAGGATAGGGTTGGGAACCACTGGTCTAGATCTGCTGCATCAGATCACTGCTGGCAGCATTTTCTCACAATATATATCTTCTTAGCTCCTGGAGAACCTATTAGTGGGGTAACGAGAACATCTCACATTACCCCTGCGTTGGAAAGTCTTCACTGCTGTTTTCCCTGTACTGTGGTCGATGAGCAATTGCTGAAAGTATTTTTAAGTGTACCACTGTTTTGTTGTTAGATATATGTATGATGATCTTGGGTCATTAGGGGGGTCTTTTACTAAGGCATGCTAGCCGATTTAGCATGCGCTAAATCAAGGGTAGGCAATTCCGGTCTGCGAGAGCCGGAGCCAGGTCAGGTTTTTAGGATCTCCACCATGAATATGTATGAGATGGATTTGCATGCACTGCCTCCTTGAGATGCAAATCTATCTCGGGCATATTTATTGTGGATATCCTGAAAACCTGACCTGGCTCCGGCTCTTGAGGACCGGAATTGCCTATCCCTGCGCTAAATGCTAATGTGCTCATTATATTCTATGGACGCGTTAGCATTTAGCACGCGCTAAATCGGCAAGCACGCCTTAGGAAAAGACCCCCCCATGTAACAGTTTGGGCTCCTTTTGCAAAGCCGCATTAGCCGCTACCGCCTCCTTTTGAGCAGGCAGTAGATTTTCAGCTAGCGCGCACTATAGCGCACACTAATCCGGTGCGTGTGTTAAAACGCTTAGCGCACCTTCGTAAAAGGAGCCCTTTGTGTATATTTTATGTTTTTATATATGTTACTTTGGAAACCGTTGAGATTCCTGGCAGTATAATTGAAGTCTACAAAATCCTGAGTGGAGTAGAACGGGTACAAGTGGATCGAATTTTCACTCCTTCAAAAATTACAAAGACTAGGGGGGGACACTCGATAAAGTTACAGAGAAATACTTTTAAAACCAATAGGAGGAAATTTTTTTCACTCAGAGAATAGTTACGCTCTGGAACGTGTTGCCAGAGGATGTGGTAAGAGCGGATAGCGTAGCTGGTTTTAAGAAAGGTTTGGACAAGTTCCTGGAGGAAAAGTCCATAGTCTGTTATTGAGAAAGACATGGGGGAAGCTTCTGCTTGCCCTGGATCGGTAACATGGAATATTGCTACACCTTGTTTGGCCAGGTACTAGTGACCTGGATTGGCCACCGTGAGAACGGGCTACTGGGCTTGATGGACCATTGGTCTGACCCAGTGAGGCTATTCTTATGTTCTTATAAACATTTTTGAAATAAATAAATAAATGTACCATTTCAATTTCCCCCACACCCCCATACGTGAATGCAACCAAGCCGACTACACACTTGTTCATAATATTTGCCAGATGCCCTAAACACTCCACGGAAGTCTTGGAAAATATAGCTACCCATTCACACTTTAGCACTCTCTTTGGTGATTTATGTATACTTTAGGGTTTTAATTCTCTGTCCATCACAAGCCTTCCTTCATGGCAAGTTGACACAGTGCTCAAACAGGGTTTTCGACATGCCCTTTCACAGTGTCAGCTTTTGTTTGGTCTCTGTCATGTCCTGGAATTCTTTCCATTGTATCCAAAGTGACTCATGGCAATAAATGAATCCTTTGGTCTTCAGCTCTTAATCAGGGAAGAATGGAATGAACCATACCATGTTTGTAAAAGAGCTGTCTTAATTAGTTCTCAGCTGCTGTCAGAGATGCTTGTCTTGTCTGTTTAACATAAAAATGCAGGAAGCAATGCACACACATAAATAAATGGCATTTTTCTAAAAAAAAAAAATTTGCTACTTGAAGCAAGGATTTATTTAATCTGATGATTCTTTTTATTTTATTTTCTAAAAGAAAAAGGAAGCATTTTTATGAGCCTGTTTTGGGTCAGGATTTTCCCCCCCCCCCCCTGTTGTTATTGCTTTAATAGCACCAATAAACAACCCCTACCCTCCCCCGTTACAAAGCCGCGCTAGCATTTTTAGCGCCGGCCACCGTGGTAAAAGCTCTGGTGCTCACAGAATTCCTATGAGCGTCTGAGTGGTTACCACCACGACCAGCGCTAAAAACACCTTGTAAAGGAGGGGGAATATGAGCTAGGAAAACATTAAGCTAGTGGAATATGTGCATTTAGTTATGTCTTTACAGCAATGTCAATGCTACCAGGGTGGTTTGAAAGTTTGGTTAAAAAAAAAAAGCCACTTAAACAATGCAGCTTCCATCATGGGATATGCACTTAGTCCAGCAAGTCTCCAGTTTTTTCATATCGTAGGTAAAATAGCTCCCCCCAAACTGGAAACTCGCTGGATCCTATTTCTAAGGTGCGCTAGCATTTTTAGCGCATGCAGGAAATTACCGCACGCTACGCTTCTAGAACTAACGCCAGCTCAATGCTGGCGTTAAGGTCTAGCACGTGTGGCAATGTAGCTCGCGCTATTCCGTGCGTTAATGTAGCTCACGCTATTCCACGCCCTATCGCGGCTTAGTAAAAGGAGCCCTAAGGGGCTGATTCTATATATGGCATCTAAGTCAGCCAGTGCCTAGAAAAATGGCACCGGCCACACTTGGGTGCCGTTTACAGTACCTGCCAAATTAGCACACTCTAATCCAATCGCAAAATATTTTGTAATTTTTTTTTTGAAGGGGCGTTTCAGGAGCTGGAGAGTGGGGATTCCAGTGCTAATCATTTACCACAGTACCATGTTGTGCGCAATTCTGGAGACTGAACCTTCAAAAAGATATAAAAAGGATGGAGTCGGTCCAGAGGAAGGCTACGAAAACGGTGCATGGTCTTCGTCATAAGGCGAATGGGGACAGACTTAAAGATCTCAATCTGTATACTTTAGAGGAAAGGCGGGAGAGGGGAGATACGATAGAGACGTTTAAATACCTACGTAATATAAATGCACATGGGTTGAGTCTCTTTCATTTGAAAGGAAACTCTGCAATGAGAGGGCATAGGATGAAGTTAAGAGGTGATAGGCTCCGGAGTAATCTAAGGAAAGACTTTTGTACGGAAAGGGTGGTAGATGCGTGGAACAATCTCCCGGAAGAGGTGGTGGAGACAGAGACTGTGTCTGAATTCCAGAGGGCCTGGGATAGGCACGTGGGATCTCTTAGAGAGAGAAAGAGATAATGGTTGGGCAGACTGGATGGGCCATCATGCTTCTATGTTTCTATGTGCTAACTGTGAGTCCTTATAGTTTACAAAATAGGTGTCAGTAAGTACTCAGACAGTAATTTATTTTTTAATGGCCATGCACTAATGAGGCTTTTAATTCAAAAAATTTTACTCCTGCAGTAAAAATGACTTAGGAAAAAACCCATGCAAAGGGGTGCTAAAGCCAAGTTTTGCTGCATCTTAGTAAAATAACCTTTTAGTTTCCTCTGACGTTATATAACTGGGTCTCACATGCATTTTCCAGATACATTGGTTCAGAAATGGAAATTGAAATGATGTAAGAATCTTGAGCTGTTCCTGGCTGGTTAAATAGTGCTGAATATTGGGCAGCTGAGGTATAATGTGAAGTTGCAAATAAGAATAGCCTTACTGGGTCAGACCAATGGCCCATCTAGCCCAGTACTCCGTCTTCACAGTGGCCAATCCAGGTCACAAGTACCTGGCAAAAACCCAAAGAGTAGCAACTTTCTATGCTACCAATCCAGGGCAAGCAGTGACTTCCTCCATGCCTTTCTCAATAACAGACTTTGGACTTTTCCTCCAGGAACGTGTCCACATCTTTTATAAAACTAGCTACGCTATCCGCTCTTACCGCAACCTCTGACAATGTGTTCTAGTAAGAGTATGAATAGAAGCAGCACTGAGTTTAAATGTATACACAGGAATATTTTAAACATACTAGTCTTTATGATAATTTTTGTAGCCTCTCGGCATTGAAGTGGATATATGCACCCCGCTGCCAGATCCTGCTAGACAGGGTTGTCAGCTCTCATTTGGGAATGGGTTGCACAAAACTAGGCAGGTTACAGGAATATAATAGCCCTTATTTGCCATCATATTCTCTGTTTCAGGTTCTCCTTCTTCCCTGGAAATAATTATCTGCATGCAAGACTTTAGTAGCAAAGAAAAGGCATGCCCCACATTAGGCCATTTTTGCTGTGTTAGACTCGCATTAGTGCCTAATGAGCTTAATTAAAAGCCTCTTATATTGGTTTCTAATACACTTATCAGCTTCACCTCCAACTTGGCCAGTGGTTTTACTCTGCTGAGCTGGTACATCTCCTACCTGGGGTGAGCGGAGTGCTATAACTCTAAGGTCTATTTTTTCTCCACATTCTTCTGAGGGACCGCAGAACTGGTACAAGATCATTTTTGAGCTGTGATAGAATTATAGTTTTCTGATAAGATTGTGAGACCCATCTTTGCATTGCCTGTGAAATGTTTCACGGGGCAATTTCTGCAAATGGGTTACTTTTGCACATACAAAATCCAATACAAAAGGTAACGAAAACTAATGTCACAGCTATATTTCAATTGTTACCAAGCCAGGTAGTGGAAGGAACCTACAGAGTCCCTAGCAGTCCGAAACATATAGAGAAATAAAGTCTCACTAAGTAGCAGCATAAATACGGAAACTTCTAGCTGCTTTCGGTCTTAACACTGGCATATAAAAAAAAAACACTCCACAGAGAACTTGTTCCATATCGCAAAAAGGTCCAAACCACTGTCTGTGCACAGGAAAGTTAGAAACTAACACTTATCTTTAGCTGGAGAATCACAGTTCATAGGGCTAGATTCACTAACCTGCCTCTCCATGCTCGATCCGCGGCAGGCCGACCAATTCACCAAGGTCCAGCCTGCAAATGGGGGTGATCAGAGGAATGCCCCCTTCCCCCCAACGACCACATGGAACGCTAGTGAGCGATCCTGACGCATACACAGACCATCTGCTTTTCTTGTAGATGGTCTGCGCATGTGTTTGCTGTCTGGTTTTTGGGAGTTTTTTAAAACTTTTTTTTTACTGGCCCCTGACTCTCCTGCTCTCTGCTGCTCTTCCCTGCAGTGCAAGCCCGTGGTTTTAACCCACGGGTTTAAAGTGGGTTAAAACCATGGGCTCGCGCTGCAGGGAAGGGAGGTAGAGCAGGAGAGTATAGGGGCGGCATGAAGGCAGTCAAATCGTGGCTGAGCAGGGTGGCATGAAGGAAGGAGAGTCGGGGCTGAGCAGGATAGGCGAGTCACGGCTAAACAGGAGAGTTGGAGTAGAAAGACAGAAGTCGGCAGAGAGCAGGAAAGGTCGGCCAGCCCAGTCGGTGTTGCTGAAAAAGTTTAGTGAATCGTGTCCTTCCTGCTGTGCATGCCGCTTACCCTCATTTACGTGCGTGGATCAGAATCGGATAGGCCATAAGGTTAGTGAATTGGGGCGGGGTCACCAAGGGGTCGCAAACTGATCGGTACACGATCGGCTTGCTTAGTGAATCTAGCCCAAAGTCCCCAATTGTTCTCAAAATCTTCAGTGGCGTAGTGAGGGTGAGCAGCGCCTGGGGCGATGGCGCCGCTCTCCTGCCCTCTTCTCCCCCCTGCGCACGTGCCCCTTCCACGTATCTTTTCATCTTTGGCGTGAGCCACTATGAACTTGCTGCCCGCGTCAGCTTCGACGTTCTCTCTGATGTCACTTCCTAGACGCGGGACCCTGGAAGTGATGTCAGAGAGAGCGCCACAGCCAATGCAGGTAGCAAGTTTGTGGCTGCTCGCGCCGAAGTTAAAAATGTACATTGGGAAGGGGCGTGCGCATGGCAGGGGGAGGTGTGGGAAGGGTGGGCAGAGAGCAAGATGGGTGCCAGCGCCCTGAGAAAGACTGCGGCCAGGGCGGACACCTCCCCCCAGCACTCCACTTACGACGCCACCGAGTAGCTCCACAAGTTTCACTGCTCCAGCAAAAGAATTCATAATCCCGACAAGGATCCTTGTTTCGCCAGATCACCTGGCTGCATCAGGGGAAGCCGTGGCAGACCACCCTGGGTACCATCTTGGTAGGGGCACCGGTGCCACCTCCCCTCCCCCCATGCCATGCTCAACCCTCCTCCGGTACCTCTTTAAATCTTCTCTAGCGCGAGCAGCTTCTCAGGCTTAGAGCCATGTCAAGAGGGCATCTGTACATGTGTAGGTGTGATGGGATGATATTACATGCATGCATGCGCATATCACCATGTTGCATCCGCCCATACACAGATGCCCTCCCGACGCAATCCCGAGCTGGAAGCTTTTCAAAACCCAGACAAAGCGCTGGGTTTGAAAAGCCATCCAGACGGTCGGACATGTCCTTTTCTTTACAGCTCAGCCATATCAGAATATCAAGAAGTTCTTTCACTAATCAACAAGTGTTGTGTTATCAAAGCAAGAATAAATTGGTTTGTGAATAAATTGCTCTTCCCTGGGTTTCCTTTTTAGATATACCAGTGTAGACCAAAGAGGTCACTGCAACTTCAACACAGGTAAGTGTAATTTCTTTTGGAAAAATTTAGAGTTTTCAGTCTTTTCTTGAACATTGGCATTCAGAAATTAATCTAAAATAGAAACGTAAGTATGCACACTAAAACAGTGAATAATTAAAAAAAAAAATAAACCAAAACCCTCTTCTTTCTTCAGGTCCAGTCTGCAAGTGCTGCATCTGCTGGGATCCAATAACATGAACCTGGACCAGGACTGGACTCCAGGAATCAAGAACAGTTTCTCCTCCAACTAAGTATTAGCCCTCTGCCCTTCAGGTGCGTTGTTTTGCTTTGTTTATTCTTATTTTTAACACTTTGTTACACTTGCTATAAACCATTTAGTCTGTAATCCGCTCATCCTTAAGTTTCAGTTCACCTCTTCTTAATCATTCATGTGTCCAATGTTGATAATAGTTTCTAGAGTACCATTTTGTATTTCTCGTTGTACTTATGCATTTACCATTTCTTGTTTCTCCCATGCTGATCCAACTCCTTGATGAGGTTTGTTTGGTTTTTTTAAAATCTTCTTTCACAAATTCTGTTGTTTCCTTCCATTTTGGTACCAATGGATTTTTAACCATTCCTTGTACTCATCAGAATACTTGTTCAAGTTTAACGATAGAACTAGGTTCTGGAAGTTCTCTTTCATATTTCAGCACCTTTTATGCATTGGGATCTAAATATGCCATTAGGTAAACCTGGAGGCCTATCATAGTAACTCGATAGGTGTAATCTATTTCTAAGACCCATCCTTCATTCAAATCTAGGAATGTACCATCTAGGCATACACTGATTCTTATAGATGACCTCATGAGCATATAAGAGTTTTCTTGTTTGCACATCTAGCTTTCTCAATGTCTTAAAGAAGCCAGTTTACAAAACCAAAGCTATATGAGAATGTAGGAAGTGCCCTTGCTGAGTGAAGTCTAATGTTGTCATGTTGCAAAATTTCCTTTTTCTGCTTTTGAACTCTTCTTAATCATTCTTTCAAAGTTTTCAGGGTTGTCCTTTATGAGTTTGTCAACCTTTTTCGTGTGAGATTCATCTGTTGCCGTCACGGGATGTCCACTGTGTTCTTGATCTCACAAACCAGCCCTATGATACTGTGCTGTTTGGTATGGCAATGAGAGCAAAAAGTCAGATATCTACAAATAATAACAAATTATTACTTATAATGACTGGGGTTGCCATTCAACAAATTACATATAATTGGAAAAATTGGAATAGATTAAATTATAATTTTTGGTAGAACTCCTTATGTCATATTTATAAAATGGAGAGACTTATTGCAATACAACAGGGTTGTTTCAGGAAATTTCAAGATATTTGGGAGCCATTAACAAAGTATTGTAATGATTAGAAAAATCTTGTTTCCCTTAAATTTACAAGTTCAATTATGGGGTGGGAGGGAGGGTATTTTTATTGTTACATGTTGTATAAGTATTGATTATATGATAGATAAGGGTGGGGAGGGGGGGAGATAAGAGAATATTATATGTATCATTGTTGATTATTAAGTGATATATTTATGGTTATTTGTATGGATATGTTATCACACTTATTATAAGTTTAAAAATGAATAAAGATTTTTTTTAAAAAAAACAGCCCTTCCTGGTCCATAGTAATTACATGTTTTGGCCCAGCAATTCACAGTGCTTTTATCAACACTATCACCATAAACAAATTTCATGAGGTGGCAAATTTCAGCTGGATGGTCTCCATCAACAGTCAGAAGTTCTGTCATGGCCACATTACTTAACTCACACCGATACGTGCTTACTGCACAACCAATAGCAAAACAGCCTCTTCACACAAGCACTTCTCACTGTGGTGAAGGAAGATATTTCAAAGCACCCATGAATAAATGTAGCATGTCAGTGGTGCCATTGGCCAATGGAAGTGGAGGCATTACTTTTCATTCAACCCCTCATAACTGTAAATAGTGGCTTAGTAGAGTGGCCCAAGTTTTATCTACCTCATCCAAGTTAAGTAAATGTTGATTGACGTTTGCAGTTACTGGCTTGGACTGGATTATTGGATGAGAGGAGAGTGTACTGTGGAGTGAATGGATTTGCTGTGCCTTGTGGCCACTGCCCTGACCCCACAAACAGTTCTATAAACTATTTAGAGAAACCCACCCTGATGCTCACCAGGCAACCAGGAGTATAATTATATTTGACAGCACTGTCTAGCAGTGCAAATATACTGCAGTAATTTTCTCTGATGTTGTACAATAATCCTTTTTTTCTAAAATAATTTATCTCTGCCATACTAAAAGGTGTTTTATCCTTAAGTGGATCAAACTGTTTGATTCTCATTTTTCTGATTTTAGGATTAAAGGGGTTAGAACAGCATTAGCAGGCTTAGGACTCCTTTTAGTCAATTGCTACAATGTTCATAGGAATTCCCCCCCCCCCCCCACCCCTCCTTTTACAAAACCATAGCACAGTTTTTAGCGCCAACTGCGGCGGTAACAGCTCTGACACTCATAGGAATTCAATGAGCGTAGGAGCAGTTGCATGGCTGGCGCTACAAACCACGCTACAGGCCGCCTAATACAATTGTGGGTGTGGCTAATGCTGGAAGTGGCATTAGACAATCTAGGTTGTAACAATTTTTATTGACATGAAAAAAGAGAAGGCACGCATAAGTGAATACAGCAACAACAAATGCCAGCACTGAGAAAAAGATACAGTGGCTGCATAAACCCAGACAATCATACAGTAGCATGTCAAAAATACCAGCCCAGAAAAATACCCCACCATCTCAAAATCCCGCCTCCCCCCAACCCACCCCCACCAGCACACCCCCCCCCCCCCCGCCCCCCTACGGAAGTGGAACGCCCGACATAAAAAAGCACAAACCAAATTCCCCCCCCCAGGGTCTGGACTCTGATGACCCTAGGACGGGGGTCGGCAACCCGCGGCTCCAGAGCCGCATGCGGCTCTTTTCCACCTTTGCTGCGGCTCCGGTAAGTCCGGCGTCGCGGCGGGAAATAGCCATGCTGAGCAGTGAGCTCAGCACATACACAGATGAAAGCCTTGCTTGCTGATTGGTCCGGCGGCCCCGCCCCGCCGTGCCGCCGGACCAATCAGCAAGCAAGGCTTTCATCTGTGTAGTGCTGAGCTCACTGCTCAGCATGGCTATTTCCCGCCGCGACGCTGGACTTGTAAGGTGCCTGAAAAAGAAATCATCCTGGCCGGGGTCGGTGTCATGCTCCGGAGATCTATAGCCTTCCTATCTCCCTCTCCCTTCTACCTGCTTCCGGCCACATCCCCTGCTCCGCGGCTCTCTTCGGCAACTCAGCAGCAGCGATCGACACAAGCTTCTGACGTCGGGGCCTACCCTCTGCGAGTCCCGCTTGTTTCAACTTCCTTTTTCCACAAAGGCGGGACTCGTAGAGGGAAGGCCTCGATGTCGGCAGCTTGTCTTGATCACTGCTGCTGACGAGTTGCTGAAGAGAGCCACGGAGCAGGGGGGTGTTGCCAGGTGCAGGTAGAAGGGAGAGGGCCAGATGCAGGACTCGTGGGTGAGGGAGGAGAAGAGAGAGAGAAAGAGAGAGGGAAGGGAAACAAAAGGAAATATTTCATACTGGGCTGGGCCGGAGTGGAGGGAGGTTGTAAAGATTCTGGCTACAGGGTGCAGTAACAAAGGAAAAGGGGGGAAAGCTGAAAATGGAGATAGTGACACAAAGAAGAGAAAGAGTAAGCAGGACCTACTGAATAAGGATAGAGATACAGAGGGAACATGAAGAGGAGGTGAAATAGAGACATAGAAGTAATACTGAAAAAGTGTGTGTGTGGGGGGGGAGATAAAGACATTGAAAGGGCAAATGGTGAACATGGGGTAAAGACAAGGACAGAGACAAATGAAGATTCTGAAAAAATGGTGAGATAGGGATATAGGTGAGATGGACACAAAGAAGGGTGATGCTGGAAAATAGGTGGAATGGTAATTCTGACAGACACAGAAGAGAAATGCTGGATCAAGGAGAGATGGGGCTCAGGCTGGATGGAATGAGGAGAAATGCCTTGTTGGCCCGGAACTTCCTCTCCTACGTCAGAATTGACGTCAGGGAGCGGAATGCTGGTCAGCGCAACACTTCTGCAGGGAAAGCTTGGGACGGCGGTGGCTTGGGGGCTGTTCCCCGATTGCGGTGGCAGCAAACTGAG
Source organism: Geotrypetes seraphini (assembly GCF_902459505.1). Lineage (NCBI taxonomy): Eukaryota > Metazoa > Chordata > Amphibia > Gymnophiona > Dermophiidae > Geotrypetes > Geotrypetes seraphini. The sequence continues at coordinate 138,196,110 of NC_047090.1, read as the reverse complement.
TGGCTTGGGGGACGGCACGGAGACAGAAAGAAGGGGGAACAGGGAGACAGAAAGAAAAAGTTAGGGGAGAGAATGAGGTCTGGAGGAGAGGAAACATACAGGAGGCTGAAAGAAAGGAAGAAAGATTGGATGCACAGTCAGAAGAAGAAAGTGCAACCAGAGACTCATGAAATCACCAAATAGCAAAGGTAGGAAAAATGATTTTATTTTCAATTTAGTGATCCTGTATATAGCATTAAGATAAGAAACAATATATGCAGTGTTAGATTTGTTTTATAATGGTTTTGCGGCTCCAAGTTTTTTTTTCTTTTCGAAAACGGGTCCAAGTGGCTCTTTATGTCTTAAAGGTTGCAGACCCCTGCCCTAGGACAACAAAACCAATTAGGCATCCCCCTCTCTCTAAACAGAACCCCTCCAATCCCTCCACAACCCCCCCCCCAAACCCCAGACCCCAGAGCAGAGAGATGTCGAGATCCAGAACTAGCCAGGAGAAAGCCACTTCAAATCAAGGTGTTCAGAAGCAGGCCACATCCCCTAGGAGACAAAGAAGTGACATAAGGATCCCAAATCAACAGAAAGCTCCGCCGATGCTTAAGGGAACCCCCCCCCCCCCCCACCTCCCGGGCTTCCTGAAGAACCAACTCATGAAGAAGAGCTCTCAAATGCCAAAAAGACGGAGGATTCGAGGAGGTCCACTGCTGCATAATACAATGACGGGCCAGGAGACACACCTTACGACACAGCCATCGAGCCCCCGGAAGCAAGGAACGAAAAGCTCCCGGTAAATCCAGTACCACCTGCTCAACCGTGCCCTCTACCGACGACTCCAAAAGCGAGCTCAAATAAGAGATAACCTCAGCCCAAAAAGCCTGCATACACCAACAATTCCACAAAGCATGCGCAAACGTGTTCGGATCCCGACCACATTTGAGACACAAGGGAGAAGCAACACCCCCAAATTTGAATAGTTGAGCTTGGGTGATATACCCTCTATACAAAATACGAGCATAACATTCCTGCAAAACGGCTCCTCGAATTAAACGCGGCAAGCCCGCCAGATTCCGGGAAACCTCCCAAGTACCAAGGTCTAGATGGAGCTCCGAGGCCCAACTATCCCGAACCCCCAGACAGTTCCTAGGAGCCTCAAAAGAAAGCAAAGCCCGATATAAAGCGGACACCGAAGTCTGAAAAGGTTCAACCTGGGCATACAGATCCCTAATACGAGCCCTGAACGGGTGCTGAAGGGCAGTCCGGGGAAGCGTGAGAATATAATGTTTAACTTGACAGTAAGCAAAAGTGTCCCCCCAGCATCGCCCCAACCGCTCCCTCAAATCCACTAAAGTACGCAGGTCTCCATCGACGGTCAGCAGATGTTCTACCAAACAAAATCCCAACGTTTTCCAACGACGGAAACTCGAATTGTCCGAGCCAGGTACAAAATCCGGATTGCCCATCAGGGGCAACAGAGCAGACACCCACGGGTCCCCCCCCAGGCGCCTAACCAGACCCTCCCACGCCCCACGCTTGGAAGCCAAAAGAATTGAGCCCCGAACCTCCCGTGGCAAGGCCCCCCCCCCCCCCCCCCGGCATGTGAAGCAAGGCAAGGAGAGAATACGGGGCGTACAGAATAGTCTCAAGCGAGGTGGGGGTATATTGAGAATCCCCAAACAACCAATCCTTAAGATGCCGCAAAAGACATGCTAAATTATATAAACCAAAATTCGGAATACCAAGACCTCCCTGCTGCCACCCCCCACCAGTAGATCATAACGCAACCGAGGTTTCCTCCCACGCCAACAAAACCGAGCCAAAACCCGTCGCAGGCTCCTCAAGTCTTTCTTGAGAAGACGCAGTGGGAGGATCCTGAGTACGTATAGCCACTGGGGAAAAATGACCATGCGAATCACCGCCACGCGCCCCAACAAAGAAAGGGGGAAATCTTTCCAACGATCTAACTGCTGCGACGTGCGATCCAAAAGCGCACCGACATTCAAAGAATAAAGACGATCAAGAGAAGCCGGGAGCCGAATCCCTAGATAACAAAAGGAATCCGTCGCCCAACGCAGCGGAAATGAAGCCCTTTGTTTTAAGGTGGCGGCTTTTGCGGATGATCTTTTTGTTCATCTTACAGACCCGCAGTGCTCGTTGCCGGCGTTATTGGAAATGATTCAGGAGTATGGGGACTTTGCGGGTCTTCGTCTGAACTTGGGGAAGTCGGAGGCTTTGTCCACATCGCCTATCTTGCGGAATAACTGGGTTATTCCGCAAGATAGGCGATGTGGACAAAGCCTCCGACTTCCCCAAGTTCAGACGAAGACCCGCAAAGTCCCCATACTCCTGAATCATTTCCAATAACGCCGGCAACGAGCACTGCGGGTCTGTAAGATGAACAAAAAGATCATCCGCAAAAGCCGCCACCTTAAAACAAAGGGAACCAAAAGAAACCCCCTGCACCTCAGGAGTCAAATGGATCGCACGCAGCAGGGGATCCAAAGTGAGAATAAACAAAAGCGGGGACAAAGGACAACCCTGTCTCGTTCCGCGGGAGATATCAAACAACGAAGAGCTGCAACCGTTCACCATAAGGGCCGCTGTTGGAGAAGCATACAAGGCCCTCAACGCCGAAACAAAACGGCCCGCAAACCCATACTTGGCCAAGGTGGCAAATAAAAAATCCCAACGCACCCGGTCAAAGGCTTTTTCCGCGTCAAAGCTGACCATAAGCGACGGCAGTTGGCGACGTGCACAAAATTCCAAAGAGGCAAGAATGCGTCTCAAATTCTTCTCGACCGAACGGCCCCGCACAAACCCAACCTGAGCCTCATGAAGAAGCTCAGGAAGAACACAAGCCAACCGATTGGCCAGAACCTTAGCCAAGATCTTCACCTCGCAATTGAGCAGGGAAATAGGGCGATAAGATTCCACCCTAGCGGGGTCACGCCCCTGCTTAGGCAGAACTATAATTTGAGCCAAGTTAAGGTAAGCCGGCATAGCCTCCGCATCCACCATGACATTGAACATAGCCGTAAGCGGCGCGACAATTTCTTCCCGCAACAACTTATAAAATTCCGCCCGAAAACCGTCAGGGCCCGGCGCCTTCAAAGTCGGGCTTTGACGAATAACCGAATCCACCTCCTCTTCCGACAATGGGGCATTCAGCGTGTCCAAATGGGCCGGGTCCAAACCAGGTAAATCCAAAGAATCCAAATACAGCTCCCCCGGGAGACCCTGCGCCGAAGGCTCTGCATATAGCTCAGCATAATAGTCCCGAAAAGCCTGACAAATGTCCGCATCAGCCGTAATAGGCCTGGAATCCAAAGATGTAAGGGCTACTATTGTCTGTCTGCTCTCCCTGTGAGAAATCAAACGAGCTAAGAGGCGACCGCATTTGTTACCATAAGCATAAAGACGATATTTGTAATAGGCCAGACTCTTAGCTGCCCGCTGGTGAAGTTTCTCATTCAAAACGACCTGCACGTCCAACAAGGCCTGCCGGTTGACATCAGTGGGCTGACGGCCATACGCTCGACGAAGAGTCCCCAGCAGCCGGGACAAACAAAGAATTTCCCGATCCCGATTCTTTTTGGCTTGCGAAACATAACTAATAATATGCCCACGAAGAACCGCCTTAGCGGTTTCTCAAAAAAGAACAGGGTCCTCCCGGTGCTGATCATTATGAAAGCGATAATCCTTCCAACACGCCACCAACGAATCATAGAACTTGGGGACCTGGCCCAGCCAAAGAGGATATCTCCACTGACGGGACTGCGAGGACTGCCCCGGGGGCGTCCACTCCAACCACACCCAAGCATGATCTGAAATCACGTAGGGACCAATCTCCGCTCGCTCCACCTGAGAAAAAACCGCCCGTGACAGAAGCAAGTAGTCAATACGGGACTGCGTGGAATGCGCCCAGGACATATGAGTAAAGTCTTTCTCAGTCGGGTGCAAAATCCTCCAAACGTCCTCCAACTCCAAGAACTGACAGAAGGAGGGGAGCCCCCTACCATCCTGAGCCCGACGATTAGGGACCGCAATAGATCTATCCAAAGAGGGGTCCCAAACCAAATTAAAATCCCCCCCCCCCAACAACATCGGCAAACCCTGATGGAGCGAAAGGATCGCCTGTAAATGCCTGTAAAATCTCCGATCATACGTATTTGGAGCATAAACACTACCCAAAAGAACCTCAGACCCTGCAATCTGAGCCTTACAAAAGATATATCGGCCCTCAGAATCAGCCACCACAGGATCCAGACGAGCAGCAACCCCCTTACGAACCAAAATAGCCACCCCACACTTCCGACTGGAGCCAGCAGCCGCCATGCACACGCCCACCCAACCCCGCTGGAGTTTAGTATGCTCCGCCGTAGTAAGGTGTGTCTCCTGTAGCAAGACAATATCTGCCTTGAGGCGTTGTAAAGCTTGAAGAATTTTAGTACGCTTCACCAGGGACGTGACTCCCCCCCCCCCCACATTCCAAGTCACCACTCGAACCATGGAAAAACAGAAAACAAAAACACCAAACAAAGGTGAAAAAGTTCCATGGGCACTCCAGAGCACCGTCCCAGCAAGCGGGCTCCGGAACAATGTGGTGTCCCACCAAACCAACCTCCCCCAAGCCACTCCGGATCAGAAGAAAAACCGACATCTCTCCACTCTGAGCCGAAACTATCCCACTCCAAACCCCCACCCCAACTTCCCCCCTCCCGCCACCACCCAAACCCCCACCCCCCAATAACTTTCCAGACCGATCCTCAACGGAGGACCCATCACGTGAGGACGCTAGCCTGCCTGGACCACCCACACTAAAAGCCCCCATAAAACACCCTACCCCCGATGCCAAGAACAAAGCCCATCCATACCCTCAAACAGCAACAACCCAGCCCCACACACTGCAGGGAGACCCGGTCCCCCCTTCACAGATTCCGGGGAAAGGCCGCCTCCGGACCATCCCATTCAAACCTCCCTCCCCCCCCCCCGGGACCCATCCACCCCCCCCCCAGAAACACTCATCCCTCCAACTCACCGCACACTCCCCACACTCCACAACCCCCCAACCCACACAACCAAACCCCCAAAACTCAGCTCCTCCCTTCCACCCGAACACCCCCAACAGAGTCCAATCATCGTCCAGGGGAGACCCCAACCAAAAACAGAGTCAAATAAAGTCAAACAAAGGCAGCCCGGGGAACAGGTCAAGAGCAGAAGCCTGCCCACCAGAGGACTGCAAAGGAAACAGGGCACTCCCAGAGCTCCGCATACCCCCCACCAAGGCTCCAAGCGGGGGGGTCAAGGCGCCCCCCAAAAAAGAGATGAAAAAGGAGAGGGGGGGAAAAAGTCACAACCATAAAGGCCCCCCAAGGTCAAATGTCACTGCCAGCCAACGAGCATTCCCATCTTCCAAACAGTAGATCAAGGTGCAGTGGACGAAGGAAGGCCACCGCCGCCATCCAGTTGGGCCAAGAAATCCCGGGCTGCCAACGGGGACTCAAAGAAGCGGACAGATCCACCCTGGGAGACACGGAGTCGAGCAGGATACAATAAAGCAAACCGGATCCGACGAGTGAACAAGGCTGAACATACGGAGCTGAAGCCCCGGCGCCGCTGAGCCACACTGGGAGAATAGTCCCGAAAGCACAATACTTTACGGTTCTCATAAGTCAACTGACGACCCCCTCTCAGCGCCTGCAGGATCGCGGACTTGTAGGCAAAGTTGAGCACTCGGATGATAACCACCCGGGGTCTGGCTTCTGTGTCCCGCCGAGCTCCAATCCTGTGGGCCCTCTCCACCCTGAAGCGGCCCAGTTCTGCCAAGAGCCCCAAAGACTCCGGGATCCAGCGCTCCATGAAGGACTGTAAATCCGACTCCCCCAAAGACTCTGGGAGCCCCACAAAGCGAAGGTTATTTCTTCTGGCCCGGTTTTCCAGCTCATCCACCTTGAGCTCCAGGGCCTCCAGACGCTGCAACTGCTGGCTCTGTGCTTGCTCCACTCCACCCACGTGGTCCTCCACCTCACCGACCCTGCTCTGGAACTGCTTCAGGTCGCTGCCAACTCCATCCAACTTCCCCTGCAGCCGCTCCAGCTTATCATCCAGCGGCTTGAGTCGCTTTTCTAGCACTGACTCCAGTGCCGCCGTGACCTCCATGGTGATCTCCGCCACCCACGACAGCGAAGCGGAGGGCCCCGCCGGGCTAGCAGCCGCCGCCATTTTATCTTCAGCGAGCCGGACACGATCTCTCGACGGTCTAACTGATTTTGCCGCCATACAGCCCCGCTCGCACTCCACAACACCGGCGCCGCAACCAGGAAGCCCCGAGCAGGGAAGCCGCAATCGGACAAGGGCGAAAACCTGACGAAAAGTGGGCTATTCCAGGCAGGCAGCAGGAGAGACGCAAATCACCGTCTGCTCCTGAACATAGCGTCACGTGATCCGAAGTTAGCTCCGGCATTAGACAATTTAAAGCGCCTACTTAGGTTCGATTCACAACAAAGACACAAATAATGTAGGCATGGAAAACTCCGGCGTACATTTCTGGCAACTGTCTTTCTGGAGACGTGATTCTCTACACTGTGTTGTTGCATGATTGACACGCAATCGGCAGCCGCTTTTTAGGTGGCTGCCAATATCAGCACTATATAGAGAATCCGGGCCTACGTGTGACTTCTGTAATTGGAAATTACATATGTATGCGCTGAACCGGTCCCTTCGCTCCCAGGATGACATACGTCTCATAACGCCCCCTGGTCGTGCCCTTCAACTGCGAACCGCCAAACGACAGCCCTACTCCCACTTCATACTGAGCTACTGGAATTGACTGCTCCCGCAGATCAGATCCCTTGAAGGACTCCTCAACTTTAGGAAAGCAATAAAAACATACCTCTTCGCCTAACCCCCTTGGTACCAGAACCAGTATTTGTCACGTAAGGAAAACTTGTATTGTAAAATCTTGCACTATAACTATGGCAAACCTAACCTGTAAACTGTCTATGTGTGTCAAATTAGGATAAAACTTGTACTGAAAACCACTTTGCATTGTAAGTAGAACTATGGCAAATCGTAACCGGTAAACTGTATATCAGTATTAGACCCCCTAGTATGTGTCAAGTTAGGATAAAAACTTATATCGCAAACTTGGACTGATATTATGTATATTTAACTTGTAACCCGTTCTGAGCTCTTTGAGGACAACGGGATAGAAAATTAATTAATTAAATAACTAAATAAATAATTATTATTTATATGATACTAGCATAGGTCTACAGTTGCATGTCTAACTTTAGGAGTGTTTCACACCAATAACAAATGTCCCAGAGGGTAATGAATAGTACCAATTGTAAATATCCCTCTATTCCTTTTCTGGAAATGGTGGGTTGCAAAAAAGATTAATCAATTAAGCAAAAATCCCATTTAAGACTATTTTATAACTGTTTAATAATTTTTTGATGGAACCTCAGTGCAATAGTAAAAGCTTTAGGCCTCGAAAATCCGAGTGCACAGGCTTAGATACGTTAGATATCAGGTACGTTAGATAGATTGTGAGCCCACCGGGACAGAGAGGGAAAAATGCTTGAGTACCTGATTGTAAAAACCGCTTAGATAACCTTGATAGGCGGTATATAAAATCCTAATAAACTTAAAAAAACTTAAACTTAAAAAACTTAAAAAACTTAAAAAAAACTTATACAATATAGAAAGGGGCTATTTCTCACGCCACCTTAGCACCATCATAGGTATACATCGGGTGCTTAAATAATAGTGGAAATCACCAAAAAGTGCTATGTGCTAAATGCAACTATCTAATACAAAACTGCAATCCATCATTCCCAAAAAGTGCTCAAACCAGCGATTTCAAAGTACTTATCTCAGGCGCTCCTCGGTTGCTTAACGGTTCTCTGGATGATGAAATTCCAGTAAATAATCCTGGCACATATTCACCGCCAGGCAGGTAAGGCTCAACTGTGCCCAGTTTCAAGGTCGTTCCCTTCTTCAGGAGCCAATTCTAAAAGTTTTGACAAAACTATGTCCGAACACGGCAAGAGAGGCGAGCAAGCCCAAGCGAAAATCCGAGAGCAGGTGTTCTAAAACTGGGATTTATAAGGTTGCAGTTGCCCAAATTACCAGGCTGCATGAAGTACATAGAGGAACATTTAACACTGATATTTCTTATAGGTTCTTGATGCACAGGTGTCTGTACAATTGCTTATAAAATTCAGACTATTTATCATCTGCGTGCTTGTACGTGGTGCGCGTGTTGTTGGAGCGGCACCGGCTTGACGGGGGAGTTCAGAGATCCTGCACATGCGTCTGGAGGATGGCCGGCTTGAATTGGAAGCCGGGAGGCGCTGGTTAAGGGCAAAGGCATCGCCAATGAGGGAAGAGAGCCGCACGGGGTCCCCGGGGAAAGGAAACCATCACGCTGCAAGGGCTGCAACACCCACAGACAGGTACCCACCCACCCTAGGGCAACCATAGTAAACCTTGGTTGTGGAACGAATTGTTTCAGTTTACATTGTGGCCTATGGGGACATGTGCTTTGATATACGAGTACTTTGGATTACGAGCATGCTTCTGGAACGAATTATGCTCGTAAACCAAGGTACCACTGTAATTCCAATAGTGCAGGGAAATTATGCAAAAACTAATGCGATGACTGGTGTCAAAATGTGGAATGTCCTGTTGGGCCAATTGTGACCAAGTGTAAACCGGTTTCAATTTAAGAAGCAGTTGAAAACTCAGCTGTCTGTTACTGCATTTTTGTGATTTATTAGTTGGCTTTTGAAGGCAACAAGCTGTTTAACCATGTTTACTATCGTACTCTTGCAATTTATTAGTTGGCAAAGTGAAGAGAAGAGATGGTTTTATTAAGCAGATTTTATGATATGGTTTGTTTTTATCTTATGTATGTTTTAATCGGTATAAACCATTTAGCTTCTTTTGAAACACAGCAGAAACAGATGAAATAATGTGCACACATACAGAAGTTCATGGAAGGATGTAAGCATGAAGAGGCCAATGAAGTATAAATACCAGTCATAATTAGAAGGATAACAGTTGAAGCTCTGGAATCACATTTGGTTTTTCTAGGAGGTTTAACTCTCAAGTTTCAAGTTTCAAGTTTATTAGGATTTTATATACCGCCTATCAAGGTTATCTAAGTGGTTTTACAATCAGGTACTCAAGCATTTTCCCTCTCTGTCCCAGTGGGCTCACGATTTATCTAACATACCTGGGGCTAAGGAGGACTGAGTGACTTGCCCAGGGTCACAAGGAGCAGCGCGGGGTTTGAACCCACAACCCCAGGGTGCTGAGGCTGTAGATCCAACCACTGCGCCACACACTCTCCTTTGATAATGGTTGTTTTATTATTGTGTCCCCATTGGGGAAAGATGGTAAGGCATTAACCCTAATTTTCCATCTCTACCAAGAAGTCAAGAAGGGAACATGCTGACCTTATAGCTCAGTTTCCCTTGTTTGTCTTAGCCAAAAGTCTGAGGTTCTTTTGCATCATGGCTCCTACATTTCAAGCTTTTAATTGTTCCACATTTCTGTGACATGCCTTAGGTCTGCTATGTATTCTGTATTCTGGATCAGTAGCATGGAATGTTGCTTCTCCTTGGATTTTGGCAAGGTACTAGTGACCTGGATTGGCCACTGTGAGAATGGGCTACTGGGCTTGATGGACCATTGGTCTGACCCAGTAAGGCTATTCTTATGTTCTTAAATGAGCCAAGTATAGGACAATTAAGCCATTGTAACATCACTGATGAGGCACTGTGGAATGAGGCATTATGACATCACAGTCTCACCTCTGGAATGTTGCTCTCATTGGGGTTCCAGAATCTTGCTATTCTTTGAGATGCTGGAATGTTGCTACTCCTTGGGTTTTGGCCAGGTACTAGGAATCTGGATTGGGCATCGTGAGAACGGGCCACGGGGCTTGATGGACCATTGGTCTGACCCAGTAAGGCTATTCTTATGTTCTTATCAGGCAAAAGTGTCACGAAGACAAACTGGCAAATGACACAAAGGTCAGATTTCTTCAAAGCAATCCACATTTTTTAACTCAAAGTGGCACCTAAATTGCCAAGCAAGAGTTTTTGGCCAGGATTTCATGACAGAACAAAAGCTTGTCTGAAGTTCTTTTCCCTGAAGAGAATAAACCTGATCAGCTAAATGCTCAATCCAAACTTATCCCCAGAGATGACACATCTTGTCCGCTTTCAGCTGTTTATAGCATTTGCCTGCTTGCAAAGAAATCAGTGTTGCAACTAAAGTTTTGAATATGCGAGTCCTTAGTTTACCAACTCAAAATATTGCAATGAACTGTCTCCGCGACTTGGCTGGTTACAGCTTTAATGGACTAATCTTTTAGAAGTGAAGGAAATTCTGCATTTCCTCTTGGAAGCCGTTTTATGGGGTGGGTAGAGAAACACGGGTAGAAGAACTTTGATTATTCAGCATCAAAGCGGTCGAATTTATCCACAGACACATTTTCCATATTAGGCCCAGAACTCATCATGATTAGAGCCCTTTGGTGTTTCTAATGACTGCCTAAATCTGTAGGGGAAAAATATTATACAGTTCCTATATGTTTATGTAAGGAACCATAGTCACAGCTGAACATTATAAGCAGCAGCCCAGATGCTGTGACTATATAATTAAAGGTTTAAGGAAAGAGATGCCGAGCGATGGAAAATGAAGGCTCACCACAAAATATGTTTGTGAACAGGAAACATAAAAGGCAATATTGTACTTCCTTAGAGAAATACAAACCTGGGCTGTGCACACTTATGCACTCCGTCAATGAAATATTGGCTGGGAGATCAACCGCCACGCAATAATTCCTTCAAGTCAAAGGCCAAGGTTAAGGCGTAAATTCATTTTATTAGAAATATTTCCTGAGCAGCTGAACACAGCAAAGCAATTTGCCGAACATTAATGGTGGAGGAGAGCTGGAGAATAAACAGTGCTGAGTGTGCACATTTATGATGGGTAACATAGAAACATAGAAGATGACGGCAGAAAAGGACCACAGCCCATCAAGTCTGCCCACTCTATTGACCCACCCCATTGAGTCTGAGTGCTAGTGACCTTGACTTGACCCTTGTAGGGATCCCACGTGGATGTCCCATTTATTCTTAAAATCGAGCACGCTGGTGGCCTTGATCACCTGCACCGGAAGTTTGTTCCAGTGATCTACCACCCTTTCCGTGAAGAAATACTTCCTGGTGTCACCACTAAATTTCCCCCCTCTGAGTTTGAGCGGGTGCCCCCTTGTGACTGAGGGTCCCATGGGAAAGAATATATCGTTTTCCACCTCGACACGACCACTGACGTACTTAAATGTCTCAATCATGTCACCCCTTTCTCTGCGCTCCTCCAGGGTATAGAGCTGCAGTTTGCCCAGTCTTTCTTCATATGAGAGACCCTTGAGTCCGTCGACCATCCTAGTGGCCATCCGCTGGACCGATTCAGCTCGAAGCACATCTTTCCGGTAATGTGGCCTCCAGAATTGCACACAGTATTCCAGATGAGGTCTCACCATGGTTCTGTAGAGTGGCATTATGACTTCAGGTTTGCGGCTGACGAAGCTTCTATTGATACATCCCATCATTTGCCTTGCCTTAGATGAAGCCTTCTCTACTTGTTTGATAGAAAAAACAGACTGACTGTGGTAATAATGTTTAACAGTGAGGAGAGAGTGAAACTACTGGTGTTCAAAAAATGCTCAGAGAAGTGAAACCCTGAAGAGGGGGTAAAAACCACCTCTTGGAAGGAAGAGTTTACCGTCCAATCATTGCATTTACATGTAGAAAAACACTCTCTGGTCACTGGTAAAAGTGTAGGTTCATATACTCAATGCAGTATTATTCCAAAACTTATAGCAAGAAGTTCTCTATATGGACAAAATGATGTAATGCACTTAGCTGCAAAAGACTTAAAAAGATTGAAAGTCTCAGGGGTCCCAACGTGGCCCCGTTTCGAGATCTTCTGCTTCAGGAGACCCAAACGTAGTTTGTTTAAAGCCCTCTGTGCAGACTTAGTAGAGTCAATTATTTGCCAAGAGAAATCTGGAAAAAAAAATATATATACACACATTATTAAGAACCCCACATCGCAGCAGTATTCTCAAACTTACTGCAATGAGAGATCAAGTTAACACCTTTTATGGCAAAAACGAAGAGGAAGAGAAGGGCTGAAAACTCACATACCGGTCTTAAAATTCAGAAATTCCAAACGACAAGGAGCACGAACCACCTCACCCGATTTATATCAAACAAAGGGGGAGGGGAAGGTGACCTCCGTTGGAGCGTGATGACGTCAGTCTGTTTTTTCTATCATTCAGCAATTTTCTGACTACATTGATACACATCCCTGTATCCTCTTAAACGTTCTCTACTTGTTTGGCAGCCTTCATGTCTAAAATTTGGATCAGATGCTTTTCTATAGCTACAAGACAGACATTGATAGTGGGGAAATGGTTAAGATGAAATGGGGTACAATATCTGATTGCTTACTAGGGGGTGCTGAAAAGTTCTCAGCCCAACCAACTTCCTAAATTCCGAGGGCTATTTTGCCACAGTAGCTGAAAAGAGTGTTGTCTTGTTTCGTTAGGTGCCAATTTGCAGAAACCAAATTCTGTGGGGGGGGGTTTTCATTGTTTCAGATCATCGACTGAGCCATATCCACATCATTCTCTTCTTGGCTGAGCTGAGAACTTTTCAGAAGATCCAAAATATCGTACTGAATCGTGACATTGATCAAACTCTTCTCTGCAATGAAGAAGCCTAGGATGACATGGGATCGTCAGGATCTCTTTTTTTAAGATAAGTGCTGGCTTTCCTGCTAAAGTTTGAAATTATAAGTTTGTAATCACAAGTTTGAATGCACAAGAGCAGTCACAAGCAAAAAAAAACCAGAGGTTTTTTGACCCACGATCAAAGTCAGCCTGAATAAGCAACAATAGCCTTCGGGCGCAATAACCATTTCACTTACAAACTTCTGAGGTGTTTTTCCTCTGATAAAAATATATATACAGTGGTGCCTCACACAACGAACTTAATTCGTTCCAGGAGCAAGTTTGTTATGCGAAAAGTTCGTTATGTGAAACGCGTTTTCCCATAACAATACATGTTAAAAAAAATAATTCGTTCTACAGCATAAAATACGCTAAGATGACATAAAAAAAGATAAATTTGTCAAAATGGTGAAAATGGTGGTCTTGCTGAGGCCAAACTCTTTGACGAGGTCACACTGTTTTACCCCACATTCACTCCTTCTAATTATTTCCCGTTTCATTTCAACAGAAATCACCTTCCTGCTTTTTTTAGAAGCCATGATATATAAAAAATATTGAGTTTATCTTAAAAGGACGACTGTATATAGTGAGAGAGGGCAGTTAAGCGCAGTGACTAACGACTGCCTGCAGTGCCTGCGCGGAAGGATGCAATACATCGGCAGCTCGGGCGACTTCGTTGTGTGAAACGAAGTTCGTTGTGTGAAACGAAGTTCGTTGTGTGAAACGAAGTTCGTTGTGTGAAGTTCGTTGTGTGAAACGAAGTTCGTTGTGTGAAACGAAGTTCGTTGTGTGAAGTTCGTTGTGTGAAACGAAGTTCGTTGTGTGAATCAAGACATGAAGTTCGTTGTGTGCAGCGTTCGTTGTGCGAGGCGTTCGTTATGCGAGGCACCACTGTATATAAAAAAGAAATTTTTCAGATTAAGTGATGACATATGAGATGATGTAGCTGTAATTGGGCCTCTTAGCTTATAAATCGCTTTGAACCTGTACTGGATAAGTGTGACAAAAATCAAAACAAAATCATAAAACTGTAGATGTGAGACTGGAAAAATATGTCAATTATCTCTTGTGGAAGGAGGAAAGCCTCATGTCATGTGTCCATTTTCACATGCCAGCCCACTGGCCATTCAGCTAATGCGGACATCAATTTCAGTCAGGAACACAGCGCAAGAAGATGTACGACGGCCTCCTAGTGACGCAAGCAGCGAAGCTGGACCCCTCCATCTCCAACCTGCTGACAACTACAAGTGACTTTAAATCATTTTGAAAAGAAATCAAAACTCTGCTATTCAAAAAAATCTATACAGCCTTCTTATCCCCCCCCCTCGCATCCTCCCTCCGCCTTGCAAATTTCCAGCTGACCTCCTACCCCTCTACTAATATCTCCTCAATGACTCTATCAATTAACCTACCCTAAACTGCATCTTCCCTACAAGTAAACCTCAATTCTCCACCCTTCCTTCTATCTCTCACCATTGCCTCTACTATGTAACCGACCCCTAAATTGTAACTTCCTGGAAATGTCCAGCTATCTTCTACTGTAATCCGCTTAGAACTGCAAGGTACAGGCGGAATAGAAGTCACTAATGTAATGTAATGAGTCTAAAACAAGTTGCCTGACATTATTAAGATAAGTGATTTTTACACTTTTAATATTATTTATATATTATCAATGCAAGTTTGCACAGCATGATTTTTGCACAGTAATTTAGGGTGGTGGAAGATGGCCAGTGATTGAAATTGATGTCCACATTAGCTGAATGGCCAGTGGGCTTGCATGTGAAAATGGACACATGATATGAGGCTTTCCTTCTTCCACAAGAAATAACTGACATATTTTTCCAGTCTTACATCTACAGTTTTATGATTTTGTTTTGATTTTAGTAACCTTTGGTTGTTAAATTTTTATTTTTGTTTCTGGATAAGTGTAATACATAAATTCAGATTCGATTAGATTAGTGCATATCTGGTTGACTCCATCTGTTTGTATAAATGGTGTTGCTTTACATAGTGATTTGCACAGATGGAGGGCCATTTTTGAAAAGGATGTCTAAGTCCAACTCAGATGTTTCCTGCAAGACATCCAAATTCAGAGGTGGATAAACATCCATTTTTGAAACCACTGGACGTCCAAATTGGTTTTGAAAATCATCTACTTGGACGCCTAACTTTATTGCCCATTTTTGACCACTGAAACGTCCAAGTTGAAAACGTTCAAATCTAGACCATTTGGACAAGGGAATGGCCAACATTGTAATAGACTGGCCACATAGACATGCCAATAGAGCAGTGGGGTACCTTAGACGGCACTGCTATAAACTTCACATAAAGGATATCATGTGTACATCTCACCATAATCCCTTTATGGTTTATGGTGAGCCCTCCAAAACTCCCCTAAAATCTAATATACCCACCTGTCTACCACCCCAATAGCCCTTATGGCTACAGGTGGCACCTATATGGCAATATAGTAGGATTTTGGTGGGCTCACAATTTTCACCATAAATGTACTGGGTTAGAGGGGCTTATGAGCCTACATTCTCCTCTCTATGGCTCAGTAGCCCATCCACCAGGCTATTAAGTAGTGATGCTCTACACCAGGGGTGTCCAACCTTTTGGCTACCCTGGGCCGCATTGGCCGAAAAAAAATGTTTCTGGGGCTGCACAAACGCGCAAATGCTGCATCAAGACAGAGGAGGGAGCCGGCAAGATGGTAAACCCCTGGGGGCAGCAGAGGAAAACATTGCATCGCCCTCAACCGGGGCTGCACAAAATACTTCATGAGGCCGTATGCGGCCCTCGGGCCACAGGTTGGACACCCCTGCTCTACACCTTTCCCATACCAGATGCTGCTGTTCTAGAGACAGGTATGTATTGCTTCATTCATATTTTGGGGGAATGGAAAGGGGTTAGTGACTAGAGAATGGCAAGGGGACAAATTTTTCCCCGTCCCCACAGGAACTTAATGTCCCTACGCCGTCCCCACGAGTTTTGTCGCTGTCTCTGCCACTTCCCCATTCCTGTAAGCTCTGCCTTAACCACACAAGCCTCGGACACTTATGATTTTTAAGTGTTTGAGGCTTGTGCGGATGAAGACAGAGCTTGCAGGAATGGGGCAAGCACAGGAAAAGAACTCGCCGGGACGGGAAAATGAGTTCTCACGGGGGAGGGGGAAAATTTTGTCCCCATATCATTCTCTATTAGTGAACACTGGGAAATATGGGGGTTCATACCTTAATCCCTCCAGTGGTCATCTGGGCAGTTTGGGTACTTTTTTGGCACTTAGACACTTTGAAAACAGGTCTAGCTCAGAACGTCTAAGTTCCGTCCAGGACATTTTGATAAAGGTTCGATTACAGGTGCAAGGCATTCAAATCTAAGCATGCCCCAAATCCACTCTTAACACACCTCCCAACATGCCCCCTGGATCTTTGGATGCACAGCAGCTAAAATGCCTCACAAGACGTCCAAAAAGACAGTTTTGAAAGTTGGCACTTGGATATCCTGGCAATTATGATGTCCAAGTGCCAACTTATGACGGTTTTTGGACATCTTTATTTTTTTTATTATGGGCCCATGTGCCTTTGATTACCTGTGTTTGGAGTTTGTATTTTGTACTCTGCTTTAATTTAAGGCAAATTATAAATTATAATAAATCACATCTCATCTCCAGTTCTTATTTCATTTATTTATTTATTTATTCAATTTTCTATACCATTCTCCCAAGGGAGCTCAGAACGGTTTACATTAATTTATTCAGGAACTCAAGCATTTTTTCCTGTCTGTCCCGGTGGGCTCACAATCTCTCTAATGTACCCGGGGCAATGTGGGGATTAAGTGACTTGCCCAGGGTCACAAGGATCAGATGAGCTTTGAGTTCTCCCCTCTCTGCCCAACACAGCATTGCCATATAATCTCCATATTATAAAACAGAAAGAAAAACATTCAACACCCTGATAGGCATCCTGAACTTCATATGTGTATAGACTTTTAATCATTAGTCATTAATGAACATATACTGGTACATTAACGTTGTGAATGATTTGTGTTCGTAGTTCTGTTTTTTATAAACTTTGTAGTTAGATGCAGAACTATTTTATTTTGTTGTTGATTTGCTTATATTTCATTTTGCAGAGTGTGCTGAAACGTGGCCATGGCAGGTCAGCTAATAAAGATTTCTTTTTGGACCATCCTTTGGACACCTCCATTTCCTGGTTTCTCTTGTGTGTTCTGTGAAGGTCTCTCCTCTGGTGTTCTGCTGAATAACTTATGGGGGCCACATCTATCATTTCAAGGTGGTAAATGGAACAAATATGTAAGTGAATTTATCTTAAATGCATTTTCTTACCAAATCTTCAGAAGATCAGTTAAAATTTATCTTGCTGATGTATTTCTGAATGCTTTCTGTAATATCGCTGACTTTATGCAGCCTCTTTTTTGTTGTAAACTGCTCTGAACTGTTTGTGGTACTGCGGTATCCACTATAATAAAACCCTTAGCTCGCATGCGCAGTTGAAACTCCATGCGGACATGCTTCATGATCCGTGATTCATGTCTCTGTGTCGCCGCATGCGCAGTAAAGTTGAACTCTGCCTGCAGCGGTTTCCCCATCGCTCTCACTCAGCGACGCTGCTCTCGTCATGCTGCCAACCGCATGGGTCCCTGCCCCACCCCCAAAAAGGCCCACCAAAGCACCTGCGCATGCAGGAGAGTAACCAGAGGTGGTCAAAGGCCACAGCATTATCCTGTCGGCTCTCAGACACAACCCACTCCTCCCGCGGCCCGGAACACCTACCCGACAAACCCAGACACTGAGCTCCACAAACACGCAGTGTGGCAAACCAGCTCCATGCGGCCCTGCAGAGGACCCGCACCAGAGTGCGTCGGCACCCGATGCACAAGTCAACTGCCACGGAGCCCGAATCCCACCAGCACCAGATGGAAATAGGGAAGGTAAAAGGGGAAATGGGAGCCTGAATTTGGGTATGTAAAAAGAAGGGAAAAGGGCTACTGCTGGACAGGGGGAGCAGGGAAGGGGTGCTGCTGGACAGAGTGGAGGTAAAATGAAGGGAGAAGGGCTTCTGCTGGACGGGGGGGCAGGGAAAGGGTACTGCTGGACAGGGGGGAGGTAAAAGGAAGGGAGAAGGACTACTGCTAGACAGGGGGAGCAGGGAAGGGGTGCTGCTGGACGGGGGGGAGAGACAGAAAAAGAGAAAGAAAGAAAGAAAAACCTAAGTCTACACATCTGTTCTAGCACCCGTTAATATAATGGGCTAAAAAACTAATATAAAAATAAAGTTATTATTATTATCTATGTGATGGTTGTTAGTAGGCAATTGTGGAGCAGGTCATCATTGCCCTCCCCTGTCATCTTTAAGGCTAGGTTCTTATTTACTGACTGAAAGCAGATGAATAGCACTAGAGGCCAGCTACCTGACAAAAATACCCTGTTAGCATGGGATTTCAACTAAGGTCATGGGCACAGCAGGCAACTAATCTAATGACTGCACCACAAAGCATGAGCTAAATTCATGTCCCCATCTGGAGAAGTTCATAAGTAAAATGTGTTTTGTGCATCTGTGCCATTTGGACAAACCAATCCCACTTTACCCAGCAAGAGATACACAGCAGCAAACTTTATGAAAAGGCAAATTCTGAAATTCTTGGAAAAATCCCTGTTTGCCCCATCTTAGCATTGTGTCTTGTTTCACCAACTGGGTGGGTCAATCTCTGAGGCACATCAGGTTTTCTTTTGTTAAAAAACATTTTTGTACATTATTAATAGAAAAAATATAATATATTGCCAAGTTTAACAATTTCAGTTTTACAAGATGTTATTAAAAAAAAAAAAATAAACAGAAAAGTTTCAAGCTTAGGAATATTACCGTGCTGCCAGTCCACTTTTCTCCCTATGGAGCTGTCAGAATGTTTGCAAGAAAAATATAATCTTTAAAGGTCATAGAGAAAGAGAAGTTTGGCAAAGTTCTCAGTCTTCCTCAGTGCCTGTTAAAAAACATTAATAGCTCAAAGACCCAGTTGAAGGTGTACAGCATTAAAAGGTCTTTTTGTTCCAAAATCAAAGTTTCCTCGTCTCCTTGTCAGGCTCTTAAACAGTAAATAGGCATGAAATTGGCCTATAAATGAAAGGATTCTTTTTAATTGCAAGGCGAGTACTTTAGCAAACATCTAATATTAAACACGTACACCCAGTTTTCCTATTATTAAAGCTAAGAGTGACGCAAGGGATCTGGTTGAATTTTAATGGTTTTTGAACATACCGTGCAGTCATTTCTTCCCCACCCTTCCCCTTCATTAGGACTTTGGTTTTCTGCAGCTGCCTAGGCAACAAGCCACACTGAAAGCAAATCGCCAATTAGTGTCAATCTTCGCTGCATTATTGATAAAAATTAAAAGATCTCTATTTGAAGTAATAGCCAGCAACAGCCAAGACGAAGTTCTGCATTCACATCACATGAAAAAAAGAGAGAGAGAGATGTCAAAAGCATGTGGTAAACCAGAATAAGCTATGAAGTGTGCAGTTTTTGGAATATGGGGAAGGATAACCAGAAAAAGTTTTATATATAGACATAAAAAAACCAAATAAATCACATGGTGGGATCTAAAAAAAGCAACAGCAAGAAACATTTGTCTGTCAGGGATCTGTAGTCGGGACGTTAACTGTATCTGCACTGATTTCTCAAGAACAATGCGCCTGAAACGAAGGAGTAAAAATAAGTTCACTTGACACAAAGCTTATAACACAGTCAAGACTGGATCCAGCTTTTCAACCTTTATTTTATATTTGGTATAGTGCCAATCAAACATAAAGGGACCCTTTACTAAGCCAGTGATTCCCAACCCTGTCCTGGAGGAACACCAGGCCAATCGGGTTTTCAGGCTAGCCCTAATGAATATGCATGAGAGAGATTTGCATATGATGGAAGTGATAGGCATGCAAATTTGCTTCATGCATATTCATTAGGGCTAGCCTGAAAACCCAATTGGCCTGGTGTTCCTCCAGGACAGGGTTGGGAACCACTGTACTAAGCTATACTGAGAAATAGGCTTAGCACATCCTTACACCGGCCTTTCCTACACACTTAGCTAATTTCTAATGCAGTTGTTTCACGTATGGCCGTACAATACTGTCAGCATTAACTCAAGCCAAAAACTTGGAGAGGGTCAAACTACACCAACAGAGCAAAAAATAACAGAAAACATTAAGGCCCTGATTCTCATAAGGATACCGAAAGTTAGGCATGTCCTATTGCCGCCTAACTTTGGTTTAATTGGTGATAAATGACACTGTAATTGGCCATGTCATTTAAAACCAATTAAAAACTAATTTAAAAAAAAAAATGTAGGCGCCAGGCGCCTACTAGTGCCTACAGACAAAGTGGGTGTGGCTTGCACCAGAAGTGACTGTAGGTGCCGGTAGGAGCCCCTATGGGCGCGATTCTCATATAAAGTAGGCCAGTAAAACCTTGGCCTACATTTCATAGAAACATAGAAATAGACGGCAGATAAGGGCCAAGGCCCATCCAGTCTGCCCACCCTAATGTCCCTCCCCTACCTTTGCCCTGTGAATAGATCACATGTGCCGATCCCATTTGACCTTAAAATCAGGCACGCTGCTGGCCTTAATCACCTGTAGTGGAAGACTATTCCAGCGATCAACCACCCTTTCAGTGAAAAAGAATTTCCTGGTGTCACCTCGTAGTTTCCCGCCCCTGATTTTCCACGGATGCCCTCTTGTTGTCGTGGAAAGAAGATATCTTCCTCCGCCTCGATGCGGCCCGTAAGATACTTTACACATGGTCGTGATTCTGCAATCGGCACTGATGCACGATTGACACGTAACTGGTGCCATTTTTGCGGCGCCATTGCAGAATCCAGCCCTTTGGCCCTGATTCTCATGGGGACGTCAAACATTAGCTGTATTTATGGCTTTTTCAATGACTTTCCAAAGATTTTTTGCAATGATATTTGATTGAATTTTGTCATTTTGGGATAGTGTGGGGCGTTTAATTTGCTCTACTCTTTCCCTCCCGTTCAGAATTTACAGTGGACAGTTGCATTTTTTTTCCTTATTCTAAAATAAATATTTGAAGCTAAATTAAATACAGAAACTAAAGTTAAAGTTTTTGAGACAATTTATGATGTACAGGGCAGGGCTTAGGTAGACTTTTAGTCTGGTGCTTGTCATCTAATGAGTCCCTGCCCGGGGCTGAATTGTTCGCAGTGCCCGTACTGATGTCTCTTTTACAAACAATCTTTTGACTCTTTGCTTGCCATTGTTTTCTCTAAGTAGGAGTGAAAAAGGTTTTTTTGCCAATTATTTTTGGATATTGATTTAAGTTTATTGGCCTTTTTTAGGTTCTTTTGTAGCCTATTCTGGAAAACTAATATAGGACATTTTAGTGCACCCTGCAGTAGGCCATTTTCACTGCATTAGGTGCATGTTAACACCAAGGCCCCCTTTTATCAAGCCACATTAGGGTTTTTTATCACCGGCTGCTGCGGTGAAAGCTCCGATGCTCATAGAATTCCTATGGCATTGGCCAGCGATAAAACCCCCTAATATGGCTTGATAAAAGGAGGCCCAAATGCAGCTTAGTAAAATTGCCTCTAAGAACATTAAAACAGTTTATAAGAACCTCAGTGGACAAAAAAAACCCAAAGTAAAACCTGTGACAACACAATAGGCTGACATAGATAGGGGTAGACTGGGTGGGCCAAGAGGTTTTTAGCTTCTGACTTACTTTAGTAGTACTGGACATTGTCGCGTGACATAACTGGTCACTGGCCAATCCAGAAACTGGGTTATTCAGCATGAGATAACCAGCTATTCCTCACTGAATATTAGTGGATAGACAGTTGGGAGCTATTCCCAGCCATCTAAATAGTGCTGAATATCATGACCAATGTACATTTCATCTTTATAATAGATTAAAGGATTGGGATTTGATAGACTGTTTAGAAAAGGTGTAATAAGCAGTTTACAATCAGGTACTCAAGTATTTTCTCTAACTGGCCCAGCAGGCTCACGGTCTATCTAATATACCTGGGGCAGTGGAGGATTAAGTGATTTGCCCAAGGTCACAAGGAGCAGCAGGAGTTTGAACCCACAACCACAGGGTGCTGAGGCTATAGTTCTAACCACTATACCACATTCTCCTGTATGCTATGGGAGAGTGTGGCACAGTGGTTAAAGCTACAGTTTCAGCACCCTGAGGTTTGGGGTTCAAACCCACACTGCTCCTTGTGACCCTGGGCAAGTCACTTAATCCCCATTGCCCTAGGTACATTAGAGAGATTTTGAGCCCACCAGGACAGACAGGGAAAAATGCTTGAGTACCTGACTAAATTCATGTAAATTGTTCTGAGCTCTCCTGGGTATAGAAAATTCAAAAAAATAAATAGTGTGAAAAGTTTCAGCCTAACCAGAGCCGATATTGTGATGTCATAATGCCTCATTCCACCAATGCCTAAGAGCCAACCTCATCAGTGATGTCACAATGGCTTCATTATCCTATACTTGGCTCACTTCTACTACATTTTGATTTCTAGAGTGGTGCAGTGGTTAAAGCTACAGCCTCAGCACCCTAAGGATGTTGGTTCAAACCCACACTGCTCCTTGTGACCCTAGGTAAGTCACTTAATCCCCCCATTGCCCCAGGTACATTCAATAGATTGTGAGTCCACCAGGACAGACAGGGAAAATGCTTGGGTACTTGAATAAATTCATGTAAACCATTCTGAGCTCCCTTAGGAGAACAGTATAGAAAACGAAATAAATAAATAATCTCTTGAGTGCAGAATCCAACAATGATAGATTACCTCATCATTGCTGGATTCTGCTCTCGATAGATTTACAGCATATTGTTTTGTATACAGTTCTTAATCTACCATAAAGATAAAACATAGAGTATGACGGCAGATAAGGGCCAGTGGCCCAACAAGTCTGCCCACACTAGACTAGCCCTCCCTCCCAGGGGTATCCATTTTTAAGCATAACTCTCTGGTAACCTGTTTGTCCCATCGATTCTTGAAGTCGATCACACTGCTGGCCTCAACCACCTGGCGTGGAAGACTATTCCATTGATCAATCACCCGCTCAGTGAAGAAGTACTTCCTGGTGTCACCATGAAGTCTTCCCCCCATGAGTTTCAGCGGCTGCCCTCTTGTCGCCATGGGACCCTTTAGAAAAAAGATTTCTTCCTCTACTTCAGTTCGTCCTGTGATGTATTTGAATGAAAAATACATTGGGTTTTATAGACTCCTGATGAAGGCATCTCCAGCTGAAACGTGGCCTGTGTCAGGTCCTATTTGTGAATCTGAATTTTCATAATAAAGAACTGTAATATTTGGTGTTTGCAAGTGTTTGTCTGGTCCTTCCCACAGTATTTTGCTGCTGTCTTTGCTCTGTGAGACATTTTTGTTTTTCTTTATGCTTCATTTTTTTGCTCTAACATTGAAAATCCACAGCATACTAGTAGTTCTTTCAGAAAAAAATATTCTCAACGAAGATATAATTTTGTCCCTTTTAAGGTCACGGCTAGGGAGAAAACACCCTTTACCCTAGTATATATTTTGGAGGCAGAGCAAGAGAGCTAATTTAAATTTAGCATTTCTATTTTTAGATTTTGAAACCATTCCACCTTGTGCATTCTGGTGCAAACTAGGGGGTTTCAGTTTAGTGCTCTTGCAAAAGGCCGATAGGATGGTTATCACAACACATAGCGTGATCTCAGGGGACGGTACTGTGGGACACTTCACAAGCCTTTCCCAATTTAGGTAGAGACTATTTCTCTTTGCCTCCAGTTTCACCATAGAAGTTAAAGTCTGTTAGTCGACCTGGCTGCTTTTGTCTCTGATTAAGCACAAGAGCTATACATGGTAAAAGGGTTTTTTTGTTTTGTTTTTTCTTACCACCCTGAGGAAGGAAGACATGCTTTTTTTTCTGATCCACCCAAAAGAAACCACATTAACCACAGCTACATTTATATATATATTTGAGAAAATCATTTTGAAAATTCCTTTATATTCTTTTTCAGCTGCTTTGCTATGCTTAGAATAGAAAATGATTTGAATATGAAGCATAAGGGCTTTTGAGGACATGTGACTCAATTTCTCAAGTTCCACCAATGTATGCAAAGGGTAAAGGTAAAGAACAAGATATTAGCACTTCAAAATCATACAGTTAAGCACCGTTATGAAGGTTCTATAAAAGTGAGGCACCTTTTGCATGTGCAAAATTCATCTCAGGCCCTCCAAAAGCCAGGAATGTACTCGGCATTATTCTATACTGGCAAAACAGGCATGTGTTCCACACATGTATATACCCTGAAAGGGGGCATGTTTGGAATGGAGAGGGGGTATGTGCTGAGCATGACAGGCAACCAAGCATGCAAGATGTATTCTATAAATGCCAGACATGCAGATGAATGTATAATAGGTGCGACAACAGTATGTACCGTATTTGTTATAGAATAGTTTAGTAGTCCAAGAGAACCCGTCAGACCACTGCTGTCTGTAACCACAAAGATAAGTGTGGACTGTTTCACTGAGCATGATATATGTGTTTTAACATGAAGCATGATTTTTAAATTTTGCATGAAGTTAATTGTAGAATATTAAAATATATATACCGGCACACTATTACTATCTTATAGTTTGATGCACTTCTCATGTATTAATGTTTGTTAATAAGTGTTCCCCCTTTAGGGAACACTCACATTGTTGGTATTGTATTGTATTATTTTACAAAATCAATAACTCTTTGAACTAAAAAAAAAAAAAAATAGGATAGGAGTGAGAGGTTTTTCAGGATCGATGATAGAAACGTGGAACCTTATAATTCATGGTTGAGGTGTATTTCTGAATATCAAGCAGGTTTCTGAGATCATTTTCCTCTCATGTAAACACTTATCGTACAGTGATAGGAGGGACTTGAATGCATCAGTTGCAAATGGTGAGTCGTCAAATGTGCGCAAGACAATTGCGTCCCGACATTTGCATGCACAAATGCGCACACTGAATGGGACAATTGTGCCCCGACAGGATACTATTTTGTCTTTTTGAGGGTTACAAAGTAACCATCTTTTTTGAGGGGGGTGGGGGAGCCCCCCACTACACTTAAAAGATTCACTTCCTATCTAGTGTTAGGGTTAGGTATATCTGGAGGGCCCTGAATTGCTCAGACTCCTCAGGCCCCGTCCCTTGGTTGGGGTTTGAGAAGCCCCTCCCAAGGGGTAGGGCCTGAGGTGCCTGAGCAAATCAGGGCCTTCCAGATATCCTTGACGGGCCACACTTGTCGTACGTGCACTTGTTTGTGCGTGCAATTGTCGGGGTGCATTTGTCGGAGTACAATTGTCATCTGCAGATTTGTCGGTGTACCGTTGCAAATACATGCAGGCCTGGATTCTGTAACTGGCGCCTGTAAAAAGGGCCGCCAATCGCATGCCAATCATGCAATGGCACCAGGTACAAAATCACGACTCCAGCAAAGGTCAGAAATGTAAGCCAGGGTTTTCCTAGCCTACATTTCCAGCACCTACCTATGAGGTGAATTGCACCTCTGTAGGCACTTTAGGCTACCTAATGCCACTTCTGGCGTTAGCCACGCATACAGTGGCATTGAGTGGCCTAAATGCCCAGGGAGGCGCAATTCCAGCACTGGTAGGCACCTTGAAATTCAGTTATAAATGGCATTTAAATGGCATTTATTGCTGAGCTTGGGCAACTACCGATGCCTAAAAGATCGGCGCCAGTTAGATAATCCGGGTCACAGTAACTACAAGTGGGGATGTGTTTGGGCAGGTGAGATGAGATGTGTCGATCCAGAGGAAGGCTACTAAAATGGTGCATGGTCTTCGTTATAAGGCGTATGGGGACAGACTTAAAGATCTCAATCTGTATACTTCTGTGGAAAGACGGGAGAGGGGAGATATGATAGAGACGTTCAAATACCTATGTGATGTAAATGCGCATGAATCTAGTCTCTTTCATTTGAAAGGAAGCTCTGGAATGAGAGGGCATAGGATGAAGTTAAAGAGGTGATAGGCTCAGGAGTAATGTAAGGAAATACTTTTTTTACAGAAAGGGTGGTAGATGTGTGGAACAGTCTCCCGGAAGAGGTGGTGGAGACAGAAACTTTGTCTGAATTCAAGAAAGCCTGGGATAGGCACGTGGGAACTCTTAGAAAGAGAAAAAGATAATGGTTACTGCGGATGGGCAGACTGGATGGGCCATTTGGCTTTTTCTGCCATCATGTTTCTATGTCTTGTGTGGGCTGCTAGGTCAAATATGCTATGTCTATATGTGACATCCTCTGTCTCTCCCTTTCACAGTCCCCATCCCATTCTGCTACTAATTTAACTCTTGTGTACCTAATTTATGTACCATTTCATTTATGGCTATTCCCTTATATATCCAATATGTCTCTCTCCTTCCTACTCTGACTCTCTGTTGATACTTACCTCTCTTGAGACACTGGTCCTGTTAAATCTCCGCTGAAGTCTTTCCTCAGCCCTCCTCCTTCTCAAATGATCCCCCCCTTCTGCCAGGTACAGGGGATAATTTGTGTTCCTTTCCCAGGAATAGCCTGGAACTCCAAAATTTAGGGTCCTCATGATGGTAGCCTTTATAGTAGTTTCCCTGCAACTATGACATCAATACGCATGTCTTCTACATGCATACACACATATAGGACAGAGCCGCCAATCATTGGATTCCCCACCGCATATGGGAGCTTAAATTTGTTACAGTAAACACCCCTGTTCTGTAAAGAGTCCACATGAGCATCCTTTAAAGCAGGGCTGTCCACCTTTGGTCCTCGAGGGCCACAATCCAGTCGTGCTTTCAGTATTTCCCCACTGAATTTGCATGAGATCTATTTGCATGCACTGCTTCCATTGTATGAAAATACATCTCATGCTTATTCATTTGGGAAATCCTGAAAACCTGACCTGGCGAGGACCGAGGTTAGACACTCATGCTTTATGCGTAGATTTTGATGTTGACATTTAGGGAACCCCACTGAAAGGATGACCTTTTGTACAACTGCCCCACAGCTTCACAAGGTATCAAATTTATGGCATTCTTTGTAAATGTTGCCCAGTTTAGAAGACAATGTGAAAATGTTTATCTTCAAAGGGTGCTTTTAATAAAACATTTCAAACAACCTGAGACCAGTCCTTGATGGAGAGCAATTAATGTTCATGCGAGCAGTACCAGAAATTATACACTGGAGTAGTCTTGTATGTTCAGCACGTACATTACATTACATTAGTGATTTTTATTCCGCCATTACCTTGTGGTTCAAGGCGGATTACAGAAGAGGATTTCTGGACATGTCCAGAAGTGTTACAGAGTATAGCGGGTTGCTTCAAAGGACTGAAATGTTTCATTCGATGTTAGTTAGTCTTCATCGATTTCTTGAATAGCAAGGTTTTTATTTGTTTTCTGAAAGTTTTGTAGTCTGGGGTCGCGATTAGTAGATTAGAGAGTTGGTGGTCAAGTTTTGCCGCCTGTGTGGCTAGAAGGCCATCGTACAGTTTTTCCCGTTTGATGTTTCTGATTGGAGGGTATGTGAATGGCGTTTGGCTTCTCCTGTGTCTGGTTGTGGTAGTTTGGATTGGGCGGTTGTTCAAGTAGGCTGGGCTGTCACCATTTATGGATTTAAATAATAGACAGTAGAATTTAAATAGTATTCTTGCTTGAATTGGGATGAGGTGGAATTTGCAGAAACGAGACCTTAGTACTCTGTTTTCAAAATGCTTTGTCTCCCACTGGCTTCAGATGTAAATTCTATTGAAGAATGGACCCTTTATACTTCAAATGATGAGGTTTGTTAAGTGTTCTTTGTTTTAAAATATTTTTAAAGCTTATTTCCAAAGATTGTTGCACTGGGATTTTTTTTCCTAGGCATTGTACGTGTTATCACACAACACTAGAACATTTTTTTCATGATGGACAGGATGAGATGTAGAAGCCTTGAAATAAATAACAGAACAGAATATTGTCAGTACCAGAGGATGCTGAAACATTCTCTGCCCAACCAAGAAGAGAATGGCGTGGATATGGTTCAATCAATGAACTGAAACAATGTCGAAAACATAGAATTTTGTTTCTGCAAATTGGCACTTAGCTCAGCTACAGTGGCAAAATAATGCTCAGAATCTGGGAAGTTGGATGGCTGGGCTGAGACCTTTTCAGCACCTCTTCGTAATTAGACTCTTAAGGAATTAAGGGCTTCTCCCAGCAACCCCTACAGTTGTGCAAAAATGTAGCACCCATAGCAAAATGGAGATGTGAAAGCCGTTAGGCATGAGGGAGGCAGAATTACTTTCCCACTGTTCATATGGATTTTTACTAGGTTTGACATAGGATATTGGAAATAAACTTTGTGGTTGCTTCTTAAAACTGCAACTATCTATTCTTGTTAAAATCTGTAAGTAAATTGCATTTCTGTTAAGGGCAAAGTTACCCAGAAAAATGGTTGACCAGATGGTAGTTAAATAGACTGTAACCAAACACTGGGCTCATGGTTTGCTGGTTTCTTGAGGAAGTTGCTTTTTTGGAATAGTTAAGCAAGAACTGATTCATCCTATATGCATAGCCCTTGATCTCCCACCTTTCCACAAATGCTGTAAAAGCCACAAATTATGGCTTTTGCTGCAGTTCTCCCCACTCTGAGGAAAATTGTCATGAAAGCACAGGAAACCAGAAGGGGTGGTGGTTCATTGCTCCACTGTGCAGTGATATGGTGGCAGGAAATGGATGATGGTGGCAATGCATTATGAAGCATCTGTCTCTCCAGCCGCCTGGCATGACCATCTCACAGTCCAACAGCAAATCTGGACTAGGTAACAGGAAGAATTTGATGAGGTATGAAATGCTATTATCTTCCTCTAGCCACTATACAAATTTGTGGGTAGGGGCAGAGGTTATAAAAGGGAGAGGAAATGATAGACCAAGGGGTGAGTCAGAAAAAGGAAAGCAGAGGACTGGTCTAGAGGGGAGGTAGAAAAATGAAAGGCTCAGACTGGGGGGTGGTAATGATTGGAGAAAGAGAAAAGGGAGAGAAGTGGTAGAGGGAAAAGAAAAGAGAGAAAGGAGTGGCGGAGAGTGAAGTTGGGGAGAGTAAAAAAGAAAGATGATGGAAAAAATACTGGGGACATGGATGGGGTATGGAAAATGAAAGGTTTAGGAATGGGGGGTCAAAGAAAGGGAATATGTGGAAAGGATGAGAGTTTGTATGGTAAGGCTAATGGAGAAGATATTCTGGGGTACAACTGAGACAGAGATGAGAGGCTCGAAGGAGTCAAATTGGAGAAGAGTTCAAATACAGTAGTATAGCAAGAAAGGATGAGTGTCTTGGAAGAGAAAAATAAATTGTAGAGGATCAGAGGTGGAGGTGGAGGCAGATGAGAAAAGACCTATTGAGGAGGGGGAAATGATAAAGTCACAGAATGGAGAAAGAGGACAAAAGAAAAAAAAGTAGAAGAAAGAAATTGAAATTTAGAGGAAAGAAAATAATAATGAACTATCTATTCATCACTGAAATGTATTGTGTGTTTGATTTCTGTTTATTGATTGTATATGAATTATTGAACCCCACTCTGAGATTTATGTAAAGGTGGTATAAAATAAAGAAAATAAATTTTTTAAAAGTTGGGGAAAAGTGGAAGAAAATAACTTACATATTAGATATAAACAGTGGCGTGTAGGCAAGACCTTGAGGGCATTCACCCCACCCCCTAAAGGCCCTAAGGGCACTGCTGTGAATTTGATTAGTTGAGCAGGCAACAGACAGATGCTGTTCAGCCAATCAAATTCAGATCAGTACTATCAGGGCCATCAGGGGGTTCAGAGAATCCCCAACCCAAAACCCTGTTTTTTTTTGTTGTTTACTTTTTGTTTGATGCAGTTTGACTGATTGGGCAGGCCGCCTACTCAACAAATCAAACTGCATCAAGCAAAAAGTAAACAAAATAATAATAAAAAAGGGCTGTAGAGCTGGGGGATTCACTGAATCCCCTGAATGCCCTTACCTCACACCACTGGATATGTGTACATTTTAAAAAGAAATTATGCAAATGTGCCACAGAATTTACCTCTGAACTGCTACAAGAAACTGGTGGACATAGGTGTCTGAATAGAAACATATGAAAGGAGGAGGGAAAAGTGAGTAGTGGAGTCCCTCAGGGATCAATGCTGGGGATGATCCTGTTCAATATACTTGTGAGCGACATTGTCGAAGGGTTAGAAGGAAAAGTTTGTCTTTTTGCGGATGATACCATGATTTGTAACAGAGTGGACACCGAGAAGGGAGTGGAGAACATGAAAAAGGATCTGCAAAAGTTAGAGAAATTGTCTAATATCTGGCAACTAAAATTCAGTGCAAAGAAGTGCAGAGTAATGCATTTGGGAATTCGAAATTGGAAGGAGCCATATGTGCTGGGAGGTGAGAGAGGCTGATATGCACGGATGGGGAGAGGGACCTTGAGAGGGTGATAGTGTCTGAAGATCTGAAGACAAAAAACAGTGTGACATATCTTTAGAATCCCTGGTGGTTGCGACAGGAGTGACCTTCCTTCACTCCTCCCTTTATAGAGCCGCTAGCTGATTGGCTGCCACAAGTTCATAGCAACCAATCAGCTAGTGGCTCTGCAGTCTGCACAGCTGTGAGTTCTCACAGTCCCGCGAGAACTCGCAGTAGCCAATCAGCTAGCAGCGCTGCATGAGTAGGTGCAAAAGAAGGTCGCTCCTGCCACGATTCACCGCTGGACCACCAGGGATTTAAAAGGTACACCGGGAAGGGGGAGGGAGGTAAAAATTAGAGCCGGCTGGGACAGGAGATGGAAGGGATCCCTCCTGTCCTAGGTCACCACTGGACCACCAGGTCTCACAGCAAGCCTGGCAGAGGCCTGCAACAGGTTCAGGAGGGGGCGGGTCAGCGCTGACCCAAATATAAACCAAAACCCCCGTTTTTGGGCCATAAAATCTCAGTTTATATTTGAGTATATGCAGTGCATATCTCAAAGGTGCACATAATCACACAGTGCAGGTGTCTAGTTGATACATACTTATTTAGGCATTCACACAGATAATAAGATCATGTAACTGGAGTTGCAAGATATTATCAAAATATTCTCTATAGTATAGAACATAAGAATTGCTGCTGCTGGGTCAGACAGTGGTCCATCGTGCCCAGCAGTCCACTCCCACGGCGGCCCTTAGGTCAAAGACCAGTGCCCTAACTGAGTCTGGCCTTACATTCTGGTTTAGCAGGAACTTGTCTAACTTTGTCTTGAATCCCTGGAGGGTGTTTTCCCCTATAAGAACATAAGCAGTGCCTCTGCTGGGTCAGACCAGAGGTCCATCATGCCCAGCAGTCCGCTCACGCGGCGGCCCATCAGGTCCAGGTCCTGTATAGTAACCCTCTATCCCCTTTTCCTTAAGGAAATTGTCTAATCCATTCTTAAACCTCAATACCATACTCTGTCCTATCACACTTTCTGGAAGCGCATTCCAGGTGTCCACCACCTTCTGGGTAAAGAAGAACTTCCTAGCATTGGTTCTGAATCTGTCTCCTCTTAACTTTTCCGAATGCCCTCTTGTTTTTGTAGTTTTTGAAAATTTGAAGAATCTGTCCCTCTCTACTTTCTCTATGCCCTTCATGATCTTGTAAGTCTCTATCATGTCCCCTCCAAGTCTCCGCTTTTCTAGGAAAAAGAGCCCCAGTTTCTCTAATCTTTCAGCATATGAAAAGTTTTCCATTCCCTTTATCAATCGTGTCGCTCTTTTCTGAACCCTCTCGAGTATCGCCATATCCTTCTTAAGGTACGGCGACCAATATTGGACGCAGTACTCCAGATGCGGGCGCACCATTGCCCGATACAACAGCAGGATAACTTCTTTCGTTCTGGTTGTAATACCTTTCTTGATAGTACCTAGCATTCTATTTGCCTTCTTAGAGGCCACTGCGCACTGTACCGACAGCTTCATTGTCTTGTCCACTATTACCCCCAAGTCCTTTTCTTGGGTACTTTCACTCATTACCAGCCCTCCCATCGTATAGCTTTACCTCGGGTTTCTGTGTCCTACATGCAAGACTTTACATTTATCTACATTGAACTTCATCTGCCATCTTGACGCCCATTCTCCTAGTTTGTTCAGGTCCCTTTGTAAATCTTTGCAGTCTTCTTTAGTCCTAACTCCACTAAATATAGTTTGGTGTCATCTGTGAATTTTATTACTTCACACTTCGTCCCTGTTTCTAGATCATTTATAAATACATGACCCTCCTCCAGTCCGAGTAGTGGCCCTTCACTGCTACCCTTTGCTTTCTACCCGCCAACCAATTTTTGATCCATCTGTGTACATCTCCTTCCACCCCATGGTTCTTCAGTTTCCGTAGTAGTCGTTCATGGGGTACCTTGTCAAAGGCTTTTTTGAAATCTAAGTATACGATGTCTATGGGGTCCCCTTTGTCCATCCATTTGTTTATTCCTTCGAAAAAGTGCAATAAGTTCGTTAGGCACGATCTTCCCTTGCAGAAGCCATGTTGGCTTGTTTTCATCAGTTTATTCCTTTCTAGATGCTCATCGCTGCTGTCTTTTATCAGCACTTCTGCCATCTTCCCCGGAACTGAAGTCAAACTTACTGGTCTGTAGTTCCCCGGGTCACCTCTCGATCCTTTCTTAAAGATGGGCGTAACATTAGCTATCCTCCAATCCTCCGGGATCACGGCTGTTTTCGGGGATAGATTACAAATCTGCTGTAGTAGTTCCGCTATTTCCTCCTTTAGTTCTTTCAATACCCTAGGATGGATTCCGTCCGGGCCCGGAGATTTGTCAGTTTTTAATTTATCTATCTGCTTGTATACGTCCTCAAGGCTTATCTCTATGGATGTTAATTTTTCTGCTTGCTCTCCTTTGAAGATTTTTTCAAGTTGGATGTGTCCTCTTTTGTAAATACTGATGAAAAGAACATGCTTAGTCTATCCGCCACTCCTTTTTCCTCCTTCACCACTCCTTTCCTATCTCCGTCGTCCAGCGGTCCCACCTCCTCCCTTGCCGGCTGCTTCCCTTTAACATATCTGAAGAACGGTTTGAAATTTCATGCTTCCCTGGCTAGCCTCTCTTCATATTCTCTTTTTGTTCTTCTCACCACGAGGTGACATTCTTTTTGATGCTTCCTATGCTCCCCGGTTTTTGTCCTTTTTCCATTTCCCGAATGAATGTTTCTTATCTCCTATCGCTTTCTTCACTTGTTTAGTTATCAATGCTGGGTCCCTTGTTCGTCTCTTTTTGCATCCTTTTCTAAATCTGGGGATATACAGATTTTGCGCCTCGCTCACCGTGTCCTTGAATAAAGACCAGGCTTGCTCTACAGTCTGCGATTTCTTTGAGCTGTTCCTGAGTTTCTTCCTTACCATTACTCTCATCGCTTCGTAGTTTCCTTTCTTGAAGTTAAAAGTTGTTGCTGTGGTTCTCTTTCCCTTCGATATTCCTATTTCAACTTTGAACTTGATCATATTGTGATCGCTGTTTCACAATGGTCCCACTACTTCCACTTCCTTTGCAGGTCTTCTTAGCCCATTAAGGATTAGATCCAGAGTG
The DNA here is from genome assembly GCF_902459505.1 of Geotrypetes seraphini. Classification (NCBI taxonomy): domain Eukaryota; kingdom Metazoa; phylum Chordata; class Amphibia; order Gymnophiona; family Dermophiidae; genus Geotrypetes; species Geotrypetes seraphini. The sequence goes on along the minus strand of NC_047090.1, from coordinate 138,162,675 downwards.
GCATTCCCTCTCGTCGGTTCTCTGACAAGCTGCTCTATGAAGCAGTCCTGTATAGCCTCAAGGAATCCGGTCTCCCTAGCGCATTTTGAGTTTCCTAGACTCCAGTTTATCCCGAGGTAGTTGAAGTCTCCCATAACAATCGTGTTACCGCTTTTGCATTCTCGCTTCATCTCGGCTTTCATTTCTTCATCATTTGCTTCGGTTTGCCCAGGTGGACGATAGTACAGGCCCATACTTATCTCAGGTCCTGTTCTTCCTGGTATTTTAACCCATAGTGATTCTAATTTGTTGGTCGTTGCCACTGTGTCCACTCTGGTCGAGTGTATGTTATCCTTTATATATAGGGCTATTCCTCCTCCTTTCTGACCTGCCCTGTCTTCGCGATAGAGTTTGTACCCCGGCAGTGCTATGTCCCATTTGTTTTCTTCATTCCACCATGTTTCAGAAACCCCAATGATGTTTAGGTTCTCTTTTATGGCCATGATTCTAATTCTCCCATTTTATTCCTTAGGCTCCTTGCGTTAGTATACATGCAATTTAAATCCTGGTATTTTTTAGTCTTCTTTTTCTTTTCAGCCTCCGGAAGAGCGTTTCAGTTTTCTACCACTCTCTGGGTGTAGAAGAACTTCCTTACGTTTGTACAGAATCTATTCCCTTTTAACTTTAGAGAGTGCCCTCTCGTTCTCTCTGCCTTGGAGAGAGTGAACAACCTGTCTTTATCTTCTAAGTCTATTCCCTTCATTATCTTGAATGTTTTGATCATGTCTTCTCTCAGTCTCCTCTTTTCAAGGGAGAAGAGGCCAAGTTTCTCTAATCTCTCACTGTACGGCAACTCCTCAAGCCCCTTAACCATTTTTGTCCCTCTTCTCTGGACTCTTTCGAGTAGTACTGTGTCCTTCTTCATGTATGGCGACCAGTGCTGGATGTAGTATTCCAGGTGGGGGCATACCATGGCCCAGTACATCAGCATGATAACCTTCTCCGATCTGTTTGTGATCCCCTTCTTAATCATTCCTAGCATTCTGTTTGCCCTTTTTGCCGCTGCGCATTGCGCGGATGGCTTCATTGACTTGTCAACCAGTACTACCAAGTCTTTTTCCTGGGGGGGTCTCTCTGAGTACTGCAACGGACATCCTGTATAAGATTTTTGTTACCGACATGCATCACCTTACACTTATTCATGTTAAACCTCATTTGCCATGTTGCGGCCCATTTCTCGAGCATGTTTATGTCACATTGCAGGTCTTCACAATCCTTCTTTGTCTTTACTACTCTGTATATCTTTGTATCGTCTGCAAATTTAATCACCTCACTCGTCGTACTGATTTCCAGATCTTTTATAAATATGTTGAAGAGCACGGATCCAAGTACCGAACCCTGCGACACTCCACTCGTGATGTTTTTCCAGTCCGAGTATTGTCCATTTACCCCCACTCTCTGTTTCCTATCTGCCAACCAGTTTTTAATCCACGTAAGTATTTCACCCTCGATTCCATGGCTTGCAATTTTTTGAAGTAGTCGTTCATGCGGGACCTTGTCAAACGCCTTCTGAAAATCCAGATATACAATGTTGACCGGGTCACCCTTGTCTATCTGCCTGTTTACTCCCTCGAAGAAGTACAGCAAGTTCGTCAAGCAAGATCTTCCTTTGCTGAAGCCGTGCTGGCTGGTCCTTATTGGATTGTGTCCGTCAAGGTGATCAAAGATGTGGTCCTATATCAGCACCTCTACCATCTTTCCCGATACCAAGGTCAGATTCAATGGTCTATAGTTTCCCGGATCTCCCCTCGAACCTTTCTTGAAGATCGGTGTATCATTCGTCACTTTCCAGTCTTCCGGAATCCTTCCTGATTTGATCAACAGATTGGCTATTAGTTGCAGCAGTTCAGCTATAACCCCTTTCAATTCCTTGATTACCTCAGATGGATGCCATCCGGTCCCGGGGATTTATCGCTTTTAAGCTTATTAATCTGCCTGCATACCTCTTCTAGACTGACTGTCAAACCTATCAGTTTCCCTTCTTCATTTCCTGCATATAGCCTGTTGTCATGAAAGCACAGGAAACCAGAAGGGGTGGTGGTTCATTGCTCCACTGTGCAGTTGTGTATATCCTCTTCGGTAGCTCTTCACTGTTTGAAATTTAGGTATACCTATCTATTCTTAAACAACACCAAGAGCAATGGGAGCATGCCCTATCAATCTAATTACAGTCTCCTTTTAATAATCCGCAGATGAGCTAAATGCTCTGATGTTCATTCAATTCCTATGAGCGTTGGAGCATTTCTCTCGCCGGCCCACAGTAAGAAGCTCTTCCGCGGTTTAGTATAACCCAGTGTAAATATCTCCCTGTGGTCCAAAATATTCTCCCAATATGATTGACAGCATTAATATTAATATAAATTTTTTAATTTGCATTTTCATATTTTTACAAACAATGAAGAAACTTTGATGAGAAATTGAAATATTACAAAAGAAACATACAAGGAGCGTTCAATAATTTATCTACCTCAATAGGAAAGAAAAGAGTTTTCAAAAAAAAAAAGTTTTATTTTTCAATATACAGTAAAACCTTGGGTTGCGAGCATAATTCGTTCTGAAACCATGCTTGTAATCCAAAACACTCGTATATCAAAATGAATTTCCCCATAAGAAATAATGGAAACTCAGACAATTTGTTCCACAACCCAAAAACTTTAATACAAAATACTGTATGTACTTGTATTGCAAGACTTCGCTCATTTAGAACAGTCACTACACTCCTGCAATGTCAGAGAGAGAAGAACCATCGGCTCAATTGTGATGATGTGATGTGTGTATACTATATGTATTTGTATTGCAAGACATTGCTTGTTTATCAAGTTAAAATTTAATAAAATGTTTTGGTTGTCTTGCAAAACACTTGCAAACCAAGTTACTTGCAATCCAAGGTTTTACTGTAGTTCCCTGCTAGCTCCATACACTTCATCCACTTTTCCTGCAATGACTTTAACCCCTTTGAAAATAATTCTGTTTGACCTTCAAACCAGGACGTCACAGCTTCCTTGACGTCTTCATCAATTGAAAATTGCTGTCCATGAAGAGATTTCTTCAAACCTCAGAAGAGGAAATAATCTGAGGGAGCCAGGTCAGGTGGATGGTTCAGCTGATGAAACCAACATTCTTGGATGGCAGCCTGATTGTCATGACATGTGCACCGGCACATTGACGTGAAGAAATAGCACACCTGCTATGAGTTTTCCTCGCCTTTTATCCTGCAAAGCAATCATTGTGTTGGCGTAACTCTCCTCGGTTTTGGTTGTCTTGTGTGGCATAAACTTCAGAAGCAAAAGTCCTTCATTATCCCAGAAGACAGTTACCATGATTTTTCATGCAGATTTTTCTGTCTTGAACTTTTTTGGGGGTGGGGGATGACTTGTGCTTCCACTGCATTGACTCCATTTTGGACTTAGGATCTCTGTGATAGACCCAAATCTCATCTCCACTCACCAAATGATGAAAAAAATTCACTTGGCTTCACAGAGCATCTCCAAGTTCTCCTGACAGCACTGGAGCCTCGTGGCCTTCTGACATGGTGTCAGCATTCTTGGAACCCTTCTTGCATTAATCTTGGACATACCCTACTTTTCAGGAATTATTTTCCAAACTGTACCTGCCAAAATGCCCATTTCTTCAGTTATTCGGGAAACCTTATATTGTCTGTCTGACAAAATTAAATCCTCGACTTTCATGCACATTTCTGTGGAAGTTGCTTACGCAGGCCGTCTAATGTGACGGTCATGTTCAGCTTGCTCCAAAATTTTACTTTGTGGGATGATGGGGCCAACTCAATAAAATGCAGTCATAGGCGTTGGGATGGGGGAGGCCACAGGGGCCTAGCCTCCCCAAAAATTAGCAACCGAAGTATGGCTCTCCTGACTCCCCCACCTACGACCTCTCTGCCGCTGTAATTTAAAATCTTTGCGCAGCCAGCAGAACAACGAAGCAGGCCTCCCGCTGTCTGCCTGCCCCAGAAGTGGGACAGACTGTAGGTGCATCAAGCCCAGTATTTTGTTTCCAGCCATGGCCAGTCTAGGTCACAAGTACCTGGCAAGATCCCAAAGAATAAAACAGATTTTATGCTGCTTATCCTAGAAATAAACAGTGGATTTTCCAGAGTCCATCTCAATAATGGCTTTGGACTTTTCACTTAGACAATTACCCAAGCATTTTTTTTTTTTTTTAAACCCTGCTAACCTGTTTTCACCACAATCACTGGCAATAAATTCGAGTTTAATTATACGTTGATTGAAGAAGTATTTTCTCTGGTTTATTTTAAATTTACTACTTAGTAGCTGCCCCCTAGTCCTAGTATTTTTGGAAAGAATAAACAAGTGATTCACAGCTACCTGTCCCACCCCACTCAGTAATTTATAGACCTCTATCATATCTCCCCTGAGTCATCTCTTCTCCAAATTGAAGAGCCCTAGCTGCTTTAGCCTCTACTCAGAGAAGTTGACCCATCCCTTTTATCATTTCTATCACCCTCCTCTGTACCTTTTCTAATTTCACTATCCCCCCTCTTCTATGAAGCTGAATGGCCCGCGCTGATCCCGATGCTCATTGAGTTCCTATGAGCATCGGGAGCAGCACGGGCCATTCAGTGCGGCTCTCTGCACTAAAAACCGCTAGCACTGTTTCGTAGAAGAGGGGGTATATCTTTTTTGAGATGCAGTGACCAGAATTGCACACAGTGTTTGAGGTGTGGTCACACCATGAAGTGATACAAAGGCATTATAGCATTCTCATTTTTGTTTTCCATTCCTTTCCTAATAATTCCTATTTGCTTTCCTAGCTGTTGCTGCACACTGAGAGAGGATTTCAACATATCATCAACGATGACACCTAGATCCTTTACCTGGGCGGTAAGTCCTAATGTGGCACCTCTTTCCCACATGTATTATTTTGCAATTGCTCACATTAAATGTCATCTGCCATTTTAATGCCCAGCCTCGCAAGGTCCTCCTGCAATTTTTCACCATCCTCTTGAGGTTTAACAATTTTATATCATCAGCAAATTTAGGGCCTCTTTTATGAAGCCATTTAGCGCAGGTGCAGGCCACTGTGGTAACTGTCTCAAAGCAAATAGAGATTTAAAGGGTTTTGGAACTGTTTCCACGCAGCAACCACTAGCGCAGCTTTGTAAAAAGGGGAGGGAGTAATTACCTCACCACTTATTCCCATCTCTAGATCATTTATAAATATGTTAAAAAGCAGCAGTCCTAGCACAGACCCCTGGGGAACCCCACTATCTCCCTTTTTCCACTAAGAATACTGGCCATTTAACCCTAGTCTCTGTTTTCTGTCCTTTACAGTGGCATACCTAGCATATGTGGCACCCGGGGCCCATCATTTTTTGACACACCCCATCTGTATGAAAACATGATTTTTCGTAACAATCCACACATCACACAAGAGTGTATCTAGGAAAAGGCAGCATCTTACATATTGCAGTGAGCAATACGTCAATAAACCCATTGTAAAACTAAACAAGCCAGACTAGTACAGATCAATCCTACACAGTCAATCCTAACAGAAAACCATGTCTTTTCGAACACACAGAACACAGAAAACACCTTCACCTAGTATGGAATATGTAATCACAAACTAACCCTTCCCCTTTTACAAAAGCCATGGTGGTAACAGCTCAGATGCCAACGCTAAAAAAAAAACGCTCTACAGTTTTGTAAATGGAGAGATAGAATAAAAATACATAGACAAAGATTAAACTGAGGCACCAAGAAGCTGGACTCTGCATACAATGCAACACCACAGAAACAGCAATGCATCTCCCCTAAAGCAAAAAAAAAAAATAGAATTTTTTTTCTACCTTGTCTTCTCTGGTTTCTGCTTTCCTCATCTTCTTGTCACTCTCTTCCTTTCATCCACGGTCTACCCTCTCTCTGCCCCTTCTATATGACATCTTCTCTCCTTCTATTCACTTTCCAGAAACTTTATGCCTCCCCCTTCCATCTCTCCCATACCCTCATGGTCTGGCATTTCACTCTCTCCTCTCCCTTCCCCCTACTTCCATACCACCCTGACCCCCTTTCTCATCCTTCACCATGCTTCCATACCACCCTGACCCCCTTTCTCACCCTTCACCATGCTTCCATACCACCCTGACCCCCTTTCTCACCCTTCACTACGCTTCCATACCACCCTGAACCCCTTTGTCACCCTTCACCACGCTTCCATACATTACATTACATTACATTACATTACATTAGTTACTTCTATTCCACTCGTACCTTGCAGTTCTAGGCAGATTACAAAGAAGCTAACTGGACATTTCCTGGAAAATTACAGTTTAGGGATTAGGATTACAAAGAAGATAACTGGACATTTCCAGGAGATTTGTAATTTAGGGAGCTGTATACATGGTTGATACTTTGGAGAGAAAAAATTACAAGAGAGGGTGAGACTTTGAGGGGGGATTTACAAGGGAGGGGAAAGGACAAGGGGAAGAGTTAAGATATCTGGATAATTTTTTTGAATAGCAGGGTTTTGATTCCTTTTCGAAATGATTTGAAGTCGCTCGTTGTTGTCAGCAAGTTGGAGATGGAGTGGTCAAGTTTCACTGCCTACGTTGCTAGTATGTTGTCAAACATCTTTTTGTGCCGAGTACCTTTGAAAGGGGGGTAAGTAAATGGGGTCTGAGTTCTTCTTTATCTAGCAGTATGGTTCTGATTTAGGCGGTTGTTTAGGTAAGTGGGGGCAGTGCCATTTAAAGCTTTGAGTAATAGACAGTATAGTTTGAATTTAATTCGTGCTTGTATTGGTAACCAGTGTGAGTCTAGGTAGGCAGTAGTGATGTGGTCATATTTACTTAGCGAGTAGATCAATCTGAGAGCTGTGTTTTGTACAGTCTGTAGTTGTTTTATCATGTATGCACCCCCGTCTCGCCCTTCACCATGCTTCCATGCTGTGCTGAGGTGCCGTTTTCAGCAGCACGAGAGCTTCCAGACCCGGTCGGCTGTGCACCCCCTTGGAGCGTGCACCTGGGGCGGATCTACCCCCCTAATCCCCCTTGGTACGCCACTGATCCTTTAACCAGTTCTTAATCCACAATAGGATACTACCTTGCAGTACTGAATTATATAATATAGTTCACACACACCCTTTTTTACTAAACTGCTAAATGCTCCGCGCTGCTCTGGATGCTCATAGGAATTCTATGAGCGTCAGGAGCAGCGCAGAGCATTCAACGCAGCTCCCTGCGCTAATAACCGCTATAACTGTTTATAAAAGGGGGGGAGAGAAAGAACCAGAAAAATGAAAGTTGGGCATTGAAACAAGAAAAAATCAAGAGAAAGGGGGGGATAACCCCTTTTCTACAATAAAATATGCTTAGTAGTTACTGTATATACAGTAGCACTCTCAGCTACCTTAGAAGCTTCTTTACCCTCAAGGAAATATTGCAATTGTACAGGTTCAAAGGAAACTTGTGAATTATTTTAATGGGAAATAAAAAAATTTGCATGTAAAGTTCAATTGAAAGGTAGACCCCAAGAAAACAACTGATCACCGTGTCATCAAGAATCTGGAAACATCTGGAAAGACTGACATATTTTCACTTAGGAAAACTGTATTATTTGATCTATAATTCAAACTCAAGATTGCTTCTTTATCTTGCAAAAAGATCTTGCAAGATTATATTGATTGATCTCCTCTAGACACACCAAAGTTTGATACTCATACAATCAAAAATTGAAGATGGGGGTTTTGCTGTGTGATATCTTTTCTGCTTATGAATAGAATTATCTCTACTGTAAGAACATAAGAATTGCCGCTGCTGGGTCAGACCAGTGGTCCATCCTGCCCGGCAGTCCGCTCACGCGGCAGCCTCCAGGTCAAAGACCAGTGCTCTAAATGAGACCAGCCTCACCTGCGTATGTCCCAGTTTAGCAAGAACTTGTCCAGCTTAGTCTTGAAAACTTGGACGGTGTTTTCTCCTACAACAGACTCCGGAAAAGCGTTCCAGCTCTCCACCCTCTCCACTCTCTGGGTGAAAAAGAACTTTCTTACGTTTGTACGGCATCTATCCCCTTTCAACTTTAGAAAGTACCCTCTCGTTCTCCCTACCTTGGAGAGTGTGAACAGTCTGTCTTTATCTACTAAGTCTATTCCCGTCAGTATTTTGAATGTTTCGATCATATCTCCTCTCAGTCTCTTCTTTTCAAGGGAAAAGAGGCCCAGTTTCTTCAATCTCTCACTGTACGAAAACTCCTCCAGCCCTTTAACCATTTTAATCGCTCTTCTCTGGACCCTTTCGAGTAGTACCGTGTCCTTCTTCATGTACGGCAACCAATGCTGGACGCAGTACTCCAGATAAGGGCGTACCATGGCCCGGCAGCGGCATGATAACCTTCTCCGATCTGTTTGTGATCCCCTTCTTTATCATTCCAAGCATTCTGTTCACCCTTTTTGCCGCCACAGCGCATTTTGCATACAGCTTCATCGACTTGTCGATCAGAACTCCCAAGTCTCTTTCCTAGGAGGTCTCTCCAAGTATGCCCCGGACATCCTGTATTCGTGCATGAGATTTTTGTTCCCGACATGCATCACTTTGCACTTATCCACATTGAACCTCATTTGCCATGTCGATTCCCATTTCTCGAGCTTGATATGTCACTTTGTAGATCTTCGCAATCCCCCTGTGTCTTCACTACTCTGAATAACTTCGTATCGTCCGCAAATTTAATCATCTCACTCATCGTAGCAATGTCCAGATCACTTATAAAGATGTTGAAGAGCACAGGTCCAAGCATCGAGCCCTGTGGCACCCCGCTGGTGACACTCTTCCAGTCTGAGTATTGTCCATTTACTCCCACTCTCTGTTTCCTATGCTCCACCCAGTTTTTAATCCACGTGAGTATTTCACTCTCGATTCCATGGCTTGCAATTTTACGAAGTAGTCGTTCATGTGAAACCTTGTCGAACACCTTCTTAAAATCCAGATATACAATGTCGACCGGGTCGACATTTTAGTGAATATTATATTTTGGCTAGTCAACAGATACAGCATTATTTGATAACCAGAGTTTTCTTCGTCTAAAGTTAGGTGCCGATATCAGAGCTTAACAGCACCTAATTCAAAAGAGGCACCTAACTCAAAAACATGCCCGTGATACGCCCTTAACCATAACCACTTTTAGCGTAGGCACCTAAATTTTCTAGAATTGAGTTTTTCAAGTTAGGTACCTAGCTTTCAATTAAATTCAGTTAAAAGCCAATTGTGAGGTGTTGAGAGCTAATATTGGCACTGATTAAGCCTGTTGATCAACTTTAGCGGACTTTATGGAACCAGGGCCTAGGTGTTTATGGAGGAACTTGGGCTGCCGTTAATATGTGTTGTTTTACTCTTAACCCTTGCTAGGTAGCTTACGTTGATAACTATGTACAGTATTCTCATTGAAGCTTCCCTGGCTTATCTAGTGTATTACACGCAGTTTTTGTGCCCTTACTTTGCTGATGGGTCCTAACTGACACAAATGTGCACATTTAATTTAATTGAAAAAGGTATCCAGCAATAGTACCTGTTGCACTGGAAAATGAACACCTAAATTTAAAGTTTATAAATACCTAAGAATAGAAACCTTATTAATATGTACATCCTAAAGAGAGAAACCAGGATTCAGTTGGCCAGTAAATAACAATAATGGTTATTGCGAATTAAGGTGGCTTTTATGGGCCATTTTATATTACTTTACATGAAATTTCATGATTCTTCTTCAGATATGGACTTGCAATCATCCAGTTTTCTTCAAGACCAATATATAAAGCTAGAAACTTTCCCCACCCCCAATCTGGACCATTTGTCTGTCATCTAGCCCTTAATGTTTCTGCGCCACTTTGTTCTCAAGAAAAATGCTGCGGCATTCATTTTTGTACCACGAAAACAAAGGAAGTTTCTATTGAAGAAAATTATGAGTTTTCTGCTGCAAGTGGCATAATCATTTTCATCCTTGAAATCCACAAGACATCTAAAGTTTTCTAAGGCACATAGTATGCACATATGTCTTACTCACATCTGTGATCTAAAAAAAATTAACCATCTGCAACCTGGAAGTACAACGGCCGACAGGCAAGCAAGGAGCTGAAGTATGCTGCGAGGGGCCTGCTGTTTCTTTACTCATTTTAGAGGGAAGGACTAGAATGGGCGTTCCGAATAATTTGCTCCCTCCTAAAAGCCAGAAGTCATCTACAGGCATGGACTTGCTGTGTGTGGGTCACAAACCAGCAAAGGTAAAAATGGTTATGCTGTGGGAGGCTATACAGCTTCTGAACAACTCAATTCAGGTATCTAATATCACAATTTTCTGATGCGTTTGATAATATTCAAAAACAGTTATTTGGACAGTCCCAGGTGCAGTTAAACAAATCCAGTATTTGGACCTTGTAGACAGACAGAGGAGGTTAAGAACTTTCAAACTATTCAAGTTAAAGTGAGAAGAACATCTCAAAAATCATGGTAGACTAAGGGCTCCTTTTACGAAGCCGCGTTAGCGGTTTAACATGCATAATAGCGCGTGCTAATTTGCTAGCCGCGCTAGCCTCCTCTTGAGCAGGCAGTGGTTTTTCGGCTAGCGCGGGGGTTAGCGCATGCTAAAAATGTGCGTGCGATAAAGCCGCTAACGCGGCTTCGTAAAAGGAGCCTTAAATAACCTGAGGATTCCAAACTTTCCCAAATCTCCCCTTATTCCACCTTTAGAAATGTTTAAAAAGTACTTGGGTGAGATAATACTTCGCTTACTGTATAGTAAAAGCAGTCTAGCATTGCTGAATAGGAATGCAACCAGTGGAACATCTCAAGAAGGATTGAAAGAGAATTCTTTAAACTTGACAGAGCTTTCGAAATCTTCCACAAAGCCTATATCCAGAAGATCAACTTTGCTGGTTATGTTCACACTGGAACCAGACCAAAAGATTGTATTAAGACTTCAGGGTTAACACTCTATATATTTCCTGATTTATCTAGGAATACCCAATCCAGGAGGAAAGAATTCTTGGGGTTAAAACCAAGGATACTTGCTCTGGGTGTGACTTTTATGTTAAAAATGTCCTTGTTGATATTTTGTGACTTATGGTGGGAAGAGCTGTTTTTTTGACCCTAAACAATTCTTAGAATTTTTGTTGGCTACTACTACTGTTATTAATCATTTATATAGCTAGCAAGATGTTTCTAGTAGAAGTTAATCCTCCCTTAGTTCCTTAACCAGCTGTTGACAGTGTCAGTGCAATTCTGCATAGAAGTGATATTTCTTTTTTTCTCTTTATTAACTTCCTCTTTCCTGTTTGGTCCCTACTATAACTGTGAGCTAAAGTATTGGGATTCATATTCTTGAACAAATTTTCCTTTTTATGGTTACTACCTTATTTCCGCTACATTCAAAATGTGTTTTGAATGTTATGTTAGATTGAATTATAAATAAAACATGAAAACATGTTTAAAAACAAAAGGGGGCTGTCTTTTTTTTTTCAGTTCAATAATTTTTTTAAGATTTCTATAAAATACTTTGGGGATGTAGTCTTATTCAATCGTTTTGGTGGGAGATTCTACAGTTTATGCAGCAAGGGCTTCAACTGGCCTTGGCTGGCACACCAGAGCAATTGGTGCTGGATTTGTCTGCTTCGTTTGGGACTATTTGGGGGAGGGGGGTACGTCGATCGTTGTGTCGCAAGCTAGGGTTGGTGGCTCGGAAATGTATTATGAAATATTGGACTCTGAGTGAGCCCCCGAGGTATTGGCATTGGCGGGCTGATGTACATCAATTGACCTGCTGGGAAGCGAGGGATACACGGGGATCCCGTAAAGGGGGTGAGCGATATTTGCAAATTTGGGGCCCATATTTGCATCAGTTACATTCTAAAGGCCTTAGTCTTATTTTGAATACCCTGCGAGTGCTGTAGTCTACGATTGGTGAGTTTTGGGTATGGGGGGTTGAGCTTGGGGTGGGTTTTTGGTGAGGGGAGTGGTAGGTGTAGGAGTGAACATACTGTACCATGTACTCTCTTGGATTGGGCTTCTCTTGATTTGGGGGTGTTAGTTTAGAGACGGGGGAGGGGGGTGGGAGGATTGCTTCCGACCATAAGGGGGTTTTGTGGTGGGCGGTGGGGTGACTACCGGGATGCTTATGTATTGTTGTGGAGTGTGGGTTCGGGGATTATTAAAACACAGATCTCTGAGCCTTCTGTTGTGGTAGGCTTGCTAGAGCTGGGACGCAACCTTTGGGTGAGAGGTGATTGGGGAGGGACGGGTGGGGGGGGGGATGTTGTACTTTGTTATGTTTAGTATTTGCTGTTTTGTTTCTTGAAAAATTGATAAAATGTTTTAACACTAAAATACAAAAGAATGCATCAAAACTTGAATTTCTTACATAAATACAAAAAAGATAATAAAGAAACAATATAATACAAATAATACTCATTTGACAAATAAGTGGATCCCTGTAGAATTAGATGGGATGAGCCCATACTTGCTTGAGTAGGCAGGGGCTGGCACCAGTGTTCCCTCTATGCTCTGCAGTTGCACGGCTGCGCAGTCGGTCAACCCCACTGTGTAGCTGGTGGCATCGGAACCAACTTCCGGAACCTGCTGCTGCTTTCCCAAACAAATCGACTGCAGGACCTTCCCATGCATACCCGCAACTGCTGGTCCACCCTCTCCGATGTCGCTTCTTCTTCCGGGGCAGAGTCAGCAGCCGTTGACATGTATGGGAAGTTCCCGCAGTCAGTTTGTTTCAGTTTGCAACTGCTGTTGCTGCATCAGGAAAGCAGCAGCAGTGGTTGGGATGCTAGGGGGTAGACGCTGGTAGATATGGGAGGGTAGGAGAGAAGGGAGAAGTTGCTAGTAAAATGGGGTGGGGGCAGAACTGGTGGGAGGAGAGAGAGGGGCAGAAGCTGGTCAAAATGGTTTAGGGTTGCGGAGAGCGAGGGGGCAGATTTTGTATAGAAGTAGGAAGATAGATTCTAGATAGAACATGGGAGAGAAGGCAAATGTTGGGGTGGGGGACAGAGAGGAGGGAGATGAAGGAATGAGGAAGTGAAATGGGAGATGCTGGATGGAAGGTGAAGGGGAGAGAGGGGGCAAATGTATGGAAGGGGAGAGATACAAAAAGGAGGAAAATATTGATGGAGGGGAGAAAGGGGAGATGCTGGATGAAAAAAGGAGGGGGAGAATAAGCTGCAGAGAAGGAGGGAGACAGAAGCTTGGATGGAAGAGGAGAAAGATGGATCAGTTGGATCGATTTTTCACTCTGTCCAAAATTACAAAGACTAGGAGAAACTCGATGAAGTTACAGGGAAATACTTTTAAAACCAATAGGAGGAAATATTTTTTCACTCAGAGAATAGTTAAGCTCTGGAACGCATTGCCTGAGGTTGTGGTGAGAGTGGATAGCATAGTTGGTTTTAAGAAAGGTTTGGATAATTTCCTAGAGGAAGAGTCCATAGTTTGCTATTGAGAAAGACATGGGGGAAGCCACTGATTGCCCTGGATTGGTAGCATGTTGCTATTCTTTGGGTTTTGGCCAGGTGCTAAGGACCTGGATTGGCCACTGTGAGAATGGGCTACTGGGCTTGATGGACCATTGGTCTGACCCAGTAAGGCTATTCTTATAAAGACAGGAGGGAGATAATGGAAGAGGGAGGTGAAAGGGAAGAGGGTAAGACTGTATAGAAGGGAGATACTGATGGAAGGAGAGACAGAGTGTGGAGACGCAGGATGGAAAGCGGGAAAGAGGAGGCAGACGCTGTACAGAAGGAGGCAGAGGGGAGATAAATGAACAGATATTTTAGGGGCAGAGGCAGAAAAGAGGGAGATAATGATGGAAGGAGAAATAGGGGGAAAACACTGTATAAAAGGGGAGATAAAGAGGGCAGAGTTTGCGAAAGACTGAGAATAAGGAGAGCCAGGGTGAGGGAAAGAAATGGAAAGTTGCCAGTAGACTGTAAAAGAGAGGGAACTTGAAGACTAGATAGTAAGAATGAGGCCCATAAATGGGTTTCTTGGTTTATATTCGGGTCAGCGCTGATCCCTCCCCCCTCCCCAACTCGCAGCAACCAATTAGCTAGCAGCTCTGCATGGGCAGGAGTGAAGGAAGATTACTTCTGCCCGTGCAGAGCCGCAAGCTGATTGGCTACTGAGAGTTCACAGCAGTCAATCAAATAGTGGCTCTGCATGAGTAGGAGTGAAGGAAGGTTGTTCCTGCTACGGTTTACCGCTGGACCATGAGGGACTTAACAGGTACACAGAGAGGGACGGGAGGGAGATAAAAGTTGTTTAAACTCAGCTGTCCTAGCCCACCACTAAACAATCAGGGATTTAAAAGGTACTTGGGGGGATATGGGGTGGAGGGAGAGAGATAATTGGCTGGGGCAGGAGATGGGAAAGATCCCTCCTGTCCTGGCCCACCAGGACTTATGGTGGGCCTGGTGGAGGCCTGTAAGGCATTGGGAGGGAGGGGAGACAGGGTACAGAACCTGGCAGGCAGGAAGAAGGGGGACTGGATACAGAGACCAGCAGGGAAGGGAGTGAGGAAGGTGGATGGATGCAGAGCCGGGCAGAGCAGGGAGGGAGGGCAAACAGGGTGCAGAGCCTAGCAGGAAGGGAGGGAGGCTGGAAGTAGAACCTGGTAGGGCAGGAAACTGCACTTGAATATTAAACCCTCACCCTCACCCCACCCATACCCCGGTTTTTTTCCAAGTCAATCTTTTTTCCTCCTTTTTGGGGGGGGGGAAAGGTTACCTCGGTTTATATTTGGATCAGTTTATATTCGAGTATATACAATATTTGGGGGCGGGGTTATTTTAAATCTTATTAGAGATTCTCAATTGTATATATATGTATGTTATCTTATTATGTATGTTGGATTGTCACCCGCTTAAAATTGTCAGATATCCGGGTTATAGATGTTTAAATAAATAAATAAATACCTGAATGGTTCATCCAGTCTGTTCAATAGTTACCCTTTCTTTGATATTACTGGGTCATAGACCATAGAAGTACTGTCCTTAGGTTCCATCTACTGGAGTTGCTGTTAAAGCTCACTCCAGCCTATCTGAACCCTCTCATCATATGTGGGACACAGACCGTAAAGTCCGCTCTGCACCACCTCATGTTCCAAATTACTGGAGAAACCTCAAAGCCCTCCCTAGCCCATTCTAAACCGAATTCCATATACGGGGCACAGACTGTGCAAGCCTGCTTAGTACTGGCCCTAGTTCTTCAATTTATACCATTCATTTTCTAATTATAGAATGCTTTTTTTAAATTCTGTCACTGTTTTCATCTCCACCACCTCCCTCGGAAGGGCATTCCAGGCATCAACCACCCTCTCTGTAAAATAGAATTTCCTAACATTACTCCTAAGTCTGCAACCTCAATTTATGCCCTCTAGCTTTACCATTTTCCATTCTTTGGGAAAAATTTGGTTTCATATGAACTTGTACAGAGGCATCTATACCTCCTTTCTTCTGCTGGTTACACCTCTCGTTATACAGCCTAGCATCCTTCTGGCTACAGCCACCGCCTTGTCTCACTGTTTTGTCGCCTTCAGATCCTCAGACACTATCACTCCATGGTCCCTGTCTCCATCTGGGCATATCAGCCTCAGATTTCATCTAGCCAAATGCATCACTCTGCACTTCTTTGCATTGAATTTTAGTTGGCAGACATTAGAGCTTTCTTCTAACTTTTTCAAATCTCTTTTGAATGCATTGCTCACACACCATGACAGGAAATAAGTGCAGTGCTAAGAATCCGAAGAAGTGAGAATAGCATGAAACACATTTTAGAGCTATAAAAATAATACAACATGGTTATCAATGTGTGCTACCGTTAAGACGCATTATTTAAACACTAGTTCATGCTATTTTAGCCCAAGTCCCATTTTATGGAATGACACCCAGTTACTAATAACTGGGGTTCACGGTATAATAACTCATCTTAACGGGTGTAGTCCATGTTGATAACTATAACCCACAATGCAGGCTAGGGATATCTCCAGACGTGGAGGGGCATAATCGAAAGGGATGTCTAAGTCTCAAGTTGTCCAAAGTAAAAAACAGCCTAGGACACATTTTTGAAAAATACGTCCAAAATTTTTTTGTTTCGAAAATCATCTAATTATACGTCCTGCTGATCTGATCATCCAAGCCGCTAAATCGTCCATCTTTATATCACATTTCCATCCAACTTTTTATCCAAGTCAAAAACGCCTAGAACAAGCCCTGTTGGACGTGGGAGGGGTCTGCAAAGTGATGGACTGAACACCCAGACATGGCACCTAAATAGTGGGGAACCTTACAGGTCCCTGCTGTGAACTTCACAAAAAGGGTGCCATGGCTTCTCCTCACTACAGCTCCCTTATAGGTCATGGTGAGCCCGCCAAACCACTTCCAGAATCCCCTAGACCCACTTATCTACCACCCCAATAGCCCTTATGGCTGCAGGAGCCACTTATATGCCAGTAAAAAAGAGTTGTGGGGGTGTATAGGGCAGTGCACATGTTTCAATATCAATGCAGTGATTACAGGGGCTTATGGGAATGGGTCCTCCTCTCTATGGGTCCCTAACCCACCCCCAAGACGACTTAAGCTGCCTCTGTGCTGGACGACTAGGCTTTCCTATGCCAGGCGATCAGGTGATGATGGTCTGGAGGCTGAATTTTAAAGGTGTGATTAATATTTTTAGGGGGGAGTCGATGATCCCTGGGGTAGTGTGTGGGGGTCTGTTTTATGTGTTTTCAGTGCTTATCTGGTGACTTTAGATGGGTTTTTGTGACTTAGACCATGTTTTAAATGGTCTAAGTCACAACGTCCAAGTTGCGTCGATCGTGGGCTGTATAACTTTTGGTTATACATGCTGTACGAATAAGTCTAAGCTGGCCCATGTCCCGCCCAACTCCCGCCCTCGACACTCCTCTTGAAATGTCCCGTTTAGCTTTGGTCGTTCAGCAGCACTATGAAGGCCTAGGTCGTCTAGAAATATGTCCAAAACCCGGTTTTATTATCGGCACTTGGACGTATTTGGGAAATGTTCGTCCAAGTGCCAACTTAGGCCAGTTTTTGGATGTTTTTCTCTTTCGATTAAGAGCCCCATAATATTTTAATTTGTTTTCAGATTTTTCCTGGTTTTTAGGATCTTTTTCAGTTTTTTATAGTTATTTCCGCTAATAAAAATATTTTAGCTCACGTGAGAAATTTTTAATATGTGCAAATCAATTATAATGTGCATTAATTTGCAGGTTAATGTGCATTAGAGTACATTGATTTTTGCAAACACTAACAGGAGCAATTCTTAACAAAGGCACTCTCATGATTATAATACTTGCATATACATGCACATGTATGTTCATATGCACATAAATGCCCAAAACCTGCTTAATAACTATTCTGTAAATATACACCTCCGTATCTCACATAGGGGGTCTTTTACTAAGGCATGCTAGCCGATTTAACGTGCTAAATGCTAACGTGTCCATAAAATATAATGGGTGCATTAACGTGCTTTGGCCGCTGAAAAGTTCTCAGCCCAACCAACAAAGCTGGGGCAGTCTCCATCGAGGGCTATAAACTTAGTCCAGCAATTTTCCACTTTTTTCCTTCCATCAGAAAAATACAGAATGAAAAAAAAGCGGAAAAATCACTGGACTAAGTTTATAGCCCTCAGCTTTGTTGGTTGGGCTGAGAACTTTTCAGCGGCCCCTCATAATAAACTGAATGTATATCCCTAATGTAACCTGTCTGTTTTACTATTAGTTCTTCAGAAAGTCCTTTTTGCTTCTTGTGTCTATCTCATCAGCTCTAAGTATGAAGGGGGGGTGGGGCTGAAATGTTCTCAGCCCAGCCAAGAAGAGATTGGCGTGGATATAGTTCAATCAGTGATCTGAAACAATGTCAAAACATATAATTTCATTTCTGCAAATTGGTACTTAACGAAATAAGATAAGACCTTTTTTTTTAGCTACAGTGGCAAAACAACGCTCAGAATTTAGGAAGTTGGTTGTTTGGGCTGAGAACTTTTCAGCACCTCCTCGTAATCATACACTAGCTCCTTTCCCCACGCTGGAGGCCGTCCAGCAGTTAGAAAATAGGAAAAGGTTTCATAACCATTCCAGAACAAACATCAAAGGAATGTCAATCTAGACCATATGTATTGTCAGGTTGAAAGAAAATCAGAGGGCCATGAAGTTCAGTCCTCTTCTACCTCTTTCATAACAATGTGCAAGTGGTGATCCATATGCTAATCCTTTACACTGAATTTCTATAAATGAACTTTGCATATTCATAAAGGAATAACGAGCTTCAAACACATTGTAGTAGATCTATTTGTGTAGCATATGCTCCAGTTGACGGGGGTGAAGGTACAGATCTAAAAACTCATACAAAAGGAGAGTATTCCAGGTTGGAAAATGATGTGGGGTGCCTCTTTGCATCAGCACACACATTGTTTTTTTACCAAACTTCCCCCTCCCCCCTCTTTTACGAAGCCACGTTAGACTTTTTTTATCACCGGCCATGGCGGTATTGGCTCCGATACTCATAGGAATTCTACGAGCATCAGAGCTAGTACCGCTATGGCTGGCGGGGAAAAAAAAAAAGGCTAATACAGCTTTGTAAAGGAGTCCATTGTTCTAATATCCCCTTCTTAAGGGTAACTTTATAAAAGGCATCTAGACAGGACCTTTTGCTAAACTACAGGAAAAAGTGGCTTTATTATGCCCTTGAGTGGGTTTTCCTTCTTGCTAAGACCAAATTTACTACACTCGTAAAATGGGCTGCGTTTTCATGTTATGTATTAATGGCCGTGTAACTTCTGGAGTAGGCAGGAACTCTAAAGATTATGTTATATTGAGAATAACATTAAGGGCAGCTTTACATGGATTTATTATCATTTTTAGAGAGAATACGAGCTGTTGTATATCTACCCTGATGCAGTGGGAATAAAGTGCCTCTCGTGAAACGCTGGCCACATCGATGGCAGTACAGCGGCAGTGAAGATTGAACGCGAGATATAATATTTGAACGGACTCTTGTAGGATTAACTGATGGTGGGCAGATTGAAGATGAAAGAAAGAAGAAAAGGTTCTGAGATAAGTCCATTTTTGTGATAATGATGAGATACAGGGAATTCCATATGCGAATCGGAGTTATAAGATTTTGGCGTATGCATTTAATCAATCCCAAACTATCAATCCCAGCTTTACAACAGTTGATCGAAAATTTCAGGAAACTATCCGGCTACAAAATCAACTGGAGTAAGTCTGAAGTTCTTCACTAAACGTTTACTGCATTAAAGGTATAATTGATCCATTTCCTTTTCTTTGGAAAGATGATGGAATAAAATATTTAGGAATTATAATCCAACAAACTTTGGAAGAAGCAATGCTTGTTAATGAAAAACGTTTATTGGGAATGGTTAAGGAGATGTGTGAGCGATGGAACCCACTACATCTTTCATGGTGGGGGAGAGTGCAAACGGTTAAAATGATGATAGCTCCGGTAATTTGTTATCAGATGAGCATGATTCCAATTTATTTTCAGGCATCTTTTTATAAAAATATAAATAGAATTCTTATGAAATTTCTATGGTCAGATAAGACACCCAGAATTGCCCTATCATCTTTGCAAAAATCTCAATCCATGGGTGGAATTAACTTTCCAGATTTTTATATATATCATCAAGCTTACAATTTACGACAGGGAATGTATTGGATTCTTCCAGAACTTAATGAGAACATTCCAGATTGGCTCATTCTTGAAAATCATCTTATGGCCCCACTTAGGGCTCCTTTTACAAAGGTGCGGTAGCGGTTTTAGCGCGCTAAAATGCCCTGCGCGCTAGCCGCTACCGCCTCCTTTTAAGCAGGCGGTAATTTTTCGACTAGCACACGCTAATCCAGTGCATGTGCTAAAAAAACACTAGCGCACCTTTGTAGATGGAGCCTTTAGTTTAAAACATTTATTGAGCATTACGCTCACAAAAATTTATAAAGGTAATAGAATTTTTCATTCAACGTGGAAGACCCTAAGGTCCTTGGATGCTGCATTACTAATACCGGTGAATAAGATAAAATGTCAGTCACTTTGGTTAAACTCAAAATTCACTGCTTTCATTGTATGCTAATAGATCTCATGCATATTCATTGGGGAAATCCTGAAAACCCGACTGGATTGCGGCCCTCAAGGACCGATATTTGACACCCCTGCCATAAGCAATCAAAAGATACCCAGGAAATTATGGAATAGTTGAACATATTTGCTTTTTACAAGTTGATGTAAGGCTATTCATTCTGTTGGAAGAGCTTCATATAGGGAAGGGGGAAGGGATTTGTATACGGCCTTTTTGTAGATATACAACCACATTCAAAGCAGTTTACATACAGGTATTTCAAATATTTTCCCTCTCTGTCCCAGCAGGCTCATAATCTATCTAATGTACCTGACGCAGTGGAGAATTAAGCGACTTGCCCAGGGTCACAAAGAGCAGCACAGGGTTTGCACCCACAACCTCAGGGTGCTCAGGCTGAAGCTCTAACCACTACTCCATGGGGATTTTGGACTT
Source organism: Geotrypetes seraphini (assembly GCF_902459505.1). Classification (NCBI taxonomy): domain Eukaryota; kingdom Metazoa; phylum Chordata; class Amphibia; order Gymnophiona; family Dermophiidae; genus Geotrypetes; species Geotrypetes seraphini. The sequence goes on along the minus strand of NC_047090.1, from coordinate 138,142,070 downwards.
AGAACCCTTCTTTGTCAGTTGTAGTTCAAAGTGAGCTACATTTGGGTACAGTAAGTATTTTCCTGTGCATTGAGAGTTCACAATCTAATGCAAAGACACACCAAAGTGTCAAAGGAAAGGAAGACTCCTCATATACCAGGAAAAGGGCAAATAAAATCACAAGTAAATACAGGCAGAGAAACTGGTCACTCTTATCGATCTAACCACCACCAAAAGCCAGGAAAAAAAAAAAGAGGGGGGGGGCTTTAAGGACTTTCTGAAATTTAGGAAGTGGTTGTAGGCGTCAGAGTCTGGGTGTCAAATAATAGAAAGCTGAATGCCTCAGAGATTGGTAATGGGTTTGAAAATTTAGATTAGAACCCAGAATAATGGAAGGAAGAAACTGATTGAAAGGTCAGAGAAAGCTGTGAGTAATAAAGGCTGTCGTAATGATCCCATTATCTAGCAAGCCACTATATTTTCTAGATTGAGAACCAATCTATGAGCATTGGGGAGTGTGTGGTGTGGTGGTTAAAGCTAAAGCCTCAGCACCCTGATGTTGTGGGTTCAAACACATGCTGCTCCTTATGAACCTGGGCAACTCACTTAATTCCCCCCCCCCCCCATTACCCCAGGTACATTAGATAGATGGTGAGCCTGCCAGGACAGACAGGGAAAAATACTTCAGTACCTGAATATATTCATGTACAGTTTTCTCCCGCAAATTCACAAATCGTGAACTCGCTCATTCGCAGTCTGCTCCAACCATCTCTTCCTGTAGTAAAATCTGGCTACACCAATCGGGAGCTGCGTGTCAAAGCAGCTTCTGATCGGTGTAGCCCAACTTTAGTACAGGAAGAGGCAGTCGGAGCAGACCGCGAGTGATTTTCTTCACCCGCCGGCGCTGCAGATGCCCTTTCCTGCCTGCCCTGCCTTTTGACAGGTGAAAAACTGCATTTGAGGTTTTTCAAAATTCACGGGGGTTCCTGGAACGGAACCCCAGTGAATTTGGGGAGAGTACTATAAACCATTTTGAGCTCCCCTGAGAGAACAGTATAGAAAATTTAATAAATAAATAAGCCATGGCAAGATTTGAACTTGGTTCCCTTGGTTTACAATCCACTGCACTCACTACTAGGCTATATCTCAGATTTGTTTCTGTCTTTGTTAAGACTGCCCATAATACCTGAAGCTGTCATGAAGCCTGGAATCCTCTTTCAGTTTCACTTTTAGGAAAGGGAACAGCAACTACTGGGGGATTAAGGAGGTTTCACGCCTTAATTTCTCCCATGTCAAGCTGCTCAATCAGAGCACCTTTTTTGTACCATAGATGTAACTGAAAAAAGTCTAACTTGGGACTGCTTCTTAGACTTGGACATATCTTCCCATTCGGTAATCGCTGTTAGATGTCCTGATTTTGGGCCTTCTCTAGTCCCAACCAAACACACCCATTTGCTATTTGGACATACTGCTGTGTCAGCCTTTGCAAATTGGGATTTGGACGTTTCAAGCACATGGACGTCTATTTGGGCATTTTGAGACATCCATATACTTCAAATGTAATAATAATAGCTTTATTTCTATATACCGCAATGTCACATACAGTTCCAAGCGGTTTACAGAGGAAGAGACTGTATACAGACAGCGATATTACAAAAAACTTTCAAAATTACATTAGCCTGTTAAGATTAATCAAATTTATCTGGAAGTGATTTAGAAATTCATCAAGGCAGAAGTGGGGTCAGAGAAATTTATCAAAGAGATAAGTTTTGATTGACTTCCTAAAAGTTTGATAAGAAAGTGCGCTTGAAATAAAGTTGGTTAAACATTTATTCCATTTGCCTGCTTGGAATGATAATGTTCTATCAAGGAATCTCTTGTAGGTAAGCTCTAAAGTGTAGTATAAGAAATGTTGACGAAAGGTACTAAGTTAAGTTGTCCAAAGTAGAAACTATAGTTTGATTGGCATTCTTCTATATAATGATGGCAGTGCCTCATCTGAATAGGAAGGATGATATGGAGAATTTATTTTCTGAGTTTGGCACAACAGAGAGAGGATGCTTAGAATAGAAATCATCTTACAATATTTGATGTCTTCTTCAGAAATGAGTAAAAATAATGCAGTTTGTCACCAGAGCAGCAAAAATAGATCACCACCTCTCAAATCTTCTGACAACGACACCCAACTACAAAACATTCAGGAAAGAACTAAAAACTATACTATTCAAGAAATTTGTCAAATGATCCAACCAAACCGTATCGACCATTCCCAGATCCTGACGCATACTATAGCTATCAATTTTGTAATCTTCCTGGGAATGCCCAGGCTAATTTCTTGTTGTAAACCGCCTAGAACTGAAAGGTGTTGGTGGGATATAAGACATCAATGTAATGTAATATGAAGATAAGCAGTAAGTAGTTGTGCTATCCCTAAAAAACATTGACATAGCAATTTTATCCTAAATCATGCAGTGTAAAATTGATAATTGTAAGTGCATGATTTCTTCTTTTTTTATTTTAATAAAATGTCTTTATTAATGAGGCAAGCGAAATCCAACGGGAATGCAAACACAAGAAGATGCAAAAGTAAGTACTCTATATATGATGAAAACAAACTTTGTTCATCCACTTCCTGTATTAAAGTATCTTACCCAATAACTTTATTTTTCCCCTTAAGTCTCAAGATTTATATTTCTTCCATAATACTCAATATCTGGCCTTCCTTCCCTTTTTGTCTGTGTTCCACTTTCAACTAGTATATGCAAGAAATAGCACAAAATTATAAATCCTATGGGGCTCCACGATCAACATTGCATTAGAAAAGGTAAAGAAGGTGTGGCCAGGACTGGAGTGAGTGAGTGTCTCTGTTCTTGGCTTCCTGCCTTTTCTTTGAGTTGACCTCATAATGCTGAAGACATCAGGCACACTCCGTGCAGACTCTCCACCCCATTCCAGATGTGCATTGCATCATTCAAGAGGATGGCTGTATATCAAAGAAACGAGATTGATGATGTATTGTAGTGCTCAGGGTTTGGGCCATCTTCGAAATTCAGGAAAAGGGGGGAGGGGCTGTGTGGTAGTTCCGAGAGCTACACTCTTCTACAAGCCATGCTCCTTTTTTAACATATGAAATGGTTTTTCAAATTTACCAATCTCAGCCATATCTATAATGCCAAAAATGAGCCTCAGTTTCAAATCTGGGTGAATCTAGGTTGTTTCCAATAAAGAGCTTGTAGGCTGGTTCCACAAAGAATCGGTAGTTGACCAACGAAATCCAGTATAAATGATTTATGGACATGGATGTTTGTTGATAGAGAACAATATTATGATAACATTTATTGACTCTAATTGATTAACTGTCATTCTTCCCCTTTTAATTGAGCAACAAAGCTAATGATTTTATGAAAGCTAAATAAACAAACTGTAGCATTGAACAAACATGTCTGGCTTTTGCTATTACTTAAAACTTGCTTTATAATGCATCAAGGGACGAGGCTTTTGTAGAAATGTTATGGGAAGATTTTAAACATATTTTATTAATTTACAATCATTCATCTCGGAAGTAGTTACTGCCATAACAAACATAATTACAGGCTGCTAAGCTCTCTGCAATGTGCCGAGGAGGGCATTTTAAAAAAAACCAAAAATTTTGTGCTATTTAAATTACAACTTCCAGCTCCTAGGGAAAGACTCCAATTAACCTTTTACTGCAAAAGATTTGTATATTCTTATTAACCTACTTCAAAAGATTTAAAATATAATCATTTTTTTTTTTTAAAGCTTTCATTTGTTATGAGTGGTTGCATTTTTAACTAAGTGATCACGCGAGCCCATGAAAATAGGATAATGCTCAGCCAAAGAATTTGCCGGTACATTTTTTTCTAAAATCTGGCTTGATTTCAAACTCCTTTTGGCTCAAAGGTGCCAAATAAGGACAGATATTTGGTATTTGACTAATATTAACTGTGTTAACACACTACACTGAAATTCCCTAATGGGAAATTTAAACAAGCTGTTAGCTTGATACAAGAAATGGCTTGGTATTTGCATAAATTGGCCCTGAAGCAGTGGACATGAACTGAGTTCCACGAAACGCTGGCCACATTGGTACTTCCCCGATACACAAGCACTGTCTGAAGCTAAGTAATTTTTCAGTAACAACTTTTCAGTAACAGCTTAACGATGAAAAACATTTTTAAGAATGTTTGTTGCTGACTGGAACTGAAACTACGAAATGTTAGAAATTTTTCAGCTATGTCTCAATCATATGAAATAGTGTAGATGAACAGAATAAAAGCTGATAGGAAAAACATATAATAAGTTTAATAAATAATAGCATGAGTTTTTAGAATATTTAGTATTTAATAAACTAGGTTATAATAAATGATTTAAACTAGGAATATGGCCAATGATTGGAGCAAAGGAGCAGAGCAACTCCGCCGATAAGTTCAGTCTGTGAATACGACTGCGCATAGGCTCCAGTACTGAGGCCTCTTCCTATAGATACTTTGTATTAGTAAGATAATGCACTCTTTCATATATATGGGAATTGTTTGATTAATAATATTAACTGTGGTCACAATTGATGTTTAAGCTGAAAAGAGCATCAGCAAGGGCCTCAAAAATATTACTAAGCCCATATGGGACAAGAGCCCACCTTGAACATTCTTCTAACACCCACAACTGTCCACAGACCTGTCTTCCACGGCTGATTCCTCTAATTAGACATATCATTTGTGGTGCTGTGGGAGCCCATGCCTGGGCTGCACATATTTATTCCTGCTTTATTCGGGCCGGGACTAACTCCAGGGTGGACAGCAGCTGCCGCCACATTGCTTCACTCATTTCTCGGAGCACTTTCATCGTCACTTTAAAATATTCCCTACAGCTCTTATGCTATCTATGCTCACCTGATGGAAGCATATAAAATCCATACTTTCCTATATTCCCCGCATTCACATCATGGCTGCCCCTGGCTCATCCATACATGTTTACATGTTGCAGAAAGATGGTGAAACACCAAAAAGCCGACTGAAATAGTCCAATGAAGAATTTGTTATGAATAAAGCAACAGTTCAGGAGGGGTAATCACACAAACAGAAGAATAGCTATACTGAGTCAGACCAATGGTCCATCTAGCCCAGTATCCTGATTCCAAAAGTGGCCAATCCAGGTCACAAATACCTGGCAGAAATCCAAATAGTAGCAACATTCAATGCTACCAGTCCTAGGGTAAGCAGTGGCTTTCCCCATGTCTGACCCAATAGGAGACCATAGACTTTTACTCCAGGAACTTGTCTAAACCTTTTTTAAACCTGAGTTCCAGAGCTTAACTATTCATTCAGTGAAAAAATACATTCCCTCCTATTTGTATTAAAAGTATTTCCAAGTAACTTCATTGAGTGACCACTAATAGTGAAAAATGGATTTACTTTAACCTGGTCTACACCACTCGGGATTTTGTAGACCTCATTCATATCCCCCCTCAGCTGTCTCTTTTCCAAACTGAAAAGCCTTAACCTCTTTAGCCTTTCCTCATACATAAGAACATAAGAACTGCCGTACTGGGATGGACCAAAGGTCCATCAAGCCCAGTTTCCAACAGTGGGCAACACATGTCCCAAGTACCTAGCTAGATCCCAAATAGTAGCATAGTGATGGGGATGAGCGCGGGGGGGGGGACCCTCCTCCTCTCTGCCCCCTCCTGTTCCTTCCCACTCCTCCCCCACCATGCACGTGACTTCACTCCCCCCACCACCACCATCACCATACCTCTATCTCTTCGTTGGCAAAAGCAGCAACTCCAACCTGCTGATCACACCAGTGTTGGCTCTCTCTCTGATGTCACTACCGGGTCCTGCACCTAGGAAGTGACATCAGAGGGAGAGCCAATGTGGGCAGCGAGTTGGTGCTGCTGCTCACACTGGGGAAGTTAAAAGAGGTACGAGGTATAAAGGAGTGCGCACACGTGGCAAGGGGGGCAGGGAAGGAGCAGGGGATAGAGAACCATACCATACATTTTATTCGATACCGCAGTTTTCCACTAGGATTCACTGCAGTTTACAACAAATTTAAGATCAGGACATGTACATTGGATGTAGAATTAGGGGAAATCAAAGGTTTACAACAAGATTTAGGGACTGGACATGAGGAAAGAGCAGGGGGTAGGCTCCTGGGATTTTGCTATAGGTCCAAGGAGAAAAGAATGGTCTTAAGAATCTTTCTGAAGGCTTTGTACTAGCATTGTTGTCACAGGTGAAGGGGAAAACTATTCCATGTCCTGGGTCCCTGGAATGCAAATGTTGAGTTGTGCAGCTTCTTCCTACGTACACCTGAAAGGGGGGGGGAGGCCAGTTTGTACTACTGGGGTGTTCTTGCCTTGAGGAAGGAGTGTTTGACTGTGATATCTGTGACAAGTCCTGTGGAGTTCTCCCTGTAGATGGCTTTGTATACCATACAAGCTGTCTTGCACTGTATTCTTCTCTTCACAGGGAGCCAGTGTAGCTCCTTCAGGAGTGGAGAGATGCTTTCATATTTGCCCTTTTGGAAAATCAGTCTTGCTGCTGTGTTCTGGAGCAGTTGTAATCTTTTGCAATCATATTCTGCAATGCCTTCATATAAGGAGTTGCTGTAGTCTAGGTAGGGGAGGAGGGCCGCCTGAGTGATTGTTCTGAAGTTGGATTAGCTCAGCAGTGGTCTGATTGCTCTCAACTGCCTGAAGAAAAATTTCCTGATCAAGGAGTTTATTTGGTCTGTGCAGGTGAAATCTGAGTTGAGGATCACACCTCCGAAGAGGATCACACCTCTGAAGAGACTGATGTTGAAATAACGGATGATATTAAACACAAATGTAAGGGAGGCAATGTAGTTATCATGGGTGACTTCAATTATCCGGGGATAGATTGGAACCTAGACACCTCCAGCTGCAGTAGGGATGCTGGATGCTGTTCCTGGATGCTGTAGGCGATTATTTCCTGGAACAACTTGTCAAGGAAAATACGAGAGGAAATGCAATTCTGGACTTAATTCTAAATGGACTAAGAGATCCAGCACAAAGTATAGAAGTAGAAGTGACGCTAGGAAACAGTGATCACAATTTGATCCACTTCAACCTGGACACAAGAACAAAGAATCGATCCAGAACGACGGCCATGGCACTGAACTTCCAAAAAGGGAACTACGAAAGGATGAGAGTCATGGTGGGGAAGAAGATTAGGAAGAGGATAAGCTCTGTAAAAATGCTAGAGCAAGCATGGTTCCTTTTTAAGGACACAGTCACCGAGGCGCAAAATGTATATATACTGCGTATCAACAAAGGTTCCAAGAAGAAAAAGAACAAGGAACTGGTGTGGCTCACTGTAGCGGTGAAGGAAGTGATCAGAGACAAGAAGACTTCGTTTAAGGAATAGAAAAGGACAAAAACAGACGAAAACTGGAAAAAGCACAAACAACATCAAAGCAAGTGCCATAAGGCGGTGAGAGGGGCCAAAAGAGACTATAATGAAAAAATAGCCAAGGAGGCAAAAAATTTTAAGCCATTCTTTTGATATATTAAAGGGAAATGACCCGCGAAGGAAGCAGTGAGGCCGTTAGATGACCAGGGAATAAAAGGAGGACAAAGCCATTGCCAACAAACTGGACACATTTTTTGCATCTGTATTTACTGAAAAGGATATCTCCATTATACCAGAAGCCGACAGGTTATACACAGGAAATGAAGACAGGAAACTGACAGGTCGACGGTAAGTCTAGAAGAGATATGCAGGAAGATTGATAGGCTCAAAAATGATAAATCCCCGGGACTGGATGGCATCCACCCGAGGGTAATCAAGGAACTGAAAGGGATTATAGCTGAACTGCTTCAACTAATAGCCAATCTGTCAATCAACTCAGGAAGGATTCTGGAAGACTGGAAAGTGGCGAATGTTATGCCGATCTTCATGAAATGTTCGAGGGGAGATCTGGGAAACAACTGACCAGTGAGTATGACTTTGGTACCAGGAAAGATGGTAGAGGCGCTGATAAAGGACCGCAACATTGATCACCTTGACGGACACAATCTGATGAGGACCAGCCAGCATGGCTTCAGCAAAGGAATATCTTGCCTGACAAACTTACTGCACTTCTTCGAGGGAGTAAACAGGCAAATAGACAAGGGTGACCCAGTCAACATATCTGGATTTTCAGAAGGTGTTTGACAATATTCTGCATGAATGACTACTTAGAAAAATTGCGAGCCAAGGAATCGAGGGTAATATACTCACATGGATTAAAAAACTGGTTGGTGGATAGGAAACAGAGTAGGGGTAAATGGACAATACTCTGATTGGAAAAGTATCACAAGTGGAGTGCCACAGGGTTCAATGCTCGGGCCCGTGCTCTTCAACATATTTATAAAAGACCTGGAAATTGGTACGACGAGCAAGGTGATTAAATTTGCGAACGATACAAAGTTATTCAAAGTAGTGAGGACACAGGCTTACGAAGACCTACAATGAGAGATAAACATGCTTGAGGAATGGGCCGCGAAATGGCAAATGAGGTTCAATGTGGATAAGGGCAAGGTGATGCATGTTGGTAACAAAAATCTTATACACAAATGCAGGATGTCTGGTGCAGTATTTGGAGAGACCCCTTAGGAAAGAGGCTTGGGAGTACTTGTAGACAAGTCAATGAAGCCATCCACGCAATGCGCGGCGGTGGCGAAAAGGGTGAACAGAATGCTAGGAATGATTAAGAAAGGGATCACAAACAGATCGGAGAAGGTTATCATGCCACTGTACCGGCCATAGTGCGCCCCCATCTGGAATACTGCATCCAACACTGGTCGCCGTACATAAAAAAGGACATAGTATTGCTCGAAAGAGTCCAGAGAAAAGTGACAAAAATAGTTAAGGGGCTGAAGAGTTGCCCTACAGCGAGAGGCTAGAGAAACTGGGCCTCTTCTTCCTTGAAAAGAGGAGACTGAGAGGGGACATGATTGAAACATTCAAGATAATGAAGGGAATAGACAATAGAGAAAGAGAGATTGTTCACCCTCTCCAAGGTGGAGAGAACGAGAGGACATTCACTAAAGTTAAAAGGAGACAGATTCCGTACAAATGTAAGGAAGTTCTTCTACACCCAGAGAGTGGTAGAAATCTTGAACGCTCTGGAAAGCACCCTCCAGGGATTCAAGACAAGGTTAGACAAGTTCCTGCTGAACCAGAATGTATGCAGGTAAGGCTAGACTCAAATAGGGCACTAAGGGCCGCCGTGTGAGCGGACTGCTAGGCTTGATAGACCACTGGTCTGACCCAGCAGCGGCAATTCTTAAGTTCTTATACCAATATTTATAACCTTTGATAAGTTCAATGCAGATATCAAGTTTAAGAAAACTTAGTCATAGATGAAAATACAAAATATATTGTAAAGTTCTCAGCACAGATGCTTTTGAAACAGTCAAGTTTTAAGACGTTTCTGAAATTTTAAGTAAACCAGGGACAGTCTAAAACCCATTACACATCTTTGGAGCAATAAAATGAAAAACAGGCATAAAGATCTGTTTGTATTTAACCTCTTTTCCAACCAGAAAGTGTAGTATCATTTGATCCTTGAACCATATCACCCTACTAAAAGATGAAAAGATGCAGCATAGATATACACTGTGGGGCTTCATCATATAAGATTTTAAAAACCATCATACATGTTGAATAATATATTTGTCTGTATAAGTAACCAATCCACCTTGATCATTAGAAGGGTTACCTTATCAAATTTACTAGCAAAATATATTAATCTCAATGCTATATTCTGCAATGTCTGTAGATTCTTCAAAGTTTTACTTGAACATCATGCATATAGGATATATTTTAAAAACTCCCATAAATGGGGTCTCTCATGGTTCTGACTGCAAAAGAAAGCCAGCAATGTAGAAGCAGCAGGTATGAAGCGAGCTGACTCCTCCCTGTCAGCAGGGGCAGTGCACAGGGCATGGAGAAGTCAGCCCTGCGCAGAGAGCAGCAGCTTCAGTCTCATCTCCCCCTCAGTCTCCCCCAACACACAAGGTAAGAATCTGTCTTGAATTAGCACATCTGAGTGGCACCGTTTTAAACATTTGGACAGGGCTGCCATTAGGGCAGTGCCTCTCAATCCAGACCTCGGAGCTCATCCTGCCAATCAGGGTTTCAGAATATCCACAATGAATGTGCATAAGAGAGATTTGCTTGCCAAGGAGGCAGTGCATGCAAATCTCTCTCATGCATATTCATTATGGATATCCTGAAAATCCTGACTGGCTGGGTGTGCCCTGAGGAATGAGTTGAGGAGCTCTGTATTAGCGGACTGCAAACAGGGTGTTTTCCTTGGGCCCCTAGGTTACAGGGAGCCTCAAGCCTGTCCCTGCTGATAGGCATGAGGACCTCCTCCCAAATTTCTGCCCTGGGTCTCGGCGTGTTTAACCCCAGCCCTGCATATGGGCCCCAGTTAATACCTACATTGCTTATGTCTTAATCATGCACCACCCCCCACACACACACAAACTCCTACACCCACCCAAACACACACATATACAACCCCGACCCTTGTCCGTTCTTTTAAACACACACACACATAACCTTTCCTGCCTGAGCAATAGCCTTGATGCGGTGATATAAAAAGTGGCATGGTAAATGAATAAATGAAAGCACCAAGGGCAGTCAAGTGAGGGATCATCAAGAGTGTTTTATTAATGACCTGGCATTGGCTGTGCACAAAGTGCCTGCATCAGAGAGCTAATCAAAACAATACAACAAACATAATTACAATCCTTTCACAATGCAGAAATATTTTGTGTTGTGTGCTTTAACCCCCCCCCCCCTCTCTATTGATGTGCTACAGTACATGAATAAACAGGGAAGGGGTAAAATGCAGACCTGACGGACCTCGCGGATCTAAACTCGCACGGCCTTAAAAATCTGAGGTCCGTGCCATTTGTAGTTAGTTTCTGGCTCTGACAGACCTCGGTGACAATTTAGTGCTGACGGATCCGTCTCAGCATAGGGAGAGAAAAGTATTAGGATCCGTCAGCGCTACAATGTCACCGAGGTCTGTGAGAGCCAGAGACTAGTGCTAGTGCTGGAGTGGTTCTAAAACGAATCCTTTAAACTGGTTTCCTGCAGCCCCAGTAAATCGGCTCTGACAGACCTCGATGACATTGTAGCACTGACGGATCCTAATACTTTTCCCTCCCTATGCTGAGACGGATCCGTCAGCACTAAATTGTCACCGAGGTCTGGCAGAGCCAGAAACTCACTATAAACGGCACGGACCTCAGATTTTTAAGGCCGTGCGGGTTTAGATCCGCGAGATCCGTCAGGTCCATCAGGTCCGCGTTTTACCCCTTCCCGAATAAACATACCCCTACTTACACCCCATTTACACCCTTTATTGCCCCTGAACACACCCTGTCACAACACCCCACCACACTCACTTGTGGAAAGCATTCTCAAGCCTTGCCCTTCTGCGTGTTCTCCAAAGCCTCAAGGACTAATTAGAAGTGGGAGGATCAAAGTTCATACATTTTCAATTTGGGGCCAAACCTTACCCGTTTAACATGAGGAGTCTAGAATAGCTCTTCTATTAAGCCGTAGGTATTTACTGACAGGCAGGAAACCATCTGGAGAACAACTTCTGCTAATTATGTTGAAACAACATACTGACAAGACTAAAGTGCAAGCTTTGATGGCCTTTCCCTTGGTGGCAGAATCCATTGCAAAGTAGACAGCCATGGCCAACAGCCAAACGCTAATGTTAGTATTGGCTCCAAACAGTTGTACACACTAGTGCTTAATAATCTCCCTTTTCGTGGAGAAAGTCATTCAGACAGTCTAAGTATAAACTCCTCCAGCACCTGTATGTTTTAGCAGAGCTCCAAAATTATTTGTATAGCACGTTATTTAGAATCACTTTAGAAAATACGTCCACGTTTCTTTATCTCTTCATACTGTCCTCATTTTCTCACAGTGTGTCATATTTAACCAAACAAATAGTATGCTATTAGGGCTCAACTCTACCAGAGTTAGAAAAGATTTCGACATGTGCCACCATATACTTCCGGACAATCGAACATACTCCCTTTACATCAGTGGTCTCAAACCCGCGGCCCGGGGACCACATGCCAGGTACTATTTTGAAGTCCTCAGTATGTTTATCATAATCACAAAAGTAAAATAAAACAGTTTCTTGATCATATATCTCTTTAGCTATAAATTACAATATTATTATTAAGACTTAGCCAAAAGGAAAAATTTATAAACTATAAGAGTTTTACCTCATGCAAAATTGTCATTTCTTTAATACGACATTAACTATTTTTTTAGGCCCTCCAAATGCCTACAAATCCAAAATGTGGCCCTGCAAAGGGTTTGAGTTTAAGACCACTGCTTTACATAGATGTACAGAGCAGCCCCTGTCCTGTATCACACATTACATTATTAAGTTCTGTACATTACAAGCCCATGGCCTTCATTAACCTTTCTGTAGATGTACTGATAAGCTGTCTTGGAGTTGGACAGAGAAAAAGAAAAAGCTAACATTTACAGGTCAAATATGCACATAAATACCAGTGGAGGCGTGGCCTAGTGGTTAGAGCAGCTGCCTCAGTACCCTGACGTTGTATGAGTTGATTCCTGCTGTAGCTCCTTGTGACTCAGGGCAAGTCACTTAACACTTCATTGTCCGAGGTACAATATGTCTAAAATATGTACACCACTTTGATTGTATACACTGTTTGGTATGGGAGACTCTGGGGGAAAACCTCGGCCCTTTTCTTCCAAGTTCTAAGAAACACCAAGGAATAAGCATAAATACAATTCCCATCCCCCTTTACCAAAGCACTGTTCTTTATCTATGTTTCATTTATTTAAAATATTTGGAGCCCGCATCTATGCGGGTAACAGCAGCACATACATAGTTAAAACAAACATGACAGTACATAATAAGACAGCGTATAACCTACTATCCAAAACCTGTGCTTAAAACAGTTAAGGCAGTAAACTACCAATTTAAACATTACTTATGTTTGGAAAAGCCAAGCAAAAAAAATATGCTTTCAGGCTTTATGGAGTCTGGAATTGAATTCCATAACTTCGGTCCGTCCACTTGAGCATTCGGGATTATTAACAACTTTAGTGAGCGTAAGTGAGGGACAGCCAGAAGATTCCTAGCTTGTGATCTTAAAGGACGACATGTCTGAAGCAAAGAGGTAATCATCCTTGGTAACAGATTTAAAAACTAAGGTCAATATCTTAAATTGTATCCTCTATGTAACTGGCAACCAATGGAGATCCGCAAGCACAGGTGTGACATGTGAGCAGCGAGGCAGTCTTGCTATTATCTTAGCGGCTGTATTCTGAGCCACTTGTCGAGCTCTTAAAGAGTTCTTTCGGCCGACCATAAAAAAAAAGAGTTACAATAATTATTAGCATCATTAAGAGTTGTGAAGCTCTCTGGGAACCGTAAGTCCATGTTCTCTGTGCAGGGTTCGGTGCTATGGAATGCCCTACTTGTGTTGTTTGAGCACTTTTTTTGGTGTGAGTTCTGTGACAGCCTGCGCAATGGTGGTTCTTTGTCTTTTTGGTTTTATGCCTTTGTGTTTTGTTGTATTGCAATTCTATGTATTATTTATTGTTATTTTCTATGTGATGTGATTGTTGTTTCCCGCTTAGATTTGTAGATAGGCGGGTTCTAAATAATTTTAAATAAATAAATAATCTACACGTGGCAAGACGTAACTTTTTTTTTTTTGGTCAATTTGGAGTTTTTCCAGTTGGTCTCACTCACCATCTTCAGTGTATATCACTGGGTTTTGGGAAAACTCACATAGACCACCATAAGTGTGGTAGTTAGAGTGAGATATGGGTCTGAGTCTCCATCTCTATGGTTGACTAAGCACCGACCAGGCTACTCCGGTTCATAGACAACCCCGCGAAAGACAAAGGCGCGCGCCGACAACTGAGCACAAGACGGAGGCGCGCGCTGAAGAAAATTACAGTTTTTAGGGGCTCCGACGGGGGATTTTGTTGGGGAGCCCCCACAGTTTACTTAATAGAGATCGCGCCGGCTTTGTGGGGAGTTTGGGGGGTTGTAACCCTCCACATTTTACTGTAAACTTAACTTTTTCCCTAAAAACAGTGAAAAAGTGAAGTTTTCAGTAAAATGTGGAGGGTTACAACCCCCCACACCCCCCACAACGCCCCCACAACGCGGCGCAATCTCTATTAAGTAAAGTGGGGGGTTCCCCCACACACACACCCCCGTCGGAGCCGTAAAAACAGTAATTTTCTGCGGCGCGTGCCTCCGCACTGCGCTCAATTGTCTGCGCGCGCCTTTGTCCCGGCGCGCTTTTGACCTAACACCGGCTACTCCAGAGGCCTGCTTGCTGCTTTAAGAGGACTGCCCATAACATCTTTGTGGGGTGAGAGAGGGATCAGTGACTACTGGGGGACTGGGGGAAGGGGTCATGTTTACATCCCTCTGGTGGTCATCTGATCAGTTTGGGCACCTTTTTGGCAATTATTTGTTATTAAAACAGGTCTACCTCAAATGTCCAAACTCTGCCCTGGATGTGTTCTTAAATATTTGATTATGGCAGAAAAACATCCATAAACCCACAATAATCCTGCACACACCACACCTCTAGGACACTCCCTTGAGATTTAGATGAACTAAAGATCAAAAGCCTAGATATCCATCTAGAAAATAGGTTTTGGTGAGAAAAACATCCATGTGTTTTTGGACTTTTTGGACGTTTTTCTCTTTTGAAAATGAGCCCCTTAGAGTAGCTGATGATAAAAAGAAAATTAATTGCACACTGCTCTGAACTTCTCCAAGATAGGGTAGTATATCAAATATCAATAAACATAATCAATTCACTCATAGACTTATAAAGAACCCTGTATTTTAAAAAGATAATCAGCACATTCATTGAACAACTGACATATAGTATTAAAAATTTAAAATAGGAGGGCTGGCTGACCCCTGGATGCTAACTACAGGCAGGCCCCGGGTAAAGAATGAATTCCATTTTTAAAACTGTTCTTAAGTTGAATTTGCATGTCACTCTGATCCTACACAGTCTATAAAAAGATTAAATATGTCCAATATTTCTCTCTCCCTCCCTATGCCCAACAATTCTTTTCTTTCTTCATTTCCCCATGTGCACCATCTCTCTTTCCCTCTCACTCAGACACCCTACCCAACTATTATCCCTTTCTTTTCCTTCCTCCACCTCAGCATCTCTTTCTCTCACTCTCTCCATTCTTCCTTTGTATATCCCATGCTCCCCTCCCTCCATTCTTTGTCCCAAGTTCATACTCCCTCCTTCCTTCCTTCCTGCCATCCTTTGTCTAAAGTTTGTGCTCCCTGCCTTCCTTCTCTGTCCCAACACAAGCATGCTTCTCCCTTCTTGTGCCCCTCTTTCTCCCTTCCTGTTCCAATGCGACCCTCGTCGTCCTTCCCTTCGGATCAGCCATGGGTAGCATGTAGGAGCCGCTGCTTGTGGCTTTGTGAAAAGAAGCGCAGCTGGGAGGAGGGAACCAGCCAGAGGAGGCAAACATCTGTAGGAAGGAGGCATGAATTTTGGACACTGAGGGAGGGAAGGACAACGAGGGTCACATTAGGACCGGAAGGGAGGAGAAGGGTCACGTTGGGACAGAAAGGGAGAAAGGGTCATGTTGAGACAAGAAGGGAGAAGCAGGACCCCGGTTCATTAGTATGAGTCGGACATAAGTCGGACATTCTTAACCCAGGGACTGCCTGTAAAGCAATTTTGAATAAGTGTGTTTTCAGACTTTGCTTGAACAATGAAGGTTTAAGTGACTTGACCAAGATCTCAAGGAATATTTACCGGATGCAAGGGTCCACCTTGAGGATTAACGCCCATGAAAAGGATCTGGGTGTCTGGTAGCCAATACATGCTGAAGCCTTCCACACAATGTGCAGCAGCGGCCAAAAAAGCAAACAGGATGCTCGGAATAATTTTTTTTAAGGGATGGTTAACAAGACTAATGTCCTTGTATCGCTCCATGGTGCGACTTCATCTGCAGTATTACGTTCAGTTCTAGTCTCCTTATCTCAAAAAAGATATAGCAGTACTAGAAAAGATTCAAAGAAGAGCGACCAAGATGATAAAGGGGATGCAACTCCTCTCATATGAGGAAAGACTGAAACAGTTAGGGCTCTTCAGCTTGGAAAAGAGATGGCTAAAGTGAGATATGATTGAAGTCTACAAAATCCTGAGTGGAGTAGAACGGGTACAAGTGGATCGATTTTTCGCTCCGTCAAAAATTACAAAGACTAGGGGACACTCGATGAAGTTACAGGGAAATACTTTTAAATCCAATAGGAGGAAATTTTTTTCACACATATAATAGTTAAGCTCTGGAAAGCGTAGCATAGCATAGCTTGTTTTAAGAAAGGTTTGGACAATTTCCTGGAGGAAATGTCCATAGTCTGTTATTGAGAAAGACATGGGGGAAGCCACTGCTTGCCTTGGATCGGTAGCATGGAATGCTGCTACTCCAGGCCAGGTACTATGGATCTGGATTGGCCACCATGAGGATGAGCTACTGGGTTTGATAGACCATTGGTCTGACCCAGTAAGGCTATTTTTATGTTCTTATGATTTGAACTGGGATGCCTTAATTTTTCATCCTGGTGCTCTAACCACTAGATTACTCCTCCACTCCTTTAATCTGATAAGACATTCATTTAAATTATTCATGGATTGATGCATAACTAATCAGTTTAACTCCAGTCATGGTACATGGGCTTGTCATTCTACTGAGACTTGCACACATCTGAGAATCTGAAAGCTATGCCATTGGTAGTTTCTCTACCAACAGGGCCTCTTAAGGTGGACAAGTTTCAGTGGAAAAGTCAGACTAACGATTTTCCATCCAATCTGGGCAGCAGCAGATGGGCAGTAATGGAAGCAGATGATCACATTTGATGCGCAACGGCAACGACATTGAATTTATAGTGCACAAAGAGAAGCCTGGCAATCTACTTCTGTATTCTGCCACGAAAACTTGATGATGTTCATCAAGTCACTAGGATTCAAACATGAGTCGATGGCACCTAACATCAACAACAATGACCTCTGTCTGGTCAATATCCAAAAGGATTTAATCAGCCTGGAACAGCCCCAGGCCAGTTAAATCACTTCTTCAAGGTTATCCATTAATTTTCAGCAGCACTAAAGCAGTTATGTCTGCTGAAAATTAGAAGTTAGCGCCTAAGTGAAAACCGGCTATTTGGTAGGCGATCCACGGGCAGAGTTGACACTTGGCCACTTAAGTGCTGATATTCAGCTGACCAGGTTAACTGCATAAATAGGACCACAAAAAAGTCAATCCTATCTTTATGTGGCAATCTATGGTCAATTAAGTTCTGAATATCAACTTATCCAACTATATGTTTGCCGGCACTGCATAATTCAAAAATTCAGTGCCGAAGCCCAGCATTGAATATCCAGGCATAGTGTCAGTGGCAGTCAACAAAATGCTCACTACTACTGATCTCTATATGTTTAGTAGAATTTCTTGGTAGTTTATTAAAACTATTTCATATGCCTGGGGGATATAGTATATAGGGTTACCATATGACTCCGGAAAAGGAGGACGGATTGACACATCCAGATTTTGCTTCCATTGAAAACAATGGAAGAAAAGATATATAATGTAATAAGAAAAAAACAAAAATACAAATGAAGATAATCAAAAAGATGAAGCTAACAAAAACCTCCTAAAAACATACGATGAAAAAAATCTATAAAGTAAAAAATATATATAATAATGAGACTAAAGATTTCCTCTTTTTCAATTGACAAATTCTACTAATAGGAACCCCATATTAAATTGTCCGGATTTACTCGACAGTTTCTCAAATGAATACCCAAATTGGATGCCTTACATACATCATTCCTTCTCTCAAATATTTTTTGAAAACCTGATATAAATGTAAGTGTAGGATTGTTCACAATACAAAATTTCTTTACCACAAATATGTGAAAAAAAAAATCAAGAGAGTCCATGCAATAGGCCATATTACTACTATTAATTATTTCTATAGTGCCACCAGATGTACGCAGCACTGTACAGAGTCACAAAGAAGACAGTCCCTGCTCAAAGAGCTTACAATCTAAACAGACAAGACAGACAAACAGGATGTCATGGATACAGTTAAGGAGAACGGTTAATCTGTGAAAGTAAACTGAACCGTCAAAAAATCAAGTATAACAGTTCAACAGTTCAATAACTTAGCTGATCCATTATGGGTCTTAAAACTACATGGAAACTACTGGTCACCTTGTGTGGTTCTTGCAAGCAGATCAGTCAAAACTTTACTCCCTAGTCTGTCTAGTGTAATCGAAAAGATCACATTCTTTTCATGTTTTTATTCAGAAATACTTCTCTAAAGTTATAGACATCTAGATTATAAATTACTCAACTGTGTCATTACATAAATAACCCTGGTAAATCTTTATTCATTCCTTGCCAAGTGCTCAGTCTAAGTTTTTCCAGGGATTTTGGACTATAAGTAAATATAAACAGTGCATTTCATCTACAAGCTGTTTCCCCAGTTGTTTGGGTAAACTTATTTTAATTGCACTTTGAAATCAGATGAGACATTCTCTTGACTCTTGAGGCAGAAATCTGCTAACCTCTGCGCTCCTCCAGAAAATAAAATAGAAACAAAATTCTGTTTTTGGCATCTGTTTATTCTTAAGTAGGCAAATGCTGCAATAAAACCCCCTCTCTTCAAGGTCTTCTTTTTCTGGGGATTCTCAAAATAGAGGTTAAGTGAGTAATAGCCTTTAAGTGACTTCTTTTCAGGATTATTGCTTTAGGGTTGTGGCAGGTATATCCAAGACACTTCACACAAGCAATAAAGTAAGAGCTGTGTGCATCTTAAGTCATCCCATCTGTGTCTTTTGGATAGAAGTCAACCATCTTGGAAACCACATGCATTAAAGCAACTGGCTAAATGTCCTCAGAGACAGGATGTCTTCTATTTGCATTTGAAGTGCTGGTCTTTCTGTTTAAATGACTAAATGGAATTCATTACTTATTTTTACTTAGCCTGTTTACAAACAGTGATCTTTCTGCAAATGGAAATAAAAGTGTTAAGCCGATAAAATGACGAAAGGATTTGTAAGAACGTTCTGCAGATGAGATAAGGTTTACTGAGAACATTTGGATTTCCCTGCAACCGTAACCTCTCTCCAGATCACAGCCACCCACCATCATCTTTGAAGTTTGTACTTTAGTAATAGGCATGTTGCATGCGGGTGAACACACCTATTATGTTATCCACATGACACATTTAATCAGTTCCTTGGACCTTCAGAAGTACAGCTGTTGGTAAATTCTTTTTCATTCCTGTTAAGTCCTAAAACTTCCACCAAAACACCAGCTTATTTGGAAAGGAAAAAAAATGTATCTATTTTTTCCAACTTAGTATATCAAGTATATCTATGCATTAGATGTTGCAGCTATCATGCATTAAAGCAATAAATTAACATGCAGATAGTGCAAATCTAACACAGCAACTATTGGGGGGGTGCCCAACATGTCTCTTGCAATTAGGGTTACCATACACGCTGAAGCCTTCTGCCCAATGTGTGGCGGCGGCCAAAAAGGCAAGCAGGATGCTAGGAATTATTAGAAAAAGGATGGTTAACAAGACTAAGAATGTTATAATGCCTCTGTATTGCTCAATGGTGCAACCTCACCTTAAGTATTGCGTTCAGTTCTGGTCTCCTTATCTCAAGAAAAATATAGGGCTCCTTTTACAAAGGTGCGCTAGCGGTTTTAGCGCACGCTGCAATGCCACGTGCGCTAAACGCTAATGCCTCCATAGAGATTACGTTAGTATTTTTTATTTAGTGCGTGGTTTGCACGCGTTAATCTTGAGTGCGCGCTAAAAACACTAGAGCACCTTAGTAAACGGAGCCCATAGTGGCACTAGAAAAGGTTTAAAGATGTGCGACCAAGATGATAAAGGGGATGGAACTCCTCTCGTATGAGGAAAGACTAAAACGGTTAGGGCTCTTCAGCTTGGAAAAGAGACGGCTGAGGGGAGATATGATTTGAAGTCTACAAAATCCAGAGTGGAGTAGAACGGGTACAAGTGGATCGATTTTTCACTCCATCAAAAATTACAAAGACTAGGGGAAACTCAAAGTTAAAGGGAAATACTTTTAAAACTAATAGGAGGAAAATTTTTTTTCACTCAGAGAATAGTTAAGCTCTGGAATGCGTTGCCAGAGGTTGTGGTAAGAACAGTTAATGTAGCTAGTTAAAAAAAAAAAAGGTTCGGACAAATTCCTGGAGGAAAAGTCCATAGTCCGCTGTTGAGACAGACATGGGAGAATCCACTTGTTGCCCTGGATCGGTGGCATGGAATGTTGCTACTATTTGGGGTTTTACCAGGTACTTGTCACTTGGATTGGCCTCCACAAAGATGGGATACTGGGCTAGATGAACCATTGGTCTGATCCAATAAGGCTATTCTTATGTTCTTATGGCTCTAAAAGGAAGACTGATTGAATATCCGGGTTTTACTTCCACCGTATGGCTCCAGAAAAAGGAACATCTGAGTTTTATTTCCGTTGAAAGCAATGGAAGTACAACTCGAATGTCTCAATCCGGCCTCCTTTTTCTGGAGCCATATGGTAATTCTACTTGCAGTACACTCAATAAAACAGAAACAGAGAAACAGATGATGGCTGGTAAAGGCCAAATGGCCCAGTCTGCCCTCCCACAGCATCTACTATGTCCTCTTCTCCCTACGCCATCCCAATACCTGTCCCGTGATTTCTTGAATTCAGAAACAGGCCTTGCCTCCACCATATCTACCAGAAGGCTATTCGAAGCATCCACCACTCTTTTCATAAAAACGTATTTCCTTAGATTATTCCTGAGCCTATAACCTCTTAACTTCATCTTACACCCTCTCATTCCAGAGGTTTCTTTTTTCAAAAAGGCTCAACTCCTGTACATATATCCCCTCTCTATTAGCACACAGTACTCTGGTCGCAAATATCGCAAATACACTGACAGGAAAATTCTATAAATAGTGCCTAAAAGTTAAGTGCCACTGCCAATCTAGGCACCTAACTTACTCCCCCCCCCCCCCTTATTCAAAACCTTTTAGTGCTGGCCACAGCGGTAACAGCTCCAATGCTCATAGAACTCCTATGAGTATCGGAGCTGTTACCACCTTGGCTTGCGCTAAAAATCATGCTACGATTTTGTACAAGGGGGGGTTAATTGCTTAAAAGATTTAACTGGCATTGAGAATTGACAATTAAGAACTCGAAATTGACATTAATTGCACTTAATTGGATAGCGGGTGCTTAATTTGGGAGACGCCTACCATTTTGAAGTAGGTGTCTAGGTACCTACCAGAAAGTAGGTGTAGATAAGAGGCAAATCGTGGGTGTGTTTTTCATATACTGTAGGTGCCTGTTTTGGACTTAGGCCCCCTCATTTAGGCCAAGAAAACCCTGGTATAAATAGGGTGTGCCTAAGGTTAGGACGCCTATCGCCACCTAAGACCACTTTAGACACCCCCTAGGCGCAATTCTATAAAGTGCGCCTAACTTTTATAGAATCACGCTTAGCGCCACACTACTTGGCATCTAACATGAGTCTGATGTTTTGCTCCCTCTCATTTTTGTATTTATTTATTTAAATTTATTTTTGAATAATTATTTTTTGCTTCTGGAATTTTGAGAAATTTGTTATGTATATATTTATTGATGAGAGAGTGTACTTCCCTGGACAAAATATTTTTTCTATACCCTTCGTTCTTATTTTTTCAGGTATTGAACTTGGGTAGTGATTATAATTAGTTTTTGTACTTCCTTTCTTTGGGGGGGCTCTAACTTTTAGATGCCATTTTTTTGAATTACCCCATTAGTGCTAAGTGGAAGCAATAGCTGGATATGAGCAGGCACTGCCTGAAGTTTGCTCTCCACACCCATTCTCTTCTTATGCCCCACTAATGCAAAATGCTCTTAACATGTGAATTTGTTCACTCTAGCCGCTAAGCCAATGTGGAAACAGATACTGTGCTTGTGCAGTACCAGTTTACATCTACTAATTTGCACATTAACTGGATTTTACTGCCTGATATCAGAGCTATTTAGCAGGCCAGGTACGGCTCCTGTCCAGCTAATTAACACATAATCATCTAAGCGCAAATATTCAGCGCGATGAACAATCTTTGGATGCAGTCGCACCTCAGAAGTTGATTGCAGTATCATCATGGGGAATAAATGTCCTTGGCGAATGAATGGCTTGAAAGTTTTAAGGAGATTGTTAAGTTTGGAGGAACACACCTGGAAAAAAAATCTCAAGATATACAGTGGTTCAGGGGTGCCCACACTTTATGGGCTTGCGAGCTACTTTTATAATGACTAAGTCAAAATGATCTACCAACAATAAAATTAAAAAAAAAACACAAAGCACACTGAAAGGCAGAGAAAATGTTAATTATTCATATTCCGGGTTTTTTCAAAGAGGTCACGGCAGATGACTCTATGCAATGTCACCTCAGTAACAAAATACAAAAATAGACAAATACACCCCCTCCCTTTTTACTAAACCACAATAGTAGGTTTTAGCACAGGGAGTTACGCTGAATGCCTCGCACTGCTCTCAATGCTCATAGGCTCCCTGCGCTAAAAACGCTATGCGGTATAGTAAAAGGGAGCCATAGTGCAAAATATAGACAGCAGATATAAATTCTCAAAACCGACACATTTTGATCACTAAATTGAAAATAAAATCATTTTTCCTACCTTTGCTGTTTGGTTATTTCATGAGTCTTTGGTTGCACTTTCTTCTTCTGACTATGCATCCAATCTTTCTTCCTTTCTTTCAGCCTCCTGTATGTTTCCTCTCCTCCAGACCTCATTCTCTCCCCCAACTTTTTCTTTCTGTCTCCCTGTTCCCCCTTCTTTCTGTCTCCCTGTCTGCCCCCTTTCTTTCTTTCTCCGTGCCCTCCCCCAAGCCACTCGGTTTGCTGCCACCGCCATCGGGGAACAGCCCCCAAGCCACCGCCGTCCCAAGCTTTCCCTGCAGAAGCGTCGTGCTGACCAGCATTCCGCTCCCTGACGTCAATTCTGACGTAGGAGAGGAAGTTCCGGGCCAACAAGGCCCCCCAAACAAAATGGTATTCCGCTGCCTATGGAATGTATCATTATGAAGAGACTTGCTCGTGTGGGGGTTTTTTGTTTTCTAAACTGTGGTATGAACTTTCAGGACCTATAAGACTATGTTCAGATGTGCAGCAATTTAAAAAGTTATTAAAGGCACATTGGTTTGTAAAGGCCTTTCCAAAGAGATGAACTTTCTTCTTGCTTGAGTCTATGGTAGATGATTTAGATATTTAGATAAGGTACAGGGAGATTTATATGAAGGCTGTAAGATGCTAAATGAATTGTATGGTGGCTTAATTATGTATGTGATTCTGTAACCCACTTTGGCTAAAGCGGGATTTACATAGTAAATAAATAAATAAGCACTTGTACTTTGTATTCTCAGTGGGCCTGACTCTGGAAATGGCACCTGTCATGGTATGCACCTACAAAATGGTGTCTACCGTGTGTCAATCACGGTAGGTACCTTTTCCAGCATCTTCTAGAGACACCTTAAATGTAGGCCAGCATTTTACAGGCCTGCATTTAAAGCATCTGACTTGCACCTGTGAGAAGCATCTAGGCATGCCTACACCAGCCTTAAGCCTTAAGGGCGTGCCTAGATATCTCTGTATGCAATCAATGCCTACATTGTAGGTGTTCTTCATCCCATCAATTTTTTAAAAAAAAACATTTGTCCCAATTGGTCCATTGGACGGTGGTAGGATGCCTACCGCCGCCTACAATCAGGACACTGTTTTTAGAATCAAGCCCAATAATCATAATACAATCATTGAATGGCTTTGTTAAAAATCTAACTGGAAGTGAAACCAGCGATTGCTTACCAACTAACGATAATAGGGTGTGATTTTGGAAGCAGAAACTATCGCCTCTCTTCTTAGTGTCCTTCATGCGACCCTGGATAGAAGGCGCATCACCTTAGTGGTTTTGCTTGATTTATTGGCAGCATTCAATCTTGTTGACCACTTCTTACTCCTTTCTCAGTTGGCAGATGCTGGACTTTTAAGAGCTTTTTATATTCAAATCCTCTAAGCCTCTATTGCTCTTTGAGCCTCAGTCCCACCACTCCACCGCCTCAAAATATTCTCATTGCAGTGAGCTTTACATGGTCATTTCCTCACTGGCTCATTCCTACTTAATTCATCTTTTTAGTTTTTCATATTCATTTAGAAGTGCCTTGTGTGTTTTCCCATTTGCTACTAGTTATCTATTTGGCTTCCTTTAAAGTGCTTAGTGCTTACCCAGTTCACTCCTTTCATACATCTTCATAAAAGTTCATAAATATAGTATAAAGATATAAAATATATCCAAAAGACTTAGCTGTTATAATTTCTTCCTTCTTTCCTCTTCTTTACTGGTTTTTAGTTCTGACTTGTTCGGCTTGGGAGGGTTAGACCCGACATGTTTCGCCTACTGCTGTTTCAAGGGTCCTCCCATAACCGCCCATGGCACAAGGCACTTCTAAATGAATATGAAAAACTAAAAAGATGAATTAAGTAGGAATGAGCCAGTGAGGAAATGACCATGTAAAGCTCACCGCAATGAGAATATTTTGAGGCGGTGGAGTGGTGGGACTGAGACTCAAAGAGCACTAGAGGCTTAGAGGATTTGAATATAAATCGCAAAACATATATATACTCTAAGCATAAATTTATGATCTACTAAAACATACTTTCTGGACTTTTAAGAGCTGTCATTCAATGATTTTCCACTTTTTTTAGATAACAAGTCACTTACTGTTCTTATTAACTCAGGCCAGTATTGTGTTCACTTCATAATGTGTGGGGTTCCACAGGGATCGATTTTGTCACTGTTACTATATAATATCCATATCAGTCCATCGACTACTGTTATTCAATCACCAAGTATGCTTATTTTTTTATGCAGATGATATTCTGTTGACTTATCCCATTTCACCTATTAATCCTAACCTCTCTCCTCTGTAGACTTGTCTGTTAAAGGTAGCAGATTGGTTAGCATCCCACACGTTAGTCTTAAATCCAGATACAACAGTGATGTGCTGAGTTATAGGCTCATTACCATAACATAAGAACATAAGAATCGCCATACCAGAACAGACCGAAGGTCCATCAAGCCCAGCATCCTGTTTCTAACAGTGGTCAACCGAGGTTCCAAGTACCTAGCTAGATCCCAAGTTTTATCCTCATTACATCAGTGAACTCCTCTTAACTTTATTCTATGCCTCTCATTTCATTTGAAAGGAAGCTCTGGAATGAGAGGGCATAGGATGAAGTTAAGAGGTGATAGGCTCAGGAGTAATCTAAGGAAATACTTTTCTACAGAAAGGGTGGTAGATACGTGGAAAAATCTCCCGCAAGAGGTGGTAGAGGCAGAGACTGTGTCTGAATTCAAGAAAGCCTGGGATAGGCACATGGGATCTCTTAGGGGGAAAGATAATGGTTACTGCAGATGGGAAGACTAGATGGGCTATTTGGCCTTTATCTGCTATCATGTTTCTATTTGGGGATTGGATTGATGCACAATTAACAATTAAATAACAAATATCCACAATCATTATAAAAAGAGTTTGCCACATTCTGTTTTCTTCAGTATCTATGCAGTTTTTAAAATGTAAAGCTATTTAAAATGTAAAGCTAGCTATCCTCTTCATAACCTCTAATTTCTTATTATGTCCTTCCCTCATTTATTGAATTTACCTGTAAACCGTGCCAAGCTCTATCTTTAAGGTTTAGTTTAGTTTGATTTTTCATCTTTGCACATAGCATATCATGCCCTTCTCATGTGCTGGAGTACCAAAACCCCTGATGAGATGCTTACAAACATTACATAATACTGAAGCTAAATTACTTTGCAATACTAAAAAATTTCACCACATCATCCCATTATTCATCCACCTCCATTGGTTACCTATTCAATTCTGGATTTGGTTTAAAATTCTTTTTCTGACCCATAAAGTTTTCTATTCAGGTGAACCTTCATATTTATTATTGATTACATTTATACCCCCCAACCCATGCTTTACATTCCCTAGACTCTATTAGTTCTGCCCAATCCGAAATTTGCTTCCATGAATCAACCTATAATTCAGGTTTCTTCTTTGTGGCTCCAAAATTATGGAATGACCTTCCTCCACTGATCTGTGCTGAAGTATCATTATCCTTTAAAATTATTTTTAAAAAACCATTTTATTTTAGCAATCTCATGATGGTATATAGCAGATAACTGAGTGAAAGATTTATTTAAAGATTTTAATATGAATGGTCTTGGGTGAATGGTGTCTCTATCAATTTTATGGAGTTTCTTAATCTATTTTTTTGGGTGTTTTTATATACTGTTTTTGTTCACTGCTTAGATATACAGTTGTAGCATAGATGGTATAAAAAGTTCTGATAAATAGTAAACAGGAAGGTATTTCACAGGAGGCAGGATGCAGCAGGAAGAATGACCCATGACCGGCAGAGCAGTCTTGATCACTGCTGTGTGCTATTCAATGACTCCAGGCAAATACATAGAAACATAGAAGATGACGGCAGAAAAGGGCTACAGCCCAACAAGTCTGCCCACTCTGCTTACCCACCCCCTGTCTATGCCCTAATGACCCAATTTCCTTATCTTGACCCTTGTAGGGATCCCACATGGGTATCCCATTTATTCTTAAAGTCTGGTGGGTATTGGAAGGGAGGGAAAGATGTTGGATCTCACCTGGGCTGCTGGCACTGGGCTCTCCCTCGGAGGACGAGCCCAGGAGACTCTTGCAGTAGAGAATGACACGGTGACAAAATTCATCACCGTTCCCGTCCCCGCGGATAACCGCGGGAAACCATCTTCATGTCATTCTTTAAGGAGAGAGGGAAGAATCAGAGTATGAATGGCCACAACCACTGACCCGCAAGCTTTGTTTTGAAGAATGCTGGTGTAGAAGGACTGAGGTTGAAATAGACACTAGAAAATGGCATGGGATTATTTCCCGCGGTTATCCGCGGGGACGGGAACAGTGATGAATTTTGTCACCGTGTCATTCTCTATCTTGCAGCTCTGGGCAAGACAGTGATTCTAAAACTATGGCTCATCCCAATACAAGAGCAGCAGCTGCAAAATATTTTTCCTTTTAACTAGGCGTCGGAACATAAAACACCTGGGGGATTAGTTGACTACAGAATATTCACAGTACTACTATTTAAGCTATGGGCCCTCAGTGGAGAACTTGAGCAAGGAGTTGAAGCAGTGGAACAGAATGAATATTTCATGGCCAGGGAGGATAGTGAGCATAAAAATGGTAACATTGCCTCTATTCCAAGTGCTCCCAATAGTAATCCCTGAAAACACATTCTGGATTGCTGGTTTAATCAAGTATGGACAATGAATGTGACTATCAAAAATTTAAATTAACTCTTCCATGATTGTCCCATTTGCTATGCCAGTATTTGATCATGATGGAATATAATCTGCATGGATTGGTAGGTGTGGCTCTGGTCACCTTATTGGGCAGAGTAGAAGGAGCATGCATCTGCCATCATATACTATGCCATTATTCATTTTCTTGTTACTGATGGGTAGGGGGGGAAGGGATTGGGACTTGTATACCTCTTTTTTGTAGTTTTATAACCACACTCAAAGCAGTTTACATACAGGTACTTCAAGCATTTTTCCCTATCTGTCCCAGTGGGTTCACAGTCTATCTAATGTACCTGGGGCAGTGGAGGATTAAGTGACTTGCCCAGAGTCACACGGAGCAGCACAGGATTTGAACCCACAACCTCAGGGTGCTAAGGCTGAAGCTCTAGCCGCTACGCCACAATCCAAAGTTAGACCTGGAAAGGTAGGCTGCCACAGATAACAAAAACCATCCTGCAGTTACCCCCAGCCTGAGGAAGGACTAGCAATCCTCGATTTCAAAAATTATTATGTTGTGGTCCAGCTATGAGCAGTGTATGATTTGCATAGAAACACTTATAAGCAATGCATCCAGATAGGACAAATGGCCAGGGGGACGGGGCGGGGGTCTGAAGCCCCAGAATTTATGGTATAAGTAAAAATACAAATTCCAGGGGCAGTAAAAAGCTCATTTCCAACAGAGTATGTGAAGGGTTTGTTCCTGGACAGGGGGTCGGTGGTGTTTAAGGAGGGGTGGGGGAAGAGGTTAAATAGAAATGGGCAGTTCTTTATAAATAGGGAGATTCTACCTTTGGATACCTTGAGAGAGATATACGCTGAGGCCAAGGGATTTGTTTTGGATATCTGTAACTCAGCCACTATTTGCATACTAGACAAGCAGGAGCCGAGGTGAAGCGGAAGAAACCAACTCTGAGGTGCTATGTTTGAATCTCCTGGAGAGGAAGGGCATTATATCTAAGCTAAACACTTCACTGATAAAACTGTTGGCCACTAAGCCCAGTCACAATGGAGCTTGGGAGGAGGATTGAAGAGGACCCCTTGAGGTGAAACATAGGAACACGGTAAATGACAGCAGATAAAGACCTGAAGGGTCCATCCAGTCTGCCCAATAGTCACATGCATTTTACATTCACAGCTAAATTGTCTTTTTTCTTTAATATTTCCGGGCCATAGTCTTCAGGTTCCAACTACCGCAGTTGTCGTTGAAGCTCACTCCAGCCTATCCAAACCATCCTGTCATTTGTAGGATACAGACTGTAAAGTCTGCCCAGCACTGTCCTCATGTTCCAAATCACTAGAGCTTCCATCGAAGCCTTTCCCAGCCCATCCTAAACCGAATCGCCATTTAAGATTTTACCATATAGTCGCTACATAACATCATTCCTCACAAAACTCAAAGCAAAGAAGTAAACAAAAAACTTATCTGCAGCAGGAATTTCTTCCACAAGGTATGAAAGCAAGGTGCAGAAAAGAGGTATTAACAAAGGGTCCGAGTGTATCCAGATTAAAGAGTTGCGCGGGGACAGAAATGCCACTCAACCCAGGATCCTCTCCGTCCCCACCCGTCCCCGTCAGGATCCTCTCTGTCCCCACCCATCCCCGCAAGGAATTGCCTCCATCCCCGCCCGTCCCCATAAAAAGCAGCGATCACTTCTGACAGGATCATCAATTCCACAGTTTCTTTTGTGTTTGCACTGCTGTTTTCCTTGTGGAATCTCTTTGGTGGAACCCTTTTTTTGTTTTCTGTTCAGGTAATTGACTTATAAACCCCCTCTTTTACTAAGGCTGACATGTCCATTATATTATATAGATGAACCCTGCTTCCAAAGCCTTCCATCCCCGTGGGAGTCCCGTGGGCCAGAGGGGGATCCTCGTGGGAGTTTTGTGGGTTAGGGAGGAATTTCCGTGGGACCCCCGCTGGACCCACAGGATTCCCACGATCCCCGTTCCCGTGCAGACCTCTAATCCAGATTTAAACGCTACTCTTCAAAGGACCCCCTTCATCAAACTCCCAATAGGGCCCCTCTTTTTTGAGAGTCATAATGCTACTTATCTGATCAATATTTTCACTCAAGTAAAGAATCTATATAATAAAACGCTAAGCGCATGCGCACTCTTACCGCGTGCTTCCATGATCCCTGATCTGTCGGGCTGTGGCGGCAAGAGTGCGCATGTGCGCTTACTACGTCACCACACAACAGCCGTAAACGGCCTGCACCTTATTCTCAGTCTAGCTCGCGAGACGCCATCGGGCCATGAGGAGACGCAGATGGTGGCGGAGGGAGCGAATGCGGAGTCCTGCCGTCGCCTTCCCGAGCCTCAACCGTCAGTCTTCTCCTTCCTGCCCGCCTCCAGCCTCTGTCCCTCACCATGGCAACTCGGCTTCACTCTTTTTTTTTGTTTTGTTTTCCATGGGCAAACCGTACATGTGCAAGAGCTGCGGCAAGGGCTTCTCCAGGTGAGCACAGGAGGTGTGAAGGGATGTGGTAGGAGAGGGCTTTTTCAGGTTAGTGCCACAAGTCAGAAGAGGAGGGGTTATGGTAGTATACTCTCCAAGTTAATGGGTTAAGGAGGAGGGATTTCGATCAAAGGTTACACGGAGAGGAGGGGCTGGGATAGAGAAAAAGGGCTAGAGAACGGTTTTCAGGGGAACACTGGGTGCAGAGAAGAGGGGCAAGAGATCTTTGCAGATGATGTCTGGGAAGGATTTAGGCAAGGGGTTTTAAGATGAGTACGGATTGGGGGAGTAGGCGAGAAGGGGCAGGGATGTGCATGAGGAGGAACTGTGGCAAAAGTTTCTCCAAGTGAAGCTGGTAACTTGCAGAGGTGCTGCTGCACAGGGAAGTGGGGTGGGAGAGGGAAATGCTGCTGCACAGGGAAGTGGGGTGGGAGAGGGAAATGCTGCTGCACAGGGAAATGAAGGGGGAGGGTATGCTTTTGCTGCTACTGCACAGGGAAGTGGAGTGGGGAGGGAAATGCTGCTGGTGAGAAAAGGGGGCTGAGGCTGAAAGGGAAAAGATGGGAGAAGGGGGCTGGGTGGGTAAAAATGGGTTTAGAGCTGGAGCTGGGGCTGAAAATAGTGAGGGAAGGAGGCTTTACTAGCACCTGTTAATGTAACAGGCTTGAAAAAGGAACGGAGGCCTACTGTTGGACAGGGGGAGCAGGAAAGAGGTGCTGCTGGACAGGGGGGGTAAAAAAAAAGGAAGGGAGGCCTACTACTGGACAGGGGGAGCAGGAAAGAGGTGATGGTGGACGGGGGGAGGTAAAACAAAGGGAGAAGGGCTGCTGCTGGATAAGGGGAGCAGTGAATGGGTGGTGGTGGGCACAGGAGAGGTAAAAGGAAGGTAGAATGAACAGGGGGAGCAGGCAAGGGGTGGTGGTGGACAGCCAAGGAAAAAGAAAGAAAGAAAGACAGAAATAAGAACATAAGAAGTTGCCTCCGCTGAGGCAGACCAGAGGTCCATCTCGCCCAGTGGTCCGCTCCCGCGGCGGCCCATCAGGCCTATTGCCTGAGCAGTGGTCCCTGACTATTTCTATAACCTACCTCTACTCCTATCCCTATAACCTACCTCTACTCCTATCTGTACCCCTCAATCCCTTTGTCCTCTAGGAACCTATCCAAACTTTCTTTGAAGCCCTGTAATGTGCTCCTGCCTACCACAGCCTCCGGAAGCGCATTCCATGTATCCACCACCCTCTGGGTGAAAAAGAACTTCCTAGCGTTTGTTCTAAACCTGTCCCCTTTCAATTTCTCTGAGTGTCCCCTTGTACTTGTGGTTCCCCATAATTTGAAAAATCTGTCCCTGTCTACTTTTTCTATGCCCTTCAGGATCTTCAAGGTTTCTATCATGTCTCCTCTAAGTCTCCGCTTCTCCAGGGAGAACAGCCCCAACTTTTTTAGTCTGTCAGTATATGAGAGATTTTCCATACCCTTTATCAGCTTAGTTGCTCTTCTCTGGACTCCCTCAAGTACTGCCATGTCCTTCTTGAGGTACGGCGACCAGTACTGGACACAGTATTCCAGATGCAGGCGCACCATTGCACGATACAGTGGCAGGATGACTTCCTTCATCCTGGTCGTGATACCCTTTTTAATGATACCCAACATTTTGTTTGCTTTCCTTGAGGCTGTGGCGCACTGTGCCGACGCCTTCAATGTTGTGTCTACCATCACTCCCAGGTCTCTTTCAAGGTTACTTACCCCTAGCAGTGATCCCCCCATTTTTTAAGTGAACATGCATGACCTTGCATTTCCCTATGTTGAAGCTCATTTGCCACTTTTTGGCTCACTCTTCCAGTGTCGTCAGATCCTTTTGGAGATCTTTGCAGTCTGCCGTGGTTTTAACCCTGCTGTATAGTTTGGTGTCATCCGCAAATTTAATGACCTCACATTTTGTTCCCGCCTCCAGGTCGTTAATGAATATATTGAACAGGAGCAGTCCCAGCACCAACCCCTGCGGAACTCCACTCGTGACCCATTGCCAATCTGGGTAATGGCCCTTTACTCCAACCCTCTGTTTCCTGTCTGCCAGCCAGTTTTTAATCCATCGGTGGACCTCCCCTTGCACCCCGTGGTTCCATAGCTTCTTAAGCAGTCTTTCGTGTGGTACCTTGTCGAAGGCTTTTTGGAAGTCAAAGTAAATGATGTCTTTGGATTCCCCTTTATCCACCTTGTTGTTTACCCCCTCAAAGAAGTACAATAAGTTTGTGAGGCATGACCTACCCTTGCAGAAGCCATGCTGACTCGACTTTAGCTGTCCATTGTTTTCGATGTGTTCACAGATGCTGTCCTTAATCAGCGCTTCCATCATCTTTCCCGGGACCGAGGTCAAGCTCACCGGCCTGTAGTTTCCTGGGTCACCCCTTGAACCTTTCTTGAAGATGGGCGTGACATTTGCTATTTTCCAGGCCTCCGGGATCTCTCCAGTGTTTAACGATAGGTTGCATATTTGTCGAAGTGGCTCTGCTATTTCGTTCCTTAGTTCCTTGAGTACCCTTGGGTGAATGCCGTCCGGACCTGGCGATTTGTCACTCTTTAGCCTGTCTATCTGCCTGAGGACATTCTCTTGGCTTACCTCTAGTTGGACCAGCTTATCATCCTGATCTCCATTTACGATCTCTTCGGGTTCCGGAATGTTGGTTGTGTCTTCCCTCGTGAAGACTGACGTGAAGAACTCATTTAACTTGTCAGCTATCTCTTTTTCCTCTTTTACCACTCCCTTTCTGTCTCCATCATCCAAGGGTCCCACTTCCTCCCTTGCTGGTTGCTTCCCCTTAACGTACCTGAAGAATGATTTGAAGTTTGTTGCTTCCCCCGCCAGTCTCTCTTCATATTCTCTTTTTGCTTTCCTAACCACTCGGTGACATTCCCTTTGGTGTTCTTTGTGCTCCTTTTGGTTGTCCTTTGTTTGGTCCTTTTTCCATTTTTTGAACGATGCTTTCTTGTCACTTATCGCCTTTATCACTGCATTTGTTATCCACACTGGGTTTTTTGTTCTATTTTTTTTGCACCCTTTCCTGAACTTGGGGACGCACAGGTTCTGTGCTTCGTGCACAGTGCCCTTGAGTAGGGTCCAGGCTTTTTCTACGGACTCCATCTTCCTTGTGTTGCCGTTGAGTTTCTTTCCCACCATTTTCCTCATGGCATCATAATTCCCTTTTTTGAAGTTGAGTGCCATCGTTGTGGTTCTTTTCACCTTTGATGATCCAATTTCTAGCCTGCACTGGATCGTGTTGTGATCGCTGTTTCCTAGTGGGGCTAGTACCGCCACCTCCTCTGCGGGTCCCCCTAGTCCGTTGAAGATTAGGTCAAGAGTGGCATCTCCCCGTGTTGGTTCCGTGACCAGCTGTTCCATGAAACAGTCCCTCGTGACCTCCAGGAATTTGGTCTCCCTCGTGCAGTTTGAGTGCCCGATATTCCAGTCTATCCCAGGGTAGTTGAAGTCCCCCATCACCACCACACTTCCGCTTTTGCATACCTGCCTCAGTTCAGTCTCCAGGTCCTGGTCGATTTCTTCCGGTTGTCCAGGTGGGCGATAGTACAGACCCAATTTTATGTCTGCTCCAGTTCCTCCCGGTAGCTTAACCCATAGTGATTCCAAGCCATCCACCCTTACTGTTGTTTCCATCCTGGTTGAGGGTATGGAGTCTTTTATATATAGCGCTATTCTTCCACCCTTTTTGTATGTCCTGTCTTTCCTGTAGAGTTTGTACCCTGGTATGGCCACATCCCATTTATTGTCATCAGTCCACCATGTTTCTGTGACTCCAATTATGTCTAGGTCCTTCTTGCTGGCTATGACTTCCAGCTCTCCCATTATGGCCCTTAGGCTCCTAGCATTAGTGTATAGGCAATGTAAGCCCTCTCTTCTGGTTTTCCTCGTGGTTTGGCACTCCTGCCGACCCCCTCATGGGTTGCCAGTCCCCGAGCCTCGTCTCGGTCATCCTCCTCCTGCGGTGTGTCTGTTTCATCCTCAGCCTGTTTCCCCATTTTTGGTTGCCCCTCTGGCTCCCGTTGTTCTCGGTTGATCCTGCTTGATAGTTTCATTTGTGCCCTGGGCCCCTGCATTGCGTCCTTAGGTCCTTTTTCCAAAAATTCCCACTCAGTCCCAAGCCCTCTTTTACAATGTCCTTGCTCAGTATCCTTATTTGATACTATTGTCCGATGTGTCGAGGTCAGATCGACTATCGGCTTTCCCCTTCTCTTCAGTTTAAAGCCAAGTCTATGACGCTCTGGACGTTGCGTGCCAGCATCCTCGTTCCAGCCGTGCTCAGGTGCAGTCTGTCTCTCCTGTAGAGCCTGTTCTTCCCCAAGAAAGTTGTCCAGTTCCGAACAAAGTGGAAACCCTCCTCTTTGCACCATCTCCTCAGCCAACCGTTTATTGCTTGTAGTTCGCTCTGCCTCCTTGCGTCCGCTCTCGGTACTGGCAGGATCTCTGAGAAGGCTATCTTCCTTGTCCTCAGTTTCAGTTTCCTCCCCAGGATCCTGAACTGGTCAGTTAGTGTAGTCCTGCGGCTAAGGAGAGAGAGAGAGAGAAATAAAGAGAGACAAACACACATATATTCTAGCACCCGTTAATGTAACGGGCTATAAGACTAGTTATTATATAAAGTGTAGTTTTTCTAGACCAAGGATGTGTCTGCATCTTCCAAAATTCTTTTTGTAGTTGTTTTGTCCGGATGATTGAGTTTTCTCACTAAATCTAACATGACACTGAGGTCTTTTCTCCACTTTTTAGACTAAACCAGTGGCATTCTTTCTCATGTTATGTTTTTCCTGAATGCATTATATGTTGAAGATTTATGGAGCGTTGTACTTGATTGTTTTTTCATTTTTTGTGGTATTAATGAATGAACATTGTGGGGATGTTTGCTTAGTCAGAAGGATTATCTTTAATAAAACCATGTTGCCTCTGATCTTGTAATCCATTGGATTCTAGGAAGTTCTCTATCCTTTACTTCAGCAACGCTTCCATTATTTTTCTAATAACCGAAATGAAGCTTAGTGGCCTGTAGTTTTTCACTTCATATCTGTGACCACTTTTGTGAAGAGGGACCACATCTGCTTTTCTCCAGTCCCACAGAACAGTGGGAGAAGATTTATAAGGACATAGTTACAATTTCCATTGCAGAGAATTTGGTCAGAAATGGGTACAAGCTTTATAGGTGACACCTAATGCCACTTTAGCTTCCTAAAATTTACAATAATACCCCATCAGGATGATGGAGGAAGTGCGAGGAAACGGGAACCTTTCTCCACATGTAGTGGGAATGTGAGAGGATAAGAAGGTATTGGGATCAATGCATTCAAGCTATGGAAGAGATTCTGGGACAGCTCTTAGATCGGAACCTAAGGCTCTTCTTCTTGCAAGGGGGGACCACAAAGAGTTGGATCAAACTGACTGGAAACTTTTGAAATACTTTTTAGTAGCAGCACAATGTGAAATAGCAGCATTCTGGAAAGGCTTTCAGAATTTCTTTAGCAGGAAGTGTAATTTCTGCTTGCTGAACCAACTGATGGCCCTCAGGAAGGGCAAGGTGAAGGAGATAGAACTTCAATAGACTAAATATCAATCATGGTTGCGGAAGATACTGTATCATTTTGCGGATTCAGATATAGCCCCTGGATACACTGATGGGATAATAACCTCTGAGGTGCATTTGGTTATTTACACGACATAATTTTAACTTTTAATATCACACAACTGTTAGATGCTTGATTGCTTGGTTTGAAGGACTGAGAGGGAACAGAATAGGGGTTTAGAAGCAGGGATTATCTGTTGAAGATGGTTTATAAATAATACTGAGCATTGCACTGTATTTCTTTCATTTGTTTTGTAATTAACTCTCATTTGTATGAGCACGATATTCAATAAAAAGTTGATTTAATAAAGCCAAGCATTCTCATTATCACAATGCATTGCTACATAAAAAAATTGAAAATTGAAAAAAATAAGCATTGTTTTTATAGAGAAAATTCCCTTTCCAATCACAGGCTTTTAAGCAGATTGAAGGAATATCCTGAGAGTTGCAGCGTTTCAAAGGAAGCTGATTTACATCCAACAGAGATATGCACAGCCAAAGATTTTCGGTTCATTTTATGATTGCTTGGACTTTTCACAACTTTCAGGCATTTCTCAGATCATTTCAGATATTCAATAGTGTAACATTTTTTTTTTTTACATTAGAACTTTTTAATACACAAATTGATTATACACGTTACTATGTAGGTTTACACCAGTTAAATTGATTTGGTGTGCACTAAGAAGCCCTTTTACTAAATCATGTTAAGAAGTGGGCTTAGTGCATTTTAATGAGGGACTTTCCCATGGGCCAAGCCCATATTTTTAAACTTAAATCTGTACAGAGTTTCTATTAGCACCCCTAGACCTGCAAAAAATATTACCGTAATGCATGAGCACTTACCGTATCCTAAATTTTTTAAGGCATGCCTATGAACCAAAATGTGTGGTAACAAATGCACATTCCTAGCATTCAGCATGGCAGTCACAAGAGCAATGGTATCACTTTTTATCTTTTTTTTTTCTGGTTATCTGGCCATTGACTGGTGAAATCACTTGGCTAGCCACTAATTTTCAGCAGCACTTAACCGGCTAATTGCAGCTAAGATTTACAGTAAGCACCTACCTCAAAGTTAGCTAAGTTGGGGGCATTCTGAGGGTGGAGTCAGCACCAGCCCTTCAGCCACTTCAGCCCTTAAGCGGTCAGGTTTAGTGCATAAATGGGACTGAATAAATGCCTGACCTATCTTTTTGCGCTAGCCCATGGATGCTTAAGTGCTGAATATCGACTTAAACAGTTATGTGATACACAGCTAAAAAAAATAACCAGATATTCAAAGCCAAATCATAGATATGGCCTAGCTATAAAAATCTGGGAATAACTGTTGGCATAGATGGATCAGAAACTGGTTGGCGGGTAGGAAACAGAGGGTAGGAGTGAAGGGCCACCACTCGGACTGGAGGAGGGTCACGAGTGGGGTCCTGCAGGGCTCAGTGCTCGGGCCGCTGCTATTTAATATATTCATAAATGATCTAGAAACAGGGACGAAGTGTGAGATAAAATTTGCGGACGACACCAAACTATTTAGTGGAGCTCGGACTAAAGAGGATTGCGAAGAATTGCAAAGGGACTTGAATAAACTAGGGGAATGGGCGATGAGATGGCAGATGAAGTTCAACGTTGAGAAATGTAAAGTATTACATGTGGGAAACAGAAACCCGAGGTACAACTATACGATGGAGGGATGTTATTGAATGAGAGTACCCAAGAAAGGGACTTGGGGGTAATGATGGACATGACAATGAAGCCGACGGAACAGTGCGCAGCGGCCGCTAAGAGAGCGAATAGAATGCTAGGTATAATCAAGAAGGGTATTACTACCAGAATGAAAGAAGTTATCCTGCCATTGTATCGGGCGATGGTGCGTCCACATCTGGAGTACTGCGTACAATACTGGTCGCCGTACCTTAAGAAGGGGATATAATAGGGGATATAATAGAGACTTACAAGATCATGAAGGGCATAGAGAGAGTAGAGAGGGACAGATTCTTCAAACTTTCAAATAATAAAAGAACAAGAGGGCATTTGGAAAAGTTGAAATGGGACAGATTCAAAATGAATGCTAGGAAGTTCTTCTTTACCCAACGTGTGGTAGATACCTGGAATGCGCTTCCAGAGGGCGTAATAGGGCAGAGTACAGTACTGGGGTTCAAGAAAGGATTGGCCAATTTCCTGCTGGAAAAGGGGATAGAGGGGTATAGATAGAGGATTACTGCACAGGTCCTGGACCTGTTGGGCCGCCACGTGAGCGGACTGCTGGGCACGATGGACCTCAGGTCTGACCCAGCGGAGGCATTGCTTATGTTCTTATGTTCATCGCCAGCTAAATATTGACCCCCAGCATAATTTGCTCTCTTTATTGCGATCTGTGGAGCATTTTGCACAGGACCTTTATTTTCATGTGTTTGCAGTAACTCCAGCAATTTCTTCACAATAAAAGGAAATTCAGTGGTATCACATTACACCGCCCTGTAGTAGTACAAGTGAATCTTGACATGCATCAGTTTTAAGCTTTGATGAACAAGGAAATAATATTCTCATAACTCTGAGTGTGATGTGCGGCACAGTGAGGCAGAAATCTGGCCTTCTGACCATAGTAACAAAGTAATGAGCCCTTTTATAAGATGCACTAGGCGCTAACAGGGGCTCAGCACACCAAAAAACAAAAAGGCTTACGGCTGCATGCACTAAAGCATCTTGCAGGAGTGGAGCCAACTCTCTAATTGGGAGGGGGGAAGGAGGGGCTGGGAGGCAACTCATTCTCCCTACGCATGTTTTAACATTTCTTTACTGGTGGTGATGCTGAACCCCCACCAGTCAAAGGAATGCAGTGCCTGAGCCACTTCCTGCCTCCTTACACTGCTTCTGTAAAGCAGAAGTCAGCAGTGTGCCTCCAGCTACCAACTCCAGGACCACCCCCTCCCCCCGAGCAAGCTCAGTTCTTGTGCAAATTGAGCACGTGCAAGAAGTCCCTGGGCAAGTCACTTAACTCTCCTTTGCCCCAAGTACAAAAATCATTTTAGAATGTGAGCCCACTGTGAACAGAGAAAATACCTGCATATACAGTGGTGCCTTGCATAAAGAACGCCTCGCACAGCGAACGCTGCACACAACGAACTTCATGTCATGATTCATACAACGAACTTTGTTTCACACAACGAAGTCGCCCGAGCTTCCACGATCGCTGCCGATGTATTGCACCCTTCCGCGCAGGCACTGCAGGCAGTCGTTAGTCACTGCGCTTAACGCGTTTCACATAACGAACTTTTCGCATAACAAACTTGCTCCTGGAACGAATTAAGTTCGTTGTGTGAGGCACCACTGTATACATAATTCAGTTTCCTTCTCCTTTAGACACTCCAAAGAACTTAACCTACATTGAAGACAAATGTCATTGTTTTAATAAATTGAGAAATGTTTGTGGTCTCAGATAAAGTATAATCACTGATCGGTCAACAAGGCCAGTTCAACTAGACCTCTTACAAAGTAAGTCCATCTTAGCTCTATAGCCTAATGTTCCTGTTTGTAACCACTCAAGTCCTTAACTTACTTTGTGAATGTCTTATTGTATCCCGTTCTCAGCTTCTGGGAGGACGGGATAAAAAATAGAAATAAATAAATATTATGGATGTTGAATAAAGGACACAACAAAGTAGAATCCAACAGAGTCTGCAGTGAAAGTCAGACAGGAAAATCAAAAAAGGACTGCAGAGATGATGTATAGCAGGGGTAGGGAACTCTGGCCCTCAAGAGCCATATTCCAGTCGGGTTATTAGGATTTCCCCAATGAATCTGCATGAGATCTATTTACATGCACTGCTTTCAATGCATATTCATTGGGGAAATCCTGAAAACCCGACTGGAATACGACACTTGAGGACCGGAGTTCCCTACCCCTGATGTACAGGATATGCAGGAACTTTTATTTAAAGTCAATAAAGCGTTGCTTTCCAAAGGATGGTTCTCGTTGGTTAGAAACCGGCACCCTACATAGTCCATGTTTCGAATAACACTTCTTTCTCAGGGGTCCAGGATGTTCTCTGTTTTATGTGCCAAGAACTACCGTATTTTTCGCTCCATAAGACGCACTTTTTCCCCCAAAAAAGTGGGTGAAAATAAGGGTGCGTCTTATGAAGCGAATATACTACCACACACACACACACACTCCCCCGGCGGTACCTTTAAATTGTGTGCTGATTATGTCGGGGCCCACGGCACACAAGCATGCTAATGCCTGGGCCCATGACACTTCCTAATTTTCCTGGCCGCTGGTGCTTCACTAGACGGCTGCCTACTGATTACCGGTATGTCGGGGCCAGCAGTGCACAAGCACACTGCTGCGTGGGTGCGCATCACTTCTGAATGGCTGCCTCAGTTCTCGCTTGTGCGCTGCGGGCCCCAACAATCAGCAGGCAGTAGTCCACCAACAACCACAATTTAAAGGTATCGCCGGTGGGCTGGGATGGAATTTAAAGGTGCTGGGGGGTATGTA
The DNA here is from genome assembly GCF_902459505.1 of Geotrypetes seraphini. NCBI lineage: Eukaryota > Metazoa > Chordata > Amphibia > Gymnophiona > Dermophiidae > Geotrypetes > Geotrypetes seraphini. The sequence goes on along the minus strand of NC_047090.1, from coordinate 138,101,952 downwards.
AAAGTGATGATTGATTGGGGCTGGAATGGAATTTAAATGTGCCAGGTATATATTATTATACAATTTGGTTCAGAATGTTATTTTTTTCTTGTTTTCCTCCTCTAAATCTGGGGTGCGTCTTATGGTGAGGTGCGTCTTATGGAACGAAAAATGCGGTATGTATAATTCAACAGTGGAACATAAAATTCAATGGAAACAGGCGCCAAAGGGCTCCTGTAATCATAGCTTCTCAGTATGATACTAGAAGATTAAAGAACAAGCATGCCATGACGCGATGCTTTTTAAAAAAGAGCACAAACATCTTTGGAAATGTATTATAGCAGTGGTCATCACTAATTTTTAAGCAACGGCCACTTTGGGTCCTAATGAGCTGAAGGAGAGCCAAATGTCTTCCTATGCACAAATGTGACACTACTGCCCAGTGTAAGTCAATGGCATCCATCCTTACGAGGCCACATTCAAACTTTTCACTGGGAGATGGGCATTTCCAAAAGTATTCTCTTCTACTAAGAAACGCCTTGTCCTTCAAGCATGTGGCTTTTTCCCCCTTCCACTTCCTGTTTTCTGTCATAAGCTTGAGAAAAGAGGCAGAGAGCAGTGAAGAAAAGAAATAGACTGATGAGGGCCGCCTCAGGCCTTTCATTAAAGACCACTGTACTGTAGTAATGACCATGATTACATTACTAACAAGTTTTATTTCTAAATGAATTTAAAGGAAAAGAAATATTTTTGATTAACAAGAGCAGCACTTTCTACGAGGGTGAATCAAAAATTAAAGGCAATTGTTAAATTACACAATAACTGCAACAGATCTAGCGAAATGCAACATATGTACTGCCCACAGTTATTTCTGTTAAAACCATTAATTGTATTTTGCCTTTACTTTTTGATTTACCCTCATATGTGTATGCATGATTAGGGTTACCCTATTTTACTGGACCCCTAGACCCACCCCCAGGCCTGCCAAGTTCCACCCATCCCTGCCCCATTTCGCCTTAGTTCTACCCCCCAATGCCTGCTCTCAGGCAGGAGGGCATCCGCGCATGCACGGATGCCCTCCTGCCCGACATGATTTCGAGGAAGCTTTTCAAAACCCAGACAAAGCGCCGGGTTTTGAAAAACCATCCAGACCCCCAGACATGTCCCCGAAAAGGACTTGTCCGAGGACATCCGGACGTCTGGTAACCCTATTCATGATTACATGAAAATCAACCTGTTTGCTACTATTGGCACAATAAAAAAGGGCAACAACAGAAAAATCCAACTGAAGCTGCAGTAAAAAAATCACTAAAACGGAAAAACCAACAGAAACTGCAGGCAATGTACAAGATGCAAAAGATGCAGGCAGGATTTATTGTATCAAATTAAAATGCAGTAATATAAAAACCTTTTTATCAACCAAGGGACCCGACACAGTCCGTGTTTCGGACAGTACACCTTCGTCAGGGGTCCATGGTAAATAAGGTATAAGATATAGCCCAAAGAATAAGGGTAACAACAAATGCCTGTGTGTTCAATTCGCTAAGGGTCACTGCCAGAAGTGAAGCGCCTCAAAAAATGAGAAAAAGGGCCATTAGACTTCTTCACTCTAAAATTCTAAATTTTGTAAATTGTATTGCACTTTTTGTTGGCATTAAAAACTAAATAAAGTTTAAAAAAATAATAATAAACTTCTTCACTCTCTCACCAATCAGAATTTTCCCACTTGTGTTTTGCTTCATGCAGACTCGCTCTGGACTTCTTACGTTACATTACATTGTACTTATTGACCGTGCAACCGAGAGTTCAACGTGGTTCACAAAAGATTACTAATAATAGTCTCAATGCATGGAATAAGATGAAGTAAATAGTCAAATATTTAGAAAAAAGATAGGTCTTCAATTGTGTTCTGAAGAGTTTATAAGAATAATCTGTAAGCAGGAAGGTTCGAAATTCAGTGGCTTAGTAAGGGTTAGCGGCACCTGGGTGGGTGGCGCCCCTCCCCCACCCTCTTCCCCGTACCTTTTTAACTTCTCTGGCCACGTCGGTGTCGGCTCACCCTGCGACGTCACTTCCTAGGCGCAGGTCCCGGAAATGACATTAGATTAAGCGCCAATGCCGACGTGGGCAGCAACCTCACGCCGGGGAAGTAAAAGAGGTATGTGGGAAGGCAAGGGGTGCATACGCATGGCAAGGAGAGGAGCGGGCGGATGGAGAGGAGGAGGGGGGCCGTGCCCTTTGGAAGACTGGGCACCCCCCTTACTGCGCCACTGCTCCTGTATATAAGTTCTTCACTTCTTTTACAACCTCACACAGACTGCCATTTGAAAGATGTCAGAGCAGCAATATATAATGCGGCATCTATACCATACCACTCAAAATAAGATCAATTAGTCAAATGCTCCTTTTGGGTCTCATTCAACTTCCCTTCATTTAATCTCCATTGGATTTTGTCAGACTTTAGGCTGAGCTCTAGCATCTGAAATAGGTGAATGAAAGATTTTGGACTTTGGGTTGGACAATAGAAAAATATCCAGATTCCTTTGCCTTATTTTGGCAGTGCAGAAATCACCATTACCAACTGCAAAGTGGCGTAGTTATCCCTACCTAGTGGAGAGAAAGAAGAACTGCAGGCAGAGAAATTAACAAGGCTATCAGTAAAGCTCCTAGAGCAGAAAGTTATTTCTAGCTCTGGCTAAGACTTGTTTTCTCACACTGCTGCAGGATTGTGGATTTCAAAGTCTGGAACTTTCAGTGGAGGAGTAGCCTAATTGTTAGAGCAGCAGAAATACCATGGTTTAAATTCCACTGACACTCCTTGTAATACTGGGTGAGTCACAGCTCTCCATTGCTTCAATTCCAGCTTTAGATTGTATGGCTTTACTATATTTATATTTATATATTGAATTTTCTATACCATTCTCCCAGAGGAGCTCAGAACAGTTTACATGAATTTATTCAGGTACTGAAGCGTTTTTCCCTGTCTATCCCAGCAGGCTCAAAATCTACCTAATGTACCTGGAACAATGGGGGAATTAAGTGACTTGTGCAGGGGCACAAGGAGCAGCATGGGTTTGAACCTACAACCTCAGGGCGCAGAGACTGTAGCTTTAACCACTGCACTACTCTAGAAATCAAAAAGTAGTAGAAGTGAGCCAAGTATAGGACAATGAAGCCATTGTGACCATCATTGATGAGGCTGGCTCTTAGGCTTGGTGGAATGAGGCATTATGATGTCACAATACCAGCTCTGGTTATCAGAGGCTGAAACTTTTCACACTATTTATTTATTGAATTTTCTATACTGTTCTCCTAGGGGAGTTCAGAACAATTTACATGAATTTATTCAGGTACTTAAGCATTTATCCCTGTCTTTCCCGATGGGCTCACAATCTTTCTAATGTACCTGGGGCAAAGGGGAAATTAAGTGACTTTCCCAGGGACACAAGGAGCAGCATGGGTTTGAACCCACAACCTCAAGATGGTGAGGCTGTAGCTTTAACCATTGCACTACTCTAGAAATCAAAATGTAGTAGAAGTGAGCCAAGTATAGGCCAATGAAGCCATTGTTACATCATTAATGAGGCTGGCTCTTAGGCATTGGTGGAATGAGGTATTATGATGTCACAATACCATCTCTGGTTATCAGAGGCTGAAACTTTTCACACTATTCATTTATTGAATTTTCTATACTGTTCTCCTAGGGGAGTTCAGAACAATTTACATGAATTTGTTCAGGTACTCAAGCATTTATCCCTGTCTGTCCTGGCAGGATCACAATCTATCTAAAGTACCTGGGGCAATGGGGGGGATTAAGTGACTTTCCCCAAGGTCACAAGGAACATTGTGGGTTTGAACACACAACTCCAGGGTGCTGAGGCTCTAGCTTTAACCACTGTGCCACACTTTTCCTCCCTAAGCCAGGGAAATACCTTCTGAATCTGAATGCAACTTTCCTTAAGGCGCACAGGAAATGCCAAAAAGAATGCCACCGAGAGGTTAGAAAAGCAAAAGGGAAATAGGAAGAGGGGCTGGCCAGGGAGGCAAAAAACTTCAAGGCATTCTTCAGTTACATAAAGGGGAAAAGACCAGCGAGAGAGGAGGTGGGGCCGTTGGACGATGGGGATAGGAAGGGAGTGATTAAGGAGGATAAAGAGGTAGCTGAGAGGTTGAACACGTTCTTCTCGTCGGTTTTCACGAGAGAGGACACATCTAATATACCGGACTCAGAGGAGCTCATGAGTGGGGAACAGGCTGAAAAATTGGAACACATAGAGGTAAGTAAGGAGGATGTCCTCAAACAGATAGACAGGTTAAAATGCGGCAAATCACCGGGTCCGGACGGGATCCACCCAAGGGTTCTGAAGGAACTAAGACAGGAAATAGCGGGCACAATCCAGCATGTTTGTAACCTATCCTTGAAAACTGGAGAGGTACCAAAGGACTGGAAATTGGCAAATGTCACACCTATCTTCAAGAAGGGATCGAGGGGTGACCCTGGGAACTACAGGCCGGTGAGCCTGACTTCAATTGTAGGGAAGATGGTGGAAGCTATGATCAAGGACGGCATTTGCGAGCACATTGAAAGAAATGGTCTACTGAGAACAAGCCAGCACGGATTCTGTAAGGGAAGGTCGTGCTTAACGAACCTTCTGTACTTCTTTGAGGGAATAAGCAGTCGGGTGGACAATGGGGAACCCATCGACATCATTTACCTCGATTTTCAAAAGGCTTTCGACAAGGTGCCACATGAAAGACTGCTTAGGAAGCTGTGGAACCACGGGGTGGGAGGAGATGTGCACAGATGGATCGAGCACTGGTTGTCGGGTAGACTGCAGAGGGTTGGAGTAAAGGGCCAATATTCTGACTGGCGGGGAGTCACAAGCGGTGTGCCACAGGGATCGGTGCTGGGGCCGTTACTCTTCAACATATTTATCAATGACCTGGAAAAAGAGGCAAAGTGCGAGGTCATAAAATTTGCAGATGATACCAAACTGTGCGGCAGAGTTAGGTCCAGGGAGGAGTGTGAGGACCTGCAAAGGGACCTGGAGAAGCTGGAGGACTGGGCAGACAAATGGCAAATGCGCTTCAATGTGGAAAAATGCAAGGTCATGCATATAGGGAAAAAGAACCCGTTGTTCAACTACAAAATGGGGGGGGCATTGTTGGGAGACAGCAGACTTGAGAGAGACTTGGGTGTGCTGGTGGATGCATCACTGAAGCCATCTGCACAGTGCGCAGCAGCCTCGAAAAAAGCCAACAGGATGCTGGGCATCATAAAGAGGGGCATCACAACCAGGACGCGGGAAGTCATCATGCCATTGTATCGAGCGATGGTGCGTCCGCATCTGGAATACTGCGTGCAGTATTGGTCGCCATACCTCAAGAAGGACATGGCGGTGCTTGAGAGAGTCCAAAGGAGAGCGACGAAACTGGTAAGAGGGCTGGAACACTGCCCATACGCCGAGAGGTTGGATAAGCTGGGGCTCTTCTCCCTGGAAAAAAGGAGGCTCAGGGGAGATATGATAGAGACCTTCAAGATCATGAGGGGCATAGAGAGGGTGGATAGGGACAGATTCTTCAGACTGAAGGGGACAACAGGTACGAGGGGGCACTCGGAGAAACTGAAGGGAGATAGGTTCAAAACAAATGCAAGGAAGTTTTTTTTCACCCAGAGGGTCGTGGACACTTGGAATGCGCTGCCGGAGGAGGTGGTCGGGCAGAGTACGATACAGGGATTCAAACAGGGATTGGACGGATTCCTGAGGGATAAAGGGATCGTGGGATACTGAGAGAAGTATCCAGGAAATAAGTATAGAAACCCGACCAGGTCGTGCATGTGCAAAACCGGAGGGTTAGGACTTTGATGGGAAGATAGGACTTCAATGGGAAACCAGGGTGGCAAGGGGGCCCCTTCTGATGATTCAGACAGGTGACCTGTTTGGGCCGCCGCGGGAGCGGACTGCTGGGCATGATGGACCTATGGTCTGACCCGGCGGAGGCACTGCTTATGTTCTTATGTTCTTATGTACCATTGAAAAGACATGAGCCAAATCTAGATACATTTACAGTATTAAAATAATGAGTCCTGTCTAGGGGCAAGTAATATGAAATAAACCTGGTCATGATAATAGAGCTATAACCCCTATTTTCATTTTCCTTGCTGGAACTTGAATAAGCTTTACAGCAGCCACTAGAGGTCTCCTGCCAGAGGCTCAGAAATGACTCGGGTCTGAAAATCTTTAAGAATGGATGTTAGAGAGCAAGTTCCAAAATGGGTAAATGGGTTGTTTGAAAATGACAAAAGCAACAAAGAAGGCGGTGATATCCCACGGAGTAAGTTAAGCAACCAGTGCAGAATCAAAGCAGGGATGCAAAGGCAACAGTTTAATCCTTTATTGTGGAAATGCACACACAGGACTCAACACAGACTGTTTTGGCAGAAAGCCTTCATCAGGAGTCCAACACAATATTCAAATATCCACAAGGCTGTACACAGAGGTAACCAAATGTTCATCAAAAGACTGCACTATATCATGTCATGTGCAGGCTGCATGTGGAACTGGAGAAGTTAAGAGCTTGCACCTCATGAGCGAATTGACATGACTTAAAAACATAACAGTAGCCTTACTGGGTCAGACCAATGGTTCATTTAGCCCAGTAGCCCATCTTCAAGGTGGCCTATCCAGGTCCATAGTACCTGCCAAAACCCCAAACAGTAACAACATTCCATGTTACTGATCCAGGGCAAGCAGTGGTTTCTCCCATGTCTGTCTCAATAACAGACTGTGCACTTTTCTTCCAGGAAATTGTGCAAACATGATATAAAAACACAGGCTTGCACGGTCTGTGTCCCGTATATGGTCATTCAGTTGAGGACGGGCAAGGGAGGGCTTCGATGGCTGGAATGGTTAAGATGGGCTGGAGTGAGCTATAATGGAGATTCCAGTAGATGGAACCTTAGCACACTACCGGGCAGGGCTCTGGGTTTCTGGCCCAGAAATATCTAAGAAAAAGGACCATTTATATTAAATAAATTTATGGAGCATATATGGTTGGGAAGACTGGATGGACTGTTCAGGCCTTTATTTGCCGTCATTTATTATGTTACTATGTTAACTATGTTACTATGTTAATACCATCCCCTCCCTAACCCCAGATCCTACTTTTCCCTCTCTTGGAAACCTTCTCTGATCTAACATTGTAACCCTTCTTCCATAACTCTTTTTGTAATCCATTTTGAACTGAAAGGTAATGACGGAATAGAAATCTGTAATGTAATGTAATGTAACTTCTTAAGTTCCAGCTATTTTCGTATTTCCCCAGTGTTAGAGATCTGCTTCACTAATTTCTCTTTAGATCAATTAGATAGATAGATCCCCGGCAGGCACAAGATGACTACCAGCAAGAAGTGAGAGTCCGAGGGAGGACTAACAGCTAGTCTGAGAAAACCAACAGCTAGCCCCACACAGGCAAATTCTATATAGGCTGCCTAAAATTAGGAGCCTACATTGGCAGGCCTAGCCAAAGCAGGCACTTGATTGTTAGGCTTAATTGGTACTAATAATTGGCATGTAACACCTAATTGGCATTAATTTGACTTAATTGAAATTAAAGTGTCTAACTTGAGCAGTATGATTCTATAAAAAGTAGGTGCCTAGTCCAAATCACCTACCTAAAAGTGGGTATGGCTAGGGGGCATATCTTGGGCATATTTTCAAGTTAGGCATCTCTTTGTAAATTAGGTGCTGTTAGGTGCCTGAGGTGCTACTATTTAAATAGAAAGTGCCTATAGTTAGGATGCCTCCAATGCCTACGCACACTTAGGTATCAATTTTTAAGCTCGACTCTATCAAGTGTGCCTAACTTTTATGGAGTCGTGCTTAGCGCCATACTAGTCAGCGCCTAAATTGTATGTACTGTACACTTTATAGAATCAGGCCCATAGTGGCTTTTGCTGGCAGAATGCTGGAGCTTCCTATTAGAACCTTATATATATTGAGGGGCATTTTCGATAGAACATTTAAGTTCGGCTTTGGATGTTTCCCGCAAAACGTCCAAAATTGGACTTCCAGAAGGGTCTATTTTCGAAAATGCTGGACGTCCAAGATTGTTTTTTTGTTTTGTTTTGTTTTTTTTTTAAATCATCTAGTTCAGTGGTTCCCAAACCTGTCCTGGGGGACCCCCAGCCAGTCAGGTTTTCAAGATATCCCTAATGAATATGCATGAGAGAGATTTGCATATAATGGAAGTGACAGGTATGCAAATCTCTCTCTTGCATATTCATTAGGGATATCTTGAAAACCTGACTGGCTGGGGGTCCCCCAGGACAGGTTTGGGAACCACTGGTCTAGTTGGACGTCTTGGCTAACAGGATGCCCAACTAGATGTCCAACCTCAGGACTTCTGACTTTATTCTGCATTTTCAACCACACTGTCATCCAAGTTGAAAACTTCTAAATAAAGCCCATTTGGACATGGGAGGGGGCCAGCTTTCTAATGGGCTGACAACACAGACATGCCAACAGAACACTGGGGCACATTAGAAGGCCCTCCAAAACTCCCCAAAAACTATTATACACACTTGTCCTCTACCCCAATAGCCCTTATAGGTAGCACCTATACAGCAGTACAGTGGGGTTTTGGTGAGCTCACACTTTCCACCATAAATGTAGTGGTTAAAGTGGCTTATAGGCCTGGCTTCACCTCTCTATGGTTCACTAGCCCACCCATCTGACTACTTAAGACACTTCTGTGATACTCTACTAGGCTTTCCCATACCAAGTGCTGCTGTTCTAGAGCCAGGTATGTATTGTTTCATTCAAATTTTGGAAGGATGGGAGGGGTTCAGTGACCTCTGGGGTAGTATGTAGGGCTCATTACTTAATTCCTCCAGTGGTCATCTGGTCAATTTGGATACCCTTTTGGCACTTAGGCGCTTCTCAAACAGGTCTAACTGAAAATGTCTAAGTTCTGTCTAAGACGTCTTGGGAAAGGTTCAATTATAGCTGCGGGATGTCCAAGTCTTAGCCACCGAATGCCCGCCCATTCCCTGCCCATGGCAGGCCTACCAACATGCCCATTTCTACTCTGGGTGCACAGCAGGTAATAAGTCCCACTAGACATCCAGAAAGTTGGTTTTGAAAATGCCCACTTGGACGTTTTGACTAGTAAGACATGCAAGTGCCAGTTTTTTTTTTTTATTCATTTCTTTAATAATTCAAAGTACAAACTCTGAAAGAAAATTACAAATTTTTTATAGCCAATTTTTTCTTTCATTAGCATATAATAACAAACAGGTAATTTACTCATAATTATAGTACACAACGTGAGAGGGACAAGAAAGAAAAATCCATGGGAATTGGAAAATCATATAACTATTGACCTTGGAAATAGAGCAGAATAATCCAAGCACTTTTAATATTGAACTTAAATTGCTATGACTTAAAATGGGTTGTCATTGAAACACCTTTACCCTCTAGACCTGTGCATAGGAGGTATCCAGACCAATCAGGGCCTTAGGTCCCTCCCAGGAAGGCCCACCATTTTGAAGAGGCAAGCCTGCTAGCAAGAGAGAGTGTGCATCCCTCTTGCCAGCTTCTACAATGAGGTATGGAGGAGGGGCTGAGAGGGTGCTTGAGCTGGGGGGTTCTGAGTTGGCAGTGGCACCCCCCCCCCCCAGCCCACCAGGGCTGTCTTTTGGGGTCTTGTTGGTGGGATGTGGGGGATCTTCATGTAGCATGGGGGGCGTCAGAAGGAGCATGGAGGAGTGTTGGGGGGGTTTCAGGTGGCCTGGATACACAACCAGGTTACTGAGGCAGAAGGGAGTGGGAATCCCTCCTGTCTCTATGGGTGCATCGCTGTCGCAGGGGCGGCCATAGTCATCGTGGGGGTGTGGATGGTATCGGGGACCCATGGTTGTCACTGGGTGGGGTGTGCGGTGGCTATGGTCAGGAAGGGGGGCAGCATGACTTTTTTTTTTAATGGGGACAGATATTGTGCGTGGCTAACACTATGTACAACATCTGTGCCCATTTTTTTTTTTTTTAAAGGTTTCATAGCCCGAACAACTGAGGCAGGAGGCTGCTTCGGGGCTTCGCCTGCCTCTCAGCTGTTCAGGCTTCCCCTGCCAGCTCTGCGCATGCATAAAAGTTGCTTTTTTCAGCGACTGGTGGGATGGGACTATAGCCAACCTCTGTGAAACGAATTTGCACGAAAAGTCCGTCGTACTTCAGTTGCTGTTTTAAAATCGCTCAATGAATCAGCCAACAGCGACCCACTCAGCTATAGCGACAATTTTTAGTGCATGTAGCCCTGAGTTCCTTCCTTGTAAAAGAGAAGCCTGAACTGAGCTCACCTGTCCCCTAGGACCTAGGGCCTAGGTGATTCTACCCAGACAGATAAGAATTCTGGCCTACTTGCTTTCCCAGTTCAGCCCTGGAAGGCATTAGAAGACTTCACACTGTTCATTAGGGTTTTACCTAGTGCTTTAACATTTGATATCAACTTATGATATGGATGTTTCTCTTTTTCACTACTAATTGATCTATATAGCCCATCACAATCTTTCTTTTATACTTTAAAACATTCTTTTTATCCCACCTGTCTACAAATCTTGGCAGCTTACAGTAGCAAGTTAGTTGATTTCTGGAGCTGTTGACGTTAGGCCAGAAAGTTTCATGTTCTAGCCCTAGGTAAGATATGCAGGGTGATCACGGACTCCAAAACAGAGATAATTATGTGCTTTAGCAATCAGGTAGCTAAGAGAAACTTATGGCACATAGGTTTAAACAAGGGGAATTATTCTTTTCTGGTATATAAGACATTATTTAGGCTCCACTTATAGAATAATGTATTTGTTCAAGTATGATTTTGTTGATACAGAATGTTGAGAAGAATGAAAATGCAACACCAGGACACAAAAATCTGAAATGTGCCAGGTCAGCTACAAACTAATATTAAAGAGAAATTTCTAAGCCAAACATGTCTAGCCTGGAGCTAAGTACGTAGATTGATGGAGGATATGATATCAGTCTTTAGGATCCTCAAGGGGATTGACTGACTGGACCACACAGAATAATTCAGTCTGGTGAGGTTTTTTAGGACCTGGAGGCAAGGGCTGAAGCACTTACACCAACAGAGAACTGTCTGACGGCACAAATGTGTCCAGCTTCTTCATTACTGTACATCTCACAAACACAACAACAGATTCCCAGTATGTACTAACTGGGCCCTAACAACTCCCCTCCCCCCCCCCCCTCCCCTGTTAACTGCGATAACGGTTTATAGTGCAGACCGGCACACTGAATGCTCTGCACTGCTCCTGACACTCTTAGGAACTCTGAGTGTCGAGAGCAGCGAAGAGCATTCAGCACACCGGCCTGCACTAAAAACCGCTATCGGGGTTTTGTAAAAGGAGGGTCAAATACTGAATTTGAAGCAATTGTTGTGAAAGTGCCTTGGTGAAGTTTGTTGTGTCATAAATCCTATAATAATTATTCTAATTCACAAAGGTCAGTTTGATGGCTTTATATTCTTTGAAGTTGTTTGTGTTACACCAGGTAAATTCTTTTCTTCACATCAGAAATGAGCACATATCAGAAAGCTAATAAAAAATATATATATTAAGCTGGTCCAATAAAAAAGGCATTATCTTATCTCCTTTATGTTTTGTTTTATTTCTATATATTACCTTTAGAAATGGAATAATATGGCTACCACACCATTACACTCCAGGTGAATTCTAAGCCATATTTAAGATGGATAGTTGGGTTTTTTTTTACCATAAGCTCCTAATAGGCTTTAGGCAATACAGGTTTTTCCATAGGCACTGAATAGTAAAAAGACATGTCTACTTATGACAAAATGGGCCCCATTTACAAAGTCGATTTAAGTGTTTAATGTGGGCTTTTATTTTTAGATTTGTTTATGCAACTTTTCAAAATGCAAGCAACACAAATGGGCAGTTGTATCATTCATATGAGCAGCTCATATATAATATTTCATACAATTTATAAAACAGATCTATATAATTCATAATATCCCAGCATTGCCCTTCCCTCCATAATGTGCAGTAAGAGAGTGGTACTACTATGTTAACAAGGGGGCATGTTTACTAGTGTGGTACATTTTTGCACCTATTACATTACATTACATTACATTACAGATTTCTATTCCGCCATTACCTTTCGGTTCAAAGCGGATTACAAAAAGAGTTATGGAAGAAGGGTTACAACGTTAGATCAGAGAAGGTTTCCAAGAGAGGGAAAAGTAGGATCTGGTGTTAGGGGGGGATGGTAAGAGGGGGGTTAAGCTTTATCATGGTATTAAGCTTTATTAAAACTTAAAGTGCAGTAAGTGCAAAGCCCATGAGGTAAATCAGAGAACAGGGCAAGCATCTGCTCTCTGTTTACCACCCAGTATAATAAGTATCCTATGGGCCTGTGTAACTTGCCCTGTTAGATAGAATGAAAACATTAACAGTCTCCTAGGGCATGAATGGAGCTCCAGTACAAATCTAAATCCCAAAGGTAGATGGCATTCCCTTTCCTGACAATACCATTTCTGATCCGATCTCCCCCAACTAGTCCCCCTCCACTCCCACCCCAGAGCTGTACAAGATTCAAAACAGCATCTATAACCCCTAATGGTAGTCTAATGATACTGCTGCTGCTAGGCACCATTTTGAAACCTGAATAGCTCCTAAACAGGAGCAGAGGAGAACCACTTCTATTCTGGACCACTAGACTACCAGGGAAGCCCCTGAGTGAGTTCTGGAGAAATCGTGAGGTGGGAGAAGGGTGAGGTATGGCAGGGAAGCTTTGGTTGGGGGAGTTTGTGGGAAGGGCCTCTGCTCTGGGGATGGTTCATCTTTGGGGGCTTCATTTTGAGAGAGATCTTGATCAGGGAGGTTGCATGTACGGCTTTGGTTTATTTCCGATGAGTTCTTATGTTGAGGGGGTGTTAATCTGGGGGACTTGTGTTTTGGGAGTATCAAGAGGTTTTGCCCCATGAGTGAAGTGCAGATGTACTTTAAATGGGAGTATTTCTACCTGTTCCTGAGCTACCACAAATGTCTGCAGCTTCATTTTAGAAGTGGTTTTATGTGACTTTTGAGGCATAATTTTATAAAGACACATAAGCATGTATGTGTCTTTATAAAATTACAACTACAACTGCTATTTTTCATTTCTATAGCGCTGAAAGACAAACGGAGCACTGTATATTTAACATGCAATAGATGGTCTTCTTAGAAGAACTTACAATCTAATTTGGACAGACAGATAGGACATATAGGGGTTGAGAAGTTTCTTTCAGAAAGAATGATAGGTTGAACATAGGTAATTTTATAGTGAGTGGGAGTTAGGAGTTGGAAGCAGCCTCGAAAAAGTTATCTTGTAGCTTTCATTTGAAAACTGCTAGAGACAGTGTCTGAAGTAATGACTCAGGCAAGTCTGTTCCATGCATATAGTGCAGCAAGATAGAAGGGATGAAGTCTGGAGTTGGCATCCGAGGGTAATAAGGGAACTTAGGGAAATTCTGGTGGCTCCACTGGCAGTCCTTTTCAATGCTTCTTTAGAGTTGGGAGTGGTACCGGAAGATTGTGGAAAGGTGGATATGGTTCCTCTCCACAAAAGTGGAAGTAAGGAAGAACTGCAGGCCAGTAAGTCTGATTTCTGTGGTATGTAAATTAATGGAAATACTTTTAAAACAGAGAATAGAGCTGTCCTTGAATCCAGTGGATTGAACCTGAAGCAACATGGATTCACTAGAGGAAGGTCTTGTCAAACATATCTGATAATTTCTTTGACTGGGTGACCACTGAATTGGATAGAGGGAGAGCGCTAGATGTGATCCGCACAGGTGTCTATTAAATAAACTAAGTACCCTTGGTATTGGCCCCAAAGTGACAGATTGGGTCAAAAACTGGTTGAGTGGAATGCGACAGAGGGTAATGATCAATGGAGATCACTCTGAGGAAAGGGATGTTACCAGTGGTGTTCCTCAGGGTTTGGTTCTTGGACCTGTTCTTTTTAACATTTTTATAAGCGATATTGCTGAAGGGCTGACTGGTATGATTTGCCTCTTTGTCAATGCTACCAAAATCTGCAATAGAGTAGACACTCCTGATGATGTGGAAAACATGAGGAAGGACCTAGGATTCCTTTTACTAAGCTGCAATAGCGTTTTTAGCGCACGCAGGATTTTAGCACACGCTAAACCCATACTACGTGGCTAGAACTAACGCCAGCTCAATGCTGGTGTTAAGGTCTAGCCTACGCAGCAATTCAGTGCACGCTAAAACCGCTATCGCAGCTTAGTAAAAGGTGCCCCTAGTGAAGCATTTGGTCTGAAATTTGGCAAATTAAGATTTAAAGCTAAGAAATGCAAGGTTATGCATTTGGGCTGCAAAAACATGAAGGAACAGTATCGTTTTAGGGGATGAAGAACTTTTGTGCACAAAAGAGGAGTGGGCCTTGGGTGTGATAGTATATGATGATCTTAAGGTGGCCAAACAGATAGAAAAGGCAACAGTGAAAGCTAGAAATATGCTTGGGTGTATAGGGAGAGGAATGGATAGTAGGAAAAAGTAAGTATTGATGCCCCTGTTTAAGATGATAAGACCTCATTTAGAATATTGTGTACAATTCTGGAGACCGCACTTTCAAAAATATTTAAATAGGATGGAGTCAATCCAGAGGAAGGCAACTAAAATGGTTGATGGTCTCTACATCATAAGATGTACGGGAACAGACTTAAAGATCTCAAGGTGGAAGAGAGGAGATATGATAAAGATGTTTAAATACCTACTTGGCATAAATACACTTGAGACAAGTCTTTTTAGTTGAAAGGAAGCTCCAGAGTGAGGGGGCATGGCAACATGGCAGGCTAAACTTCTGGGTTTGCTGGTTTCTTTGTTTTGTTATACCAAATTCTCAGTGCATGAGGCATGTAAGGGTTTAGTCACTGCTTGCCTAAGCTTCTTTCCCGATCTAGCAAACCCTTGACAGGTTTGCTGTCAGAGTTCCACCTCAACAATCCAGAAGGCAAGGTCCTGTTTTGATTGCCAACGAAGGAGCATTGGTGTTCTTGGGGCCAGACACTTAACTGTCTCCTCAAGGTGTCGTGTCTCCACTATGTCTAGCCGAGTCAAAGCTGGTAGCTCTCCGATAGCAGAGAATGCTGGCGAGGAGGCTCCAGGTAGTGGCATTGGATCTGACAAGTTGAATATTGAGCAGAGAGCTAGAGGAAATGTAATGGATTTCTCGGGCTCCAAGATGATTATCCTAAATAATATCTGGAAGACTATTCAGACACTTAATGGGACAGTGTTGAAATTAATCCAAGAAACATTTTGGTTGTGAATAAAGTTGATCTAATCTCTCAAACTTTGGAAACTCTTAAGCAAAATTATTCTTTAGATATGGATGGCTTGAAGTTTACCTCTTCAACAATTCCCCCTTTGAATAAGATTTACTACTTAACAGTTTCTGCTAGAATCTTGGAGGATCCCCAGGAGGTTGGAACTCAGACCCCAGAGGGAAATAAAAACATACTGGAAGACTCGTTATTTGAACTAACTGTTTGTGCAACACTTTTTTATTTTGTTAGATATAGATTTTTCTTGAATGTTTATGCTCTCTGTTTTTCTTGAACAAGATTGGTATAATGTTGCTGGTATAATGTTGCAAATTATAAATAAAGAACTAAAAAAAGAAAAGAAATAAAACTCCAGAGTGAGGAAACATAGAATGAGGTTATGAAGTGATAGGATCGCGAGTAATCTAAGGAAATACTTTTTTGCAGAAAGGGTGGTAGATGCGTGGAATAGTCTTCTAATAGAGGTAGTAGAGACAAAGACTGTGTCTGAATTGAAGAAAGCATGGGACATGCACGTGGAATCTCATAAGGAGAGGAAGAGATAGTAGATTCTGCAGATGGACAATTTGGCTTTTATCTGCTATCATATTTGTATGGGAGCATAGGGGGAGATCAGTGTGGAGAGATATTGAGGGGCTACAGGTACTTGTAGGTCAGTAAGAGGAGTTAGAACTGTATTCAGAAATGGATGGGGAGCAAATGAAGTGACTTGAGGAGAAGGGTAATAATGTGAGTATGGCAGCTCTGGCAGAATATAAGTCATGCAGCAGAATTTTCACAGATTGAAGGGGAGAGAGATGGTTGATCAGAAGACCTGAGATAAGCAAATTGCAGTAATCTAAGCGAGAGATGTTGAGGGTATGGAGAAGGGTTTTGGTAGTGTGCTGATAAAGAAGAGGTTGGATTTTGGCTTTAGCAGTTTGTTGGATCTGAGCAGAGAAAGAAAGAGAGGAGTCAAAGATTACCCCGATATTGCAAGCTGACAAAACAGGGAGAAGAGTGTTGTCCACAGAAATAGAGAATGGGGGGAGGGGGACGTGGATTTAGATGGAAATATAAGGAGCTCGGTTATAGCCTTATTCATTTTTAAATTGCTACAAAACATCCAGGCGGTAATGGCAGACAGGCAGGCTGAGTAGAGATAGTTGGTGTAGAGAGATAGATCTTGGAGTCATCAGCATAGAGGTGATACTAAAAACCACAGGATGATATCATGCACCGAGAGAGTGGCTATGTATGGAGAAAAGGAGAGGTCCCAAGACAGAGCCTTGAGGTATACCAATTGAGAATGGGATAGCAGTGGAAAAGAATCCACCACTGATGCACTGAAAGTGTGATGGGAGAGATAGGAAGAAAACCAAATGAGAACAGGACCCTGGGATCCCAGCAAGAACAGTGTATTGAGGAGTTGGTGGTGATCAGCAATATCAAAAGCAGCAGATAGATCGCAAAGGATGAGGTTAGAGTAGAGACCTGTGGATCTGTCCAGCAACAGGTCATTAGAGGCTTTAGCAAGGGCAGTTTCCATGGAATAGAGTGGGCAAAATGGAAGTCCAGGCAATGGCAGTGAACAGCACATTCAAGTAACTTAGATAAGAAGGGAAGGAGGGGGATGTGGGGTCTAGTGAGGGTTTTTTGAGGAGAGGTGTTTGAAGACATTGGGAAAGGTTGAGGATGTGACAGATAAGAGAGATGACAGTGGGAAAGATAGCACTGAGTAGGTGGGTGGGAATCAGATCACAGGAGCTGATAGTGGGTTTGGAGGAGGAGAGAAGATGTGCAGTTTCCTCTTTAGTGATTTAAAAAAAGGAGGAAAAGATGGCAAGTGTTGAAGGGAGGTTGGCAGAATGGATAGCTGGAATGGGGGGTGGGGAGAGGTGACCTGGTTGAGAACTCAAGGTGAATCTTGTGAACCTTGCCATAGAAGAACTCTGCCATCATCTGGGGTGAAAGTGAAGGGGGGATTGGAGAAGAGGGCACTTTGTGTAGAGAGTTGAGTGTGGCAAAGAGATATTGAGGATTAGAACTAAAAGAGTTAGTTAAATGACCATAGTATTCTTGTTTGGCAAGTGAGAGGGCAGAGTAGAAGGATGTCAGAAGGAATTTGATGTGTAAGAAGTCAACATGTGTGCAGGATTTAAGCCAAAGACATTCATCAGACCGGGCACAGTAGTACAGGTAGTAGATGTTGGAGGTCAGCCAGGGCTGGGATTTAGAGCACTTTTCAGGACATGAAATGGGAAGAGTGAGGGTACCTAGAGCAGAGGAGAGAATGGTGTTATATGAGAAGAAAGCTTTATTGACAGACTTGCATAACATAGCAGTTGAAGGGAGGGGTAACAGTGGTAGAGAGGGTGTCAGGGTCAATAGCCTGAAGGTTCCAAAACCTGTAGGTAGTGATTGGCTGGGTCTGGGGAGGAGAGTGATAAGTTGTGAACATTACCAGATGATAGATAGGGAATGAGTTGAGGTGCAGAATTTGGTGATAGAGTAGTTGGAGGAGATCAAGGCAGAGGCTATTCCGGTGCATAGTAGTGATGGAGCACAACTGGAGATTGTATGAGGATATGAGAGCAAGAACCCTGGAAGTGTAGGAGTCAGAGGGGTCATCAGCATGGATGTTGAAGTCACCAAGGATGAGGGAAGGAGATGAGGATTTGAGAAAGAAGGAGAGCCAGGAGTAAGTCAATGAGGAAGAAAAAGAGGGACTTATCATGGGGCAAGAAATAACTGCTACCCGGAGAGGTAGAGGAGCGAATAAACAGATGGAATGGATTTCAAAGGAGGGTGAGAGCTTGAGGTGGAAGAAGGAGTTGATATCTATAAAATGGCAAGAGTAACAGCCCAACACCACTTCCACAACCAACTGGGCGAAGTGTATGTGAGAAAAGGTAACCTCTATTACACAGGGTGGCAGCTAAAGCAGAGTCTTCAAGGTATATCCAGGTCTCAATTAGTGCTATCAGGTGGAGCATTCAAGAAATAAAGAGGTCATGGATGATGGTAAATTTGATGAAGACAGAAAGGGCATTCCACAGGGAGCATGAGAAAGGCAGAGAGGAGGGGGGAGGAGAGGAACAGAAATAAGATTGGTTACATTGCGATGTGACCCGATTGATTAGTGTGAGGGCTGATTGGGAGGACCAGAATTGGGATTGATGTCCCTAGCAGAGAGCAAGAGAATACGGATGAGTGTGGGAGAGGCATGGGGGGACCACGCCCTGGTCGAGATGCATACAGGTAGAGTGGGGATGGCTGAATGAGAGGGAGAAAGTGTTGAACCTTTAGGGCTTAGAAGAGGGTGGGGAACAAAAGGGAGGGTGATGAGGGTGAAATCAAAAAGTGAATGATATGGTGGTAGGGGGTTAAGTGGTTTGGGATGAAGAGAGAGATTGGGGAAAGTCAGTATTAGGAGGAGGAGTTGGTGCACAGGAGTCATGGGGGGGAGGGGAAGGAGTGGGCACTAGGCACCTCCTTAGTGGACAATGAGATTTGTCCTGGATATGGGAGAGTTTCCTGTGTCTAGACTGTTGAGACAAGTCAAACGTGTGAGGCTAGAGAGGCAATGGTGGCGTGGTCAAAGTTGACTGAGAGCTAGTGTCCGAAGATGAAAGAACAAATTAGGTGCCCATTTGCACCCCCAACATAGGTGACCTCTTATAAAATTACTCCTATCTCATATTGTATTCCTCTAGTGATGTTCATGAATTAAATTTAAACAGTGATATAAATGATTCATACTGTGTTTATGCAGGAGTCCGTCTTGATTTTAGGTATCTCAACTGGTTACTCCAGAGAACAATCCTTGACTTTGGGATTCCCTTCTGTAATTGCTTTCTCTTTTATTATTCTCCTCCTGTCTTGGATTCTTTAAAATGAGCGGGGCTGGACATATTGGATAAGATGATTACTCATTCTATCCTTAGGTTCTCAATCTTTCATTCTCATCTTTTTTCCCTAGAAATGTTTTCCCTTTGTAGCAGAACTTCCACAGCTGTAGACACACTGGAACATGCACTATTCTGTTATATCTCTCCACTTTCAAAACATCTGCAAAGATAAATCCCAGGGTCTAATCCACTGTCCAGAAAGGATCTTTATATTCTCTTCCATAAGCATCAGCATATAAGAGAAGAGTATGGTGCAGTGGTTAGAGCTACAGTTTCAGCACCCAGAGGTTGTGGGTTCAAACCCCATGCTGCTCCTTGTGACCCTGGGCAAGTCACTTAATCCTCCATTGTCCCAGGCACATTAGAGGACAGAGAAAATGCTAGAAGTACCTGAGTGTAAATCACTTAGGCCTCCTTTTACAAAGGTACGTTAGGGCCTTAGCGCGTGCTAAAATGCCACGTGCGCTAGCCACTACCGCCTCCTTTTACGCAGGCAGTAATTTTTCAGCTAGCGCACGCTTTAGTGCGCGCGCTAAAAATGCTAGCGCACCTTAGTAAAAGGAGCCCTTAGGCTATAAGTGGTACATAAATGCTAAAAATAAATAAAATAAGAATTGCCATACTGGGACAATACAAAAGTCCTTTTTTTTTTTTTTTTTTTTTTTTTTTTTTTAATAGTAGCCAAGCCAGGTCACAAGTACAAGGCAGAATCCAAGATTTCCTGCCACCAACCCCAAGGATAAGCAATGGCTTTCCCTGTGTCTATCTTAAAAGCAGCTTTCAGTCCTTTCCTCCAGGAACTTGTCCAAACCTTTTTAAAACCCCGCTACGTTAACTGCTTTTACCACATCATCTGACAAGTTCCAAAGCTTAACTATTTGTTGAGTCAAAAACATTTTCCTATTTGCTGTAAAAGCACTATCACATAGCTTCGTAGAATGTCCTCTAGTCTTTGTACTTTTTGAAAAGAGTCTAAAAACTCAACTCCTATTTACCCACTCCACACAGGATTTTGTAGATCTCCATCTTATTCCCCCTCAGCCATCTCTTCTCCGTGCTGATGAGCCCTAACCTAATCTAATCTAAATCTTGGGTTTATATACCGCATCATCTCCAACAGGTGGAGCTCGACACGGTTTACATGGTTAGGAAGCAACGGAACTCCAGTGGGTTTATAAAAGTAAGTAAGAGAGAGGTTAGGTGTGATAATAATAGGGAGGGGACGGGTTACGTTTTGGAGAAGAGCCAGGTCTTCAGAAGCTTACGGAATGGTAGAAGGGGGCTCAAGTTGCGGAGAGGGGAAGGGAGACTATTCCAGAGCTGAGCGATTCTGAAGTGGAGGGAGGACCCGAGTTTACCGACGAGGGAGATACCCTTTGAGGAGGGGAAGGATCGTTTTAATTTTTGCGTGGATCTGGTGGAGAGTGGGTTTGAGGAATTCCAGGATAGAGGAATAAGAGGTGGAAGGATGCCGTGGAGCATCTTGAAGGTTAAGCAGGCACATTTAAAATGGACCCTGGAGATGACAGGAAGCCAGTGCAGCTTGGACAGGAGCGGAGAGGCATGGTCAAATTTGCTTTTTTGAGAAGATAAGTTTGGCCGCGGTGTTCTGGATTAGTTGGAGTCTGTGGAGGCTTTTCTTTGTTAAGCTAAGGTAGATGGAATTGCAATAGTCCAATCTGGAGAGGATGATGGACTGTACGAGCACGGCAAAGTGTTTTTGGTGGAAGCAGGACCTCACTTTCCTCAGCATGTGAAGGCTGTGAAAGCATGTTTTTATCAGGGAGTTGAGGTGGTCGTTGAAGGATAGCGAGGAATCTATGGTGATGCCCAGAACTTTGCTAGAGAACTCTAACCTCTTAAGCCTTTCCCCAAATGAGAGGAGATCCATCCCTTTAATCATTTTGGTTGCCTTTCTTTGGACGTTTTCTAATACTCCTATTTTTTTTTCTTTTTTTAATGAGGTGACCAGAATTGCACACGGTACTCAAAGTGAGGTTGCACTATAGAGAGATGCAGAGGCATTATAATATTCTTTCAAAATCACAACACAAGAAGCTGAGCCAGATTTCCACAGGAGAAAAAAGGACAATCCAAACAAACAAAGCTGTGGAAATACAATGTTCTTGGCGCTGATTTTATTCAACAAATCCTTTTAAAATACAAAATCCACATTTGTGATAAAGGACCCAACATGGGCTGTGTTTTGGCAAAACACGCCTTCCTCAGAGATCCGAGATATTGGTAACATGAACTTTACAAATGTGGAATAACATGAAAGGCTGGACTAGCTTTGAGAAAGCAAAATGTAACCGCCAAACAGTGCAGTAGCTAAGCGCTGGAGACACAATAGTGTTGAAGCGCTTAGCTCCTGCACCGTTGGGCGTTTACATTTTGCTTTCTCAAGGCTAGTCCAGTCTTTGATGCTATTCCACATTTGTAAAGTTCATGTTACCAACATCTGGGATCCCTGAAGAAAGTGAGTTTTGCCGAAACACAGCCCGTGTTCGGTCCTTTTATCACAAGTGTGGATTTTGTATTTTAAAAGGATTCGTTATAATATTTTTTGTCTTATTTTCTATCCCTTTCCTAATAATTCTGAACATTCTACTTGCTTCTTTGGCCACCACCACACACTGAGCAGAGGATTTCAGATGCTTATATCTTTTTCTTGGGTGGTGAATCCTTGTGAGCTGTTGCGGGCATTCTCTCATTGAGAACCTGGAAGTTCTAACTTTGAACCTTACATCTTCTTCCAAATATTGTCCAGAACTTTCTGAACCTCTTCTTTTATTCAGGGCTGTGGAGTCGGTAGATAAATGTTCCGACTCCGACTCCTCAGTTTTTTGTACTTCAGACTCCAACTCCGACTCCAGGAACCCGAAATTTCCTCCGACTCCGACTCCTCGACTCCAACTCCGACTCCGACTCCACAGCACTGGTTAATTTTCAGATCGTTAAAATGGAATGTCAAGTTGAGAGAAATGAGCATTTTCGACACCACCTTCTTTTTGCTTTTAATCAAGGTTCTAAGGCCGCAGAAGCTGCTCGCAACATTTGTGCTGTGTATATAGTGGGTGCTATAGCTGAAAGAATCGCTCGTGATTGGTATGCCAAGTTCAAAAATGGAGTCGGTAGATAAATGTTCCGACTCCGACTCCGATTCCTCAGTTTTTTGTACTTCTGACTCCGACTCCAGGTACCCGAAATTTCCTCCGACACCACAGCCCTGCTTTTATTGCCAACCTACTCAACCACTCAAACTGCATCAAACAAAAAGTAAACCAAAAAAAAAATAAGGACTCTTAAGCTGGGAATTCTCCGAACCCTCTGAAAGCCCTGACAGTACTGATCTAAATTTGATTGGCTGAGCAGCATATGCCTACTGCCTGCTCAGCCAATCAAATTCAGAGCAGTGCGCTCAGGGCCTTTGGGGGGTGGGACAAATACCCTAAAGGCCCTGACCAAATGCCACTGGTCCTCCTAGTAGTGATATATGTTTATCTTGTAAGGAACAGGTGAGTGCTGAGAAAACAGAAATCAATTTACAAGGTATACACTACAGGATCTTCAAATTTTACAATTTATAGAAAATGTTATTCAAATTAAATAAAGAGAAACAAGCAGCAAGTTCCAGTTTTGTTTGTCTAAAGAAACCACGGCCACTGGTTCATCAGCTAAGGAAGCGGTTTTGAATGATTGTGATAAGAAACTTTTGGAATTCCATCTTTCCCTCATGCAACCAGAGTCTGCACGATTCTTTTTAATTAATCCTAAATAGCATTAGACAAGCAGTTTTGTTTTCCTTGAATTTTTGCCTAGGAAGTTGATTTTAAAACTGTAAGATATTAATTATGTTTTCAGCCCAGGACATGAAATCAATTGTCCTCATGTTACAACTCTACCT
Source organism: Geotrypetes seraphini (assembly GCF_902459505.1). Taxonomy (NCBI): domain Eukaryota; kingdom Metazoa; phylum Chordata; class Amphibia; order Gymnophiona; family Dermophiidae; genus Geotrypetes; species Geotrypetes seraphini. The sequence continues at coordinate 138,078,795 of NC_047090.1, read as the reverse complement.
GGTGGCTTTCATTTTGCTCAACATCAAAACAGGGTAAAGCAGAGTAATAGAAAAATAGAAAACATCTTTGTCGGAAAATGAGATTGCAGCTGTGTAACTGGAGCACACAACCATAAATCAGAATGTCAAATCCAAAACACATGACTTTTTGCAAGTTCTCCATGTGTGCTATAATGTGATTACAGCCTGGTTACTATTATGATTTAAAACAAAGTCTTTCATGCTAGAAACAAAATGCGGAATGTGGGCAGCCTGGGGGAGAGGGCTGTAAGCTTGAGACATAGCCCCTTCATGTCAGAGAGATGGGCTACAGTATTTCAAGTGTCTGTTTGTCAGGTGTGAGAGAGCCAGGGAAGGATTCAAGGCTAACCCTGGCAAAGGGCTTAGCATAAGGGACAAATTAGCCAGTGGTGTTCAGCACTGCCTGACAATCTGAAATTAGTTTCTTTTTTCTTTTTTTTTTACTGAGCTCAAATCCCGAAGCCAAATACAAAGATTACAGAAGTCATTCTTTTCCTGTCCATCATATAAACAAATAGCCCAGCTGTTCGTGCTAAGAATTCAGGTTTAAACTTGGATTCTCTTGTATAAACTTCAATGTAATGGTATTTAAAGTGTCATAGGCAATAAGCATCTGAGGCCTAGTCAATAAATTGTAGACTCGTTCCATGAACTTCTACACTTCTTAAAGACAGCTGTGCTTTTTTTGTAATTCAAGTCATTTCCAAAACTGGGCAGCCCTCCAGATGTATTTTCAAACAACACATGCTAAGAAATATGTTTTTCCGAGGAGATCTGCAGTAGTCTACACATTAGTCAGTAAAACCCAAAGTAGATATGAAAATATTCACAAAATTCCTTCTTAACTGGAAAACAAAGGATTGGATTTATCTTGCTTGTACTTAAGCACCTGATATGTTATGTTACGAGGCAGATTTCTGAAAGGATGTCAACCTCAGAATAAGGACGTCCAAGTCAGCACATCACATATGGACGTCTTGAACATCCATTTTACACACTGAAATGTCTAGTCCGAGGGTGGGTGACAACGGTTTTTGAGGGACACAACCCAGTCGGATTTTCAAGCTTTCCACAATCTTTCCACATGAGATTGATTTGTATGTAATGCTTTCTTTGTGTGCAAATCAATCTTATGCCTATTCATTTTGAAAAGCTTGAAAACCTGACTGAGTTTTAG